>NC_091432.1:183418728-184104950 GCF_964237555.1 Oryctolagus cuniculus | reverse complement strand
TGTAGACCAATGGAACAAAATAGAAACTCTAGAAATTGATCCATACATCCACAGCCAATTTATCTTTGACAAAGGAACAAAAATCAACCCCTGGAGCCAAGGCAGTCTCTTCAACAAATGGTGCTGAGAGAACTGGAACTGAACTCCACATGCAGAAGTATGAAACAAGACCCCTATCTTACATCTTACATAAAAATCCACTCAAAATGGTCCAGAGACCTAAGTTTATGATATGATACCATCAAATTACTAGACAATATCTGGGAAGCCTACAAGACATTGGCATAGGGAAAGACTTCTTGGAAAAGACCCCAGAAGCACAGGCAATCAAAACTAAAATTAATAAGTGGGATTACATCAAACTGAAAAGCTTCTGTACTGCAAAAGAAACAATCAGCAAAGTGAAGAGGCAACCAACAGAATAAGAGAAAATATTTGCAAACGATGAAACTGACAAAGGATTAATTTCCAGTATAAAAAGCTCAAGAAACTAAACAAGAACAAAACAAAAACCTAGTCAAGAAATGGGCAAAGGACCTGAATAGATATTTTTGAAGAGAGGAAATTGAAATGGCCAATAAACACATGAAAAAATGCTCAGGATTGCTAGCCATTGAGGAAATGCAAATCAAAACCACAATGAAGTTTCATCTCACCACCAGTAGAATGGGTCTTATACAGAAATCAACAAACAGCAAATGCTGGTGAGGATGTAGGTAGAAGGGTACCTTAATCCATTGTTGGGAATGAAAACTGGTACATCCACTGTGGAAGATATATGGAGATATCTCAGACAGCTGAATATAGACCTACCATATTTTTTTAACATTTATGATATATTTATTATTTTTCTGATCCAAGTGCAATGATTTTTAAATTTCCTTAAACAAATAACTATGAAAAAAGTATTCAAGAAAATAAAATACAAATGGGAACTTTAACCATTAAATTGCTTCTTCTAATTTACCCTATCCCTACATTTAGTATAGATAACAAACAAAAACTTTGAAGTGTTAACTAAAAAGAGAACTGAATTGTTTTAGCATAAATCTAGCACATGTGTGTCAAGGTTCCACCAAGCTCCATACAATCACAAACATCACATCACAGAGCACAAGGAACACAATCCATTAAAAGCAGTTCTTGTCCCATATCTTCAGATTATATCAGAATAAAGCTGATAGTTCTGCCAGGCTCTGAACCTTCAGGACCCCCAACCTAACTCTTGGAAGCAAAGAGTGTGCCCTGTCATACAACTTTGTACAAATTATAATAAAACAAAGCCTAAACTTTCTTACTCTTCTATAGCAAATGGTCAGTTATTTGCTAAATACTAAAACATTGGTAGGAATCCATTTTATGAGTTTGTTTACCAAGCACGTTGTGCAAGGACTGACTACACAGAGTTCCTTTGAAATTTGGTCCACAAATTCACTTAACAGATTGAAAATTTAAAACCTGCAAGAAAACAGGAAGTGGGAGTCCCCAACCCTAACATATTGTAATTACTAAACATGCATATTTAAAAAGTCTTGCTCACAGAAGGCACAGACTATAAGAGATTTTTTTTAATAAAAACAAAGGACTAGCTGGTACCCTTCTTTGTTTTGTGAGCACCATAACTAAGATTAAGTTAAACCTGAATACACTATCTAGTCCTGTGACCAAAACAAATTAACATAAAGAATTTAATTTGTCTTTAACTAAATACTTTCCAGCCATTAATCTGAGATGTAATTTTGAAAGATTAAAATTGTCTTCAAAAGGGTTTGTGACAGCAGCTATCAAAGCAATATTCAAGCATGATGTCAAGGAGGACTTCAAGTTTAGAGTTAGCCTTCTTTGTCAAAAATTTTCACAACTTCATCAAAAACTTCATCAACAGATTTAGAAGCATCTAAAGCCATCCAACTCCTTGGGATTTATCCAAAGAAAATGAAATCAGCATATGAAAGAGTGTTTTGTACCACAATGTTCATTTCAGCTCAATTTATAACAGCTAAGATACAGAATAAACCCAGCAGCCATCAACTGAAGACTGGAAAAAGAAATTATGGTATATATACATTATGGAATACTACATAGCAGTAAAAAGAAATGAAATTGTGTCATTTGCAACGACATGGATGCAACTAGAAACCATATACTTAGTGAAATAAGACAGTCACAAAAAGACAAATACCATATGGTCTCTCTTATCTGTGGTTGCCTATAGAGTACTTAAGACGTAATCTATAAGAGCAAAACTGACACTTTGGGATGTGATTTTGAACAACTCTTGCCTTGACTATCGAAGAATCATGATTTTCTTGTTTGTTTATTTGGTTTTGTTCTTTTTTTCGTACTAATTGGTGAACTCTGCTTAGTGTAGGGGTAAAAAAAACTTAGGAGTATAAAAATTAACTGAAAATTGATGTCTATAAAAAATAAGAAGGGGAAAGGAAGATGGAGGAGGAAGAAAGGCTGGAATATAGGTGGGAGGGAGGTAGGGAGGAAAGAATCATCATTTTCCCAAATTTGTATGTATTAAATGCATGAAGTTGTATTCCTTAAACAAAATAAAAATTTAAATACATAAATAAAAAGAAATATAACATGACTTAGCATGGAGTTCATCCCAGTAATGCCAGGTAGGTTCACCACATTGACAAATATGATCTCAATTGATGCAGAAAAGTCTTCTACAAAATTCCACAGTTGTTCATGACCAAAAACAAAAAACTACCAGGAAATTTAAGAATCAAAGAATATTTCCTGAATCTGACAGAGTATATGCAAAATACCTACTTCTAACTTCATATTCAATGAAAAAAAAAACTACATGATTTCCTCCCTAAGAACAAAAATAAGGTAAGAATGTCTATTCTTAGCACGTCCATTCAACATATGAGAGTATTTTTAAGGCTATGAATAATGGAATTAAAAGATGTTTATACTAGTGCAAAAATATTTAGAAAACTCTGCATAATTTTTTCACAAAATGTACTTCTGTGAGCTTTTTCAATATCACTTACATTACCTTGAGGAGGCAAGCATTTCCTTGCCATTTTTTAAAAAAAAAAATTATTTATTTATTTATTTATTTGAAGGAGACAGTGACAGAAAGATATCTTCTATCACTGGTTTATTCCCCAATGGCAACAGTGGCTGGAGCTTGGTCAAGCCAAAGCCAGGAGCCATCAAGGTCTCCCACATGGATGGCAGGGGCCCAAGCAATTGGGCCATCTTCCACTGCTTTCCCAGGTGCATTAACAGGGAGCTGGATTGGAAGTAGAGCAGCCAGTAATTAAATCTTCACTCTGATATGGGATGCCAGCATTGAAGGAGCAGTTTAGCTTGCTGCACTGCAATGCCAGCCTCAAGGTAATGATTTCTTAGAAATTAACACAGAAAATGGTAACCATAAGGAAAAATAATCATAAATTTGACTTTATAAAATTAAAATTTCCTGTAATCAAAGCACACCATTAAGAAAATGAATATTCACAGATTAAAAGAAGATATTAAACTCATATTTGATAACGTCCTTGTATCCACAACATACAGATTTTTACAGTTCAACAATAAAAAGGCAAGCAATTCTATAAAAATGGATAAAACACTAACATTACAAAGGAGATGTATAAATGGATAATAAATGTGTACTTAACCTCCTAACTCATCCCTCGGAAAATGAAAATTAAAACCACAATGATATACCATTATGCAACCTTGGTATGGCTGAAATTAAAAATGCTGAATAAGAAAATATTGACTAATGAACTCTCATTGGGAATGTAAAATTATATAATTGCTTGGGAAAAATATCAGGCAGCTTCTTATAATCTGAATACATATTTATTCGATGACCCAACAATTCAATTCCTAGGCATTTGCTTTAAAAAAATTGAAAACAAATGTCCTCATGTAGAACATATCCAAGTAGATGCATAGTAATGTTAGTTTTCTTCATAACATTCTAAAATTGGGAATAATCCAAAAGCTTATCAACAAGAGAATGGATAAACAAATTGGATTATAGTCATAAAATGAAGTACTATTCAACAATAAAATAAATGAACCATCAATACAAGAAGCAGCTTGGGGTAATCTCAAAACCATGGTATTGAGGAGAAGAAGCCAGATATAAATGAGTGCATGCTTATTTAACGATTCCAACTATAAGTTCTGGAACAGACAAAGCAAATCTGTGGCAATAAAAATGAGAAGTTGATGTAACAAAACAAACAACCCACTTAAGAGATGGGCCAAGGACCTAAATAGACATTTTTCAAAAGAGGAAATCCAAATGGCCAACAGACACATGAAAAAAATGTTCAGGATCACTAGCAATTAGGGAAATGCAAATCAAAACCACAATGAGGTTTCACCTCACCCTGGTTAGAATGGCTCACATACAGAAATCTATCAACAACAGATGCTGGCGAGGATGTGGGGAAAAAGGGACACTAACCCACTGTTGGTGGGAATGCAAACTGGTCAAGCCACTATGGAAGACAATCTGGAGATTCCTCAGAAACCTGAATATAACCCTACCATATAACCCAGCCATCCCACTCCTTGGAATTTACCCAGAAGAAATTAAATTGGCAAGTAAAAGAGCTGTCTGCACCTCCATGTTTACTGAAGCTCAATTCACAATAGCTAAGACCTGGAATCAACCTAAATGCCCATCAACAGAAGGCTGGATAAAGAAATTATGGCATATGTATTCTAATACTACACAGCAGTAAAAAACAATGAAATCCAGTCATTTGCAACAAAATGGAGGAATCTGGAAAACATCATGCTGAGTGAAATAAGCCAGTCCCAAAGGGACAAATATCATATGTTCTCCCTGATCGGTGACAACTAACTGAGAACCTAAAAGGAAACCTGTTGAAGTGAAATGGACCATGAGAAATAATGACTTGATCAGCCCTTGAACTGACTGTCAAGGAACAGCTTACTACTTTATTCCTTTTAGTATTTTTTTTTCTACTTAATACCATTGGTTGAACTCTTTAATTAACACACAATTATTCTTGGGTGTTTAAATTTAACTGAAAAGTGATCTCTTAAATATAAGAGTGGGAATAAGAGAGGGAGGAGATGTATAGTTTGGGACATGCTCAATCAGACTTACCCCTAATGGTAGTGTTAGAAATGTGCCAGGGTATTCCAATTCAATCCCATCAAGGTAGCATGTACCAATGCCATCTTACTAGTCAAAGTGATCAGTTTCAGTTCATAACTGATCATAATGATAGGATTAAGAGTGAAAGGGATCACATAAACAAGACTAGTGTCTGCTAACACTAACTGATGGAATTAAAAAGGAGAGAACGATCCAACATGGGAAGCTGGATACACAGCAGACTCATAGAATGGCACATGTCCTAAACAGCACTCTGGCCTCAGAATCAGCCCTTGAGGCATTCAGATCCGGCTAAAAAGCCCATGAGAGTATTTCAGGTATGGAAAGCCAAGACACTGTGGCAAAAAAAAAAAAAAAAAAAAAAAACCTAAATGAAGGAACTCTATGAGTGAGATCGCAGCAGAAAGAAAGGGCCATGAAAGAAGGACGCACCTTTTTCTGAAGGGAGGAGAGAACTTCCTCTCTGACTATGGCTTGTCAAAATAAGATCAGAGCTGGCAAACTCAAGTGGCTTCCATAGCCTTGGCAGCTCATGACAAGCGCTTTGGATGATTACTGATGTCATAAATAAGAGTGTCAATTGTTAAATCAACAACAGGAGTCACTGTGCACTTACTCCCCATGTGCACTTACTCCCCCTTAATGTGTTGTACTATGTGAATTAATAGTATAACTGGTACTCAAACAGTACTTTATACTTTGTGTTTCTGTGTGGGTACAAACTGTTGAAATCTTTACTTAGTATATACTAAATTGATCTTCTGTATATAAAGATAATTGAAACTGAATCTTGATGTGAATGGGATGGGTGAGGGAGTGGGAGATGGGATGATTGTGGGTGGGAGGGAGGTTATGGGGGGAAAAGCCACTGTAATCCAAAAGTTGCACTTTGGAAATTTATATTTACTAAATGAAAGTTAAAAAAAAAGAGTTGATGTAGTAACAGACAAATAAAGGCAGGAATAGATTAACAGGAAAAACATCAGAGAATTTTCTGTAGTCATAGAAATATTCTATATATTACGACATGCAGGTTATCTTCACATATAATCTCCAAAATTCATTGAATTTTTTATACTTATATTTGTGCATTTTTTAATGGAAATGATGTTCAGTTTTAAAAGGAAGGACATATTAACCCATATAGGATATCTTATTTCCTGAAGATGCCCTGTGTCTACAGTAAATGAAGTCATAATATTAATTTTGTTACTATTGACCAAGTTACAACTGTTTGTATACATTTCTTGTCGTGTCTGAACCATTGTTTTACAATCTTGATATCATACATATACTACTTCATGTATTGCTTTTCTCTTATAAGAACACCTTACAAAAGTTACATCAAAATAATTGACTTGCCTTTAATTCATTTTAGAAAGAGCTAGAGCTTTTTAAATTTTTTCCAACCTAACGGATATAAATTTCACTTCTGTCAAACATGAATTTTCTATAAATACTAATAAAACTCACTTTCACTACTATTTTTATTGTTTTTCCTAATTAATTTGTTAGTGATTATTGACTCCATGAGGCTATATTGCATTGTCTTAAGATACTTTTAAAGATTTATTTTATTTATGTGAAAGGCAGAGTGACAGGGAGAGACAGAGAGATAAAGAGAGTAAGATACTTTTAACCTAAATTTTTTCTTATATTTAATTATCTGGTAAGTAAAATAATTCCCACTATTCCTCTTTTTATTAATTTCTTTATTGTTCTTTGAAATTTATTTCTCTGTATAAGCTTTAAGATTATTTTATTAAATTTTTAAAACCTTTTTATGATTCTAATTGGAATTACCTTTCATTTATAAGTCTATTTGGGAAAATTTAAATTGAGTGATATTAAGGATTTATACAAGAATATGATATATTTTTCATTTGTTTCGATTTTTATATCCTACAATAAAATTCTTAAACCTCATTTTAAAAGAACCTATATCTGTCTTCTTCATTTCTAAATATCTTACAGTTTTGTTATTGTTGGTGAATGGAACTTGTGTTTTCCTGTTATCTAGCTACAGGATTTATAAAGAAAGCATTTACCATAAGAATGCTTAATTAAGATCGTATCAGAAGTTCTTTCTTGACTTAATTCTATTTGTCTTCCATTCAGCACCACACTTGTCCCTCATGCTGGAAGGATGCCTGCTGCCTCTTAGGGACTGTGCCAGCACACCTCTGGATCAGTCCCATCTCTCAGTGCAACAGAGCCCACTAGAGAAATCTTCAGCTATATGAAATAAGACTTTTATACCAGCCATATAACGCAACTAACCTTCTCCACGATGGTCTTAAAAGTTATGTGTATGGGGCCAGCGCCATGGCTCACTTGGTTAATCCTGCACCTACAGCACTGGCATCCCATATGGGCGCCAGGTTCTAGTCCCAGCTGCTCTCTTCCAGTCCAGCTCTCTGCTGTGGCCCAGGAGGGCAGTGGAGGATGGCCCAGGTGCTTGGACCCCTGCACCCGCATGGGAGACTGGGAGGAAGCACCTGGCTCCTGGCTTTGGATCAGCACAGCACAGTGCCAGCCGTCGTGGCCATTTGAGGGGCAAACCAACAGAAGGAAGACCTTTCTCTCTGCCTCTCTCTCACTGTCTATAACTCTACCTGTCAAATAAATAAATAAATAAATAAAATATAGGGGCACTGGCCCCTATAATTATAAAAATATTTATGTGTATGGAGACCAGTGTAGTGTTGTAATGGATAAAGCCTATGAATGCCTATGATGTCGGCATCCCATTTGGGCATGGGTTTAAGTCCCAGTTGCTCCACTTCTGATCCAGTTTCTTGCTAATGTGCTTGAGAAAGCAGCAGAAGATGACCCAAGTCCTTGGGCCCCTGCACCTATCTGGGAGACCCAGATGAATCTTCAGGCTCCTGGCTTTGGTCTGGCCTAGCCCCAGCCATTGTGGCCATTTGGGGAGTGAACCAGTGGATGAAAGATTTCTCTCTCTCTCTCTCTCTCTCTCTCTCTCTCTCTGTCTCCTTTTCCCTCTCTTTATAACTGTGCCTTTCAAATCAATAAAAATCAATCTTAAAAAAAATCCCTTTAAAAAAAGTTACATCTATGCAGTAAAGATTACTCCTAATGAGCAAATAAGAAACCACTAGTGTCAAATGATTCTAAAAAATACCTTAAACAGACTAAATTTCATTGCAGGGATATCCTATACTCAGCAAGCTAAGTAGCCTACTATTGATGTTAAGCTAGGGGAAACTTTCTGTTCCCTTGACACTGATACCTTATGTGTAAAGATGCAATTTAGCTATCTTATCTTCCATTACTGCTACACCTTTCAGAGATTCAATATCTACCTATCCCCAATACCTTCAGCTGGAGACAAAGGAATCATACTTTTCTGTTGGCACAATGGGCAAATACAAGCATACTTTGCCCATAACATCTCTGCTCCTTCTTTTGTGTAGCCAAAGCCTATCTAGAAAACCAACCCAATGTCAAGGTTTAGCCTTGACTTTCTGATCCATTGTAGAACTCTCCATTTTTGAATCCACGTCTCTTCCTTCTTTCATCCTCTCAGCCTGAATTCACTCACTTCCTCTTTGATGACTCCTTCTCAATATAGAAAAAGCATTCGACATTTTCTGGCTAGAGGTCTAAGATCTTGAATTTCATTTATGATGATGCTTTCTTTGTGTACCATGGCTTAACCCTTCTCTAACCTCACCCTTGAAACCCAGTTCTATCTTCCATGGGCTTCTATACAACTTGACTGGCAGCCTTCAGAGCTCCATTTCAAACTGCTGGAGCATGTTTATTGCTGGGCTTGCCAGAAGCTTGGCCTCATTATCATTGGGACCATGACAGTTATCTCAGCTCATCCTCACATGAGAGGTAGATTGGGGGTTGTGACAGCATTACAAATTGAACGTTTCTACTCTGAAAATCTCAAATCCAAAATATTACAAACTGAAATTTTGTGACACAGTGCCATGAGTGGAAAATTTCACACTTGACTTCATGTCTAAATACAGGCACACTAAAAAATATTATATTATTACCTCAGGTTATGTGTATAAGGGAGCCTGAGAAAGTTTGTAGAAAGTAGCTACTTTAAATAACATTTTCCATAAGCATTAGAAGCTCCCTCATGTGAGGTATATAAGAAACAAATGAATTTTATGTTTCGACTTGGGTCTTATTTTTAAGATATATCATTATATATGAAAATATTCTAAAATTTGAAAAAAATGAAATCCAAAACACTTGTAGGCCCAAGTATTTCAGATAAGGAATACTCAAACTGTACATTCACTTTAAAACTAATGGAGGCTCAGAGAGGCTTTCATATTTGTCCAAAATCACACACAAGTGAAACCTAGGCTTGAACCCAGGACTTCTGACTAAAACTTTTTTTTTTCTTATAACTGTCTCTGAGAACAAGTAAGATACCAATGTTTGGCCTTTTATGAAACTGTAAATTTCTTGAGGATAGAGACTGTCTTTTTGACTGTAAATTCATTCTTTCCCAAATATCCAATAAAGAGCCCACCTAGCAAAGGCTTTACACAAAATGAGTATTTTTGATAAACAAGAACTCTGTGGAAAGCAAACACAAACAGCAGAGTGAAAATACAAAACCACAGCTGTGAAAGAAGTACAAACAATAACAACACTTACAGTTGATAGGCTTTCTTTTTCAGCTTTTCAAGAAAGTATGCATTGGAGTGATTGAAACTGGCCATACAGCAAAGTCTAATGTTTGCTTTCTCACCCAGAAAGTCCAAAGCAGCTATGCCTACAAGTGAGTGCCTGAGGAAGAGCGCAGAACGCAATAAGAAAAAAGTGGGGAAACAGTGAGACACTGATAACAGGCACAGCATCTCAGAGAGAGGAAAAAGAGGAACAAAGCCAAACTGATGGTTTCTGAAGCCCCAGCCCCTTGGCCAGAGTTTCCCCTGTTGCAGGGGAAATGGTGAGCAGGAGCCCATCTGTTTAACCTCTCACCTGGGCCTTCCTCCCTAGAGAGGAATCCAACTACCATGGATGAGCAGCTCAGTGAGGAGCACTCCCTGAAAAACTTGGGGGCCCTCGACTTCAGAAAGGGAACTTGCCCCATTCCTTCCCCCACTCCTCAAGGCAGGGATTGTTGCAGGGAGAGCCATCTGGAGGGAGAAGTCACTCACAAGAAGTCCTTGCCTATCCTCTTCCCAGGGTTCCCACAGACATTCCTGCTTCCAGGAATGGGTCCAGCAAGACCATGGTGGCCCCAGAGCCCAAGCCCACACAGCACTCTGCAGTGCGGCAGATGGCAGGGGCAGGGCAGATGTGCTAGAGACCCCCTTAGACTCTAGAAATACGGAGGTCCCCCCATAAGAATTGGGTACCATCCTATTCCTCACTGCAACCTCTCCCCTGACTACTTGAAAAATTGTGGGTCACAGCTGTTTTCCTGTATACCCACCGAACCTGCCCACTGACCCTAGACAGATCTCACAGTGGGGCTGGAGGGCATATTATGGAGTGAATCAGTATGCTCAACAGTGTGCACCTCTGAGTGGGTGAAGTGTACTGACACTCTTAGCTCACTCCGAGCAGTGAATCAGTTGGTTGACTTTGGCACAGTGAAAGCCTAGGACTCTGAACACACTCATCAGCTCCAACATCCCCTCCCGCCATTAACAGCAGCCAGAGGCACTCCACAATGCCATCTTGGATGTCACTCTGGACTCAAGCCTGACAAACAGAGGCTGGCGTATGTGATCTTCTCCCCAGCCAGGTACAGCCATCCTTTAGTCTCAAGAGATTTGGGCTTCTTGCGGTGACAGCGTAAAGGAGTGGGAGTGGGATGAGTTCATTCTCAGCCTTTACCTTTCAAAGTATCTTTTCATTCCCTAGTGAGGCAATGATTTTAAGACTTTCTCAGGGGTAAAAGGAATTTCTAGGTTCCCCATGACTCTTTTTATGATAGAAAAACTTGGAGAACTGTGCATTGTTTTGCTATAAGCCAGAAGGAAGAAAACTTCAGATACGACAATAAGGTAAGACATACTGGACGGCGCTGCCGTAGCTCAATAGGCTAATCCTCCGCCTGCTGCACTGGCACCCCGGGGTTCTAGTCCTGGTCAGGGCGCCAGATTCAGTCCTGGTTGCCCCTCTTCCAGTCCAGCTCTCTGCTGTGGCCCGGGAGTGCAGCGGAGGATGGCCCAAGTGCGCTGGCCATAGTGCGCCGGCCGCAGCAGCCATTCGGGGGTGAACCAACTGAAAAGGAAAACCTTTCTCTCTGTCTTTCTCTCTCACTGTCCACTCTGCCTGTCAAAAAACAATTAAAAAAAAAAAAAAGACATACCCACAGACAGAATTAGTAGAAAAGATTCTGGGTTGGGAGGAAAAAGATTCTTAAAAAGGAAACACAGAAAGGTATAATGTAGAACGGAAGTGGAAGGGGAGCATATAGAAACAAAAGATTTATAGCATAAGCCTCTGTTGTCTCTCTCCCAAACCTCTACCCCAAAAGCAAACCACCAAGCCGAGCTGGTTTCTATAAGGAAAGGTGATACCTGGGTTGCAAATATAAGCAAACACTCCCTCCCAGTATTGTAAGCCTGAAAAGGAGAGCATCTATAACTTCATGTAGTCTTAGCCCTGCTATAAAAAAATTAGGATTTTGTCACAGAAACTTCCTGAGTGACAAATGAGTATTCATGGGTGTAGTGTCCTACTCTCTCTGAAAGATGTAGGAAAACCTGCAGGCTCTTAAAGGAGCACCACATTCAACACAACATGGAAAAGACTGCATAAATAGCTTGGAATAGTGTGACTGATTCCCAAAAGGTTGCTCCAGAAGTTTGCAAAGGATCTTCCAAGAAGATGAAGAGATGCAGAGAGGAAGGGAGAGGCAGTAGAGGCTCAGGGACAGAAAAGAAACTTTCCATGCAAGGAGAAAAGGCAGGAGGTGAGGGGATCTACAATCAGTAGCATGTGGCACCAGTTCCCTATCAACAGATTCAGTGGGGACATATCTGGTGTACATGTGGCAAAGCCCCTCAACAAGAAGCTATCATGGTCCTTTGGATCTATGTGTACAGATCTGAAACCCAGTTTTCATCTCCTGCAGGCTATGTAAACTTCTCCATACACCAAGGTGCTCAAAGAAACTGGAGAACTTAAAGAAATTGAAGTAGAAAACACCTAATTCCTCTAAATTGAAAAATTTTGTTTTGTATTGTTTTCTTTTGCTAATCAGTGGGATGTGGTTTCTTGGATAAGAATAAATCAATATTCAAAATAAATAATCAGGCCGGCGCCGCGGCTCAATAGGCTAATCTTCCGCCTTGCGGCGCCGGCACACCGGGTTCTAGTCAAGGTTGGGGCGCCAGTTCTGTCCCAGTTGTGCCTCTTCCAGTCCAGCCCTCTGCTGTGGCCCGGGAGTGCAGTGGAGGATGGCCCAAGTGCTTGGGCCCTGCACCCCATGGGAGACCAGGAGAAGCACGTGACTCCTGGCTTCGGATCAGCGCAGTGCGCCGGCTGCAGCAGCCATTGGAGGGTGAACCAATGGCAAATGGAAGACCTTTCTCTCTGTCTCTCTCTCTCACTGTCCACTCTGCCTGTCAAAAAAATAAAAATAAAAATAAATAAAAACAAAATAAATAATCAAAAACCTCCTGACTCTGGCTCTAAACTCTAACTGCTGCCAATGTAGACCCTTGGAGGCAGCAGGATGGCTCAAGTAATTAGGTTTCTGCCACCCACATGGAAGACCTGAATTGTTACTACCTGAATTGTTACTCTCGCAGGCCAGAGCCTCCTGCAGATGGTCTCTGTCTTGATAGCAAAGTAGGGAGCGGATTGATTGTGGAAACAGTGATGTCTCACCCAAGAGATGGCGAAACGGTGCCGGGAGTGCTGAAGCTAATGGAGATGACCGCAACGTGAACAACAGCATCTGCTAGAGCCGGCTACAGGGCAGGGATGTCTGACCCTGGAGGAACTGGAAAAGGTTTGGGGGAGGTCTGTGGATGACCCTCGCTCAGGACCATGTTTCCCGGGGGGCTTTGGGGTTGGCGTCCTCGAGGCCTCTGAAGCCGCCCGGGCACGTTCATTTCTACCGGGTTCGCAACTTCTCAGAGCAGGCTTCCGTAACCAGAGTTTGGTAAATCACCCAACCCCGCGAGCCCGCCGCGCCTCGGCGAGAGGAGTCTGTCTCCGCGCTGCAGGAATGAAAGGCACTTCTCCTACGTCGTTTGCCCAGCGCTCGACCTTGGCTTTTTATTTATTTATTTTTTTTCCTGTTTGAGAACTGCAGAGTGTGGAGAGGTCCCGCCCTTCCGCGCCCGGGGCGCCCCGCCCGCCCACCGGCCCAGTCCCTGCTGCTTTCCGGACGGCGGTGGAGGCCCTGGCGGCGGCGGCGGCGGCGGCGGCCCACGGTGCCCATGGCGCTGCCAGCCTGGCTGCAGCCCAGGTAGGGCGCTCGACCGCGGCTGGAGGGCCAGGTGCCGGGAGGGAGGGGCCGCGGGGCCGGGGGCTCCCCTCGATGGCGGGGACTCCCCTAGAACAACAGCTTGGCCTCACCCAAACCTGCCCCCACATCCCTGACAGCTCGCCATCGGGTATTGGCAAGTTTAACTCTCTGGACAGCCCTAGGAAGAAGGTTCTATTATTTCCCTGTTTCACAGATGAGGAAATGGGAAGGAATGCGCTTCCTCCTTCCCCTCACCGAGAGCCTGTCCATGACTGTTTCAGACGCAGTGTTGCAGGCTGATTTATGGATCGGCCTGCTTTAGGAATGCGTATCACACGTGTAGTGGCCGGGGAAGCAGATTCAGAGGTGTAGGAATCTGGGGATGGGCTTGTTTCAAGGACGGGCCACGGAATTCCCATGCGGGATTTCTTCTTCCCCGTTCGTTCAGCAGTTCGCGTCATCGTGGGATGCCCCCATAACATTTTCCAGCTGCTTGGCATCGCCTTCCCAGCTTATTTGCTTCTTTTCTCAGAGGCGTCAGACCTAGGAGAAAACCCTGTCTGCCCGGACGGGGCCACTCCCACCATGCTGCTGAACCTGCAGGGAATATACCGCAAACAATACTCTTCCTAACTCCCTCAAGCTCTGTATCTGTGATCTTCGCTTAGTCATCTTCCCAGCAACCCACAACACGTTTTTAGCCCAGCTTGACTTCCTTTTTTTGGCCTGAGTAACTCAACTGCTTTCTATGTGTGTCTGATAGGAAAGATGGCCCTTGCAGAATGCAAAGACACGCAAGGGCAGGAACAACAAGCATGCATTCAAAAGTCAGCCCAATTGTGATTTATCCATTTGGTGTTTGCCACCCTCGCTACTCTTCTCTCCCCTCTTCTAACATAAACTACCTACCTCTGCGTTTCTGAACTTAGCAGACTAAACTGCTGGAACACACATTAACGTCATCAACCCTACTGAACCCTTTTTTCTTTACAAAGAAACATTCGGAGCTATCCTCTCTGTGATTGGTTTTCTCTCCTGGTGAGAAACAAGGTTAGCACTTTATCAAAGGTGAAAGATTTTGATAAAGAACTGTATTTGGTTCTAAGAAAATTCCGTAAATAAGGGTACTTACTTCAAAAAGTTAGTGGGGTCAGCGCCACGGCTCACTAGGCTAATCCCACTCCTGCACCGCTGGCACCTTGGGTTCTAGTCCCCGTCAGAGCCCCGGATTCTGCCCCAGTTGCTCCTCTTCCAGTCCAGCTCTCTGCTGTGGCCCGGGAGTGCAGTGGAAGATGGCCCAAGTCCCTGGGCCCTGCACCCGCATGGGAGACCAGGATAAGCACCTGGCTCCTGGCTTCGGATCAGCGCGGTGCGCCGGCCGCAGCGGCCATTGTGGGGTGAATCAACGGAAAAGGAAGACCTTTCTCTCTCTTTCTCTTACTGTCCACTTTGCCTGTAAAAAAAAAAAAAAAAGTTAGTGGACAAGTGGAATCCAGTTTGTTTTGGTGCCATTTTTAAATTTATTTTTTAATTTTAATTTTTAATTAGTTTTTAGCAGATTCAATGTGATTTGTGCTTTCAATACAATTCTGAGAACATAGTACTATTCTCTCCTGCCCTCTCCCTCTCTCCATTCCACCCTCCTTCTTTCTCCCCTTTTTGTTTTTAGTTTTTGAGATAACATTTTAAATGTACATTATAGTAGAAAGGCTTAATACTTCACTGAATAAGAAGTTTAACAAGTAAAAAGCAAAAAAGACCTAGTTTAGTGGGAATATCAACAATGGCTATAAACAATAATTGAATGGAAAAATGACCAATTCACTCATATACAGCAAACTTTAAAGTAATCACAGATCTTTATAGTAGCATAACATTTTTATCCATTGGTTTGACAAAGGTATAAAACAAAGTTTCACAAAACTATATTTGCAGCCATACTGAAACACACAGGCATTTCTTCTTTGTTTGTTTTTTTAATCTTTGCATAGTCCATGAACCTGAAGATCCTGCATCCTCACTCATGGGTATCTTCAAAATCTGATGTATTGGAGCTGGATCCGGTGCCATAGTTGATGTGCTGCTTGGGGTGCCCGGACCCCATATTCCAGTGCCTGGGTTCAAGTCCCAGCTCTGCCCTCCATTTTAGCTTCCTGCTGATGGCACCCTGGGAGGCAGAATGTGATGGCTCAAGTAGTTAAATCTCTGCTCCCTTTATGGAAGACTTGGGCTGAGTTCTGGACTCTTCACTTCATTTATCCTGGCCCAGCTCTTGCTGTTGGAATGTTTGGGGCAAGAACTAGGGGGTTGAAGATCTTTCTTTCTTTTAAATACTAATTTAAAAGAAATCAATGTATATTTGAGAATCACCAAATAAAAGACTCTGATATGGAACCATTTTCTTTTGCTTGTTTAGGCTGGTCAGTGCATTAAAGAACATGTTTAGAATAATGAGATGATCATAAAAGAAGTGTTTAATGATTTTTCCTGTAATTATAGGTATAGGAAGGATGCCTATCTTCTCATCTATTACTTAATCCAGTTCTGTGGCCACTCATGGATATTTACAAATATGACAGTCAGATTCTTTTCATTTGGAAAAGGTAAAACATCAGAAGTTTTTGATTTTTATATTTTAATTCTGGTCTCACCCAGTCTTACTATATTAACTTTAAAATTCTACAAAGCCTACCTAATATCCTCTACTTCTCTGAAATTTATGCTTTTCAGTAGCCATCCTTCTTGCTCATTGCCAAAACTGAAAACTTTTGGAGAAGGGGGAAAGTGGAATAACTGAGAGGGATTTAGCTTCTACCTGAGTAGGCAGATTGCCCCGAAAACAGACATGGGTGGTGGGGTGGTGCCATTTCATCAAACCTTAGAAGATTTCATATATTTTGAGGAAAATTCCCATAAATATCTCATGCAGAGAAATCAGGGATTAATCAAATTCATCCAATTTGTTTCTTATTCCCTAACTTTATGGTAACTGGAGACTACCAGTAACTCAGTTGTATTTCCAAGGCCTCTGTTTTATCTTTTTAAGAAGCAATGTGTAAATGACTCACTTTATAGATGACTAATCATCTGCTTGGGAGTTGGCATCTATGGCTAAGTCATAAGCTTCCTTCAAATTCCCAAAAAAGTAGACACTTTTAAAATAGCATTTTAATATGTTAAAAATGAATCACAAAATGACTGGCAAAATAGCATACTCTTCATGTCACATACCCACATGGGTACATGTCATCACAGTTTACAACTGTTGGGTGACTTGACAATTTAAACAACTGCTGTCTTCAGCTAAAAACAAGCATGTAGAGTATATCTGGGAAAAGCCGTGCTGTGCTCACCAATTGAGACTTGTATCATGAGGAAAGTAATCTACCCATGAGGTACCAAAAACTATTTTATGGTGTTTTTTTCTTATTGAAAGTCTTGTCCAATAAATTCTTTTCCTTATTAAGAACTTCCAAAGATACAACCTGATGCTTGATTTTTGAATTTCAACTAAGCATTTAAGGTCTTTAGGCAGAGGAAAATAGGAGATTAGAAAATTCTTTATATTTTTAGGAAAAAAGTGTAACATTTCCAGGCCTAGGAAGGTAGCAGTGGCTGCGTGTGTATATTGCAGGTCATTCATAACATGAGTCCCAAGAATGGACTCTGTTAGACTGCATCACTTTTCCAGTGAGAAAAAGGTACTTTACTCAGCAGTGTCTTTATTTGTTATAAAAGTTACTTATTATTGAAGAAACACAGTCAGTTCCTATGGAACACAGACTGAAAATGGGAATTCAATGCAATTCCTGAATCATACCTTGAGTAGCTACACAGCAATCTAAAACCCTCCTTCCTTCTCCAGTTGTGTAATTGGTAACATTTTGTTAGGACAGGTGTGGGGCAGTGGTGAGAGTGTGTGGACTAGCTGTGCTTCAGGAGCCATCTTAGAAGTGGACATGATGCCAATAGTGCCCACCTCATGGAGCTCCCAGGGAGCCCTTACTAAGTCCGTGCTTCATGTGAATGATTATTAGGCAGTAAAGAGAGCAAACCTGTCCTTACACATTTCTAAATGCAGCACGATTTCATCTTCAAACTTACAGCAACAACTTTATCCTATTTAGAGGAACATTAACTTCCTTACACATCTAAGTCCTGTATTTCCTTTGGGGCCTCTGCAATGAAAATTCCAAAAGTCCTAATCAGAAGCCCAAGTCCGGCCGACGCCGCGGCTCACTAGGCTAATCCTCCGCCTTGCGGCGCCGGCACACCGAGTTCTAGTCCCGGTTGGGGCGCCGGATTCTGTCCCGGTTGCCCCTCTTCCAGGCCAGCCCTCTGCTGTGGCAGGGAGTGCAGTGGAGGATGGCCCAGGTGCTTGGGCCCTGCACCCCATGGGAGACCAGGAAAAGCACCTGGCTCCTGGCTCCTGCCATCGGATCAGCGTGGTGCGCCTGCCGCAGCGCGCCGGCCGCAGCAGCCATTGGAGGGTGAACCAACGGCAAAAGGAAGACCTTTCTCTCTGTCTCTCTCTCTCTCACTGTCCACTCTGCCTGTCAAAAAATAAAAAAAATAAAATAAAAAAAAAGAAGCCCAAGTCCAGTGTTTTAACAAAAATTCGAGAAAGCGCTAGCCAATAGGTGTAGCAACCAAGCTCTAGATCCATAGTATTTCATACATGGCATCATGAATGCCTTTTTATAAAACTCTGAAATCTCATTTCTTTTCCTCATTTTCATTTTCTTGTAAAGCTATGAGCTCAGCAACTTCTTTGACAAACTTATCTCCATCTTATTTATCCTTGAGGTAAACTAGATTCTATGTGGTCACTTTTAGGTGGGAATTGCTTTATAATCTCAAATATAGGCTATAAATATTTCCTCTTTGGCTATGAAGCTTTCTTGCTCAAGTTTTCTTTTTGGAAATTTATTGCAGTTGTGAAGTGCTTCATTTGATTGATCATATTCTTAGTAATTTTATGGTTTATTAAGAGATTTTTCACATGTATAATGAAAAGAAAATAATCGCAATTTTATTTCAAAGTGTTGCATTATTTGAGTCATGATCTCATTTTTACTTGCTATATTTGTATTTTTAATCTTCTGGATACAGATTCAATGGTTGACACTTTTTATGCTATTGGACTTGTAATGCAACTTTGCCAATCCATTTCTGTCCTGGAGTTACTGCACATATATGTTGGCATTGAATCAAGCCATCTTTTCCCAAGGTTTTTGCAGGTAGGTTTTAGTCACATCATCAACATTATTATAGAATCTGTCTCATATTTATGTTTGTCCTGTTTATAGCCTCTCTTGAAAAGCCAGTGATAAGGAGAATTAATCCCATGGAAGAATTACAGTATTCCGAAACACTGCACGGTTAAAATACCCAATTGGAAACATTCAGGGCAGTATGCTTATTGATCTGTGCAGCTCTGTATTGATCTTATCCTGAGAGGAGATTTTGTGGCCACATCCACCCTCACTATGTCACTGTCTGGGAGAGTGTAAGGCAAGGGAAAAACACAACTTGGGATCATAGCAACCATAACCTCCAGGCTGTTTTAGGGGAAAGGACCCACAAACCTTGAGAAAGATGTTTTTAAAACAATAAAGAAAAAGGTTCAATTCATCCCTATCTAAAGACTAGAATTTCTTATTCATTCCACTACTCTTACTAAGTACAAGTGGAAAAGGGAGATCATTTATGTTTATTTAGTGTTATGTCAAAGTGTTGACTTTGAGATCACACTCACCTGGATTCAAATCCCAGTTCCACCTCTTACTCATTGTGTGATTTTAAGCAAGTCATTTAATCATTTTTAATTTCATTTTCTCATGTGATGTGAAAATAACATGTGACTTACAGAGTAACAGAATTTGAATGGGATAAATTCTTGGCATTTATCCAGGAATATGACAGTAGCTATAGCTATCATTTTCGCCTGTACCATGCCTATAGACCTAGATAGCCAGGTTCTGTTCAATAGCAGGTTGAAAGAAGATTGGAAATTTACTGGTGGAGACTCACTGTAGAAAATCAATGCTGGATTAAGGTACGAAAATTCAAAATGTGGTATTTTCCACAAGGAAGGAGAAATAAAGCTAGGTGACAACATGGCATGTGTTTAAAATCTATAGGAACGGCCGGCGCCGTGGCTCACTAGGCTAATCCTCCGCCTTGCGGCGCTGGCACACCAGGTTCTAGTCCCGGTCGGGGCGCCGGATTCTGTCCCGGTTGCCCCTCTTCCAGGCCAGCTCTCTGCTGTGGCCAGGGAGTGCAGTGGAGGATGGCCCACGTGCTTGGGCCCTGCACCCTATGGGAGACCAGGAGAAGGACTTGGCTCCTGCCATCAGATCAGTGCGGTGCGCCGGCCGCAGCGCGCCGGCCGCGGCAGCCATTGGAGGGTGAACCAACGGCAAAGGAAGACCTTTCTCTCCGTCTCTCTCACTGTTCACTCTGCCTGTCAAAAAATTAAAAATAAATTAAAAATAAATAAAAATTAAAAAATAAAAAAAATCTGTAGGAACAGGAATAGTGTCTATATGAGTATAATCTTAGGTATCCTCAAAATAAATTTGAAAAATTGGTGACTAACCTTAACAAATTTGCATTATAAAAATTATTAAAATGTCATAACTTTACTGCATTGCCAGAACCTAACAAAGATCTTTGAATGTAAATGTATACCTTACATTTTATTGAATAAAGTAATAGCATACATTCCTGAGTTAAAAGTTATTTAAAATGCCATGAAAGTATAAGACTATAGAGAATAATATAATCCTAAGGAGTCTATTAAAAACTCACTACTACAGGTTTATGGGATATTTTTAAATTGTACTTACTAAATGAAAATAAGGAAACAGTATGCATTAAGATAAGGACATTTTACGTGTTGAAATATCAAATGTAAAATAAAAACAAGAACAATAGTATATAATACAGTAATATTATAATATAGTAGTCTGTTGACCAGCTGAAACCTGGATGGAATTCCCATAAGCAAATTTCCTTACAGGGTAAGAAAGGATACACATCTGACCAGAAGCAGCGTAGAATTTGCAAACAAGGTTTATTGGTATTTCTGATTTGACAGGTCTGCTGAACTTTGAAACAACCAAAATCCATATAGTACAAGCATCCCTTAATGCTAATTTTGGAAAACTGAATTAACAGCCCAGGGTAAATAAAGGTGTATTGTATCATATGGAATTATTTTGCTTGGAGTAAGGTCAATTTCATATAAAGTCAAAGTCAATTTTATTTTGTTACACATTTTTAAAAGTTTTTTTTTTACTACTAACAGTAAAACACCAGTATTTTCAAAATAAAGAGTAGTATTGTTTTAGTTATTGTCATTGTAGGGAATGTTCCCAGTGAAAATAGGTTATATTGTAAGAAAGGACAGTGAATGAGCACTTGGATATGCCAGGGAAATATGCATGTACCTTATGCTTTACAAAATTATCTGGACTTCCTTAATAACAGAAATAATTATATACATTAGAAATCTGGTTTCTTGGAGTTCTGTAAATTCCAAAACTTTTAAGTATTAGTTTCATCACTGCTAATTGAAACTCTACTGGCTATAGAGACATATGTATATGGCCTCTGCAATCAAAGAACCAAATCCTGGGTTGGTAATTTAAAAATAATTGTAAATACACATGGACTTTCTTTATTCAACGTTGAGTTTGCAAAGTCTACTATTCATAGTGCTCAAATAATTTTGAAGTTTTAGTCCTTGGAGGGATAACATATCAGTGATCATTGCATTAAGAAAGACAATTACAATTCTCATCCAGGGCTGATTATTAATAATTTTTATTGTGTTTTCTCCTCTTATTTCTTCTTTTCTAAAGATTATTTATTTATTTATTTATTTATTTGAAATTCAGAGTTACAGAGAAAGAGGGAGAGACCGAGAGCGAGCTCTTCCATCTGCAGGTTCATCCCCCAGGTGGCCATAAAAGGCCAGGCCGAAGCCAGAAGCCAGGAGCTTCAGCTGAGTCTCTCACGTGGATGCAGAGCCCCAGGCATTTCAGCCATTTCCCCCAGCTTTTCTCAGTCTGTTGGCAGGGAGTTGGATTGGAAGTGGAGCAGACGGGACACTAACCTGTGCCCATGATATATGGGAGTAGCAAGCAACAAATTGACTCGCTATGCCACAATGCCTGCCCATCTTTTAATCTCTTTGAGACTTTGTCTGCTATCTAATTTTTTATTCACTTATCCTTTCCATGCTTCTCAGAATGGAAATGAAGGTAAAGCTTCAAGATCATTCCTTTATTATCATTCTGCAGACAATTAGGATTCCCTCATTATGAGATGATTCTGAGACTGCTGCTTTAAAATAATGAACTAAGAGTGTCAGATTGTGTAATCATTCATGGATTTCCTGTTTCACCATTTTTTAAATGAAGAAACTATAGTTGAGAGCGTGGTTGAGTTACTTCTATGCTAACCACAGCTGACGGCATACAGAAAAAATGCTGTCCAGCTGCATTCAAAGAGGCCTAAACCATGTGTACGAAATTGTGATGCTATTTTGGTACTGCCTTCGAGAGATTGCTAAGCCACAACTAAATTCTGATTATGGGACTAGTCTTCCAATGTGACAAGAAAAATAATTCTGGAGCTGATGTTCTGGCACAGCAGGTAAAACTGCCGCTTGGGACATAGTATCCCATATGTGAGCACTGGCTTAAGTTTTGGATCCTGCGCTTCCAAGCCAACTGCCTGCTAATGCACCTGCAAAAGCAGTGGAAGATGGTCCAAGTACTTGAGCCTCTGCCACCTACTTGGGGGATCCAGAGTTCTGGGCTCCTGGTATCAGCCTGGGCCAGGCCAGCCATTGTGGCCTCTTGGAACGTGAACCAGCAGATGGAACATCTCTTTCTGTCTCTGTTTCTCCCTCTCACTCTCTCTGTCACTCTGCCTTTCACATAAATAAATATTTTTTCAAAAACAATAAACAGTTCCAATTAGCAGTCAGCACTAACTCAGCAGTTAATATCAGATATTTCAAGTAGTGTTTGTATGTATAAAGAGGGTATGTCTTTTTCCTGTGCTTTGTTCTGAGTGTTTTTTTAGATGTGTCCCAAGAATATCTTTGACACTTAGGGAAAAGCTATTATGAATTTCTAAAATTATACACAACCGCAAAAGGAAAAAAATATCTGATTAACTATGAGGTTGCTTAGAAAACTTCATTGTAAAATAAAAAGGTAAGTTTACTTTGACACAAAAATGTTTAAAATCCATGTGTAGTTAATTCATAATATGCATTTTCTGTAAACTTTTTGAAGATCCCCTCATGAAAGACAGTAATCACTTAACATATGTTTGTATGGGAATATATATACTTGTATGGGAAGAGGGCAAAACAATAATATAAATAGCTATTTATAGATTTCTACTTTTGGAAATAATTACATGCCAATTAAAATTATATAAGGAAATATAGTGAACTTTGTTATCTTTAAAATAGGAAAGTAAAAAAAAATACTGCTAACACTGAAGTAGTGATTTTTTTAAAGATTTTTTTTTAACTTTTATTTAATGAATATAAATTTCCAAAATACAGCTTATGGATTACAATGGCTTCCCCCCCATAATGTCCCTCCCACCCGCAACCCTCCCCTTTCCCACTCCCTCTCCCCTTCCATTCACATCAAGATTCATTTTCGATTCTCTTTATATACAGAAGATCAGTTTAGCATACATTAAGTAAAGATTTCAACAGTTTGCTCCCACACAGAAACATAAAGTGAAAAATACTGTTTGAGTACTAGTTATAGCATTAAATCTCAATGTACAGCACACTAAGGACAAAGATCCTACATGAGGAGTAAGTGCACAGTGACTCCTGTTGTTGACTTAAGAAATTGACACTCTTGTTTATGGCATCAGTAATCACCCTAGGCTCTTGTCATGAGCTGCCAAGGCTATGGAAGCCCCCTGAGTTCACCGACTCTGATCATATTTAGACAAGGCCATGGTCAAAGTGGAAGTTCTTTCCTCCCTTCAGAGAAAGGTACCTCCTTCTTTGATGACCCGTTCTTTCCACTGGGATCTCACTCGCGGAGATCTTTCATTTAGTTTTTTTTTTTTTTTTTCCAGAGTGTCTTGGCTTTCAGATAATTTGTCAGCTAGATTGACATTGTATGTATATGGGGCAGTTTTCACATTCCCACAGTATGTGCAGATGCACTTTGATTTACAATGGTGTTTCCCCCAATAAGCCCATTGTAGTTGAAAATATCTTAAATGTAAGTACATTTAGCACATCTAACCTACAAAACACCATACGTTAATGACACAGTACATGGAGAAGTAGTGATTGTTAACCCTCATGAGCATATGGCTGACTGGGACCTGCAGCTCCTTGCTGCTGCCCAGCATCTCAAGAAGGCACTGTATTGCATGCACCAGTCCAGTGAGGAACAAAAATCAAAATTCAAGGCACACTTTACTGAATGTGTATTGCTTTAACACCACTTTAATATATCACTATCACCCATCAGGGACCATCTGCATGCATGTTATGCTCTGTTTTTTTTGACATATTGATTGCTGATTTCAATGCAACTGGGATTTCACCACTAGCATGCCATAGATCCTCAAGTGATGATTTTCAACAGGATGAATTTCATCAGGCAGCTCCTCTGTCTTTCTCTTTTAGGAGATTCCTTGCTTTGTACTCATCAGGTAAGGAGCAGCCTAACATTGACAGTTTGTAACTCTGGAAACCAAGAGGAGACTTAGGATATATGTTTCCAGGTCTGTCATTGGTTTGGGGAAGTCACTTAAATTTTTGAGTTCTCAAATTCTTTAATTCAAATTTAAAAAAAAATAGTGACATTGGGCTAGTTTTAGAATGTCTTATCTGGAGGGGACCCTATAGATCATTTTATCAAGAAGTATCTCATTTTTTTTCAATAATTAGTCATGTAATCAGAAATCTATGCTGTATGCATACTTTGTGTGTATGTAGCCCCTGAGATTTTTTTTTTCTTTTAGCAAAAACTGGAAGGTTTTCCTAATTACCAGGCACTGATCAGATTTAAGATGCCTAAGTACTTGTTTTCTGCTAAGATCTTGGATCCAAAGGCCATTAGTGTCATGACAACAAGGTTGTCTCATTTGGTAGTTATATTGCAGTTCAGTATAATTCATCATGTATAGGGTGGCTATTGTGCATAGCAAGTTAAGCCACTGCTTGGGATGCCTGCATCCCATAGTCGAGTGCCTAGTTTTAATCCCACCTCTGCTTCCCATCCAGCTTCTTGCTACTTAACCTGGGATCCAGCAGATGATAGCTCATATACTTGAGTCCCTATTCTCTATATAAGAGACTCAGATGGAGTATCTGGTTCTTAGTTTTGGCCTGGCCCAGCCCTGGCAGTAGTGGGAATTTGGGGAGTAAACCACTAAATGGAAGCTCACTTTCTCTTTCTTTGTGTCTGTCTCTGCCTTTAAAATAAAAATGAACATTTAAAAATATATAGTTAATTATATAATTAAATAAAGAACATAGGACATTATATTATAAATTCTGACTACAGAAAAACAGCCCTGTAGGTAAATCTCACAAATTGAGATTTGAATCATACTGAATCATATGATCTGAATCAAATCATAAGGTTTGAATCATATCTAATTTCCCTTGGCTACACAGAGACCCTTGTGACTCAGAAACATACTGAAAAGTATATCCATGTGGATTTCTTTTTTTTTTTTTTTGAGGGGGAGTTCTTATTTTAATTTTTTAAAAAAATTTAGTTTAGGAATACAAACTTCATGCATTTCACATTTATAAATTTAGGAACATAGTGATTTATTTATTTATTTATTTTTATCTTTTATTTAATGAATATAAATTTCCAAAGTACGACTCATGTGTTACAATGGCTTCCCCCCCCCATACCGTCCCTCCCACCCACAACCCTCCCCTTTCCCACTCCCTCTCCCCTTCCATTCACATCAAGATTCATTTTCGATTATCTTAATATACAGAAGATCAGCTTAGTATACCTTAAGTAAGTATTTCAACAGTTTGCTCCCACACAGAAACATAAAGTGAAAAATAATAGATGATTTTTTTTAAATGATGATGAAATCAGATCAGACCTATTGTCATGTTTAATCCCAGTGAGAGTCAAGTTGGGAATTGATAATTTCTTTTTTTTTTTTTACAGAAGATCAGTTTAGTGTACATTAAGTAAAGATTTCAATCGTTTGCACCCCCATAGAAACACAAAGTGAAATATACTGTTTGAGTACTCGTTATAGCATTAAGCCTCAGTGTACAGCACGTTAAGGACCGAGATCCTACATGAGGAGTAAGTGCACAGTGACTCCTGTTGTTGACTTTACCAATTGACACTCCTGTTTATGGCATCAGTAATCTTCCTATGCACCAGTTATGAGTTTCCAAGGCTATGGAAGCCCCTTGAGTTCTCCGACTCTTATCTTGTTTAGACACGGTCATAGTCAAAGTGGAGGTTCTCTCCTCCCTTCAGAGAAAGGCACCTCCCTCTTTGAAGACCTGTTCTTTCCTCCATGTGGATTTCTGATCATGGGGCCCACTCTTGGCAAATAATGGATTTCTCTATACTAGATGATTTCTAGGACTAATAGATTATGATTCTAAGTTATAGGTTATCCCAGTCTTTTCTCCTTGATCTACTTTAAAAGTAAAGAGGGCTATTTAAAAATAGCTCTATTCCCCACTAATATACTCCTTCAATGCCAAGTATATTTTTCTTTGCCCGCTGAGAGCAAAGTAGCCTGTTCTATTAAACACACACAAAAATGCATGATATTTTAATGTAAGAAAACACTATATTGAGATTGGAAAAGAGGAATATACTTTTTTAGTCTAATATTTGGAGCTAAGCCAAAAATGTGTGACTTCTCAATGATTTGTAAATGCCTCCTGACTTAGAATATATGAAGAGTGTGCAAGAATTTAATCAAAAAGATATATTATGAAAAAACTATGCATGGATTTCAAATGTTTTTGTGCCAAAATAAACCTATCTTTCAATTCCATTTGTCCCAACTATTTGAAGTACTCTTGTGTGTGTGTGTGTGTTGTGTGTGCATGTGTGCATACATGTGTGTATATATATTTCAAAAACATATTGAATTCTTTTCAATTTCTTCTAGTGTATGAGGGTTAGGATTATATCCCTCTACGTGCCCACTTCTTCCCTTCAAAAAAGCTGCAATGACTTCTCTATTGGATGAAATTGAAATTTCCTTGCCTGTCATTCAAAACCCTGCATAACCCAGCCCCAAATATGTCTTCAGTTTTATCTACTGTTACTGCCTTCTCTGCACTCTCCATTCTAGCCCTTCATTTGGTTCTCATCACTCCCTAAGGTACCCTGCATTTTCAAACATCTAACTTCTATTCTGCTGCCTTTGCCTAATGCCTCTTCTTATGTGGAGTCTACTTGACAAACACCTAATGTTCAAGATCCAAGTGAAATGTTGCTTGTCCTCAAAGATCCAAGTGAAATGTTGCTTGTCTTCATAAATTTCTCTGCCTTATTTCTCTAGGTAGAAGGTATCTCTCTCTGTCAACTGTGCTCCCATATCTAGCACACACTGTGCTAAAGTTAATTGCTCCACATTCTCCCACTATTGCTGCCTATTCTGCAACAAGAACCATGTTTTCATTACAGCATCAAATACATAGTAAATACTCAGTAAAAGATTGCCAAACAGAATAGAAACATGTGTTCATGTGGCAAGATGAATAGAAATATCCTGATTCAGATAAAACACATGTTATCTTTTCACTCATTATATATCATTTGGAGAGTAGAAAAAAATAGAGGAAATGAAATTCACCTATAACCCTAATCTCTCAGAAAAAGTCATGGTTAACACTTTAGTATACATATTTTCAGGTAAGTCATATTTTTACAAAGACATCTGGTTTTTAAAATTAGAAAATTACCCACATGGCATAATAGGTTATCCTAATTCTTGACTTTTCTGTTTCTTTCTTAGCTCACAGAGAGAATCATCATTCTTTTTGTTGTGATCACCAGTCAAGAAGAAGTTCAAGAGAAGTATGTGGTGTGTGTTTTGTTCATCTTTTGGAATCTATTGGATATGGTTAGGTAAGAAGGCAAAATAATATTTTAAAACAAGGCCACATTGCTTTCTGTAGTGAAGCCAGCAAGAGCCGCTTAGAATTGCATTCTCCGAATAAGAGAAAAAACATACAACTCCTTTTCAAACAATTTTATCTTGATGCAGAAATGTGTTTTTAGTGTTTTCCATAATGGGCATATCAAAGATAATGAAAACCTGTGGTGGTATTACAAGAGCAAATCAGTGCATTTAGGTTTCCACTAGAAGGGTTGGCTTAACATCAACTTGGAATAAACCTCACAGCTGTTTGCTAATGAAAGGCATTCCTTATGCTTGCTTTAGTACATGTGAATTTGATAAGTACAGCAGAACTTCTATTATATGCCAGAATTTACAATGTTGGTTTCTGTATATTCAAGAACATTACAAATTTAGGGCTTCATCTCTCTGGGAAAACATGCAGTTCCACATATATTTTTGTATACAGTTTGTAAGTCCTTAAGCAGAGCCCCAGAACCCTTGCTCTAGATAGCCTTTCGTTTCCTTCTAATTTTAAAGAATTGAGTGGGATGTGCTTAGTCTTCTATCAGCAGTGATGTAAAACAGCACCCTTTGCTCTGGAAGTCCTTCTCACTCTTTGGGGAAGTGGCCTATCTGCAACTTCAGCATTCACAAGTGAGAACTTCTCCTTTCACTTGAAGGACATGTATATGATTAGGTTACAAGAGAGTCCTAGTTTTCTGGTTGCAGTTATATACATTCCATATGAATTATACTGTCAATAACTTAGCTAGATTAAAAATGTCTACATAATATATTGAGTCCCACATCAGAAAGATCATTCACCTGGGCCAAGTGGGATTTATCCCTGATATGCAGGGACGGTTCAAAAATTGCAAATCAATAAATGTGATACATCACATTAACAAACTGAAGACCAAAAACCATATGGTTATCTCAAAGATGCAGAGAAAGCATTTGACAAAACACTATATCCTTTCATGATAAAAACCTTAAGAAAACTGGGTACAGAACAAACATTCCTCAACACAATCAAGGCAATTTATGACAAACCCATGGCCAGCATCCTATTGAATGGGGAAAAAGCTAGAAGCATTACCCCTAAGATCCGGAACCAGACAAGGATGCCTGCTCTCACCATTGCTATTTAATATAGTCCTGGAAGTTTTAGCCAGGGCCATTAGGCAAGAAAAAAAATCAAAGGAACACAAATTAGAAAGGAGGAAGTCAAACTATCCCTATTTGCAGATGACATGATTCTATATATAGGGGATCCCAAAGACTACACTGAGAGACTATTGGCAGAATATAAAATGAACACACAAAAATCAATAGCCTTTGTATATGCAGACAATGCCATGGCTTAGAAGGAACTTTTAAGATCAATCCCATTCATAGTAGCTACAAAAGAATTAAATACCTTGAAATAAATTTATCCAAGGATGTCAAAGAGCTCTACAAAGAAAATTACAAAACACTAAGAAAGAAATAGAAGAAGTAATTTAAAAATGGAAAAATCTTCATTGATCGGAAGAATCAATATCATCAAAATGTCCATAATACCAAAAGCAGTTTACAGATTCAATGTGATCCCAATCAAAATACGAATGACATTTTTTGCAGATTTAGAAAAAATGCTAACATTCATATGGAACACAAGAGAACCCCAATAGCTAAAGCGATCTTATATAACAAAAACAAGGCTGGAGGCATCACAATACCTGATTTCAAGACAAACTACAGGGCAGTTATAATCAAAATAGCCTGGTACTGGCACAGAAACAGACGTATAGACCAATGGAATAGAACAGAAACTGCAGAAATCAATCTTTGCATCTACAACCAACTTATCTTTCACATAGGAGTTAAAATCAATCCTTGGAGCAAGGACAGTCTATTCAACAAATGGTGCTGCGAAAACTGGATCTCCACATGCAGAAGTATAAACTAGACTCATACCTCACACCTTACACAAAAAAATCCACTCAAAATGAATCAAAGACCTAAATCTATGACCTGCTACCACCAAATTATTAGAAAACATTAGGGAAACCCTGCAAGACACTGGCATAGGCAAAGATTTCATGGAAAAGACCTCAGAAGCACAAGCAATCAAAGACAGAATTGACAAATGGTATTACATCAAGCTGAAGAGCTTCTGCACTGCAAAAGAAATATTCAGCAAAGTGAACAGACAATGGCCAGAATGGGAGAAAATATTTGCAAACTACACAACTGATAAATGGTTAACATCTAGAATCTATAAAGAGTTCAAGAAATTCAACAACAGGGGCCTGTGCTGTGGTGCAGCAGGTTAAAGCCCCCACCTGCAGTGCTGGCATCCTATATGGGCACTGGTTCAAGTCCTGCCTGCTCTACTTCTGATCCAGCTCCCTGCTAATGTGCCTGGGAAAGCAGCAGAGGATGGCCAAAATCCTTAGGCCCCTGCACCCACATGAGACCCAAAAGCAGTTCCTGGTTCCTAGCTTTGGATCAGCTTAGCTCTGGCCATTGTAGCCAATTGGGGAGTGAACTAAGGAATGGAAGACTTCTCTCTCTCTCTCTTTTTTTTTTTATTTATTTTTTTGACAGGCAGAGTAGGCAGTGAAAGAGAGAGAGAGAGACAGAGAGAAAGGTCTTCCTTCCATTGGTTCACTCCCCAAATGCCCACCATGAAGCCAGGAGCCAGGTGCTTCCTCCCGGTCTCCCATTGGGTGCAGGGACCCAAGCACTTGGGCCATCCTCGACTGCCTTCCCGGGCCACAGCAAAGAGCTGGACTGGAAGAGGAGCAACCAGGACTAGTACCCGGCGCCCCAACCGAGACTAGAACCCGGGGTGCCAGCACTGCAGGCGGAGGATTATCCAAGTGAGCCATGGCACCAGCCAACCTCTCTCTCTCTCTAACTCTTTCAGATAAATAAAGATAAATCTTTTTAAAAAACATGAAATTCAACAACAACAAAGTAATCAGTTAAGAAATGGGCAAAAGATTTGAACAGGCATTTTTCATGAAAGGAAATTCAAATGGCCAACAGACAAATGAAAAAAATGCTCAGGATCACTAGCCATCAAGGAAATGCAAATCAATGTCACAATGAGGTTTCACCTCACTCCAGTTAGAATGGCTCTCATACAGAAATCAACAAACAACAAATGCTGGCAAGGATGTGGGGGAAAAGGTATCCTAATCCACTGTTGGTGGGAATGTAAACTGGTGCAGCCACTGTGGAAGATAGTATGGAGATACTTCAGAAATCTGAATATAGACCTACTATATGATCCAGCATTCCCTCTCCTGGGAATTTACCCAAACCAAAAGAGAGTGGGAAAGGGGAGGGTTGTGGGTGGGAGGGACGGTATGGAGGGGAAGCCATTGTAATCCATAAGTTGTACTTTGGAAATTTATATTCATTAAATAAAAGTTAAAAAAAATCAGCATCTGAAATAGTTTCTGTACCCCCATGTTCATTGCAGCACAATTCACAATAGCTAAGATGTGGAATCAACCCAGATGTCCATCAGCTGTTGACTGGATAAAGAAATTATGGTGCATATATATACTATGGAGTACTACTCAGCCATTAAAAAAAAAAAAACACACAAAATCCTGCCTTTTGCAACAAGATGGGCACAACTGGAAACCATTATACCTAATAAAATAAGCCAGTCTCAAAAACATAGATATCATATGTTTTCCCTGATCTGAGGTAACTAATAAAGTACCTAAAGTGTATTGTATTATAGTGAAAAGGACATTTTGAGATTTGATGATTGTTTACAGCCCTTGTCTTTTACATTGAAGAATGCTATTTTCTTCTTCATACTCTTTGTTGAACTCTTCTACTTAGTGTAGGGTTAACTATATGATCATTAGGTAAACTGAATTAGATCTTTGTAAAAATTAAGAGTGGAAATATTCCTAAATCTATATATGCAAAATGTATGAAATTTGTAAAAGCTAAATAAAATTTTAAAAAATTGAAAAAAAAATCCTACCAAAAAATTCTTAAGTCCCTCTCAGAAATGGTAAAAAAAAAAGATTCTAAATCTTCATATTTTCTGGATTGACTATAATTATAGAATTAAACAAATGAACACAAAAATATTCTGATTTTGAGAAATATTAAGCAAAAACAAAAAATACATTGAGTCCAAAGTTAAATAGAATGAAACATTTTGATGAATTAAAATGATTTTTCATATATATACCTCAGTAGTCATAAGTTATTTCTCATTTTTTAAATAGCTTTATAGACTTGGGGCAGATTTTGTGACTTTTTCTAGCTCATGACTTGCTATTTATGAGACTTTGGAGCCTCAGATGGGACTGTAGCTGTCCATATATTGTTGTTGAGTAGTCCTCATTCTTTTAGTATTGATTCAGTCACAGATAAGCTTAATAGACCCACTACAAAACAACTTCCTCAGTGAACGTGGTAGTGTGCTGTCATGGGAAGACTTTTGGACACAGTGGCAGGAGATCACAGGATGAAACCCACGTCCACTACCTACTTACTAACTGATCTTGGGCAATTACTTAACCTTTTAAAAAACATATTTATTGTCGCCAATCAGGGAGAACATATGATATTGCAACAACTAACTGAGCACCAAAGGGGAAACTTGTTGAAGTGAAATGGACACTATGAGAAACAGTGACTTGATCAGTTCTTGTCCTGATGGTTGATGTACAATGCAATACTTTATCCATTTTAGTATTTTTTTTTGTTCTAGTACCATTGGTTGAACTCTGTAATTAACACACAATTATTCTTAGGTGTTTAAATTTTAACTGAAAAGTGATCCCTGTTAGGAATTTGGAAAACATTATGCTGAGTGAAATAAGCCAATCCCAAAGGGACAAATACCACTTGTTCTCCTTGATAGGTGACAACTAACTGAGCACCAAAAAGGAAACCTGTTAAAGTGAAATGAACACTATGAGAAACGGTGACTTGATCAGCCCTCGCCCTGACTGTTGATGAGCAACTTAATACATTATCCCTCTTAGTATTTTTTTTGTTTGTTCTACTTAATACTTTTGGTTGAATACTGTAATCAATACACAATTCTTCTTAAGTGCTGAAACTTAACTGAAAAGTGATCACTGTTAAATATAAGAGTGGGAATAAGAGAGGGAAGAGATGTGCAATTCGGGACATGCTCAAGCTGACTTACCTCAAACGGTAGAGTTAGAAACATACCAGGGGATTCCAATTCAATCCCATCAAGGTGGCATGTACCAATGCCATCTCACTAGTCCCAGTGATCAATTTCTGTTCACAATTGATCATAATGATAGGACTAAGAACCAAAGGAATCACATAAACAAGAATAGTGTCTGCAAATACTAGCTGATAGAATAAAAAAGGGAGAGAACGATCCAACATGGGAAGTGAGATACACAGCAGACCCATAGAATGGCAGGTGTCCTAAACAGCACTCTGGCCTCAGAATCAGCCCTTAAGGCATGCGGATCCAGCTGAAAAGCCCATGAGAGTATCTCACGCATGGAAAGCCAAGACACTCTGGAAAAAAAAAAAAAAAACTAAATGAAAGATCTCCACGAGTGAGATCCCAGTGGAAAGAACGGGTCATCAAAGAAGGAGGTACCTTTCTCTGTAGGGAGGAGAGAACTTCCACTTTGACCATGGCCTTGTCTAAATATGATCAGAGTTGGTGAACTCAGGGGGCTTCCATAGCCTTGGCAGCTCATGACAAGAGCCTAGGGTGATTACTGATGCCATAAACAAGAGTGTCAATTTGTTAAGACAACAACAGGAGTCACTGTGCACTTACTCCTCATGTAGGATCTCTGTCCTTAATGTGCTGTACATTGAGATTTAATGCTATAACTAGTACTCAAACAGTATTTTTCACTTTATGTTTCTGTGTGGGAGCAAACTGTTGAAATCTTTACTTAATGTGTGCTGAACTGATCTTCTGTATATAAAGAGAATCGAAAATGAATCTTGATGTGAATGGAAGGGGAGAGGGAGTGGGAAAGGGGAGGGTTGTGGGTGGGAGGGACGTTATGGGGGGGGAAGCCATTGTAATCCATAAGCTGTACTTTGGAAATTTATATTCATTAAATAAAAGTTAAAAAATTTATTGAGATATTACTTATGTGCCTAAAATTCACCCCATTAAAACATAAAATTCATGGTTTTTAGTATAATCAAAGAGCTGTGCAAATGCTTTCCGTAATTTAAGAACATTTTCATCTCCCTCCCCCAAAAAGAAACAACATACAATCCTCTCTCCCTCCTTAACCCCACCCTTGGAAACCAATCATAATATCTCTATGGATTTGTCAATCTTGACATTTTCATATCAATTGTATCATCCAGTATATGGCCTTTTTTTGATTGCTTCTTTACTTAGCATTATGTTTTTATGGTTTATCCAATGTAGTATGTATGAGAACTATACTGTGTTTTGTGGCTGAAGAACATGCCATTATATTGATATACCACTTTCCATGTATCCATTTATGAGTAGATGGACATTTGGGTTGTTTCCACCATTTGGCCATGAATAATACTACTATGAACATCCATGTACAAGTTCTTATGTGTGCATGTTTTGGTTTTCTATTCTTAGGAGTGAAATTCCTAGGCACCTCCACTTTTGTAGCTCTAGTTTTTCTCTCTTGTAAACTGAGGAAGAGTTACCTTCCCAACACACCCTAGAATGGCTGTAAAAAGTAAAAATCAAGGAACTTCCTTTCTGATAAAGCATTTATGAAAAATCCATAGCTAACATGATGGTTACTAATGAAAGAATAATGATTTCCCCCTACGTTCAGAAACAAGACAAGGATATCCCTCTTATCAACATGGTTCTATTCAACATAGTACTGAAAAGCCTACGCATGGCAATTAAGAAAAAAATGATATACAAGGCATCCAGATTGGGAAGAAGTAAAACTATCTTCATTGGCAGATGACATGATCTTATATGTTAAAAGTAATAAGGAATCCACTAAAATATTGGAACTAATAAATAAGTTTATTACAGCTGTAGAATATAATATAAATATATCAATATACCAATGTTATTTTAATAAAATGAACTATGCTAAAAATTAAATTAAGAAAATACAATTTGTAATAACATAAAAACCAAAAAAAAGTATTTAAGAATAAATTCAACAAAAGATGTACAGAACTTGTGGCCAGTGCTGTGATACAGTAGATTAAGCCCCTGCCAGCAGCATCAGCATCCCATGTGGATGCCAGTTTGGAATCCAGCTTCTGCACTTGCCACCCAGCTCCCTGCTAGTGTGTCTGCGAGGGCAGCAGAAGATGGCCCAAGTGCTTGAGCCCCGGCACCCATGTGGGAGACCTGGATGAAGCCTCTGGCTTAAGACTTTGGCCTCTCCCAGCCCTGGCCTTTGTGGCCATTTGGGGAATGAACCAACAGATGGAAGATTTCTCTCTCATTCTGCCTCTGCCTCTCTGTCTGTGTAACTCTGCCTTTCAAATAAATAAAACTTTTAAAACAATTTGTATTTTTATACTGAAAACTACCAAACATTAAGATCTAAATAAATGTAAATGATATCCCACACTGAAGACATAATTTTGTGTTTCTTTTAAAGATTTGTTTATTTTGAAAATACACAGACACACACACGGGGTGGGGGACGGTATTTCCACCCACTGGTTTATTTCCCAGATGGCTACAACAGTCCCAGCAGTGAGCCAGGCAAAAACCAGGAGCCAGGAGCTTCATCCGGGCATCCCATGTGGGTGGCAGTGGCCCAAGCAGTTGGGCCATTTTCTGCTGTTTTCTTTAGGTCATTAGCAGGGAGCTGGATTGGAAGTGGAGCAGCCAGGACTTGAACCTGCACCCATATGGGATGCCAGCATTGCAGGTGGTGACTTTACCTACTATGCCACAATGTCAGCCCCCCAAATACTGTTAAGATGCCAGTATTCCTCAAACTGACCTGGAGATTCAGTGAAATCCCTATTGGAACTCAGGTGGTTTCTTTGTAAATATTGAGAAATTTATCTTAAAACTCATATAGAGGGGCTGGTGCTGTGGTACAGCAGGTTAAAGCCCTGGCCTGCAGTGCCGACATCCCATATGGGCACTGGTTCGAGTCCTGGCTGCTCCACTTCTGATATAGCTCTGTGCTATGGCCTGGGAAAGCAGTAGAAGATGGCCCAAGTGCTTGGACCCTTGCACCTGCATGGGAGACACGGAAGAAGCGCCTGGCTCCTGGGCTTCGGATCAGCTCAGCTCCTGCCGCTGCAGCCATTTGGAACCAATGGATGGAAGGACTCTCTCTCTCTCTCTTTCTCTCTCTCTCTCTCTCTCTCTCTCCCCCTTTCTCTGTAACTCTTTCAAATAAATCTTTAAAAAAAATCTCACATAGAAAATCAAGGAACTCAGAATAGTCAAAACAATCTTAAAAATGAACATAGTTGGAGGAATCACACTTCCCAATTTCAAAACTTATCATAAAGCAAAAACAGTCATATTATAGTACTGGCATAAGGGTCAATCATGAAATGGAACTGATATTCCAGAAATAAACTCTCACATTTTCAGTCAATTAATTTTCAACAAGGGTGCCTCAATGGGGAAAAGATAGTCTTTTCGACAAATGCTGCTGGCACACTGGATATCCACATGCAAAAGAATGAAGTTGGACCTCCACCTCATTTTTAAGAACTAAAAGTATAAAACCCTTAGTAGAAAATATGGGAGGTAATTTCTTATGACTTTAAATGTAGCAATGGAATCGTAGATATTACATGAAAGCAAAAACCACCTAACCTATTCAAAGAAACAGAAAGGTGTAGACTACTTCATCTGTTTTTTCTCAGTGGTAGGTTTAAAGGTATCTACTATTCCCAAAGCCAGCTCTTGGTTATTTTTTTTTAACTGAACACATAAGATGGCACAAAAATAGGGGGAATATAAATAAGGAATTGAAGTCACATTTTGGTTATTAAATTCATTCCTCAGATGTTTACAATTAAGTCTATCTTAAAACACCTGTGTGCTACATAAAATGGGTGTGGCTTTTAAATGAAATTGAAGTTACTAATCAAGGACTCTTGTAACTAATTTCTTGAGGGTTAACAGTTATATTTTTGCTGTTCAGCTCTATATTCCTGATCCTCTTCATCAGACAAGACTGACATTTTTTTAACCTATTACCTTGCCTAAATTTAATTAAATAAAGTATGTAATTAGCACATCTTCCAGTTTTGTTCCTGTGTTTATTATTTAGTAAGGTATTTTCCATTGCTGTTATTTCTCAGACATCAGCAGCAAATGAGACTTATGACTCTCCTTGTCTCCTTTTAGATACACTTACAGCATGCTATCAGTCATCGGAATGTCATATGCTTTCTTTACATGGCTCAGCCAAACACTATGGATGCCAATTTATCCTCTGTGTGTTCTTGCTGAAGGTAAGACAAGAGTGATTCTGTATTACTTACTGGCAAAAGCTACCTAGTTTTGATGATTAAGTTTTTTGTAATTACATTTTGATGGTGAGTTTGTTGGTGATAAAAATGCCATTTTTGCTAGTGCTTAGCTCACTCAGTGTATCTTTCCTGGCATATTACCCTTGATGCAAAGATGTAAAACATTAAGAAGCAAAGTTGGGTAAGGAAGCAGCTCTTCACATAGACAACATAATGGATAAGAACCAAGGCCAACTGGGTTCACGTCCTTAGCCTTAGTGGCTCCCTAGATGAGTTTTGGGTAACTCTTGAATCTCCCTGAGTCTTCTTCCTCATCATTTACATTTAGAGATCCTCCGAGGTTTTACTTTTAAGGCATGTAAGCAGTTCTTGCTGGCTAGATTACATTCCTTACTTTCCACCTCCATTCAACCCACCCTCTGCCAACAACTAGTTAAATTGTATCTTGAGGTTAGTCATCACTTTTTTTTTTAATTTAATGAATGCATTTTTACATAGATGCAACTTTAGGAATACAGTGGTTCTTTCCCTCATATCCCCCACCCTGCTCCCTTCCCACCTCCCATTTCCTCTCCCATCTCCTTCTTCATTGTGGATCATTTTTAGTATGACTTTATATAGAGAGAACCATCCCTATGCTAATCATAGAGTTCAACAATTTGCCCCGATGCCTACACACAATCTATAGAGTACAGTTTGAGGAGAGAATTTGCAGTCACTTCTCATATTGCAATTCAATAGGGACAGAGGTCCTACCTGGGGAGCAAGTGCACATTGACTACTATTGTTCCTTTAACAATTAACACTTTTTTATGACGTCAGGGATTAATCGAGGCTCTTGTCGTGAGCTGCCAGGGCTATGGAGCCCTTTTGAGTCATCACTTTCTGAGGGAAGTTGTTCCTGAATTCAGCTAGGTTAATTTAGTCTAGTACAGCATCATGGGTATCTTTTTTATTGGTCCTATCACAGTTGTAATTAGACATTTGTATTCTTTGCTTAAATCAATTTATCTGATTAGGCTCTAAATGCTGTGAGAGTACCGGGGTGTCTGTCTGGTTTTGCTTCCTCCCTTCCTCCATTATACATAATAATAAATAAATACTGAATGAACTACTGAATACATATGGACTAGGCTAATTATATAGTCCAAATATAAATCTAAAATTTTAAATCAAATAATTTAAGAAGCTTAAGGATATCTGAAGATCATATGCTTTCTTCTATAATGGATTTGGTGGATTGGTAGTGAACTCTTGAAAGATAAAAATGTTTGAAAACTAAAGACATAAAATAATTAAGAAAGCATTTTATAGTAACTAAAGGAAAACATAAGGAAACAGATATAACATGAGATGGTGACACTGGCAATACTTCTAAAGTATTTAAAACCCAGCACTAATTAAAACCACATGTTTTCTGTCTACTGATGGCTAAAGAAAATGATTTTAACTTATAGTAAATTATATTATACTTTTAAAAGCTTCTTTCAAAAGGAAGAATTTTTAAAGTTTGGAATAGACTATGCTAAGAGAATATGAAGAACAACCTTGAAAAACATACACACACACACACACACAGAGAGAAAGAGAGAGAGAGAAAGAGAAAGACTGCCCATTCTTTAAGAATGAAATCCTTTACACATTGGAGTATGTATTAAATATACTCTTTGTTATTTAATATGAAAATATTATAAAAATAAATGAAATGGGTGATATTGAGGAGACATCATACAAAGTATAAGTTAGATCAGGGCAATATATTTTTCCCCAAAGATTTATTTATTTATTTGAAAGTCAGAGTTACACACAGAGAGAAGAGGCGGGGGGGGGGGGGAGAGAGAGAGGTCTTCCATCCGCTTGTTCACTCCCCAATTGGCCACAACTGCCAGAGCTACGCCAATTTGAAGCCAGGAGCCAAGGGCTTTTAAATGAAATTGGTCCAGTTCTCCCACGTGGGTGCAGGGGCCCAAGGACTTGGACCATCTTCTACTGCTTTCCCTGGCCATAGCAGAGAGCTGGATTGGAAGTGGAGCAGCCAGGACTTGAACCAGCGCCCATATGGGATGTTGGCACTGCAGGTAGCAGCTTTACCCGCTTTGCCACAGCACCGGCTCCAAGCCTTCTCTTTTCTAGGAAAACCGTGTTCTTACATTATTGCCATACAACTTATGTTCTTTTATTATATACATGAAATTATTCTTGTAATTATACAGTAAAGTACTTACAGAAAAAAGTCTAGAAACATATGTGACAAAGTGTTAATAATGATTAATTCTGAGTGATGGGATATGGATGATTAAGACTTCATAGGTTTCTATATAATTCCAAAGCCCAAAGTATAAAAAAGTTAAGAAACCTACTTAACTTTTGATAACTCTTGCTTTATATGCTTTAGCAAGTATAATTTTCCATCTAAAGGTAAGGCAAGTAATTACACATAAATAGCGAAATTAACTAATTATATTGATCAAGTATATTCTAGAGTCTTAGGTGCAGTTCATGTTAATCTTAGATGGCACGTCTGGTATCAATTTAAGGTCCTGCACTGATGTTACTCATACCCCGGTCCTGTCTGACTCTAACACCTGTGAGATAATGACTTTTCTTCATTTCTCTCTTTTTAAAAACTGTAAAAATTTTTAGATTCACAGAAACTACAAAAGTTATACTTCATCTAACTTACCCAATTGATAAATCTTATATAACACTAGCATCATATCAATTAATTCCATGAAATGTTATCAAAAATCTATACCTAGGTTACAATTTCATAGAACCTCTTTCTCTTTTATCTGATATCAGCCTTCTCCCTCATAATAAGTAGACCAGCATTTCTCACAGAATTGCTTAGAATTTTTAAATACTATGGGGACTGGGGAGGAAGAAGATATTTCTAGGCCAGCTAAGTTGAGGAAATGTTGTAAGAAACCAGTTTTGTTATTGCAGAACTCAGAAATCCTACTAGGCTAATGTATATTGTGAAACTCTAAAAAGAAAGTATATGCAGCATTTTACAAATTTCTCTGTCACCCCTATTTGTAGCTTAGGGAACAGATATATGTTGAGTTCTACTTCAAGAAACAACTGTAAACTCTTTTTATGTAGGCATGATAAAGTATACTATGGACAAAAATTCAACAAGTCATACAGCTGTGACAGCCCTGCCAACTTAATCACTCAGTAAATTTCTATATCAAATTGTAGCTTTAGCAAAAGACTTCAGCCATCACCACAACCTGTTCAAAGCATCTTTCAGCTATGGAGACACACAACCCTGTAACAAGTTAAGGAAGGAAACCTTGTGATGTGGTTTTTGTTGTTTTGTTTTAAACAGCATTTGCCATATATCAGTCTCTGCCTTACTTTGAATCACTTGGCACTTATTCCACCAAGCTGCCCTTTGACTTATCCATCTACTTCCCATATGTGCTAAAAATATATCTCATGATGCTCTTTATAGGTAAGTAGCTTTTCTGTTTTATTTTTGCATTCTTCCATGGCTTTGTGATTTGTGCTACCATCCACCAATAATAGGCAATTTGATAAACATAGAAGAGACCAAGGAGGAAGCCTGACACAATGAACTTGGTCTTGGTAATAAAATAACTGAAAGTTATAATGCTTTATGCAGGACGTCATCAGATCAAAAATATCACTGTTTCACTGTATGAATCAGATATAACTGCATTGTGTATAAAATACAAAACTTTTGATCATGGCACAGTATCTACTAACAAAACCAGATGTCAAATTAAATAGTATTGTCTGTTTCTGATTTTTACATTTATATCTATTTTGTTTTCTGTTTTTTACTTGCTAATACTTTCTAGCAGGTGAAAGAGAGTAAGTGCTAAAGACTCAAGAAAAATGTATGGAATAAAACCTTAATTTAAAAAAATTTGATCAGTCAGCTCAATTGTTTTCCAGGATATTGAGAAAAATATTTCCATTTTTAAATTTTACTTTCCTTAGCTGTAACTTTCTTTAGATTTTAAAAAATTTATTAATTTTTCTAATATTTTTTCATGTTAATATTATATTAATACAAAGAGAACAGATTCAATATAGTTCATAAGTAGAATTTTTTTTTTTTTTGACAGGCAGAGTGGACAGTGAGAGAGAGAGACAGAGAGAAAGGTCTTCCTTTTTCCATTGGTTCAACCCCCAGTGGCCGCTGCAACCAGCGTGCTGTGGCCGGCGCAGTACGTTGATCCGAAGCCAGGTGCTTCTCCTGGTCTCCCATGTGGGTGCAGGGCCCAAGGACCTGGGGCCATCCTCCACTGTACTCCCAGGCCACAGCAGAGAGCTGGACTGGAAGAGGGGCAACCGGGACAGGACCGGCACCCCAACCGGGACTAGAACCCCGGTGTGCCGGCGCTGCAGGCAGAAGATTAGCCTATTGAGCCATGGCGCTGGCCTCATAGATACAATTCTAAGAATATAATAATATTCTTTTCCTTTCTCCCATTGTTTCCCTTTCTCTCTCTCTCTCTCCCTCTCTCTCCCTCTCTCTCTCCTTCTTTGTTCTTCCTTCCTTTCTTATTTTTTGAGATGACATTTTTTTAAAGATTTATTTATTTATTTGAAAGGTAGAGTTAGAGAGAGGCAGAAGCAGAGAAAAAGATCTTCATCCACTGGTTCACTCCCCAAATGGCTGCAATGGCTGGGGCTGGGCTGATTGGAAGCCAGGAGCCAGGAGCTTCTTCTGGGTCCCCCTTGCTGGTGCAGAGGTCCAAGCACTTGGGCCATCCTCTGCTGCTTTCCCAGGTCATAGCAGAGAGCCAGATTGGAAGTGGAGCAGCCAAGACATGAACCGGCGCCCATATGGGATGCCGGCCCACTATGCCACAGTGCAGGCCCCAAAAATAACATATTTTTAATTAACATTACACTCAAGGACTTAATCTTCCACTAAATAAAGGATCAACATGTAAAAAAACCATAGTTTAATAGTAATATAGGCAAGGGATATAAACAATAATCAAATGGAAAGATGATCATTTTACCTAATCTTCACAAATCAACAAAACAAAGATTATATGGCAACATGTATCACAAAAACAGTATGTACAGAAGAAAGACAAATGTGAAACTGTAGAAGAGGAAGAGAGAACTACCCAAAAGAAAAGGGAAACAAATTCCTTGCAATGTAAGCACAAGGAGTTTGTTTTATTTCTCTTGCTGCATAAAATGTAGGCACCTCTTTCAGTATTTCTCCTTCTAATTGTATTTGAAAATCAGAGTTATTTCCAGAAAAATGGTTAATTAACCTTACTTACTTTGCCATTTCTTTCTCCACATTAGGTATGTATTTTACCTATAGTCATCTTTACTTAGAAAGAAGAGAAGTCCTCAGCATCTTTCCCGTGAAAAAGAAGAAAATGTGAAGAAGAGCATTCCAGTGTGCATGAGAAAAGACAAGCTTGTGGATTCAGCTGCAGGAAATACAACACGGGAAAGTATTCTGGTGGAAAAATACCTACTATTGGACAAAAATTCATGACATGAAATAATTGCATTTATCCCTTAAACTATCTAGACATATCGCAGCAATCAATGTTTCTTGCACATTGTATTTTCAAATATACCCTTGCATTCCCTATATCACCAAAGCTGTGGATTTGATACAAGTTGCATTTATATTGTATGAAGTATGTTTTCCTGTAAGATTAATGAGAAAAAGGAAATTGACTGAAGTAAATTCAATTATATTGAGAAACTATACCTGATAATCTGAATTATTTCTTTTCAGTTCTGAGTTCCCAAACAGCAGCCAATCTATAGGAAAGCCATGTAAAATATACTCTAAAGTTTTCTAGAATAACATTTTATATACAGAAGTCCTTGTTGTCCCCAGAGCTACCCACCTTAAACATTACACACACTTAAAATATTGAGCAAACATCTCTCTAAACATATCTTAGTTCATTCTTCTATAAGAAAACACCAAAAATTGGGTGACTTATATGACAGCAAACCGATTTCTCACAGTTTGGAAGCCCGAGAAGTCCAAGAACGAGACGCCTATCACTTTCATAACTGGTGAAATCCCTCTTTCTGATGTGAAGATGAATGCTTTTCTTGTTGTATCCTCACATGAGAGAGGCAGCAAGAGCGAGAGGAGAGATCTACCCACAAGCTAATTACTTCCCAAAAACAGCTACCTTCAGATACCACATTGAGGGTTAGGGATTAGCACAGAAACTTTAGGGAAACACGAACATTGAGTCCACAACACTTTGATAGAATACTTTAGTATCAGTTAAGTTATTCAGTTTTCATGCTAGAAGAGAGGACCCTGATGAAAACAAGAGAGATTTGGCAAAGATACAAAAAATGTCTCATACTGTACCTCATTTTTCTTCTTAACATTAGAACACATACATTCCTTACAGGGAAATAAATGTACCCAAATGTAGGTAATTCTTTAAAGGCAGGGAAAAAATAAGAACTAATAGTATTTTTATTATATATTACTGATTTATTATTATTAACTACTAGAATGTATTTCATCACTTAGATTTGAAAAATGTCCCTTTCTCTGAAGATCTAAAAAAAACTTGATTAACTAAGAATAATTTCTGTACCATCAGTAAATTACTTAATTTTTAAAAGGAATTTCAGACCTGTGCTGTGGCATAGTAGGTAAAGCCACTGTCTGCAGTACAAGCACCCCATTTGGGCTCAGGTTCGAGTTCCGGCTGCTCCACTTCCCATCCTCTGCTATGGCCTGGGAAAGCAGAAGACGGCCCAAGTGCTTGGGCCACTGCACACGCATGGGAGGCCTGAAAAAGCTCCTGGCTCCTGGCTCCTGGCTTTGGATTGGTGCAGCTCCAGCCGTTGTGGCCATCCCAGGGAGTGAACCAGCAGATGGAAGATCTATCTTTCTCTCTGCCTCTCTGTAACTCTGCCTTTCTAACAAATAAATAAATCTTAAAAAAAAGATTTGTAGAGATCTTATTATCAAGTAATGATATGATATTAAATGTGTTGAGACATAAGAATGTAATTTGTGAAAAATACGTAATCATTTCTACTAAATAAAATATTTGAAAATATTGATTATTTATAAAGTAACTTGATATCTTTATAAGTGCAATAATTTAGAATTTTTAAATAAAAATTTTAAAGTTACGTTTTTATTTTGCTTTTAAAATTGCTTATCTTCTAAAGCAAGAAACATTACCAAAAGTCAGCCTTAGTGTGCAAAGAGAACAGAATCCCTTTGCAGACTTTAGGTGACTTGGTCTACATTGAGCCCAGTAGACGTGGCTACTTATATTGTTGAATTATACAACTAGATTCACTAAAATGAAGAACAGAATTAAAGAAACTTCATTTTACTGGGATATTACAAGAACTTCAAATTTCATTATTAAGTATTACTTGGGTTTTTTTTTTTTAAACTAGATTAACTTAGGAAACTGTCTACTTTTTTTTAAAAGAAAACCAAAAGAAACATAAGTGAATTAACAGTTATTGTAATTTCAAAGAAGCGATGAGGATGGGCAGTAATGTAAGATATTTGCATCGATTATTACAAACTAAGATGTATGATCTCCTTTGATAACAGAGTCACAGTTGTTAATAACCATTGTGGTTGGTTGCCAATGTTCTTGTTGAAGAAATACTAAAATTTCATTAGAGGTTAGTGAAAATGAAAATATGCAGCCAATTTGTCTTTCCACTCAAATTCATGTCTCCCAAGTTAAGAGATCCAGACAAAGAGAAGTTGAAACAGTAAAGAGCAATTGGATTACAAAGTTGAGTTCCTGGATGTTTTAACTATGTGTTCTTCAAATCTCTTTCATTTTGTAGTGTAGACAAAGGCTAACTTCTCAAATATAAGTAATATAGGTGAAATAGGGGCCATTAGATATTTTAAAAACTTAAGAACACTTTTTTACTCAATTGCCATTCATCATCTTAATCACTTCTAGGTGTGCAATTCAGTGGCATTAATTATGTTCATTTTATAGTGCAACCATCACCATCTTTATCTCCATAATTCCTTTCATCTTGTAAAATGGAAACTCTGCCAAAAGGCCGAGAAGTGATGCATCCGTTAACTATTAACTCTTCACACCTGCCTTGCCCCAGCCCCTGGCAACTACCATTCTACTTTCTGCCGCTATGATTTGTGACTACTCTACCTCATATAAATGGAATTATATAGTATTTGTCTTTTATGAATGGCTTATTTCACTTAACATACCTTCAGGGTTCATCCTTGTTGTAGTGGATGTAGAAATTTCCTTCCTTTCCAAGGCTGCCTAATAACAGAGGAATTACTTCTGTCAGTTTGCTATTTGTTTTCTATTGGTCTTACAGGTTTTCTGATCCCCTTTCCCTGCATGACTGTTTTCTTTTGTGTTGATTTTTTTTTCTGCAGTGAAATGTTTAAATAACTTTCTCATTTCTTTTGTTATCACAGCTATTTTCTTTGTGGTTACCATGGGGATTATCTTTAATATCCTAAAGCTAAGACATTCTAATTTGGATTTATACCAACTGAACTTCAATAACATACAAAATCTCTGCTCCTTTACATCTCCATCAGCTACTTTTTTCAGTTGTTCATGTCAGAAAACCACATCTTTATGTATTGTGTATCCAAAGCCATAAATTAATAATTTTTAAAAATTCATTAGTCTCTTAAATTATGTAGAAAACAGAAAGTGGAGTTACAAACTACTGTAATAATAACACTAGACTTTATTATAACTGCTGGCGTATTTCTTCTACAGCGATTTCATTTCTTCATATGCCTTGTGAGTTACTGTCTCATGTCTATTTCAAACTGCAGGAATCTCATTAGCATTTCCTGCAGGAGCAAATCTGATGGTATCATATCTAGGATGTTTTAATTTCTCCCTTACTTTTGAGGACAGTTTCACAAAATGTAAGATTCATGCTTAATAAGCTTTTTTTAAAATACTTTGAATAAATCAGCCTGCTGCCTTTTGGATGAGAAATCTATTGATAACCTTATTGAGGATCACTTGAATACAACAAATTGATTTTGTTTTTCCTTGCTTCCAGGATTCTCTCTTTGCTTTTTTTTTTTTTAAGATTTTATCTATTTATTTAGAGTTAGAGAGAGGGAGAGACAGAGAGAAAGGTCCTCCATCCACTGGTTCACTCCCAAATGGCTGAAACAGCATGGGCTGAGCCAATCTGAAGCCAGGAGTCTCTTTGGGGTCTCCAAACCAGGTGCAGGGCCCAAGCACTTGGGCTATCCTCCACTGCTTTCCCAGGCCCCAGCAGAGAGCTGGATCAGAAAAGCAGCATGGACTGGTGCCCATATGGGATTTCGGCACTGTAGGCAAAGGCTTAGCCCACTACACCACAGTTGTTGAGTATCATGGATGTTTATATTCATCTGTCTCATCAAATTTGGGAGGTTTCTGGTCGTTTTCTTTCTTTTCCTAGGACCCCCATAATGTGTTTGTGGAATCTTCAAAAAGTCTATGCAAAATATGCACTATCTTTTAATTCTATTTTCCACTAAGATTTAGAAGCTGCCTGTATGTCAGCCTGCTTTGTTTCCCTCAGATCCCTTATACTCTGTTTCTATTTTTGCAATCTTTATTTTCTGCTGCTCAGACTCTTTAATGGTTTCCATTCTCTATCCTCATGTATGCTGATTCTTCTGGATGCTCAAATATGCCTTTGAAGAACTAACGTAGATTTTTTTTCATTCTGATTATTGTGTATTTTTTCAGCTCCAGAATATATTTAAAGAGGTTTTTTTCTTATTTATTTTTATTTATTTGTAAGGCAGACTAAGAGAGAGACAGAGAGACCAAGAAAGATCTTCCATCCACTGGTTCACTTCCCAAAGGCTGAAGCTAAGAACCTGGAACCTTACTTGGGCCTCCCATGTAGGCGGGAGGGACCCAAGTACTTCAGTCATCACCAACTGCCTACCAGGCACATTAGCAGGAGGTTGGATTGTAAGTAGAGGTACGACTCAAACCTGGGCACTTCAATAGAGGATGCAGTTGTCCCCAGTGGTGGTTTAACCCACTGTGCCACAATGCCCACCCCTTATATTTTAACCCAGTTTGCCACAATACCGCTTATATTTTTATTTCTAAAAATATTTTAATAACATGCAATATTTACATATTTTTATGGTATAGAGTACACTTTTAACAGATATACCAAGTGTAAACCAATCAAACTAAACCACTAGCCTTTTTATTTTCTTATCTTTTCTTGTGTTTGGAGCCTAAAAGCTTCTCTCTTCCATTTCCTTATACAGATTATAATACATGGTTGTAAATAATAGTCATCTCTCTCTGATATGGAATACTAGAACTTGTTAACTCTTCCTGACTTTGTTTGGTACCTATTATCCAACTTCCCTACATCCCCTCTCCACTCACCCTTCCCAAACTCTACCAATCACTATTATTAGTTCAGATCAACTCTTTTTTTTTTTTTTTTCACTTCCACATATGAGAAAGAACCTGTGGTATTTGTCTGTATGTGTCTGGTTTACTTAAAATAATGATCTTGGGCTTCATCCATTTTGCTGCAAATGTAAGGATTTCATTTTTTTTTTTTTTTTGACAGGCAGAGTTAGTGAGAGAGAGACAGACAGACAGAAAGGTCTTCCCTCCGTTGGTTCACCCCCCAAATAGCTGCTACAGCTGGCACGCTGCACAGATTGGAAGCCAGGAGCCAGGTGCTTCCTCCTGGTCTCTCATGCGGGTGCAGGGCCCAAGCACTTGGGCCAACCTCCACTGCCTTCCCTGGCCACAGTAGAGAGCTGGACTGGAAGGGGAGCAACCGGGACAGAATCCGGGGCACCAGCGCCACAGGTGGAGGATTAGCAGGTGGCGCCGGCCAAGATTTCATTCTTTTTTTGCTAATAATATTCCACCGTGTATAAATACCAAAAAGCTTTTTTTTTTTATTTGAAAGACAGTTGTTTTAAATTATTTTTCTAATAGATCCACCATCAGGTCTTTTTCAGGAATAGTTTGTTGATTTATTCTTTTCCTTGGAAAGGACCATACTATCCTGTTTCTTTTTTCTTCTTTTTTTGGACATTTGAATCTAATAAGGTAGTAACTCTGGAAATCAGATTCTTCTCTTTCCCTGGGCATGCAGTTTTTTGATTTTGTTTTTTGATTGTTGTAGGCTGTATCTATGCCAAGGATCACCCTGAAGCATAAACTGAAGGCTTCTCAGCTCTTTTTTGAACCTGCACTTTTCCCTGACCTCAAAAGTCACTTTCTGATTTTCCCCAAATATGCAGCTGTTTCTGAACATCCCAGGCTTCAAGGTCAGACTCTCGTAAGGTGAAAAGAGAAAATTGCAGATGGGGAAAAGGATGGTGGCTCTTCACAGCCCTCGGGAGTTACTTGGGGGAGTAGGGGGTACAACAATGGGGGAGGGTACAATGACATTGGGTGCCCACCTCCTTGTCTGAACATCTGTGATGGCAGCAGCAACCAGCAGTCAGAGCACAGACTCTCAATATTTGAAGAACAATGTCCTTATTGCACACCTCAGCTCCCATACATTGTGTGCATGCTGCTCCTGAAATGTATGCACAATTGCCTGCCAAGAATTTGAGATTGCAGGATCAGTAGTTGCTATAGTGCTAAGAGCTGATGTTGGCCAAACTCAAACACAATGTACACTTAAAGTCTTCCTCTGGAAGTTGCAAGCCTCCAATACATTCTAGAATTACAGAACAGTTGTATCAGATACTGCCAGTTCAACTGTTTTCTAGGTATATAAACAGATTCCCGGTGTTTCTTACTCTACCATCTTCCCAGAATCCTCCTCTCCAAGATATAGCTTTTAGAATGTTTTTTCAAATGCTAAGTTGAATTGCCTGAACTTAAATTAATCCCATCCAACAAATAAACAATATCACCAGTGCCTCTGGTATTCAGAGGAAAAAAAACTACTGACTCAAAACTGCTTTGGATTACATCACTCAATACATCTACTTAAAAAATACAAGTGAAACACACACATGAAAGTAGTACCATGAGACCTGGGTTCATTCCTTATCAAAATAGTTGAATGAAAAATGGTAACTAACTTCCTCCAAAAATATCCATTGAGTGTGGATGTGTTTTATTTGTACTTTAGTGTGCTTTTCAAGAAAATACTCTTATCCTGGTCTTGAGTTTTCATTTAATAGGCCAGTGTTAACAGATGAAGCTGATCTCTAGTCTGCTATATGCACATACCTACATTCATTCCAGAAACACTTATTTGGTACCTACAATATGCCAAGCATTACAGAACATGTTAAATCTGCACTAGGCTTCTTACAAACAAAGTTGTTACTAATGAAGGTACTGCATCTTGCAAACCAAACCCAAATCTAGTAGGAGAAGAGAAATAATTAAAACCAGAGAAGAAATTAACAGGATTGAATCCAAAAAAAAACACTACAAAAAATCAGCCAAGCGAGAAGCTGGTTTTTTGAAAAAATAAACAAAATTGACACCCCATTGGCCCAACTAACTAAAAAAGGAAGAGAAAAGACCCAAATCAATAAAATCAGAGATGAAAAAGGAAATGTAACAACAGACACCACAGAAATAAAAAGAATCATCAGAAATTACTACAAGGACCTGTATGCCAGCAAACAGGAAAATCTATCAGAAATGGATAGATTCCTGGACACATGCAATCTACCAAAATTGAACCATGAAGACATAGAAAACCTAAATAGACCCATAACTGAAACAGAAATTGAAACAGTAATAAAGGCCCTCCCAACAAAGAAAAGCCCAGGACCAGATGGATTCACTGCTGAATTCTACCAGACATTTAAAGAAGAACTAATCCCATTTCTTCTCAAACTATTCAGAACAATCGAAAAAGAGGGAATCCTCCCAAATTCTTTCTATGAAGCCAGCATCACCTTAATCCCTAAGCCAGAGAAAGATGTAGCACTGAAACAAAATTACAGACCAATATCCCTGATGAACATAGACGCAAAAATCCTCAATAAAATTCTGGCCAATAGAGTACAACAACACATCAGGAAAATCATCCACCCAGACCAAGTGGGATTCATCCCTGGTATGCAGGGATGGTTCAACATTCGCAAATCAATCAATGTGATTCACCACATTAACAGACTGCAAAAGAAAAACCATATGATTATCTCAATTGATGCAGAGAAAGCATTTAATAAAATACAACACTCTTTCATGATAAAAACTCTAACCAAATTGGGTATAGAAGGAACATTCCTCAATATAATCAAAGCAATTTATAAAAAACCCACAGCCAGCATCCAACTGAATGGGGAAAAGTTGGAAGCATTTCCACTGAGATCTGGCACCAGGCAGGGATGCCCACTCTCACCACTGCTATTTAACATAGTTCTGGAAGTTTTAGCCAGAGCCATCAGACAAGAAAAAGAAATCAAAGGAATACAAATTGAGAAGGAAGAAGTCAAACTATCCCTCTTTGCAGACGATATGATTCTTTACTTAGAGGATCCAAAGAACTCTACTAAGAGACTATTGGAACTCATAGAGGAGTTTGGCAAAGTGGCAGGATATAAAATCAATGCACAAAAATCAACAGCCTTTGTATACACAAGCAATGCCATGACTGAGAAAGAACTGCTAAGATCAATCCCATTCACAATAGCTACAAAAACAATCAAATACCTTGGAATAAACTTAACCAAGGACGTTAAAGATCTCTACGATGAGAATTACAAAATCTTAAAGAAAGAAATAGAAGAGGATACCAAAAAATGGAAAAATCTTCCATGCTCATGGATTGGAAGAATCAACATCATCAAAATGTCCACTCTCCCAAAAGCAATTTATAAATTCAATGCAATCCCAATCAAGATACCAAAGACATTCTTCTCAGATCTAGAAAAAATGAAGCTGAAATTCATATGGAGCCACAAGAGACCTCGAATAGCTAAAGCAATCTTGTACAACAAAAACAAAGCCGGAGGAATCACAATACCAGATTTCAGGACATACTACAGGGCAGCTGTAATCAAAACAGTATGGTACTGGTACAGAAACAGATGGATAGACCAATGGAACAGAATTGAAACACCAGAAATCAACCCAAACATCCACAGTCAACTTATATTTGATCAAGGATCTAAAACCAATTCCTGGAGCAAGGACAGTCTATTCAATAAATGGTGCTGGGAAAACTGGATTTCCACGTGCAGAAGCATGAAGCAAGACCCCTACCTTACACCTTACACAAAAATCCACTCAACATGGATTAAAGACCTAAATCTACGTCCTGACTGTGGGGAGCAACTCGGACTAGACTGTTACTGGAATTAAGACTTATTCTATGCATCTGCTCTCCCACAATATGGCGCTGGGAGAGGAGGAAACAGCTTCTACACAGCTGCCTCCAGTTCAACCAATAAACAGCAGGACCTGCTCCTGATTGGAGGAGAGCAGCGTACTCGGCGTGTGGGTAGCAGAGTTGGGATTGGTGGAAGAGGACTATAAAGGAGGAGAGAGACAACATGCACCAGGGAACATCTAAGGGGAACACCTGAGCAGCCCCCAAGAGAGCCGGCCGGCGGTGTGCCGCTCCCCCGCGGAAGTGGGGAAAGTGGCAGGGGGAACCGCCCTTCCACGGAGGTGGAAGGGTCGGTAGCCAACCCGGGAAGAACCAGCTCTCCACGAAGAGGGGGAGCGACACTGACACCATCAAGTTATTAGAGAACATTGGAGAAACCCTTCAAGATATTGGCACAGGAAAAGAATTTCTGGAAAAGACCCGGGAGGCACAGGCAGTCAAAGCCAAAATCAACTATTGGGATTGCATCAAATTGAGAAGTTTCTGTACTGCAAAAGAAACAGTCAGGAGAGTGAAGAGACAACCGACAGAATGGGAAAAAATATTTGCAAACTATGCAACAGATAAAGGGTTAATAACCAGAATCTACAAAGAGATCAAGAAACTCCACAAAAACAAAACCAACAACCCACTTAAGAGATGGGCCAAGGACCTCAATAGACATTTTTCAAAAGAGGAAATCCAAATGGCCAACAGGCACATGAAAAAATGTTCAAGGTCACTAGTAATCAGGGAAATGCAAATCAAAACCACAATGAGGTTTCACCTCACCCCGGTTAGAATGGCTCACATACAGAAATCTACCAACAACAGATGCTGGCGAGGATGTGGGGAAAAAGGGACACTAACCCACTGTTGGTGGGAATGCAAACTGGTCAAGCCACTATGGAAGTCAGTCTGGAGATTCCTCAGAAACCTGAATATAACCCTACCGTTCGACCCAGCCATCCCACTCCTTGGAATTTACCCAAAGGAGTTTAAATTGGCAAACAAAAAAGCGGTCTGCACCCTAATGTTTATTGCAGCACAATTCACAATAGCCAAGACCTGGAACCAACCTAAATGCCCATCAACGGTAGACTGGATAAAGAAATTATGGGATATGTATTCTTTAGAATACTATACCGCAGTAAGAAACAACGAAATCCAGTCATTTGCAACAAAATGGAGGAATCTGGAACACATCATGCTGAGTGAAGTAAGCAAGTCCCAAAGGGACAAATACCATATGTTCTCCCTGATCGGTGACAACTGACTGAACACCAAAAAGGAAACCTCCTGAAGTGAAATGGACACTATGAGAAAGGGTTACTTGATCAGCATAGCCCTGACTGTTAATGAACAACTTAATACATTATCCCTCTTAGTAGTTTTTTTTTTTTGTCTGCCCTACTTAATATGACTGGTTTAATTCTGTAATTAATACACAGTTATTCTTAAGTGTTAAAAATTAACTGAAATGTGATCCCTGTTAAACATAAGAGTGGGAATAAGAGAGGGAAGAGATGTATAATTTGGGACATGCTCAAGCTGACTTGCCCCAAATGGTAGAGTTAGAAACATACCAGGGGATTCCAATTCAATCCCATCAAGGTGGCATGTACCAATGCCATCTCACTAGTCCAAGTGATCAATTTCAGTTCACAATTGATCATAATGAAAGGACTAAGAGTCAAAGGGAGCACATAAACAAGTCTAGTACCTGCTAACACTAACCGATAGAATAAATAAAGGGGAGAGTGATCCAACATGGGAAGTGAGATACTCAGCAGACTCATAGAATGGCAGATGCCCTAAATAGCACTCTGGCCTCAGAATCAGCCCTAAAGGCATTCTGATCTGGCTGAAAAGCCCATGAGAGTATTTCAGGCATGGAAAGCCAAGACACTCTGGCAAAAGATCTCTGTGAGTGAGATCCCAGTGGAAAGAACAGGTCTTCAAAGAAGGAGGTACCTTTCTCTGAAGGGAGGAGAGAACCTCCACTTTGACTATGACCTTGTCTAAACAAGATCAGAGTCGGAGAACTCAGAGGGCTTCCATAGCCTTGGAAACTCATGACTGGAGCATAGGGAGATTACTGATGCCATAGACAGGAGTGTCAGTTGGTAAAGTCAACAACAGGAGTCACTGTGCACTTACTCCTCATGTAGGATCTCTGTCCTTAACGTGCTGTACATTGAGATTTAATGCTATAACGAGTACTCAAACAGTATATTTCACTTTGTGTTTCTATGGGGGTGCAAACTGTTGAAATCTTTACTTAATGCATACTAAACTGATCTTCTGTAAAAAAAAAAAAAATTATCAATTCCCAACTTGACTCTCACTGGGATTAAACATGACAATAGGTCTGATCTGATGTCATCATCATTTAAAAAAATCATCTATTATTTTTCACTTTATGTTTCTGTGTGGGAGCAAACTGTTGAAATCCTTACTTAAGGTATACTAAGCTGATCTTCTGTATATTAAGATAATCGAAAATGAATCTTGATGTGAATGGAAGGGGAGAGGGAGTGGGAAAGGGGAGGGTTGCGGGTGGGAGGGACGGTATGGGGGGGAAGCCATTGTAATCCATAAGTTGTACTTTGGAAATTTATATTCATTAAATAAAAGTTAAAAAAAAAATAAGAAAGGTTAAATATGATTCCTGGTAATAAAATTGCTTTCTATCTCAACAAAACAAAACAAAACAAAAAAAACTAATGAAGGTACTGCATCTCATGGAAGCCATTCAAATAAGTGAACTATTGTTTAACTATTCCTTATTTTGCCTATCTTGAGCAGTTTTCACATGATAGAATTTCTATTTCTTTTAGAAGTGGAAGTAGATATAATGTTCGTATCAAAAACAATTCTCTAAAACAAGAAACTTACACATGCGTTAAAGTTTATTAAAATGTGTCAAAAATTATCTCCCCATTTCCATTATCTTCTACTCCTTTCTTTATTTTGCTATTACCATGTAACCCTTTTTTCAGATAAATTTACTTTATTATGGATCTAAATGATATGCTAATTTTAATATGGCCTTGTTTTTCAGATTATATTCCAGGGAGAAATACTGACATATAGAAATAAAGACATCTGTTTAGAATGCAGATTCCTGGACTCCACTAAAATATATTGAATTATAGGGGCAAGCATTTGGTGTAGCAGTTAAGCTACCATGTGGGACACCTGCATCCTGTATCAGAGTAACTGGATTCGAGTCATGGCTCCACATGCATGGGAGGGAACCAAGTACTTAGTGGGCCATCTTCCACTGCTATCCCAGGTATGTTAGCAGGAACTGGATTGGAGTTTAGTAGGAGGTGGAGCAGCCAGGACTTGGTGCTTCTATGGGATTGCAGATTTGCAGGCTGTGACTTAACCCACTGCGTCACAATGCTGGCCTCTCCAGCTTCCTTCCTCTCCAGCAGGTGATGGCTCAAGTACTTGAATCCCTGCCACCCACCTACGTGGGAGACCCAGATTGGGTTTCAGGTTCCTGACTTCAGCCTGGGCAGCTCTGGTTATTACAGGTATTTGAGGAGTGAACCAGCAGAAGAAAGATCTGTGTCTCTCTACCTTTCAAAAAAAAATTTTTTTTTCTCTCAATTTCTATTGAATCAAAAACTGGGAATGAACTCAGGAAACTTCATGTTGACAGGCTGCTCAAACAAATCTCATGCACGCTAAAGTTTCAGAACCATGCTTTGTAGTTGAACACATTCCAGCTTTGGACAGAAAACTTCAATAGAAACTACTTACATAAAAGCCATATACAATGTTTTCAGAACTAAGATGCTGGCATTTATGCTTCAATAGTAATTTAACATGTTTTTAGCATGTTAAATAAAAATAACTAATTTATCTTTGCTAAGTATAGATGAAATTTTAAATTTTATATAAAAAACTACCAGTTCCATGTGAAACCAATCAGCAAAAATATGCCATAATTTATAACATAAATGTAGATGTCTATTGTGTACTTCCTGGTACACTTTATGTACTTGGTAGTAAATTTGTAACATGTTACTTAGATGCTTTTCTTTATTTCAGGAAGGTTTATTGATCTATATTTACTGAATGTTAGCTCCATGAAAGCAGGAATATCATGTCTTGTTCACTTTATGCCAAAATTCTGTGGACTTTGGATTCCAAGCTTTTGTGTATAGCTTTAAACGCCCTGATACAAACTCCATACTGAAAAGGGTAGCTGCAGAAGTTATTCCAGAGAATTAAGGAGATTCTAAATAAAAGCTCCGGTACTGTGAATTGCTGATGATAGGATTGTATGGAATTCGGATTCCAAGATTTGGATTCCAAACTTTTGTATATAGCTTTAAAGAGGCCCTGATGCAGACTCCATACTGAAAAAAGTAGCTACAAAAGTTGTTACAGATTCCAGGATTTGGATTCTAAGCCTTGTGTTCGCTTAAAAGCCTCTGGAGCTACAAAAGGTGTTCCAAGGAATCAAGGAGTTTTTAAGAAAAAACTCCAATATTAGAAATTCCTGAGCAAGGATCACTAGCCATCAGGGAAATGCAAATCAAAACCACAATGAGGTTTCACCTCACCCCGGTTAGAATGGCTCACATACAGAAATCTACCAACAACAGATGCTGGCAAGGATGTGGGGGAAAAGGGACACTAACCCACTGTTGGTGGGAATGCAAACTGGTCAAGCCACTATGGAAGACAGTCTGGAGATTCTTCAGAAACCTGAATATAACCCTACCATTCAACCCAGCCATCTCACTCCTTGGAATTTACCCAAAGGAAATTAAATTGGCAAGTAAAAGAGCTGTCTGCACCTCCATATTTACTGCAGCTCAATTCACAATAGCTAAGACCTGGAATCAACCTAAATGCCCATCAACAGAAGACTGGATAAAGAAATTATGGCATAGGTACTCTATGGAATACTACACAGCAGTAAAAAACAATGAAATCCGGTCATTGGCAACAAAATGGAGGAATCTGGAAAACATCATGCTGAGTAAAATAAGCCAGTCCCAAAGGGACAAATATCATATGTTCTCCCTGATCAGTGACAACTAACTGAGCACCAAAGGGGAAACCTGTTGAAGTGAAATGGATACTATGAGAAACAATGACTTGATCAGCCCTTGTCCTGACTGTCGAGGAACAGCTTACTATTTTACTCCTTTTAGTATTTTTTTGTTCTACTTAATACCATTGGTTGAACTCTTTAATTAACACACAATTATCCTTAGCTGTTGAAATTTACCTGAAAAGTGATCTCTTAAATATAAGAGTGGGAATAAGAGAGAGAGAAGAGGTACAGTTCCGCACATGCTTAATTGGACTTACCCCTAATGGTAGAGTTAGAAACGTTCCAGGGTATTCCAATTCAATCCCATCAAGGTTGCATGTACCAATGCCATCTCACTAGTCAAAGTGATCAGTTTCAGTCCATAATTGATCATAATGATAGGATTAAGAGTCAAAGGGATCACAAAAACAAGACTAGTGTCTGCTAATACTAACCGATAGAATTAAAAAGGAGAGGACGATCCAACATGGGAAGCAGGATACACAGCAGACTCATAGACCAGCACATGTCCTAAACAGCACTCTGGTCTCAGAATCAGCCCTTGAGGCATTCAGATCCGGCTAAAAAGCCCATGAGATTATTTCAGGCATGCAAAGCCAAGACACTGTGGCAAAAAATAAAAAATAAACAAACAAACAAACAAAAAAAACTAAATGAAAGATCTCTGTGAGTGAGATCCCAGCAGAAAGAAAGGGCCATCAAAGAAGGAGGTACCTTTCTCTGAAGGGAGGAGAGAACTTCCACTTTGACTATGCCCTTGTCTAAATAAGATCAGAGTTGGCAAACTCAAGAGGCTTCCACAGCCTTGGCAGCTCAAGACAAGAGCTTCAGGTGATTACTGATGCCATAAACAAGAGTATCATTTGTTAAATCAACAACAGGAGTCACTGTGCACTTACTCCTCATGTAGGATCTCTGTCCTTAATTTGTTGTACTATGTGAATTAACGGTATAACTAGTACTCAAATAGTACTCTATACTTTGTGTTTCTGTGTGGGTGCAAACTGTTGAAAGCTTTACTTAGTATATACTAAATTGATCTTCTGTATATAAAGATAATTGAAAATGAATCTTGATATGAATGTGATGGGAGAGAGAGTGGGAGATGGGAGGGTTGTGGGTGGAAGGGAGGTTATGGAGGGGGAAGCCGCTATAATCCAGAAGTTGTACTTTGGAAATTTAAATTTATTAAATAAAAGTTAAAAAAATTCCTGAGCAAGCCATTCATGAGAAGATCCTCTTCAGATCAGTTTCAGTGTAAATGAGAGGGACCTTACCAGGTGCTATTGAGCACGACTTCCTCCGTGAAATTAGGATTAAACTTCTACCTCTTAAGTCTTCACAGGTGAATACAAAAGACATGCCTGTGGAAAGCCACGACACGGTGGCAAAAACAATCTAAATGAAAGATCCTGGTGGACAAGACCCCAGTGGAAGGAATAGGCCATCAAGGAGGGAGGCGCCTTTCTCCAAAGGGAGGAAGGAACCTCCACTGTGATACGGCCTTGACTAAACAAGTTCAGAGTCGGTGAACTCAAGGGGCTTCCATAGCCTAGACAGCTCATGGCAAGAGCCTCGGGTGATTGCTGACATCATAAATAAGAGTGCCAATTGTTAAATCAACAACGGGAGTCACTGGGTACAGGCTCCCCACATAGGATCTCTGTCCTTAATGTGTTTTACTATGAAACTTAAAAACAACACTACTAGTCTAACAATACCCTATACCTTGTGCGGTTGTGTGAGTGCAGCCTATTGAAATCCTTGCTTAGTATATACTAAGTTGATCTTCTGTATATGAAGGTGATTGAAAATGAAACTCAATGAAGGGCGGGATGGGAGAGGGAGTGGGAGAGGGGAGGGCTGTGGGAGGGAGGGAGGTTGCGGGGGGAACCACAACAATATAAAAGTTGCACTTTGTAAATTCACATTTATTAAATAATAAAAAGAATTAAAAAAAAAGACATGCCTGACTGTTCCTATAAGCCAATCAAAAACCTTAAGTACTTCAAAGCAAAAACTGTAAGTAAAGCCTTTGCCTTTGTCTCCTTAAGGCAAACATGCGGTACCTGCCTTCCTTGATTATCTCTGGGAACTGTTATTGAAGATAAAGCTACCTAATGATTTCTTCTATTATAATCTCTATGCTCAAGCTAAATGGATTTATAATCTACATAAGGGCAGACTATCACTACCCACTATCTGGAAATCTGTAAGGTACGCTGTTTTCATCTAACGGGGCACCCCACCTACATTTGATTTTGTTCCAGTTTTGCCTATACTAATTAACAACTTATATGTTTCAGAACTCGATTTCTGAGAGCAACTAACCATGCAGGGGACACAGACGTTGGCAATGACTGAGACTGCTCCAGCTCACAAAGCAAATTTGTTAGATAGGATAGGCAGAGACCTCCAGACCCTGGATAGGTAGGGCCTGCGCTACGCCCCTCATAAGCAGGAAGCAGTTATAGAAGAGAAGATTCGACGTCCGTCAACTCCCCTTAGGATTAAGAGGATGGAGTCTCTGAGGGGGGAATGAAGTAGGCAGGCATACAGGTTAAAATCGATTAGGTTTGTCAGCTGGAAGACCACGCCTTCACCATGCCCCTGTGTGACCTAATGTCCCTACCTGGCCACACCTTGGTGCCCACCAGTTAATCAGGTTAATTAACCACTCCCCTTCTGGGACATAGTGTGTCCAGCCCTTCTCTTCGACCCTAGCCTCTTGCCAGGAGGGGGCTTGCTGTAGCCCTTTGCCTCCAGGGCACGTGGCCTTCGGGTATGAACCCAGATTAACCTCTCTCTCTCACTCTCCTATGCATCTTTCACACTAAATAAAAGCTTAAAATGTACCATGCTGCCTCATTTATGGATGCCGGTATTTAGAATTCTTCTTTAAATATTAGGCAAGAACCCTCTTGGGCTTATTAATATTGAGGATTTATTAATAAGCATATGGTGATATTGTATGGCACCCCAAATTCTGGTAGCATATATGGCACCCCAGATGGCACTTCTGGGGAACTATAAGGGGCCACATTTTTGTATAAATTTTAGGGGATCATTCCCTATTTCAGTGGAACAAATTAGACTTTCAAAATTTTCTTTGCAATTCTGATTTTACAGAAAACTATCACTGAATCTAGAAAAAATATTTTATGACTTATATGATTATGATAATAGATTTCAATTATATTTGATTCATCTCAAAGGGTACTTTATATTAAGAAATTGTGGGAATTTGGGGGTTTATTCTTTTAACTCCTATTAATACCTTTTTTTAAAAAAGACTATTTATTTGTAAGAGTTATATAGAGAGAAGAGGAGAGACTCAGAGAGAGAGATAGAGAGAGGTCTTCCACCCACTCATTCACCTTCCCAATTGGCCGCAACAGCCAGAGCTGTGCCCATCTGAAGCCAGGAGCTAGGAGCTTCTTCCCAGTCTCCCACACAGGTGCAGGGGCCCAAGGACTTGGGCCATCTTCTACTGTTTTTCCAGGCCATAGCAGAGAGCTGGATTGGAAGTGGAGCAGCCAAGACTTGAACCGGTGCCCATATGGGATGCCAGCACTGCAGGCGACAGCTTTCGCCATTAGGCCACAGCGCTGGCCCCTATTAATACCTTTTCTTAACATACTACTTGATTTTAGAATGTCTTAATTATTAAAGGAAACAATTTCTTAAACTAGAAACCTTCATTATCTTCTAAAGTCCTTACAAACATGTGGTCAAGTGTGTCCAAGTTTTATAGACACTGTTTATTTGCAGTGAAACATACAAAAGAAATAGCATTTCTAAAACATTTTGCAATTTATAAAGCATTTATATGTATTTTTTTAACCCTCTCAGCTTTAACCTTTAGTGAGTCAGGTTATTTCAAAACAAAGCTCAGGAAAACACTATTTTCATTTTTAGTGTTTCATATTTAACAATTTAGGTGCAAATTATTTATTTTTTTACTTTTTATTTATTATTTCCCCCCCATGTCAGTCAGGAATTAGATGACCTTCCTAAGTTTTAATTTTAAATAATATTTACTACTTATGAAGATTCACAAATCACATGCATACTTACAAGTTCATATACCAAATATTTTAATATATGAGATTTTAGGGTTTTTAGGATCAGAATAAAATATTTCCTGCCATCAAATATAAAAGCATAAGCGGGTACTTGAGGGGCCGACATTGTGGGGTAGTAGGCTAAGCCTCCACCTGTGGCACTGGCATCCCATATGGACGCAAGTTTGTGTCCAGGCTGCCCCTCTTCTGATCCAGCTCTATGCTTATTGCCTGGGGAAGCAGTGGAAGATGGCTCAAGTGCTTGAGCCCCTGCACCTGCTTGGGAAACCTGGAAGAAGCTTCTGGCTCCTGGCTTTGGATTGGCTCAGCTCCGGCTATTGCAGCCATTTGGGGAGTGAACCAGCAGATGGAAGACTGTTCACTGTCTCTCCCTCTGTTGTAACTCAACCTCTCAGATAAATAAACAAAATGTTAAAAAAAAAAAAAAAAAGAGGTTCACAGAAAAACTGATATAAAAGATTCCTTTTGGTACAAACCATTTTGAAATTCCTGCAGTTTTTTCAAATTATGCATTTTCTTGAACATTTTGAGGACCCTTCATATGCATGGATTCCAAATTCTTTAGCACAGAAATAAGCTTATCATTTAGATCCACTTTTGAAGTGCCTTTGCACTACCTCATGGAGAACCAGAAGAATGATGACACTCATTTATACATGAAGATGATACTGTGGGGTATTGTTCCACAAGAGTAATGAAGGATGTGACCCCTTCCATTTGAAACTGTTCCTATGAATGGGCTGGTGGGGGTGAGAGATACAAATTGGCCAAACAGGGATCCAAACTCCAGCTTTAATGAAAGCATGGCCCACTTTACCAAATGATCTGAATTTTTTCTAAGGCAGCAATTTACTAAAAACACTCACACAAACTCTAAAATGGCAGCTTACTTTCAAAATGATGAAGTTATTTCAAGAGTGTAGTTGAATCCATAACTAAGTCTGACTCCTTATATAATTATGGTATCATTATATTTGGTTAAAATCATTTTGGAGAAGTTAAATTCTGGCAATTAACTTTTTAAAAAGGTTATTCCATCTAAAGAATACACTTTTAAAAAGATGTATTTACTTGAAATTCAGAGTGACAGAGACACAGAGAGATCTTCCATCTACCCATTCATTCCCAAATAGCTGCAATGGCCAAGTCTGGACCAGGTGAAGTCAAGAGCCAGGAGCTCTATCCAGGTGTCCCACAAGGGTGGCCGGGACCCAAGCACTTGGACTATGTTCCATTACCTTCCCAGGCACATGAGCAAGGAGCTGGATAGGAAGCAGAGTATCTGGGATGCAAACTGGCATTCCAATATGGGCTGCTGGCTTTGCAAACAGTGGTTTAATGTGCTGTGCCATAACACTAGCCCCTAAAGAACAGCTTTTGAATTTGAACACTTTACTTAGTATAGGGCTAATCTTATGTGTATAAAGTTAATTGAAAATAAATCTTAGTAAAAAATAAGAATGAGTATATAAAAGGAAAGTGGGAGAAGGGTGGAAGTGTAGGTGGGAGCGTGGGTAGAGTGGGAAGAATCACTGTTTCTAAAGTTGTATTTTTTTAAATTTATTTTTGAAAGACAGAGTTACAGAGAGAGGTAGAGACAGAGAGAGAGGTCCTCCATCCGCTGGTTCACTCCCCAGATGGCCACAATGGCCAGAGCTGTGCCGATCTGAAGGCAGGATTCAGGGGCTTCCTCAGGGTCTCCCACACAGGTGCAGAGGCCCAAGGACTTGGGCCATCCTCCACTGCTTTCCCAGGCAGTAGCAGAGAGCTGGATCGGAAGAGGAGCATCCAGGACTAGAACCAGCGCCCATATGGGAGGCCGGCGCTTCAGGCCAGGGCTTTAACCTGCTTCGCCAGAGCACCAGCCCCTCTAAAGTTGTATTTATGAAATGCCTGAAGTTTGTATACATTAAATAAAAGGTTCCTGGGGGAAAAAAGGAAAAACATAAAATAAAAAGGTTATTAACAACCAGCTAGTTACCATGGAGCAATTACATTACAAATAAAACACAAAGAACATTTTAGGTATTTGCATGGGCTCCAACATCTGTTCCAAACTCGACTTTTCAAATCGAGAGTCAGTGTGTTTGGATATTTCTGAGAGACATAACATGACTTTAACCCCACACATTAATTTGTTAGTATATTACAGCATGCTATTTGTCTTGGCAGCTTCTGTTTTCAAAAACTAACAGAAGATGAGTTGTAAGGGAACTTTTGTATATAGTTAGGAACATCTGGTCTAAAAATTTAAAGACTTCTGGTTTTGGGAGAACAAATTGAAGGAAATTCAGAAAGAAATAAATTAATTCTTATCTGAGGCAAACATGTGACCAAGTGAAGGGTCTTATTCCAGTGAACTGTTTCTTAGAATGTTTTAGAACCTTTACATTTTAAATTTTGAATCTTGAGATTCCTAGGAATAGGCAAATCCTATCAATCTTAGAGTCAAGGCTGCTCAAAATATAAAGAGGGAACTTAGAAAGAGAAGATAAAGATATTTCTTATTTCCTCCCTTTTGTACGCCTCTGTTTTCATATAAAACACAGAAGGGACAAGGTTTGAATAAGAAAGTAGTCACCGAGGCTCTTGTCATGAGCTGCCAAGGCTATGGGAGCCTCTTGAGTTCACAAACTCCAACCTTATTTAGACAAGGCCATAATCAAAGTTGAAGTTCTCTCCTCCCTTCAGAGAAAGGTACTGCCTTCTTTGATGGCCTGTTCTTTCTGCTGGGATCTCACTCACAGAGATCTTTCATTTAGGTCATATTTTTTGCCACAGTGCCTTGGCTTTCCATGCCTGCGAAACTCTCATGGGCTTTTTAGCCGGATCCGAATGCCTTAAGGGCTGATTCTGAGGCCAAAATTCTGTTTAGGGCATTTGCCATTCTATGAGCCTGCTGTGTATTCTGCTTTCCATGTTGGGTCATTCTCCCCTTTATAATTCTGGTCTTATTTATGTGACCCCTTTGACACTTAATTCTATCTTTATGATCAATTATGAACTTAAACTGATCACTTTAATTAGTAAGATGGCATTGGTACATGCCAGATTAATGGGATTTGGAGTCCCATGGCATGTTTCTAGCTCTACCATTTTGTCACAGTGTGTTAAGCAACCACCTGAGATGCCAGCATCTCATATAAGTACTGGTTTGAGACCCAGCTGCTCCACTTTCAATCCAGCTCCCTGCTAATGTTCTAGGGAAAGCAGGAGAAATGGCCCAAGTGCTTGGGCCTCTACACCCACATGTGAGACCTGAATGGAGTTCCAGGTTCGTGTCTTCAGCCTGGCTCAGCCCTGGCTGTTGCAGCCATTTGGGGAATGAACCTATAGATGGAAAACCATCTATCTATCTATCTACCCACCCACTATCTTTCAAATAAATAAATAAGAAAAAAAATGAGAAGAAAGTGAGCTGAATTGAAAACAGAAGTCCAAGTTTAGAAGCCTACATTGATTCTTCATCCCTTTACTTGGGTGTCAGCCATCTCTGGTTGCTGATTCAGGAGAAAAAAATGCAGAGTAGTTCTTCAGTGCTCACTTCTTCCTCATATCTCTTTCTCGCCATTTCTACTTGCAAGGTAGACCAAGAATCCAAAGTCCTTCAACCAATGAAGATCTAATTGTTTACATGACAACTCCCAATTCTGGATGTCAATTAATATGAGGCAGAGTTGCTTCTTTCATTAATGTTTCTATCATACAATAGGAGATGATGAGCCTGTTGCAGTAGAAATAGCACTGGATCTGATGTTCTAGGTCCTTGGCTCTAGATGAAGCTCTGCTACCTACTGGTTGTATTTATGCTATTTAAAAATAATAATGGTATCCTTATTATTGTTAAATAATATAAGAATCCTAGAGTATTTACAGTCTGATACCTTGCAATAAATATTAAATGAATTTCAAGCTCCAACTGGTCATAAATACAAGAAGATGGATGTGAATGGGAAGGAGAGGGGAGCTGGATTCTAGTCTAAATTTTCTACATTCCTGCTTCTTTTAAATTCATTCTAGTTGTACCTCTAAGGAGTAATATGTTTAGAAAACAGAAATAGTATAACTACTTTAACTTAAGTGGCAGGAACATTTGGTGACAACATAAAGGTACAAGGCATATCGGAATCCTAAAGTTCCATGGTGCTTGTGAAGCTCCAGGTACTGGGCTATGGCATGGTAGATACAATGGAACCTTATTTCAGCGGTAACATTTTTCTTCCTGATGATCTCATATATGTATGCATCAGTATATTTATATGATTGACTAATGAAACAGCCCTAATGGCAGAGTGAAGGAGGGATTATTAGCAAACAGATCCAGATTAAATGGCAGTCTCAAGCCATTGAGTCATATATAACCCTTGAAGATACTATCAAAAATCTATCAAAAATTTATTTTAGGCCACTTGTCACTTTGATTAAAAAAGATTTGTGCTTATAAAAAAGATTGATCTGGAGAGGAGATATTTGTCTTTTTAATTATTGCTATTATTTCGCCTGCCCAACATTCTATCATATGTCTTCTGAGGGATGAGGAACCTAATTGAGATGATTTGAGAGGGCTTGCCTAACACCCCTCTCTGTGCAGGGACATAGGACGAAGGTGACCCAGGCTTGGTCCAGGGCCCAGATACTACATGTTCAGAGACTCACATATGTTCAAAACTGACCCAGAGTTCTTCCCATGTTGCTTTTGCCATACCTGTAAGAAAAGACATTTTTTTTCCTTTGAGGTTGCTGGCAGCCAATTTGTCAACTATATGGCATGATTCCAAGATGAATAAAGTTTGATGGCATCCTTGGATTCATTTGGTGCTGCTGTGCCTCTTCAGATTCGCACTTAAACTTGTCTGCTTATGAATGAATATTGGGCCGGCACCGTGGCTCACTAGGCTAATCCTCCGCCTTGCGGCGCCGGCACACCAGGTTCTAGTCCCGGTCGGGGCGCCGGATTCTGTCCCGGTTGCCCCTCTTCCAGGCCAGCTCTCTGCTGTGGCTCAGGAGTGCAGTGGAGGATGGCCCAAGTGCTTGGGCCCTGCACCTGCGTGGGAGACCAGGAGAAGCACCTGGCTCCTGGCTTCAGATCAGCGCGGTGCGCCAGCCACCCGCAGCGTGCCGGCCGCGGCGGTCATTGGAGGGTGAACCAACAGCAAAGGAAGACCTTTCTCTCTGTCTCTCTCTCTCACTGTCCACTCTGCCTGTCAAATAAATAAATAAATAAATAAATAAATAAAAATAAATCCATAAAAAATGAACGAATATTATTCATTTGAGGTGAAGCCATTTTGAATTGTGTAAATTTCACTTGCCCTCAAGAAAACAAAGTGTAAGGGAATTATAGCCATCATTAATGAATCTGATTTTGCTAATATTCATTGTCATGTTTATTATTTAAATGTGACAGCATATCTAAAATAATGTTTTCTCAACAAGAGAAAACTTGTCTAACTCCTCTAAGTTAGCCAATAAATATCCTCATAGAGAGTTCACAGAAAATAGATCATAATGCTACTATCACTACTATAGTTTTGGTGAGTGTCTTAAAACAAATAAAAGCCACATGCACAAAATTTATCAGATAATTTTACTAGAATTTAGGAAGGAAGATATGATAACAGTGAAGTTTTCACAAAGAAAACCTGTACACTGAAGTCTACCCAAATAAAATTCATGTTTCTATTTCAGTCTCAAATGGCCTGGGTATCAAAGCAAGGCACTCCTCTTCCGACAAGCATCTGTCAAGTTGTCAGTGATATATCCACCTTTCCAAGACCTTTAACTCTCTGCAACACATCTGAGCAATCCCAGACACCAATTCGGTAAAACTTCTTCCGTTTCTATGGTTTTCCTCATCCAGCTGAGAATGCTGCAGGCTACCACAAAACTATTCACCAACCATATGCTCTGGTCCATACAGCTTTCTTCTTAAATTCTGGGAGACCTCTCAAAGACAGCAGGGTGGCTATGGGGATAAAAAAAAATAAATAAGTACACTGTTGCATTTGGTGGGGCTGCATTTGAAAAGATTATTTTGATCAAAGAATATCCAAATAGATCTTGGCTTTTTGTTATTTGGCTAACTTATTTCAATCAAGCCTTTGGCAACATTTTAATGGTAGAAAAGCATTTAGGGGAAAGGATTTTTTTTAATAAGTTACCCAGAAACAGTTAATGGGAAATTTTGCAGAGTTAAAATGAAAACTGACTTCCAGGATGCCAGTGATGTTCATTTTCTTGATGTGAGCACTGATGACAAGGGTGAGCTCCTTTTGTATAAATGTACTTAGATTTGTACCCTTTTATAAATGAGTAAGATATTGCCATTAAATGTTTAATTAAAGGTCAAAAAGAAAACTAAATTATCTGACCCTATCATAAAAACCATACTTGAACATGCATCCATGAGTCCACATTTTCTCTAATCTGTCACAGATCCCTTAGGGATCAATTTAAAGTAGGAGACTTGTGTGTAATCCCTTTAGGTAATTTATTATATATTTATTTAAAAAATTAATATTAATATATTGAAATTTTTTATAATATAACAATGTAAACCAGAGTTACACAATCATTGTTCATGATAATCAAGTGAAGATGTGCTCCTAGACCCCAAAAGATTCTTTTCCTCATCAGTAGCAGTTGTTTGGGACATAGGAAACTTGGAGCATCCATGGTATTAGGGACTCACAGCCATTAAGAAATTAATTAAAACTTCCTGGGGCAAATGAACAGAGGAAACCCCAGTAACAAATCTCTAGGGATGAATTAAGTGAAAATACAAGGGAAGTTCGAAAAGTTCAGGGAAAATGGAATTAGATCCCTTGCATGTATGGACTTAAAGTAATTTTTTGCACCAGAATAAACATCTTTTTATTCCATTTTTCCATAAACTTTTTGAAGTTTTCTCAAAATTCTGACCACAGACTTGATTTTCAATGAGGTTCTATGGTTTATCAGAATCATGTTGGGGCACTGTTCGACCATACACATGCCTCCACTCAATTTGGGGGGAGGGAGAAGGATTAGAATCAGTGAATTTCTCTCATTTGGCAAACAATAAGTTATACCATACTTAATGCAAAATATGGCTCATATTATGACTCTAAGCTGGACAAATAACTAATCCCAGAGTAGGCCAACAGGTAACTTTATGGAGCTGAGATTTTTTGGTGGTGTATCTTCAGTAAGCAAATCTGAAGACATAGATGACAAGTAAAAGTTGCATAAGGCCACAAAACCAATGTCCCAATGACTTCTCAGACTTGAGCAAAGGAATCTACATAACTTTTAAAGAAATATTTCTATGCTTGTGGATCTTATAGTCATTGGTTTAACAAAGTCAGTAGAGAAGTACAAGGGACATGAAAGGCAGCTAAATATTTGAAGCATGGGAAATATCTGCTTTCCTTGGCAAAACACAATGCAGCTGTTAAAAATACTTATAAAGCCAGCATAAGAACAGCATTTAATGCTTTAAAAAATAATGTAAAAACTAAAAAGGCAATTTCAAGCTTTCTGTGCAAAATATTTCAAGTGGTTATTATTATAAATAATATGTTAAAATAATGTTCACCTACAAAAGGAGGCAAAAATTTCTCATGGAAAATATCAAAATTGCCTTCGGCCAATTGGACTCTGACTGATTCTTTGCTGCTTTTTTCTTGTCTGAATTCTCCAAATTTTAATTAAAATAATATTTTATGATCGTGATAAACCATTTTAAAACTATTTAAACAAAACTAAATTTAAAGGCCATAGAACTGCTTCTAAATCCATTTTCTTGTTAAAATGTCATATTGATGACAGTTCCTGATTACTTTTTTCACCTAAACCAAGAGAAGCCCTTTCAGAAACCAACATGTACTATAATGCCAAACTGCATCACAGACAACAACGGATGGTTTTTCCTGAGTTGGGTATAAAGCATGGAAGAAATTACCTTTCAAAAGATCGCTGGAGTTTGCTGAGAGGGCTTCTTTGGGGCTTTCCATGATGCTGAACATCCAGTCGATGAACTAGGATGACAAGGAAGAACAGCGTCAGTGAAGAGAACCCCCCTGTTCCCATGGTCTGCGTTCATGAATTAGGATGACAAGGAAGAACAGCGTCAGTGAAGAGAACCCCCCTGTTCCCATGGTGGGCGTTCATGAATATCAGTGCAACAGTCCCTAGGCAATACCTGCCTGGGTTGGGGGAGACAAGATGAATCAAAGATCAAGCACAAAAAATGGTGGAGCTGGGCACAAGTCCCATTTAGTCAAATGATCTGGAAAAGTCAAACTTCCTTCCTTTGCTGAAGATCCCGACCCGGCACAAGTTTCAAGAGTGAGGTCACATGAGCCCAGAGATCCCCAGGGTTAAGAACCTTGACGAAGACTCTTAATGAATTGTAGAGTCAAGATTTGAACCTATGTACGCCCGGCTTTGAAGTCATAGATGTTTTCTTTCTATTCTGCTGCTTCCTACCTGGTTCCATATGCATTTTGGCCCAGTCTCCTAGGCTAGCAGTAAATAGGGAACACATTCATATATAAGCTTTTGTTTCTAAAACAAAACATATTTCTTTAGATGAGAGTAGTTTGTGCCCAAGTGGATATGAAACAGAAATTTTAGATGCAAGAAAAAAATGAATAAAATATTTATTGTGTAGAGCCAACTATATTAACTGTGAATAATTCTTGCAAATGAGGTAGTATTTATGAGTTTGATAGATCTCCCTGGATGCAACCAAATTGTTTTTGAATTAGATACAGGGTAATTTCATAGAAGACCGAATGTTACTAATCTTGATTCAATAAACACACACATACACATTAGTGAAGGTACTAGGCATTTTAACTTCAGACTTGGGAAGCTGGGTTGAAGAAAGAGTAAAATAAAGAGGAAAAGAAAATATTCATAGTTCTCTGCATTAATTAATGTTTTTCCCTTTGTTTTTCTGAATTTTGTTTTATAGTAATCTGCTGGTAACTAAATAAATCAAGCATTACAAATACATAATTGATACAAGATGTCTGTACTAAAGTCCAAAGTGAACATAGTATTCCAGTCCGGAAATAACATGAGAGGAGATGACATTTAAATTTAAAATGGAACATAAAACACAAAATTTGGGGCAACAATACTGATGATTATCAGGCTTAAAGGAAAAAAAAAAGACATTTCAACTGAGACAGTCTGTGCAGTTATAAGTACACAGTTCAGAAATATTTTAAAGATTAATGTTCAGATTTCAATAGTAAGAGAACGTTAGTTTTAAGCTTTCAACTTCATAAAAATCAGTTTGATTAAATGGTATTCAAAAAAGAGTCTCCCAACCAAATATACTAAAGATAGGCCAGAGCCAAATATAGAAAACCCAGTATCTACACATGCTCTGCACAACAGCTAGTAGATAGGGAATTTCAATATTCAAAAACAAAAGGTGTTTGCTCAGTTTGGTTTTCCCTGAGGGCAAGGGTGATATTAGACCTTTTCAAAACTCCTTGTGGCATCTAGCTTAGCTCAGGGACACACAGGTGCCTAGAGCATGTCTGTGAATGAAATGAGCTATGGGGAACCTTAAACGTGCCTACAAGAAGGTAGATGCTTCCCACCCATAATTCTCCTCAGATGAGTTCCCTAACCCACCCATGCACTACTGCTCAGTGCCCTCCCCTACTCATGACCACTCTGTCCAACTTATCACACCATCTTGCCATCTTGAATTTGCCCCTGTCTTCACTGAGATTCAGAAATCTCTGAGATTTACTCGGCCTTTCTTCTCCAGGATCAAAAACATATGGGCTTTCATGAAATGAATGACCGTGTGGGTTCTTCTCTCCACCTCACTCCCGACCACAAGCAGGTTGTTGCTGTTGCTACTGTTTTTCATCAGCAGGTGCCCCGAGCCTAGGCCAGTCTGTCTCAGACTCTGCGGTGGCTGAAGTGTGGAGCTGAGTATGAAAACTTGTGGTGTGATTCACGTTTCACTTAACTCCATCTCAATGCTACAACAGAAGCTGCTGAAGAAAAGAGTAGTCTGTCCTGCCAAGCAGCTGGGTGCCAACCTCACCTTCTGAGTCTGTTCCTTCCATGGCTCTTTCTGCAGCAGAAGAAGCATGCTACTTGGAAGCAGAGTGAGAACCTCCTGCAGAGTAACCTTGTGCATTGGACTCCTGCCAAGGAAGCTTGATGATTGCTCGGCCTGGTCATTCTCCTGATGCCATGGCAACCAACTGGCACTGAGGCCAAGGAGGAGAGGGGCAGCATGGTCTGCCCATGCAACCACTGCAGTTGCAAATATCAGCAACAAGAAGTCCAAAGCCTACAAAGGAAATTGGAATAACATTAGGTCATATGTTTTAACAATGCAAACTAATGTCCTCAAACACTCAGCTCCCATCTTGAGGCGATGTCATCTTTGCATTCACTAAATGGCTTTTCCTGCCCCATTTCTACCCCAGAGAAACTGCGCTGAATAGCAAACTCAGTGTTCAAGATTAATGAAGAGACATTTTAGGACTTTGGAAGGTTTTTGAGGTTCTCTTAAACGCAGATAGAAGATCTAATAGTTATCACCACCAGCCTCACATGGTCCTGATGTATACCCATCTGCAGAGCCAAGTGATTGTGAGACCTAAGTGTGATCCAGTTTCATACAAGTCTGAGCAGAAAAGCAGCTGCCTTCATCACCCCTCTCCTATCCTAAGGCAGACAACAAGGATGCACAGAATTATGTATTGGGACTCAGTATAGGGCTGGTTAAAAAACAAAAACAGAAAACACCTGGGCATATCCCAACAGTCCCAGTCCCTAGGTCTGTGTTTGCAGACAGAGCCTTCAGATTCTCTCTGCAGTGCCACAGATCTGTGCCTTAATGTGTGGATTTGTTTCAGCATGTATCACTGCTGGGCCCTGAAAGTACCCAGAGCCTGGTGACTGTGAGACCCAGGTGTGATCTAGCTTGGTGCCAGTCTGGGTAGTAAATGGGCTTCCTTTATCCCTATTATTTCCCTATTCTTGGATAGACAAGGAAGAGAAAAATATCAGGTCTGTGTCTTGGGACTCAGTGGCAGGCTGGGGAAACCAAGCGTTGGGCAAATCCTAACAGTCCCCATTCCAAGGTCAGTACCTAATGGTGGGGCCCCTGGACCTGTCACAGTGCCAAGTGAATCCTGTAGCCATAGTTGATCAGATCTATATCCCAGCTACCATGATATTTGGCTGGTTGAAGTGGTCTCAAGTTATGAGTCCATCTCCATAGCAGAGAGACCATAACAGTATAGGCTTTGGTCCTACCTTCATCCTGCATTGGCCTCAGCAGGCTCCAGACTCTAGGTATGATCTAGCATTACAGCATTGGTGGCCACAGGACCATGCATCTAGGCCTACCCCGACCCCAAGAAAAGATTTGTGGGGATGAATAACTCCTTTTCTAAACAGTTTACCAGTTTAACAAACACATATACTGCAGATTTTGGGAAAATTGGAGTTTGGGTCATCCTCTAGCACTGAAACAGTGACAAGACTCCACTAACACAACTGTGGCAAACCTCACCTCAGGCTGCTCACTTATGTTAAAATAGCAGAAGTGCCCATGGGCTCACAGAAAATAGGCAGACTTCTTAGAATTTCTGGAAAGATAGTCATAAATGAAGCAGGAATATGGAAACTGTATAAATAAACAATCCTTCAATGTGAAGATGACACCAAATGCTAACAAGCATCAAGAACTCTTTGTAGGGGCCTGTGTTGTGGCACAGAGGGTTAAGCTGCCACCTCTGACACTGGCATCTCATATGGGCACTAGTTCATGTCCTGGCTGCTCCACTTTTGATACAGCTCGCTACCTGTTAATGTGCCTGGAAAAGCAGCATAAGACAGCCCAAGTGTTTGGGCCCCTGCCACCCACATGGGAGACCTGGATAGAGTGCCAGGCTCCTGGCTTTGGCTCAACCCAGTCTCAGCTGCTGTGGATATTTGGAGAGTGAACCAGCAGATAAAAGATCTCCCCACTACCCCTCTCTAACTTTGCTTTTCAAATAAATAAAATAAATATTTTTTAAAAAAACTCTTAGCAAACTATGATATAACCAAATAAAAAATTAAAATAAATAAAGTGCCAGGGATGTAGAAATCAACATTTCTAAATGCTTGGGTGAAGAATTTAAAATAAATGTTTTTAAAAAACTCAATGAATTTAAAGAGAATACAGAGAAAAGTTTGATGCTGTATCAGAGAGAACTTGACAGAGAGATAGAAGTAATTAAAAAAAAAACAACAGAAATCCTTCAAATGAAAAGCATATTTACTGAAATTAAAAATGTGATAGAAGGCATCAACAGCAGAGCTGATCAAACAGATAAAAGAATCAGCAAGCTTCATGACAGGCTACTCAATAATACACAGGTTGAGGAGAAAAATAAAATTAAGAGGCATGAAAAAACTTACAGGAAATTTGGGACAGCGTGAAAACAGTAAATATCTAGGTAACTGGGGCTCAAGAGTAGTGTTAGAATGCCAAAAGGGTAGACAGTGTTTTCAAAGAGGTAATTACAGAACACTTCCCAAACTTACAGAAAGATATAACTATCCAGGGATAGGAAGGTCAGAAGTTACCAATTAGATTCAATCCAAGTTTGTCCCAAGATATATTATGATCAGGCTCTTCAAGGTTAATGATAAAGTGAGGATTCTCAATGCTTTAAGAGAAAAAGTAAAAACAGATAAAAGGGGTCCAAATTTAACTGACTGCAGACTTTTCAGCATCAATCTAACAGGCAAGGAGGGAGTGGCGTAAGATTTTTGCAGTACCAACAGAAAAAAACTGTCAGCCCAGAATATAATACCAAGCAAAGTTAACCTTCAGAATTGAAGGAGCAATAAAAACATTCCAAGGCAAACAAAAGCTGAGAGGATTTATCATCACTAGATCTGTATTATAAGAAATGCTAAGGAGATACCTAAAGAAAGAGATATTACTGACTAAGAATAAAACATTAGAAGGTAAAAAACTAAGAAGTAACATTAGTATACAAATTAAAAATGTTCTAATACAGTGCACATGGTATATAAACCACTACGTCTTTACTAGGACACTAAAAAGCAATAAATAATAATAAATACATTAATGTGTTAACAGACAACACAGAAAGAAAATGGAACATCAAAAGTTCAAATTATGGGGAGAAAAGGAATGCAAGTGTAAAGTTCTTTATTTGTACTTCTTATCTCTTGTTTCCAATCCAATTTTTACAGTCATGTAAAGTTGAAATCAATTTCAAAATAGCTTGTTATAACTAAAATACAGTTTTTAAGTCTCACGGTAATCATAAAGCAAAAAATTGATAACAGACAACAAAAATAATAACCAAGCTATCAAAACACCCTACTAGTGAAAATTACTTAGAGAGAAAATTACTAAGATAGAAAAGAACTATAACAAAACAAAATCTTTAAATCTTATCTACCAATAATTACCTTACATGTAAATGGATGAAACTCACCAATTAAAAGACAAAGAGTAACCAAATGGCTTAAAAAAAAACCCAAAATGAGATCCAACTATATGCTGCTTACAAAAAAATTCATCTTACCTCTACAGATACACGTGAACTGAAAGTGAAAGGATGGAATAGTGCATTCCATGAAAATGAAAAAAAAAAAAAAAAGCCAGCTATAGCCATTATTATATCAGATAAAACTTTAAAATCAAAATCAGTAAGAAGAAACAGATATCATTATATAATGATAAAGAGTTCAATTCAGGAGAAGAAAATAATAAGTATAAATATATGTGCATGCAAGATTGAAACATCCAAATACGGAGGCAAAATATTAATAGACCTAAATGGGATGATAGACTCCAATATAATAATAGTAGACTTTAAGAAGATAAAGACAGAGTTTAAAAAGAAAAAGATACAGGCCAACATCCTTGATGAGCACAGATGCAAAAATCCTCAACAAAACAATAGCCAATTGAATCTGATAGCACATTAAAAAGATTATTGATGCTGATCAACTGGGATTCATGCCAGGGAGGTAAGAATAAAAATAACTAAGAAGATTCCACATAGCAAAGGAATAACAGAAATGAAGAGACAAACAATAGAATGGGAGAAAAAATTTGAAAGATACGTATCTGACACGAAATTAATAATCAGACTAACGAACTCAAACATCCTAGAAGCAAAGAACAAAGAATTCAATTTTTAAAATGGGCAGTAGATTTAGATAGATATTTCTCAAAAGGAGACACACATGGTCAATAGGTACTTGAAGAAAAATGTTCAACATCACTAATCATCAGAGAAATTAGAATCAAAACCACATTAAGGAATCATCTTACTCCAGATAGACTTCTGGTTTATTAAAAAGACAAAAGGTAGTAAGAGCTGGCCAGGATGTGGAGAAGAGGCCACCACTGGTGGTAACGTAAATTAGCACAACCATTGTGGAAAACAGTATAAAGACTTCTCAAAACACTAAAAATAGAACTACCATGTGACCCAGCAATCTCACTGTTGAGTAAACATCCAGAGGAAACCAAATCATTCTGCTGAAGGGACATTTGCACTCCGTGTTTACGGAAGCACTATTCACCATAGCTGAGAAGCTGAAACACTCAAGTGTCCATCCGCTGATGAATGGATAAAGAAAAGGTGATACATATATACAATGAAATACTATTTGGCCATATAAATGATGAAATTTTGTCATTTGCAGGAACATGGGTGTAAGTGGGGTCATTATAGTAAAGGAAATAAACGAAGTACAGAAAGACAAGTACCACGTGATCTCTCACTTGTAAGTACAGTCTAAAAAATTGACCTCATAGAAGTTGAGAATAAAATGATAATTACTGGAGTCTGGTGAGAGTAGGATGGAGGGAGGGTTAATTCATGGGTACTCAGTTACACTTAGATGTAATTAAAAAGTTCTGGTGTCCTGTTGCACAGTGGAGTGGTGACAGATAAACATAATGTACTATATATTTCTCTAACTAAATGAAAGGATTTTTGAATGTTTTCACCATAAGGAAATACTAAATATTTGAGGAGAAAGATATGTTTACTTTGCTTAGACGTTAAACTATACCTATATTGAAAAATCACATGGTGGCCGGCGCCGCGGCTCACTAGGCTAATCCTCCGCCTTGCGGCGCCGGCATACCAGGTTCTAGTCCCGGTCGGGGCGCCGGATTCTGTCCCGGTTGCCCCTCTTCCAGGCCAGCTCTCTGCTGTGGCCAGGGAGTGCAGTGGAGGATGGCCCAAGCCCTTGGGCCCTGCATCCCATGGGAGACCAGCATAAGCACCTGGCTCCTGCCATCGGATCAGCGTGGTGCGCTGGCCGCGGCGGCCATTGAAGGGTGAACCAACGGCAAAAGGAAGACCTTTCTCTCTTTCTCTCTTTCACTGTCCACCCTGCCTGTCAAAACAAAAACAAAAACAAAAACAAAAAACAAAAAACGAAAAATCACATGGTAACCCATAAATACGTACAATCTTTATGTCAGGTAAAATTTAAAAATTTTTAAATACTCCTTATCTTTATGTGTAATCTGTGTTTTTAGATTTTTGTAAAAAAACAGAGAACATTAACAAAAAGTTAGGAAATCAGAAGAAAAAGAGGACAGATCATAAAAACTTTCAAAAGGATCCATTCCTCTGTCTAAAGAATGGACCTTGAGTTTTAACTGCTCATTTCCATGCTAGTTGCTCTCTATTTGGGTTAAGAAGGCCTAAACTTTGTCAAGGAACATTAAAGTTGGTTTTTAAATTGGGACACCATCTGTTAAAATTCCTAATCTCACAAATTAAAAACTCAAAAAGCAACTCTTCAGAAAAACTGGGCATAATTTTAAAGAACATCTCATCACATATAAATTTTATTCCCATAGTAAACAAGACAATCATGAAGCATGCCCACAGGAAAAATTCTACTATTAAAAAAATGCACAGTAGCCAGCCACATCGAGTAAATGAGGGAAGAAGCAAGGGAATAGCTGTCTTCATCTTATATATTAATCTTTGTATTTTTAAACTCGCCCATTATCTGTGGTTCCTACTTTTGGGGAATCCTAGGTCAGATTGCGGGTTTAATGAAATCTCTCTACCGATATGTGCAAACATGTACCTAAGAACTGGTACACACACGTTATTCACAAGCACTTCAGGAACCTCTGCAATCCAGATTTTTTTTTCAACTTTCATTTAATAAATATAAATTTCCAAAATACAACTTTTTGAATTATAGCAGCTTTTCCCCCCATAACCTCCCTCCTACCCACAACCATCCTATCTCCTACTCTCTCTCCCATCCTATTCATCATCTCTTCATCACGATTTATTTTCTTTTTTTTAAATATTCTTTTTTTCTAATTTGACAGAGTTAGACAGTGAGAGAGAGAGACAGAGAGAAAGATCTTCCTTCCGTTGCTTCACCCCGTAAATGGCCGCCATGGCTGAAGCTACGCCGATCCGAAGCCAGGAGCCAGGTACTTCTTCCAGGTCTCCTACGTGGGTGCAGGCACCCAAGCACTTGGGCCATCCTCCACTGCATTCCTGGGCCATAGCAGAGAGCAGGACTGGAAGAGGAGCAATTGGGACTAGAACCCAGAGCCCATATGGGATGCTGGCGTTGCAGGTGGAGGATTAACCAAGTGAGCCACGGTGCCGGTCCCGCGATTCATTTTCAATTATCTTTATATACAGAATATCAATTTAGAATATACTAAGTAAAGATTTCAACAGAGTGCACCCATACAGACACACAAAGTATAGAGTACTGTCTGAGTAGTAGTTTTACCATTAATTCACATAGTGCAATACATTAAGGACAGAGGTCCTACATGGGGAGCAGGTGCACAGTGACTCCTGCTGTTGATTTAACAATTGACACTCTTATTTATGATGTCAGTAATCACCCAAGGCTCTTGCCATGAGCTGCCAAGGCTATGGGAGCCTCTTGAGTTCGCCAACTCCAATCTTATTTAGACAAGGCCATAATCAAAGTGGAAATTCTCTTCTCCCTTCAGAGAAAGATACTGCCTTCTTTGATGGCCTGTTCTTTCTGCTGGGATCTCACTCACAGAGATCTTTCATTTAGGTCATATTTTTTGCCACAGTGCCTTGGCTTTCCAGGCTAGCGAAACTCTCATGGGCTTTTTAGCCAGATCCGAATGCCTTAAAGGCTGATTCTGAGGCCAGAGTGCTGTTTAGGGCATTTGCCATTCTATGAGTCTGCTGTGTATCCTGCCTCCCATGTAGGATCACTCTCCTTTTTAATTCTATCAATTATTATTTGTAGACACTGGTCTTATTTATGTAATCCCTTTGACACTTAATCCTATATTTTTGATCAGTTATGAACTGATCACTTTAACAAGTAAGTTGGCATTGGTACATGCCACTTTGATGAGATTGAATTGGAATCCCCTGGCATGTTTCTAGCTCTACCATTAGGGCTAAGTCCGAGTGAGCATGTGCCAAACTGTACATCTCTTCCCTCTCTTATTCCCACTCTTATATTTAACAGTGATCACACAATCAAGCTATTTTTTTAGACACATGTGGGTCAGAGTAGAGGCCAGAGTCCTGGATTCCCACATTAGGGACCAAACACAGGACCTTGATGTCCCTCTCTTGCTACCATCCTTTGTGTTCTAATTTCTCAAAGAGCAGTCCCTCCAGGAGCAGTAAGAACAGTTGATCCTTTATGGCATTAAAGAATCCTTACCTGTGCTTCTCAAAATCAGAAGGAAAGAGAAAAAGAAAAGCTGGAAAAAGCAACATGTTCCTCTATGGAAAAGTAAATACAAGTTCTACATTTTAAGGAATTACTTTTATACTGTCTTTTAGACTGTACCTCATCAAGAGCCACATTCTGAACAGATGTTGACTGGTAAGCAACATTTCTGATATAACCCATCAGTTCCAAAAGCCACTCCATTCTCTTCAACACACCTGAGAAGAAAAAGATATTTTTCTTAGTAGACCATAGTTTTCCTTGGAAATGTAAAACTGAGAAGTAATCACCAGAACAACTAACCTGATGAGGATACCATTAAATAATTTTTAAGTCCTCTTGGAATACCTGAGGCTTGTGACTGCCCCAACACTTTTCATATCAGCTAACTGTATTTTTTATCTTTATTGTCAAAACCTAATTTATTCTTCAAACCTCCCTGCCTGCAAGTGACAAAATGCTTTTACTGGAATTTTTCTTAACATTAAACACACCGGGAGAAATCTGGCATGCCAAGTAGCCAGGAATGTTAAATCTTGGGTAATTAGTTGTTTTTACAGTCCTCCTTTACTTAAGTATTCCCAATTTATGCCAGAATCACAGAGGAAACCTAACACAAAAATACAAAAAGAGAAATAAAAACCAGCCATTGTAGGGTAACTGGAGAATAAGCATCAGCATAAATATTGATTTCTTCTTTTTTTTAATTGTTTAAAAATGAGAATTCCCATCACTGTAACTACTACTTAGGAATGTTTATCCAAAATTTAGTGAATAAGAGGAAAATGGAAATTACACTTGAGAGCTGGTTAGCTAGAACTAAAGGTAATATCAAACTTATTTTAGTTTATTACATGCATCTTCATGCTTAATTGTAAATGCCTTGTAGATTTCTTCCTGGTATACTTTTGGTTTAAAGTAAAAAATTCAGTTTCTCATCACAGGTTATTTTCAATGTAAGTGCAGCTAGAGTTCAGTATTATCCCCCCTGAGAAGTTCTTCTGTAGTGTTCAGTGACTACTCAAAAGCCATTTTCACAAAGTCACCTAACAGAATCTATAGATCTCTTGGGTATTTGGGAAATTGAAGTTCAACAGGCAGAAACAACCTGGTACACTAGTTTGTACCCCTGAAGGTCCAGTGGGCCAAATTAAAAATAAAATAAACCCTCAAAAAAATCTATTCCCTTCTCTAAAATATAGATATTGTGAGCTACAACTACTCATTTCCATCCAAGATACTTAGGGTAAGAAGGCTTACCCTGTGTATCAAGAAGCACGAAGTGAGTTTTTGTTTGAGAAAACAAATACAGCCTAAGAGGGACAGCACGCAGATCTATTTCCATTCTGGGAGTTCACCCCAGCCTGGCCTCACCTGTGTTAGCATGGCTCACTATCCGTGCCTGGTATAAGCCCTGCAGAATCATCCAGGCCAGCGTTTCTTTCTCATGGTGCTGCACAGCAACACTGATGATATCAGTCAAGCTCATCAAGGGGAATCGTCCTTGAGAGACTAAGTACAGTTTGACAAAGGCACTCTTTTCTATGTTGCTCTGGAAAAAAGTAAATTATTCAGTTGCTATTAAATTAACTGAAGTAGCTATGGAACCTTAGGGCAGAGGCAAAACAGAAAGGATGAGCTTGTGCTATTATTCTAAATGCTAAGCTGTCCAGTTCCAGCAGCATCTGACCTACCTGCCAGTGTGCTATATTAAAATGTACATACAATAGCAGGTTATAATGTCACCTCTTGTCTCTTCATAAAAACTGTAACTGTGTTCAGAGATTAGTAAGTAATGGTATTTAGTAAGTACATACAAATAATAGTGAAATAACTAGTACATATGGTACTTATCATATGCCAGCAACCATTTTAAGTCCTTAACATGTATTAATTCAGTTGCTTTCAAAATATGGTACTTACACATCTCGGGGATCTCCAGGCCTTTCAGAGATTCTGTGAGGTCAAAACTCTTCTTATAATGGCACCAAACTATTCTAGTATAAAAACTATTCTAATATGAAAAATTTGTATTTTTCACTGTCATATGTAATTTTTTAAAGGCTATTCCACTTAAAGTATCTTTGTAAACAATAAAAATTACTAATTTCATTAGCCCTTGGCCCTTGAGTATACATTTTTTTTTTTTTTTTGACAGGCAGAGTGGACAGTGAGAGAGAGAGACAGAGAGAAAGGTCTTCCTTTGCCGTTGGTTCACCCTCCAATGGCCACCGCGGCCGGCACGCTGCAGTCAGCGCACCGCGCTGACCCGATGGCAGGAGCCAGGTACTTATCCTGGTCTCCCATGGGGTGCAGGGCCCAAGCACTTGGACCATCCTCCACTGCACTCCCTGGCCACAGCAGAGAGCTGGCCTGGAAGAGGGGCAACAGGGACAGAATCAGGCGCCCCGACCGGGACTAGAACCTGGTGTGCCGGCGCCGCTAGGCGGAGGATTAGCCTAGTGAGCCGCGGCGCCGGCCGAGTATACATCTTTTTAATAGGATGTGTGACATACCAGGAAATACACAAAAGGGACTTGCATCACACACCCAGGTGTAAAGGTTGTTTTGTCTCAAGGAAAAATACTGTAAGACTGAAATAGCAACTCTTTTCATGGAACACAATTTACTTGAAAGAATATCTGATGTGCAAACTATGGTTATTCAAACTGGATATTTGACAGATTATTTTCTTAAAATTGAAGGATGCAATCCTGCTACTTTAGAGAAAATACAATACAGTATTTTTGGCCAATGATAAAATCTGAGCCTCCAGGTAAAAATCTGATTCTTGGAAAATGTATTATCTTCTCCTATGAGCTTGGTAGCTTCCTAATATGTAGAAGGCTTTTCTAATCAGATTGATGGTTATATTGATAAATATGATGGTTTGATATTATATAATGAAATGTATCAACATTTGGAGGAGCTCCAAAATTCAGTGATCTAATACTTTCCAAATGACCAACATATGACATTACAAAATTATGCCTGGGTAAAAGACCCAAAGTGCATGACAGATCAATGTTTCTGACATAACAGAGTATGTGAAATTCACTGACACAGTGGAACTAACAGTTTTTGAGGTTTAGTGTAATATCAAAGAAGAATATACATAATTATCTGAGGAGACAATATGCCTTTACCCTTTCCAACTACATGTCTGCGTTAAGGCAAGAATCTCTGCACTTAGTTCATAAAAACATCACAACAGATTGAAAGTAGGAGTAGCCATGAAAATCCAGCTGTTATCAATTAAGACATATATTGGAGAGATTTCCAAACATGCTAAACAATGCCACTTTCACTGCTAATTTGTTTGTGTTTTGGAAATTTTTTTTTACAATTTATATTAAGATGTAATGCATTTTTATTATTACTTTGAAGCAAATATTTAAAAATTTTCCTGGCTTGAATTTCTAACAAGGTAAATATCAAAAATATATCATCCATATTAATAAAAGCACCCTCTCAATAATTTTTAAGAAATTAAAAGAGATCAAAACATTTGAGAACTGCTATACTAACCATTTACTTTGCACACCAACCCTCTGCAGTAGATTACTATTGTTATCTTCCCTTATTTACAGATGAAGAAACTGAAGCATAGAAGTAAGGTAACTTTAAATAATTTTCAACAACTAAATTACATGCTTTATTTCCAACTATACTACATGAATACTAAAATAAGATATAACTAGTTATAGGACTGTAATAATTATGGTAATAAATAATTACTAAGTCCTCACCTAGGGCCAGGCACAATGTCCAGTATTTAGCATGAATCAAATCATTTAATTCTTGAAACAACCTTAAGAATAGGTGCTACTACCTTTCTTATACAAATGGGAAAACTGAGGCAGAGACCGGCCATGAAACTTAACCAGAGTCACATGGATAGTAAATTATAAAGTGAGATTTCAAATAACAGCAATGAGGCTCCAGAGTTCACCCTCTTAAACTGTTCCTTACACAGCTTCTCCCTGCTTAAAACAAGTAAAACAATCAAAATGCTGCTATTCCACATATTCTATACAGTAATTCACAAATCATAAGATGTACTAGAATCAAGGGCAATGTTGTGATACAGTGGGTTAAGCTGCCACTGTGACAGTGGCATCCCACATCAGAATGCTGGTTTGAGTCCTGACTGCAGTACTTCTAACTCAGTTCCTTGCTAATGTGCCTAGGAAAGCAGTGGAAGATGGTGCAAGTACTTGGGCCCCTGTCACCCACATAGGAGCCCCAGATGGAGTTGCTGCCTCCTGGCTACAACTTGGCCCAGCACTGACTGTTGCAACAATTTGGAGAGTGAACAAGTGGATGGAAGAGGTTGGCGCCACAGCTCACTAGGCTAATCCTCCGCCTTGCGGCGCTGGCACACCAGGTTCTCGTCCCAGTCGGGGCACCGGATTCTGTCCCGGTTGCCCCTCTTCCAGGCCAGCTCTCTCCTGTGGCCAGGGAGTGCAGTGGAGGATGGCCCAGGTGCTTGGGCCCTGCACCCCATGGGAGACCAGGATAAGCACCTGGCTCCTGCCATCGGATCAGCGTGGTACACCGGCCGCAGCGTGCCGGCCGCGGCGGCCATTAGAGGGTGAACCAATGGCAAAGGAAGACCTTTCTCTCTGTCTCTCTCTCTCACTGTCCACTCTTCCTGTCAAAAAAAAATTTAAAAAAATAAAAAAAAAAACAAGTGGATGGAAGATCTCTTTATCTCTGTGACTCTGCCCTTCAAATAAATAAAATAAATCTTAAAAAAAAAAAAATTAAGAGAGATCCACCAGAATCGCCTGGAGAGACTGCCAAAACACAAGACTCCCGAGCTGCTGATTCAGTAGGCCTCAAGTGGAGAATTCACATTTCTCTCTTTTTTTCCTTTTTAAAAGATTTACTTATTTATTTGAAAGGCAGTGTTAGAGATAGAGAGAGAGAGGGAGATCTCCCACCCGCTGGTTTACTCCCCAATGGCGACAATGGCTGGGTCCAAAGTCAGGAACCAGGAGCTTTTCCTGGGGGTACCACATGGGTGTAGGGTCCCAAATACTTAGGGGCCATCTTCTGTTGCTTTTCCCAGGCATATTAGCAGGGAGCTGGATCAAAAGTAGAGCAGCCAGGACATGGACCGGAGGCCATATGCGATGCCGGTGCTGCAGGTGGCAGTTTTACCCACTAAGCCACGACTCTGTCCCTGAGGATTCACATTTCTAACCAGTCCCCAGATGATGCTGATGCTACTGGTCCAGAAATCACACTCTTGAGCGTACAGTTATAGTGATTCAGAAACTGAAGTATCCAGCTGAATAGACAAACCTGCCATAAAGTGAAATAAATGACCAGATGTCCGCCAGATATAGGGGAGCTCACAGTTGTCTAGACCTGTGGTACTGGCTGACATGCAAGGTTACCATTCAAATAAGAACATCAATTAAACACCAAAACATTATTCATTCTTTATCTGCAACTCAAACTTAACAAACCATCTTGTATTTTATTTGTTAAATCTGGCAACTTCACTGATATGCTACATTTTGCTCATTCATCATTTGGGTGGAAGAATAGAAGTTACTTATAAATTATCCCATGCCAATCTCCTTTATACATTCCAAAAAGATGGTATCAGGTGAAGGAAAACAAATGAGAGAACGAACTAGTTGTTTATGGCTTCCACGTACCAGAAAGTTCTTTGGTCATAATATTCCCATTCTTATGGCTACTATATTGCAGAAGCTGCTCTTTAATTGTAATTTCTGCCTCAATAATGAAAAAATATAGTGATACGTTATTACCTTAGTGATCTTGGAAACCCGACTGGCTTCATCATCTGTCATTTCTGAGAGGCATTTTGCTATGCTGATATACAGTTCTAGATCAACTCGCTGATAAAGAAAAATCCCAAATATGTCAAATATACTATATTAGCAAGTCCATTCTTAATGTTCTGACAAATTAATAGATTTGGTTATCCCCAAGAAAGCAGCTAATGACATTTTAATTTTAATCAAACCAAAATATATGGGTAATTTTCATGACTTTTAGAGCCATTAAGCCTTTGACTATAATGTATGTTAACAACAATTACCTCAAAGCAATTTTAAATAAATAAAAAAAAGGAATAAAACAAAAAAAGAACAAGAGTTTTGGAGTTCTATACTCATCTAATTGTTTTAATTTCAATTTTTTGGTAAATTTTAATCTAAATCATACTGCTTTTGTGAAAATTTCTATTTAGTGACAAAACAACGTTCTGGATGTTAAATAATCAGAAAGCACATTAAATGTTTAAAAATAAAAATTTCTGGGGCTGGCATTGTGGCACAGCTGCCACCTATGACCCCAGCATTCCATATGAGTACTGTTTTGAGTTCCAGCTGCTCCACTATCAATCCAGCTGCCTGCTAATGCACCTGGGAAAGTAGCAGAGGATGGCCCAAGTAGTTGAGCCTCTGCCACCCATGTGGGAGACCCAGATGGAGTTCCAGGCTCCTGGCTTTAGCCTGGCCCAGCCTCAGCTGTTATGGCTGTGTGGGAGTAAACCAGCAGATCTTTCTCTGTTTCTCCCTCTCTCTATAATTCTTTCAAATAAATAAGTCTCTAAAAAATAAATAAATAAAAAATTCTGAAGTAAAAAAAAAAAACTTCCCTGATAATTTATATATTTGTTTGGCTATACATACATTTTTATCCTTATCAGAATTCCACCATTTCAAATGGATTTTTAATTTCCTACATTTCAGAGGTCCATTGGAGAGAAAGGGCAATAATAAAGTCACTTTATACAAATAGTATATTAAACAATATGCCATGGATTCTTTAAGTATAACAATGTAAGGATTTTTGAGCTTGCTCATCTTCTATAGGCATTTGGTAAAACGTCCTAATAGGAAATTTCTCGGCACAGCACTGGTTACCCTGCTTTACAGTTTGCTCAAAACTTTAGATCTAAATATTCAACCTCAATTTAGATCTTGGAAGCAAACACACCTCGTGAAGAATGTGGTTATTTCTTGCGAGCCTTCCCACCCACATTCTTAAAACATACACCTTCCCACTTTGCCAAAAATGCTTTAAAAAAATCCCAAACATAAATTGTCAGGAATGTAAATATTTTTGTTCTTTACCCGAATCTTATTTGGCAGAAGGTCAAAAATTTTCCCAGTAGCTTCGCAGAGCACAGTCCAGAGGTGGTGGGCAGGGCTGGGTATTTTCATGGTCTGGCTGAGACCCTGTAAGGCACTGAGGCATAACTCAGGATTGCAAGGTGGGGAAACAGCTTTAAAAGCTGCCACCATTAAATTTTCAACAAAACCCAGGATCTGCTCATCAGAGACATGCTTTATCCAGAGAGGGCTAGAGAGCAGGAGGTATTTCTTGATATTCAGCTGGAAAATAAAACAGAAGAGGTCAGATGTAAACAGAAGTAAAGCCTGGGTTTGCAAGGCTCAAAGCCTCTAGGTCATGTCTATGTTTGAGGGTACACTGAGTAATAAAAAGTCCAGGTGTCTTCTTTCCCCCTCATCTTCTCACAGCTTCACGGTTCAGTAGACCACCAGTGCACACAATTTTGAGAATTGCAGTTCCCGTATTTGTGGTATCTGCCGATCTATCTGTGAACTCCTCATCCTTAACCTTAGATCTGTGATGGGAATAAAACACTACTTCTGAAAGCAAATGACAGTTGCTCCTCAGTTTTGAAAGGCTGCATTCTCTAGAAAGAAACTTGCTAGAGACTCATCTGTTGCAAATCAGTTAAACAGTATCTGATATTAATTTCTTCTTCTAGGGAAAAATAAGGAAGTAATAAGGAGAACTGGTACGCGGGGACCAATTCTTAGCAAAGCAGAACCACCAGCTGAGCACGTGCCACTGATCAAATGATCTTAGAGTTCACAGGAGACAAGAAAGGGCACAGTCAGCATCAGCTTTGCTGTGTAACATAAATGTTAAGAAAGAAGTGTAGTGCTAAAGGAACAGCAAGCCTAAACGATGTTGTTTAAGAAGTAAAGTCTGACAAATCTGAGTGTTAACAGGTCCCAAGTACATAACAAGAGCCCAGTAAGTGGCAGCTGAATGAGTGCCACTTGGAGTAGACAGGTGGGGATAGTGGTAAAGGCTGGCAGAAAAGATACTGACATCATTAACAAGTACCTCCAAATGAAGAGAACTGGGAGAAGTAGGAAAGTGTCAAAAACAAACAAACAAACAAGAACAGAGCAGAGTAGGACCTAAAGTCAAGACACTGAGGAAATAAGAGGACTGCACTATCCTCAAGCATTGAGGCCTCCAAGAGCAGAAAACAAATAGGCCAAATCATGGAACTAGTTCAGATGAAGATTGTTTAACTTATAATCAACTGATAAACCTCTAAGGAATCATGGAATGTGTTCTCCTGTCTTAGCTTGAAATGTACTCAAAAAAACCTTTACTAGCTTCATATCTTTAAACACTCTTCTTTTCTTCTCTAACCTTGGTTTTACATGGAAGGTGCTGGCCCCTCCTTCAATGGATCTCTTCTTCAGCATGGAGCTCAAGTTGAACACCTAGGGAAATGTTCCACTCTCTTCCCCTATATCCACTTGTGCCTGTGACTTGATACCTAGCCAAATCCTGCTGAGCATTCAAGGCTCATCTATTACTGCCTCCTCTGGGAAAGGGACGAGTAATATGTGGATGACTCCAGTACATGTGGACTGGCGTTTCTCTTAACACCTACTGCAATGATGATCTGTACTATATAATTAAATAAACCTAGGTTTGAACAACTCCACAACTTTCTAGTTGTATCATCTTGAGAAAGGTACTTTAATACCTCTGATCATCATTTTCCCATTTTTGTAATAAAGGGTAGCTGCATCATGAATGGTGATGGCTATGCTGAGATTCTGTACACATAATTTTCCAATCTGCTGCCCAGCTAGTATCAAGCCCTCAGTTTTCGTAAAATTCTACTTGTGCATTCTTTGCTTTTAGGACACACGCTGAAATGAGTGTAAATATCCCCCAAAGGAAACAAATCTTTGTTGCCCAACACCCTTAATTGTCACATACACTCAGGCCATGGATCAGTGGTGGCATCACCCACAAGCCCAACAGTGCAGCTGCATTCTGGGATGACTGTGCCTGGGTTACCATGATTTCAAGGCACAGTTGCTGTATTTCTTCACCTGAAAAAGAAGAAAGAAAAAAGAACCTCTGTAATGTATCTGTTTCTCTGATTCATTTTCAGGCTTTAAAGTCTCAAATCAAAGCATGTGCTTGTGGAACTTTTGCAGGAAGTAGAACTTCAGTAAACTAAGAGACTTGTTAGCTATTATACTGAGTGCAAAGGTGTCACAGTCCCAAGTCTTGCCACCAGCAAGGGCCTTGATGAGATTAAAATATTCTCTTATGATATCCAGAGAAACCTAAACACTCAAATACTATTTAAAATTTCAGAAAATTCTAGCTAAAAAACCTCTTAGTCTCTGTTTTTCATTGCTTTCCACCTAATACTGAGCACACAGGGAAATCTATCTGAATCTGGAGTAGTTTAGAGATGAAGTCACCTTCTCTAGTGACTGAATCTCTTTAGTAGTCTAATTCCAACCAGTCAACTTATTTTCCCAACCAGACCATTTCTTCTAAGGATTTAAGTAAAACATAAACATGTTCAATATATCACGTAAAAGCAGAGGAGAGGTATAGGAACATATTTTTCAAATAAAATCTCTAGATGCCCTTATGGTTATAGCTAAGCTTTGCACAGGGAATAAGTTCAAATGAAAGCATTTCAGCAAAAAATTGTGTATAGTCAAAATAATTTTTAATTGTCTCTTAAACTAAACATAAATGACTGTACCCAGGCCATTTTGTACATACGTAAATAAGCACTCTACTGCAGGAGCCAAAGCACTGATGATTATACAGACACAATTTTACAACACTGTTCAAATTGTGTGCTCTCTCTCTCCACCTCCCTCCCTCCTCTGCCTTCTCTTTTTGGATTTGGAGTGGGGAGCAAGTACATAAAATTCCATTTGCATGTGATAACTCCATTCTGTATATGAGAAGCTGCTGTGGTTGAACTAGATAAAAGTATTGAGGCATAAATTTTCTCTGCCTATACGTAAGAGACAGAATAATGGCTCCCAATGATGCCCACATCCCAAAACCTGGAACCTGTGAATGTATTACCCTTCTTTGCAGATGTGATTAAGTTTAAGGATTTTGAGGTGAGGAAAGTATATTGGATTATTTAAGCATGCTCATTAATTACATGAGTCCTTAAATGTAGAAAACCTTCCATGGATGCAGAGAACCAGAAAGTTCATAGTATAAGAAGGTGTCAGACCTTCCTTGTTTACTTTGAAGATGGAAGAAGTGGGCCCAGTAGTCAAAGAGTAGGCATGGCCTCTCAAAGATGGATAAGAGAAGGGAATGAATTCTCTCCTAGAGCCTTTAGAAAGTAATTCTGCTCTGCTGATACCTTGACCTTAGTCTGTTAAGAAGCGTGTTGGACTTTGACCTATACAAGTATAAAATTCGTGTTGCTTCAAGCTACTACATCTACCATAATCTGTTAGAGCAGTGATAGAAATGTATTATAGTATCCCATAAGGCACTTCGTTGAAATTTAGGGTTCTGGAGGTACAGTTTGAGAACCACCAGACCAGGCTTTATGAGACCTGTACCACACACACAACAATATGCACACTTCAGTCAGGTACTGCTTTTGAAGAGTATATGTTGGCCTGTATTTGTAGACCTCTTCACAACCTTGGTTGTGGGGAAAGCACTCAGTGGAAGTAATCCAGCCACTCCACCCAGATGACAAACTTCAAGATCCCAAAAATCTCTCTAGTTGTGACACAAAATCTTTTTTTTTTTTTTTCATTTCAGATCAACTTCTAAAAGCAAAGTGTAAAGACCTGAAAACCTGATATTTACCAAAGTTTAGCCTCATAAGTGGAGAGAGGAGTGCAGCCCAGTTCACAGGAGGATATTGGTAGCTTTCTCCAACAGCTGCTATGGGTTTCATCACCACTTTGAGAAAGGGAGGAGGCACAGATTCTGGACCTGCCAGAGAAAGGAAAAAATAATAAAAATCTTCATAGTATCATAGAAGTGGAAAATGTCAAATTTCATTCTTTTTTTCTAGTTCCAAAAGATTTGTTATCATATCTTCAAATGTGGTAAACCCTTCAATTTTGTGCTGTTAAATCTCAGCCTCATTTGCTGCAAAACCTTGGTCCTTCTATTCTCTGTCTTATTTGTCTCTAATCTTTTCCTGTTACCTGGATACACATATTCCATGTTGTTCCACAGTTGTCTTTCACCCACAGATGCTAACAAAGGGGAAGCAGACATGGGGCCAAAGTCAGCAGAGGGAAAATCAGCAGCTGAAAGGAGAAGCACAGGAAAAAGGAGAAGCAAAACCAGAACAGGGAGGAAACCCACAGATGCTAACAAAGGGGAAGCAGACATGTGGCCAAAGTCAGCAGAGGGAAAATCAGCAGCTGAAAGGAGAAGCACAGGAAAAAGGAGAAGCAAAACCAGCAGAACAGGGAGGGAATCCACAGATGCTGACAAAGGGGAAGCAGACATGGGACCAAAGTCAGCAGAGGGAAAATCAGCAGCTGAAAGGAGAAGCACAGGAAAAGGGAGAAGCAAAACCAGCAGAACAGGGAGGGAATCCACAGATGCTGACAAAGGGGAAGCAGACATGGGACCAAAGTCAGCAGAGGGAAAATCAGCAGCTGAAAGGAGAAGCACAGGAAAAAGGAGAAGCAAAACCAGCAGAACAGGGATGGAATCCACAGATGCTAACAAAGGGGAAGCAGACATGGGGCCAAAGTCAGCAGAGGGAAAATCAGCAGCCAAAAGGAGAAGCACAGGAAAAGGGAGAAGCAAAACCAGCAGAACAGGGAGGGAATCCACAGATGCTGACAAAGGGGAAGCAGACATGTGGCCAAAGTCAGCAGAGGGAAAATCAGCAGCCGAAAGGAGAAGCACAGGAAAAGGGAGAAGCAAAACCAGCAGAACAGGGAGGGAACCCACAGATGCTAACAAAGGGGAAGCAGACATGGGGCAAAGTCAGCAGAGGGAAAATCAGCAGCTGAAAGGAGAAGCACAGGAAAAAGGAAAAGCAAAACCAGAACAGGGAGGGAACCCACAGATGCTAACAAAGAGGAAGCAGACATGGGGGCAAAGTCAGCAGAGGGAAAATCAGCAGCCGAAAGGAGAAGCACAGGAAAAAGAAGCAGAGGCAAAACCAGTAGAAAAGGGATGGAAGCTATAAAAAGTGCTATAAAGGGGGAAGAAGCAGTGAGGCAGAGTAGGCAGAAGAAAACCAGCAGCAGAGAGAATCATAAAAAACAGTAGAGGAAAACCAGAAAAAAAGGGAGGAAAAGGAGAAGCATAGGAAAATGGAGGAGCAAAAGCAAAACCAGCTTAAAGGGATGGAACAAACAGATGCTAAAAAGCAGAAATGGGGGCAGAGCCTGCAGAAGGAAAAGCAGCAGCAGAAAGTAAACGCATAGCAAAAAGGAGAAATAGCAGAAAAAGGTGAAGCAGAGGCAAAGTCAGCAGAAAAAGGAGCAGGATCAGCAGATGCTAAAAATAGGAATCAGAGGTGGAGGCAGCAAAAGTCAGCACAGAACAGAAGGAAGCTTCCTCTACATACACGGGGAAAGCAGTGAGTAGAACCTGAAAGAAAGCAGAAGCCGAGGCTAAATCAAGGGAAATCACAGGGAAAGCAGAGTGTATCTTTCCCGGTTTTTTGACTTGTGGCATTTAAGGAAATCACTGTGAAACATGAGCTGATTACAAGCCAAAGGAGAGAGCCATCAGGGACCACACATAACAAAGCATACAGGCTTTAAAATACAGATTTTAAAAGTCACTAGACACATAAACAACTACAGCCCACAGCCAGAAACAGAAACAAGTACTGCTCAAGAGGGAAGAACTGATATTCCAAGTTAATATTCAAAATGTTGTTTTCAAAGTTCTGGAGATGGTTCATGGTGAAAGTTGTACAGCCATGTTAATATACTAATGTCAAAATGTTGCACACTAAAAATGGTTAAACTGATACATTTCCATGGATATTTTATATAAATTTTTTTAAAAATTCTTGGAATAAAGTTGGATTTTTACACCTTGAAAAAAGTTCAGTTTCAACAGCAAAAATATGGAATATGAAAAGAAATAAGAGGGGCCGGTGCTGTGGTGCAGCAGGTTAAAGCCCTGGCCTGAAGCGCTGGCATTCCATATGGGCGCTGGTTCTAGTCCCAGCTGCTCCTCTTCTGATCCAGCTCTCTGCTATGGCCTGGGATAGCAGCAGAAGATGGACCAAGTCCTTGGACTTCTGCACTGATGTGTGAGACCCTGAAGAAGCTCCTGGCTCCTGGCTTTGGATCGGCGCAGCTCCAGCAGTTGTGGCCATCTAGGGAGTGAACCAGTGGATGGAAGACCCCTCTCTCTTTTTCACATTTCTCTGTAATTCTTTCAAATAAATAAAATAAATCTTTTTTTTAAAAAAAAGATAAGCTCCTTTGGCAAAAAGAAGAAAAGAAACATGAATGTTTGGTCTATTTACAGAAGAAAGAAATAAATAGAAATTATCCTTCAGGAAGCACAGACACGGACTTACTAGCCAAAGACTTGAAAGCAATTGTCTTAAATATGCTCAAATAGGTAGAGGAAACCTTAGAAAAATAACTAAATAAAGGGAATGACACATGAATGAATAGAAAATATCACTAAAAAGATTTTTCAAAGGAATCAAACAGAAATTTTGAAACTAACAAAATATGGTAATTTTAAGGAAAAACTCAGTAGAGGATTTCACTAGCAGAACTGAGAAGGCAAAAAAAAAAAAAAAAAAAAAAGAAAGAAAGAGAGAATCACATAAAAATAGGGCAATTGATTCTGGCCTCAGAATCAACCCTTGGGCACCTTGGGCATTCGGAACTGGCTAAAAGGCCCATGAGAGTCTCACAGGCATGGAAGGCCATGACACGGTGGCAAAAACAACCTAAATGAAAGATCTTGGTGGACAAGACCCCAGTGGAAGGAATAGGCCATCAAGGAGGGAGGCGCCTTTCTCTGAAGGGAGGAAGGAACCTCCACTGTGATATGGCCTTGACTAAACAAGTTCAGAGTTGGTGAACTCAAGGGCTTCCATAGCCTAGACAGCCCATGGCAAGAGCCTCGGGTGATTGCTGACATCATAAATAAGAGTGCCAATTGTTAAATCAACAACAGGAATCACTGGGCGCATGCTCCCCAAGTAGGATCTCTGTACTTAATGTTTTTTACTATGAGAGTTAATGATAACACTACTAGTCCAGCAGTACTCTAGATCTTGTGCGGTTGTGTGAGTGCAGCCTGTTGAAATCCTTGCTTAGTGTATACTAAGTTGATCTTCTGTATATAAAGATAATTGAAAATGAAACTCGATGAAGGGTGGGATGGGAGAGGGAGTGGGGGGGGGAGGGCCGCGGGAGGGAAGGAGGTTGTGGGGGGGAAGCCACAATAATACAAAAGTTGCACTTTGTAAATTCACATTTATTAATTAAAATAAAATAAAATAAAATAAAATAATAGGGCAATTGACATTATTTCACCTAAGGAGTAGAAATTAAAAAAAGGGAAAATACTGAATGGCACCTAAGGATACCATCAAGTGTATCAACATTTGGATGATGTGAATTTCAGGAGAGGACAGCGAGAAAAGCAGAAGGAATATCTGAAAAAATAAAAGCAAAAAATATTTCCCAAATTTGATGATAAGACACAGATCTGATCATTCAAGACACTCAGCAAAATAAAAGAAAGAATAATGAACAGAGATTCACAAAACACACTGGAGTCAAATTTTCAAAAGACACATAGAATTTTGAAAGCAACAAAGATAATCTTTTTTTTAATTATTCAGGAATATTTGACATTGTTTTTAATCTTTTTAAGAAATGATTTCGTATTACTCCTTTTATTTACTTATTTTTTCGGTTTCACTGCTTAAAAACATTTTATTTAAGGTATATAAGTTTCATCTCTTTTATATATACAGGTTTAGAAACAGTGATACTTCCACTCTACCCTCTCTCCCCACCCATGATCCTACCCTTTTTCCTCTTCCCTTTCCTATTCCCACGGTTAATTTTTACAAAGATTTATTTTCAGTTATATTGATAAGATTAACCCTACACTAAATAAAGAGTTCGGCAAATAGTATGAAGAAAAACAAAACAAAACACTTTTTCTCAATATAGAGACAAGACTATAATAATCATCGAATCTCAAAATGTCAATTTAATTCCAATACACTACATTTTAGGTACTCAGTTACCACAGATCAGGGAAAACATATGATATCTGTATTTTTGAGACTGGCTTATTTCACTAAGTATAATGGTTTCCAGTTGCATCCATTTTGTTGTAACAGACAGGATTTCATTTTTAACAGCTGAGTAATACTCCATAGTATTTATATACCATAATTTCTTTATCCAGTCAACAGTTGATAGACATATGGACTGGTTTCATATCTTAGCTATTGTGAATTGTGCTGCAATGAACATAGGGGTACATATAACTCTTCCATATGCTGATTTCATTTTGTTTGGATAAATTCTCAGGAGTGGGATTGCTTGCTCAAATGGTAGATCTATTTTCAAATTTCTGAGGTATCTCCACACTCTGTCTTCCACAGTGGCTGCACCAGTTTAGTAGCAAGGGAACCTTAATAAGATTAACAGCCAATTTGTAATAAGAAACTATAGTTTCTCAAGAAATAGGATAGCATTTTTAAAGAGCTGGGGGAAAAAAAAACACACAAAAAACCCCTGTCATCTAAAAGTAATATATTAAGTAAAACTATCACTCAAAAATCAAGGAGAAATTAAGACATCCCAGATTCACAAAATAGAGGGAATCTACCACTCATAGACATGGTTAGAGGAACTGCTAATTGGATAGCTGGAACTGTGGGTGCGTGGATTAAGCCACTGCTTGAATAGCATCCCACATCAGAGTGCTGGTTTGAGTCCTGACTGCTCTGCTTCCCATCCATTTCCCTGCTAATGCACCTGGGAAAGCAGTGGAAGATGGCACAAGTATTTTGGCCCCTGCCACTCACATGGGAGTCCCAGATGGATTTCCTGGCTCTTGGCTTCCACCTAGCTGTTGTGGTCATTTGAGAAGTGAAACAATGAATAAAAAAAAGCACTCTTTCCCTCTCTCTTTCTCATTATGTAGGTCTGTGTTTCAAATAAATGAGTTATATATATATATATATACACACACACACACACACACATACACACATATGCATATAAATACCTTACATTTCAAATAAGTCTTAAACATGTATGTGTGTATCTACAGGTATACACACATATACATATATACACACAAGTATACATTTTTTTAAAAGAAAAGCAACTATAATTTGAATCCTTCAGGCAAAAATAAAAGAGCACTAGACTATAATCCAGATAGTAATTAGAAGCCATATAATGAAATAAAGAACTCTGGTGAAGATATTTATATATGTAAATATAAAAACCATATTATTACATTTGTTTTGTAACTCACATTTTCATTTACTACATAATTCTTTTTTAAAGTAGCATCTCTTTAAAAAAAGATTTACTTATTTGAAAGCAGAGTTACAGAGAGAAAGAGGGAGAGACAGTTTGTCCATTCAGTGGTTCTCTCTCCAAATGGCCACAACAGCCACAGCTAGGCCAGGCTGAAGCCAGGGACCTGGAACTCCAACAAGATCTTGCACAAGGGTAGCAGGGACTCCAGTACTCAAGGCATCTTTTGTTGCTTTCCCAGGCTCATTAACAGGGACCCAGATAGGAAGTGGAGCAGCCGGGACTCAAACCAGCATTCAAATGGGATGCTGACAACACAGGCATCCTCTGTGCCACAACAATGGCCCCATTTACCACATAATTTAAAAGACCAATGCATAGAACAACAATCATTAATCTATGTTAATAGGCACACAACATATTAAAGGTGTAATTCTTGAAAATAATGACATAAAGGGCAAAGGAGGCTATATAAGCAGAGATTTGGGTTTTTTTCTCTTTTTTAAAGATTTGTTGTATTTATTTGAAAGGCAGTTATAGAGGGGATTGGGGGAGATCTTCCATCTGCTGCTGGTTCACTCCCCAAAATGGCCACAATGGCTGGTGCTGGGCCAGGCCAAAGTCAGAATTTAAGGATCCAGGAAGGGCACTCAACTTGTCCTCTAGTATCAAGACCTATGTGAAATATACCATTTTCTAGAAGTTTTATTGCTCAGATAATAAGCTCCCCTTTGACAGGACAATGGAACTTTCACTAATGACTACACTTTACTATATACTTTCCACGTTGTTTCTCTATTCACTAGAGCTGACCTGATACATAAGCAAGTGTTAGGAACAGGGGGAACTTGTAAAATGGAGAAAATGGGTTGAAAATTATGGCTATGCTATAACACAATACATTTTCCACAATTCAAAGGGCAGAGAATCAGTACTGAGTAGAATAACTAGAATTACAAAAATTTCCACTATGGTTGCATGGAACTTAATTCTGACACTAATTGAAATGAAAGGAACTATAGTAAATGTTAAGAATGCAATTCCACCCATGTGGGGGTGGGGTGTGGAGACAGAAGGAGTCCTAAAGCCCAGGGAGAGCAGTCATTGGTTCCTTCCCTCAGAGAACACTGTGGGAAAGAATCCAAATCTAAGTACCAGGAATAACGAGTTTCTTTATTACAGCACTTTGTTTTTCTAGCAACTGTCTTAGATAAAAACTACTGAAATGCTCCATGAACAATGAATTTGGAACACAGAAAGCCTAATGATACTGTTAAAAAGATCCAGATGTTTTAAAATCAGATATAAAGTTGCTTTTAATCTCTCATCCATTTGACAGACTCTAAGAATCCTGATATAAATGCCAAATCTGGACACAATGCCTTATAATGGAGCCCATTTTCATATATTATATGCCTACACAGAGGATCAGATCTCAATGAACAATGCATATGTGTAACCTCTACAGTAATGGTCCATCAACAAGCAGGGTAATGGCCAGTATGTCTATATTTTCCATCATCAGCACATCGCCTTTTTGGTATGGACATGTCTTTACTGTCTCCATTTTTGGTGTTGCCTGGAGGGCAAGTTAACTTAGAATTATTCAGAATGTGTATATGTGTGTGTATTACATATAATTAAAGATGTAGATCAACAAATGTTTGAAACTATTACTTGTCAGGTAATCTATTCTAATCATTTAGAATAAAATGCAGATATTCTTCCAGCCGTGTTGAGGAAATTAGAATTTAATGAGAAAGAATAAACAAAGAATTATAAATTCTCTATAAATAATAACAAATATGACAAATATGTAAAGTACTTTGAAAGATACATAGGAAAGAGTTACATTAGAAATCTAAAGTGATTTGGAAATATAAAGGAAGCTCTTGTCTTCTCTCACTAAGGAAAAGATGAAGATGGAAAGGATGAGTAGGACTTTTATAGATAAAGTCCATAGAAAACTTAGCCAGAGATAAATATAACACAGCATATTTGTGGGAACTAGGAAAAGCTTTGATCCTTTCCAGAAACTACTCTACAGTCAAGATGGTAATTGAAAGCAACCAAGGATTCCGATACATAAATCAGATACTAAAAGTTAGTAAGATATTCTATCTTAAAATCACATACTCCGGGGCCGGCGCTGTGGCTCACTTGGTTAATCCTCCACCTGCGGCGCCGGCATCCCATATGGGCACTGGGTTCTAGTCCCGGTTGCTCCTCTTCAAGTCCAGCTCTCTGCTGTAGCCGGAGAGGGCAGTGGAGGATGGCCCAAGTGCTTGGGCCCTGCACTGGCATGGGAGACCAGGAGGAAGCACCTGGCTCCTGGCTTCAGATCGGTGCAGTGCCGACCATGGTGGTCATTTGGGGATGAACCAATGGAGGGAAGACCTTTCTCTCTGTCTCTCTCTCTGTTTATAACTCTACCTGTCAAACAAATAAATTAAAAAAAAAAAATCACATACTCCAACATATTCAGAGATATCAGAAACAAAAACATCCTATGCCCCTTGGCACCAGGAAGACTGTCAAACAAGGTGGCAGCCAATGGTGACCAGGACCGGAAGGAGGAAGGTTTACCAAGGCTGTGGCCCAGTGGAGACAGAAGATTGGCTACATACAGGAGGATTTGGCAAATGAGCAAATATACTGGGAATAATGACAGCTGCATTTCTTACTGTCTAGGAAGGGAGTTACAAGTATGAAGAAGGGAAAGGTAGAACAAACTCTGGTGTTGAATTAGAACTGCAAATACCAGTTTAGATAATACATGTATATGATTTTCACTCTCTGTCTCTGTCTCTTTCTTTTCTATCTATAATCTACCTGATAGAGAGAGAGAGAACATGGATTTCCTAGCTCTCTGTCCACCGTACAAAGCTGGGAGCAGTGACTGTCCCAGCAGCAATGGAACACTTTGTACCTAGACCTTGCTTTGAAGCACGATCCTCCAGTAAAAGGAGTCTGGGCTAGCTGGCTATTACAAGCCTAACGTGGTACAGGATAAGCCTAGAACAACATCTTGTGTCACAAAATAACAAAGTATTCAAGGAGTCATGGAGTTATGTCAAAAGGATGTAAGAGGCCGGCGCCGCGGCTCACTAGGCTAATCCTCCGCCTTGCGGCGCCGGCATACCGGGTTCTAGTCCCGGTCAGGGCGCCGGATTCTGTCCCAGTTGCCCCTCTTCCAGGCCAGCTCTCTGCTGTGGCCTGGGAGTGCAGTGGAGGATGGCCCAAGTGCTTGGGCCCTGCACCCCATGGGAGACCAGGAGAAGCACCTGGCTCCTGCCATCGGATCAGCGCGGTGCGCCGCCTGCAGCGGCCATTGGAGGGTGAACCAACGGCAAAGGAAGACCTTTCCCTCTGTCTCTCTCTCTCTCACTGTCCACTCTGCCTGTCAAAAATAAAAATAATAATAATAAAAAAAAAAAAGGATGTAAGAGCCAATTTGAAGATCTTTTACTGATAAAATCCCGGAAACCATGAGGATCAAAATAACAACTAACTGGATGATAAATAAAGTATGAAATTAAGAGTACACACTGAAGAAGAAGGGAAGGGAGGGGAGAGGGAGGAAGGAGACCTCCTCCTTAAAGCAGAAAGCCTACCAAAAATGTAGATAGCATAATGAAATTTTTAAAATCACCTTCAGGTCATGGTCATAGTAAAAATTAATTCAGACAAGAAAAATTATGTATCCTAAAACTAATAGGTGAAAACATAATGAAAATAAAGCATTCATAAAATTTCAAAAATATCTTTACATAAAATATTTATTGGTGATAAAGGTAAAAGAATAACTTCATAGTAGAGAAACCTGGAATATATCTTTCTAGCCAAATGATCACAGTTAACTTCACCGGTGGAAGCAGATGGAAATCAGGCCCTGCCTGACAAGGTGTAGTGAAAAGAACTTAACTGCATTTGTGAAATATTCCCGTGGAAAAAGCTATTGACGTGACCCTTATATGAGGAACATCAGGTAAACTCAATTTAAAGAATATTCCATAAAATAACTGACTTCCCAAGTTAAAACACATGAAAGTCATGAAAGCCGCAGCAAGGCTGAGGAGCGACTGCAGATTGAAGGAGACTTATAAGTGCAGAGTAACAGTCACTGCAAACTTTTTCTGTTAACGATATCATTGGAATTGCTAAGGAAATCTGGGAGTTGTTTCCTACTGTCAGAGAAAGGAGACACATTTTTTCAACTGGTTTTTGTAACATTTTGTACATTTTTGCACCTTTTCTGTAAGTTTGAAATTGTTTCAAAACAAAAGGTAAAAAAGGGACACATTTTAGAAAGAAACTGGATGACTTAATTTGAAAAATAAGCAATGCTTTGAACAGTAAATACATACAAAAACATTCATTCATTACTTCTGGCAATGAAATGCAAATCAAAGCAGTATTAAGGTATCACTTTATACCTGATTAGTTTTTATTGTGGCATTTATTGGTTTGCTTTATAATATGATATTTAACTAGAAGGAGCTTATTCTTTGTTTTACTTCCTAAGTACTGTGACATAAAGTGACTCATAGTTTTTATAAAAACTATGTTTAAAAGATTAAACTATTTTCTCAATTTCATAGAAACAACTGAAGCCCCAAGACTTAACACAGCTTGCTAAAAGTTACCTAGCAGCAAGAAGTGAAAGTGGGTGACAAAGCCAGGCAATCTGAATTCTGAGCTGCCCATCTCTGTGATATACTGTTTTGTATATCCTCTGAAGATTGACATATTGAAAACTAGTATAATCCTTTGGAAGAGCAACAAGGACATGTCAACCCTATAAATACCAAATTCACAGATTCTTAAATACTAACGAATAGCTGAGAATACATCCTAAGGAAAGCTTAAGCAGAAAAGAGAGCTATGGGATTAATGTTGTTCACTATAATGGAAATTTTTTAAATGGCCAATCATGGAATGATTAGATCAATTGATTCAATGACTTGGCAAGATAATCCAGTCATTTAAAATAATACATGGTGGAAATACAAGCAAAATAGGAAATGCCTATAACATTAATTAAAAAAATACAAAGTATATGTATATTTGGAAATGTGTAAAAATTGTATGTGCATAAAAGTAATATCCAAAAATGGTAATAGTTATAAAAAATCATGGGGTAACTGGTAGCTTTTTTCTAAGCAAATATTTATATTATGCTCACACAAAAAAATAGAAATCAAACCCACCAAAAATATATCCTATTAAGAAATGCTCAGAAAGCAATGCATTAGAATTTTTTTTAAAAGTGTTGAATGGTGATTGTATCCACTTACATGGAGGGTAATTAAATTGTTAAGAATCAGAAAAAATATGTTTTTTTAATAACACATAAACACATACATATACACACACTCCAGAAGGGTATATATTAGAATATCTATAGTAGCTATCTCTAAGTGGTAATATTATATAGGCTTATTTAACATAGGACAATTTCTCATATCAGTTATTCTATGCTCAGATTTCAATAATTCTGTTCCTTTGGGTAGCCTCCTTTTCCCCTGTTATATCTCATGCTACACCCATCTATACCATGTACACACTCCTAGTGTTTATACAAACAGATCACTGACCAAAGAACAAGGAAATCAAGAAGGAAATGTCATTCCTAATCACTCTATTATATGGATTTAAATGTACTTTCCTGTATAATATTGTTTACTATGAGAAATACAAGCTTAGAAAATATCAATCACATTCTTCAGCAACAGTATGATAGCAAAAATAATCTTATTATGTACAAATTATCACTTGTATTAAGCATGTGAAATGCTTTAAATGTTCTATAAAAGAATTAAATAATATTTTGTTGAAATCTGAACATGACATGAGCTTGATCAACCACAAAGAACAGAAACCAGGAAAAAAGAGATGGGCAGAACAGAAACAAGAATAGTTAAGAGACAAAAATCAGAGAAACTTTAAGAGAAAAAATAATTCCATGATATTAGAAATTAGATTATTAGTACATATTTTAAGTCTAACATGGTCAAGAAATGTCCATAGAAATACATAACAATGATGACAAAGGCTTAAACAACAATACATTTGATAGAAGAAGACAGCCCTATCAGGAAAAAAGAGAGTGCAGCATATTATAGCAAAGAAACCAAGTTGTGTTTAAAACTATGAACTGACTTCTTTAAAAACTAATGTAGGCCTATATAAAGTCAATGGATGCTACAGACATCTTCTATGTTCTATCACATGAGTACTAATGTGAGTTTTCAAAGTTTTTAAATCCCTAAGCATCAGAAAGCAAATAGAGTCATCACCCCTAATCTGATTGGGTAAAATTGAGATCACCATGCCCAATCTCTTCCTGGCATAAGTGTGGATCAGAAATACCTATTACATTTTTTCCTCCAGAGAGTTGTTAATACTAAAAGTAACACATAAGGGAGTGAGATCATGCCATCCCTAAAGTTTTCTGTCTTCTGCCTATCACAAGCATGATTTTCATTCTCGAAACCACAAAAGTTCACCAAGGTTGTCATCCTTCCTATCAGCAGCCCCACTGGGCTCTCGTGAGTGACATCCAGACATTTAAACTCAAAAGCTGCTTCAGAAGGGAGTTATTAAAATTCAAATGAGCTGAGCATATTGAAGAAGAAAACACTTGTTTGCATGCACACCTCCGCATTTGGTCATCCCATTTAGTCCCACAGAGCAGGGTCTGGTTTTGTTTTTGTAAATGGGCTTCGGAGGCGGAGGTCAGCCTCCCACGGCCCCCACTCCTCTGGGGTCATCATTAGTAATGGGTAAGGCTGAATAGATTTTCCTCTGAATCTAGTCAGCAAACCTGACAAGAAGGCAGCCCTCTCCCACAACCTGAAAATGCCAAAAATCTGATTGGTGATATGGCATTTTTAATACCTCATCTATTTTACAATAGTTTTCATCAAGAAGCATGTAATACTGCTTCTGGTTCCACCTGAGTTTTTTAGTCTTCAGGAAAACATTTCCTGTTGTGCCATGACTGTGTAATTATTAAAATGTTACAATTAAGCAAGAAGTCTCAAAAGACTCACAGGAAATTAATTTCTGCTGAGAAATATGGATCTGGAAAGACATAATGACATTTTATTTACTAGACAAAGAAAAAAAGTTTATGCTACATTTAACCTTAAGTGTTTTTATTTTTTCATGAAAAATTCCACGTTATTATCATTTAAAATTTTTATAATAATGATGAGCAACCTAATGAAAAACAGAACAAAATATATATTTCTAGCATTATTATTATAGGCATGGCAATTTTGAATGCTCATTTAGTAAGAATTCAATTTCTTAAAAATTAAAAAAAACCTTGATTATGACACTTAGGTCAAGTAGACTTATTTTTACCAATATAGACAAACTTTTTAACTGTGTACTACATGTGAAATATGTCTATAAATAAAACTACAACATTGACATAACTATATATCAACCTTTACTGAGGATAAGTGATAAGTGAAAGCAAATAATGCTAACTCACAATCCTAGAGTAATGGCACATATTCTAGAAGTCAGCTACAAAAGAAATTTATTTCCAAGTATAAAAGGAGTTCATAATCTGAAAGCTCTAGGGATTACTGTACCCAGTGGGAGAACAGATGACACGACCTTTAACTTCCCTTCCTATGGTAACATTCTTTTCTTCCAGGACCTTCATTAATCAAGCTGCTTCCTTCAGATTTCCTCTAGCTTTTCATTATAATTTGTTTAAAAAAAATTTTTTCCTAAAATTAGGTAAGTCTTGTTACAACGGAGCCGCCGGTATTATCCTGACTGACTTCACCAACCAAGGAAGAACAAAATCAGCAAATATCAAGGAAAGAATATTACAGGAATGAATCTGGTTCCTGAGTCATGATATGCTCAGTTGTAATCCTTTTTTCCCTCACAACTCTGAAAGGTGTATGTGTATCATGAAAGGGCATTTATTCAATAACTTGCACTGCACTGTTCTGGCTCCAGTTAAAAGCAAAAGGCACTCAATCTCTGTCTTCAAACTGCTTGTGTTCTAATGTGGGTAGCAGAAACACAAAGGGACAAATATGTGCAAAGAAAAGGAACACAAACCAAAAACAGAAACTTGAGACACAGTGATTCCAACAATGCAGAATGATCATACCATGTGCAGGGAGAAGATCCACTTCCAAGATGGATCCTCGATTACAAACTGCACCCAGGTGTGTTTTCATTTAGATCACACTCCCTTGAAATTGACAGGGAAAGTAATGTGCACTCACACAGCTAAAATGGTCAGACGGAAGAGTAAGGCTTTCATACAGCCACCCAAGATCGAGAGAGTGCTTCCAAGAGACTACACAGCGAGTGTTTATGTACCTATAGTTAGCTTCCTGCTCATCTCTATGGAAAGACAGTTGAGCAGAATAAAATACTCTCCTCTTCCAATTTGCTGTTTGTTTAATTCTACAGAGTAATGTCTGGGACACAGGAAATTATTTAACATGCAGAAAGAATAAAGAAATTAAAGAAAGGTGCTCACTTGCCTTTTTTCCCTCCTGTAACGAAGAAGCCAATTGCTGCTCTAATAAAACTGCTTTCAGGCAAATAGCTATAGTCCGTAGGAACTGTGGAGATAGAAAACAATCAAATTAACCAGTGAACTTGGCAGGACTAATGAAGGGAAGATAATGATCTCATTCTGCCATATCAACCTAGAGACAAAGCGGAGATGTTTATGCCATTAATCTCAGCACAACACTCTGTGGCTGCAACTAATTCTATTAGATTAAGTGACTGGCCTTGAAGTAATCACTTAAGCAATGCAAGCAAATCTAAAATGGTGGCAAACCTAGTAGAAGCTGAAAAAATCAGAGGATGAATACTTGAGAAAGTAGCTAAGAAAATCCTTTCCACATTGTCACATCAATGAGTCCCGATCCAGTGACCTCCTCAGGGTCAGTAAGGAGTCTGCTGGGCTTCTAGGCTGAGACCACTGTTCCAGTGGGCACCTCAGGACAAAATGAATCAGATATTTGAACCATGGAAATTCGACAACCAATTTTAATAGCATCAGTCTCTTACCTAAGGCAGAGACCTCTAAGTGACCAACATGTGCTAATAGCCAGATGTGGTTGCTGACCTGGAACGGTGAAGCAGTGACATTTATGCCAGCTGAGTCCTGAGAGTCTCCTAAATCCTTTTCCTCCCAGGCCTCCATAATTGTTTCATGAGATTTTTTTTTTAACTGCAATAAATGGCTCAATTGGAAAATTCCATCAGGAACAAATAGCTGTACTTTTCCAGACAAACAATCATTTTGTTCAGAAGAATCTGGGTGTAAGATGAGTCAATACTAGCTGATTTGAGTACATGTGGACCAAAGCAAGTAACTCATAATATAAGAATTAAAACCTATTTAAAAGAGAAAAGGCCTGACAGAAATATGATATCTTACCAGGACATCATGAAAGTCTTGCCCTTCAAAGCTAGCATTACCAAGAATTTCCAATGAGTAAGTTTTTTTTTTCTTCTTTTTCACATTTTAAGATGACAACGAGCAGCAGTCTTAAAGTTCACTATGCTGAGAAGGCTATGGGTCAATGTTGTATTTCTATAACTACAGAGTGACGGAAAGCAAGAGGAACACTGATCACAGTGTCCACATTGGTGGTAATGCTGTCAATAGATCTCTGTCAGTAGATATGTGAGGCCAGGCTTCAGAGGAATCTTTGGTACTTGAATCTCTCTGGCCTGCACCCAGGATAGCCTGTGGGTCAAAATTCTATAAAGAGCAAGGAGCAGATGCATCATCTACAAGTGATGCTTTCCTCAGAAAATCTGTAAGTACAAATATAAATGAAGTATGTGAGAACTGCAATTTTTAAATGGCTTTTATCAAAAATCTAGAAATAGAAAAGGCTTTGCTATATTAAAACCTGGCATTTCAGGTTTAAGGTCAAGGAAGTACATACCTCTAAACTTTCTTATCCCATAATTTTTTCAAAATCAGGGACCAGAAAAACTCTAGCCATAAATAAACAGACATTTAATTAAACATTCTACCATTACATCTAGTAAAAAAAATTTTTTAAGTCTGTACCAAGCTTTAAGGGCCTCATTCCTAGTTTCTGGGTTTGTCATTAAACTAACTCTGTACGTAAGTCATGAAATTTTTCTGAGCCTCAGGTTCTTCATTGTAAAATATGGGGCCTAACCTGAATGACTAAACTATCTTCTCAGATATGCAGAGAAGAGGACGGAATGAACATAGATTTTGGAGGTCAACAGATCTGTGTTTAAGCCACATGTCCACCACTTACTGCCATATGAGTCTGGTGGGTCAGAAAGCGACCCCACACCCCATTTCCTTCAGATGTAAAATAGAGATGGTAATATCCAACTCTTGGGGTTATTGTTAACGATCTTAACAAAGTGTGGAGCCCTGTGATAGCAATTCCTCCTTCCAGCTCCAGTGTTCAGGGACTTTAATCTTACCAGAGGTTCTACTTTGATTTGATGACAGTGTAGACAGATGAAGGTGTCCTAGAAGCCAAACTGCATTTGACTGAAGACCAATCACCCCAGAGACACTAATGACCTATAGAAGAAAATATAACAGTTCAATGAGGCGCTGTGATCCAAGTTCCATTCAATGAACAAGAAAGTCCCTGGTATTTTATAAAGTAACAAGAAGTTCTATGACAAACTAGTATCATGTGCCTAGTACATTATACTTGGGTCATACAGGAACTCAACTAGTGTTTTCCAAATGAGCCCACAATCAATCACTCATGGCAGAAATTACTCAGTTTTCTCAGGCTTAATGGAATCAGATTTGTCTCCAAGTAATTCTCAAAAAATTGTAAAAGACAGGTATTCGGCACAGTGGTTTTAAGCGCCTAGGCTGGAGTCCTGCCTCCTGATTATATGCACTTTGGGAGGGAGCAGGTGATGGTGCAAGTGTTTCAGTCCCTGACACCCATGTGGGAGACCCAGACTGAGTTCCTGGTTCCTGTCTTCAGCTTGGCACAGTTTTGGCTGTTGCAGTGTGGCAGTCATTTGAGGGAGTAAACCAGAGAATGAACTCTTCTCTCTCTCTCCATTTGTTTATCTTCCCCCACTCCCACCTCATTCTGTGTGTGTGTGTCTGCCTTTCAAATAAAATAAAAACAAATTTTAAAAAGTGGTAAAAGAAAATTCAAAAAGTAGAAAAGAGTAACTATCCTCATACCTCTTTTCTACTTAAGACTAAGATGTTTCAAAAACAGAAGGAGATATTTTTTTCCTCTTTCAATAATGTTCTGTTAACGCTTCATGATTAATAATAAGCACTTTTATTTACTTAGTTGAGAGGCAGAGAGACTGAGAGAACATGTACCAATCTGCTGGTTCACTTCTCAGATACTCACAAAGGTCAGGGCTGAAGCCAGGAGCTGAAAATTCTATCCAGGTCTCCCACTTGGGTTGCAAGAAACCAATTAGTTGAGCACTCAAGATTGCTTTAGGGTATGCATTAGGAGAATGCTTGGGTAGGGAGCTAGAGCCAGGAATTTAATTCAGGCACTCAGATGTGGAATGCAGATGTCTTGGCCAAAGACTTAACAGTCAGGCTAAAGATCTACCCCAGGAAAAATTTTATAAACAATGATTTTTATTTATAGATTTTTTTCCTCCAAGTTATATCAACTTAAGTTTTAGTAAAATTGTTATTTGGAGAATATTCATATGCATACATGCAAAATAGTTTCTCCTATCCAGAAACTTGTATGCTTTAAAAAGCATAAGTTACTAAAACTGTTTCATATTGTATTATAATCTGCTACATTTTATAAGAATGAGAAAAGCATCCTGAGGATTCTACCTGGACATCTATCTTTCCCCTTGACAGCTTCCACTTCTCCTTGTCCTGAGGGCCTGACATTCCTTGCACAGTCAGGCTTTAATATTTAAGGGAAAAAAAAAAAAAAAACACCACCTCACGTTAATTCAAAAACTCTTTCCTTGTTGCAAGGCAGTGCAGTTTGTCTATGAATACATGAATAGCCAGCAACTTCTGCATTTTCCAGGTAACACACCTTTGTATCATGTAACAGAATGAAATACAACACAGGGGGAATATCTGTGTCCTCACCCAAGGATTTTAAATTCTTCTTCTCACCTGAGTTAAGGTTCTAATGACTTCATTAAGTCTGCCTTGAAAATGAGAGGTCTGTATGGCTTCTGATTTCAGCTGAAACAAGAAGAAAAAATATATCACCCACACCACTAAAAGAGTAAACGATTATAATTCCAGTACATGAGGTATTCATCTTCTAAGCTTTGGAATTATTCATCATTGGTCCTTACATTTCAAATACAAAGGTTGTGAGCTCCTCAGCGGCAAGACTCATGCTTTATCTATTATAGATTCCCTAGCACCTGCTCTGTGTGGTGTGTTATGTAGTAGCCACTCAATAAACTCTTACTGTAGGAACAAGAAGTTTCTTCAGAATTACTCAAAAAACATACACATTTACTTCCACTGGGAAAGTATTTCGAAGTGCAAAAAATTAAATAGCTATGAGCTTAAACATTACAGATGCAAAATAGAGTTTTCTGGGACTGACTTTTGAAATCTCTTATCATTCAATCACTGTTCTAAGACAGGAAAACTTGTGGAAAGAACTTAGGTTAAAAAGGTTTAATCACTACAAACCAAAAAAAATGAGCAAATTTCTATATAAAAAATATTGGCTAAGAGCAATTTTTTTATTCACCAAAGCTTTGAAAAGTACAATATTACTATATAACATGTAATATTAATATTCTGTGGTGGTAATTGTGAGTACATATATTTCTGTCTTTAGCATATTGACATATTGATTATTCTTCTGCAACAGTGATGAACAGTGATGGGCACATTTAGATTTCTTCCCCTCAATAGATAGATGCCCCCTTTTAGTTTTTTTACCTGCATCACTTCCCCTTCAGAGCCCACCAAGGCAACCATGCCATGAAGAGCTGCCAAACAAAGCATTGTGGGAGTGCCCTGAAAACAAAGCCAGAAAATGTCAAGAGAGCTTTGGGTTTGGATTCTGTAAAACCTATGCCAGCGTAGATAGTTAAATGATCAAAATTGTACTAAATGTATAGGGTCAACATAATCTACACAATTAAACCAAAAGTGAGAGCAGACTGAAATAAAGTAACAAAATAAGGTTGTTAGATCATTAGTGGTTTCTTGTTTTTATTTTTCAAAAAATGAAATGCTATTTTAATGTTAAAATACTGATGAAACGACCAGTTTTTAAAAAACCATCATGTTTGACAAATGCCGTATTTGTAAGGGATTAAAATTATGCATCCCTTACATTTGAAATTGCCTGTTCTTTTACTATTAAGCTATATACTTTAGTAGACCCTAGAAATGGTTCACTAAGGTAGTTCTTATCTTATATAAGGATATAAAACAGCATATAGGAGGTGACTTTTACCTCTGATAGAACAGTTCTGATCCAGGTAGGGAGCAGTTTGCTGCCTAAATCTTCAGCTTTTCCATGTCCACAAACAGACAAACCATGAACTATGTTTCCTAACGCCAGGGCAAAACCTGAAGTCTGGTATAAATGAATAAAAACAAGGGGATGAGAAGAAGAAAAAAAGGACACAGATTAGGAATGTTTATATTTAACAACATAAGCAAGTCCAAGGGCTCTTTTTCCTACTGACAATTTCCATTTGTCATCTGAAAATCAGATTTCCAGATTTTTTTTTTTTTTTAAATCTAGACACTGGTTTGCAACAGACACTGCAGAGGCTAACTTCAAGGAACTCAGCTACAGTGAGTAGTTTATTTTCAGAAAATCATAATGTACTATACTGAATCTTACTTCAAATGACACAAATACTCAACACGGTCAGGGTGAAAACACCATGGTTGACCACAAAAGGTCAATCAACCGCTAAACAAGAAGAGAAAATATCAAAAGGAGCAAAGCATATGAAAACTTGTGTGTTTTGGTTTTGTAAAATTTATTTGGAATATAAGTGAGCAAGCAAATACGTATAAAACAGCAATACAATTCTAAGCTTAAAAGTAATGAATTCTGCAATAATCCACTATGACCAATATTAACACTTTGGAGAAACATTTAAAAATATCCCAAAGGAAAAAATTCTATAGCAAATGTAATTAAAGGGCATTTTTCATTCAATTTTTATTGTAGCAAAAGATACATAAAATTTATCATCTTCATCATGAATACTACTTCAGCAGCATTAAGCACATGCATTTTATCATGCAACTATCACCACTATTCATCTCCAGAACTGTTTTCATCCCTCCAAATTGAAACTTCATACTCACTAACCAGTACCTCCTCATTCTTCCCTCCCCCCAGGCCCTGAAGATCACCCTTCAACTTTCTGTCTCTATGAACCTGACTCCTGTAAGTAATTCATACATGTGGAAATTTTCATATCATTTTTTGGGATTGGTTTATTTCACTTAGCATAGTGCTTTCAATATTCATCTATGTTGTAGCACATTTCAGAATTTCCTTCCTTTTTAAGGTTCAATAATAATCCTGTGGGAGTATTTTAATGGGATTTAATTATAGATATTTAAATTTTTCTATATATATTCAGTTCTGAGCAGAGATATTCAGATTTGAATTTCCTGAAGTTTGAGTTTGATTCCTCTATGTGTTCAGATCTTTACAAATTTTTTGCCAAGTCTTACTTCAACTCTTTCATTTCTTAGCCATATATTTAAAGATTTTATAAACATAGAGCAATATCTGGAAAAACAGACAAGTCTATCTATGCTCTCAGACAAAGAAAAAGAAATGCTCACAGAAGGAGACAAGGGATAAGGAGAGAATACATCACTGACTTTTGGCTATGGTTGTGAGAGAAGTGAATAGTTAGAAGTTCCATAGCTATAGTCATGAAACATAGCTCAGTACGGTCTAATTCAATGAAATGAAAGGCGGGTGTTAGCAGCATCATGAGACCCACGAGAGGAATAATCAGGGCATGCATCCCAACCTGCTGGCTGTTCTGTACCAACAGTTGCAGCTTGTTCATAATCTCTTCAGCCTCTTCAGCTTCAATAATTCCTGCACTGAACGCTGATGTGCACACACAGCTAAGGGTGTAGGCAAGGACCTGAGAAAAAAATATGGCAGAAAAATGCTTCTTCATGGGTCAAAATAAAAGAATGAGGCTTATGTCCCACAAATATTCTGCCTAACTTTTCCCCAGAAAGTGAACTGGAGCTGGATACATTTCTCGCAGTCTGAGTGCTGTTTTGCTGCCTAACTCACATGGTTATATTTCATGACAAGGTCATGATGGGAACCACTATCTGTACTTTACAGATAAGGACTCTGAGGCTCAACATCACACAGCTAGCGAGAGACAGAAGTGGCATTCAAACTCTGCTCTGCAGACTCTACTGACCACCTCATGACAGAACACAGCACCTATCAAGCACAGATAGAAGCAGATTTTCATCTCCAGGGCATGCTACTAATTGCCTGACACTCCCATCCAAGGCCAAACAAAAGAGGAAATTCAAAGAGAAGTAGAAGAACGTAACTGGAAAAGGCATGTGGCTTTTGGAGTCACATAAATTGTGTAAATTAGGGGTACTACTCTTATTTTATGGTACTGGTCTGAGAACTTAATAGATTAATAGAACTTAATGAATAGATTACTGAACAAATTAATCAATAAATAAAATATAAATTAAAAAGAATGTTGGGACCAGAGTCCACTCTCAGGTCTGTGTCCCACATTGACTTTTTACTAAGTAACTTTGGATCAATCAATCTACTTGAGTCTCAATTTTTGCAGATCAAGGTCAATCACTCCCTCCCTGCCAATCTCACATTTTCATGCTAAGACCTCTCCTACAAGGATGTTTTTCAGACAAGGTGGAGAATTAAACTCCTAGTGCTGTTGACACAGCATGAAAAAATCTAAGTGATTTTTAAGGTAGAAGCTGGATAATAAAACACTGGAGGGAAGAAACTAAATTTCTTGCTTAGGGCCTTATCTGTCAAAACATCAAGGCAGAAGGATGTATCAGTTCAAAAAAAAAAAAAAGTTTGTTTCATTTATTAATCAAATTGCTCCTTGGTTGCAAGATTTTCTCCTTTGGCTTCAAAAATATGTTCTTTTACATCATGCTCTACACCACTTTAAAAATGGAAATTTAGTGCATGTCTTAGAACAAAACTTCAACCCTCTGTGCCCCAGAGAAATTCACCAATTCAATAAGTGCTATTGCTGAAAGCAGAGGAGCAGAGCAGGGAAACACAGTGGCCATTATGTACTCATCAATAGCTCATGGGCAGGCTGGGATAAAACAGAATCTGCTCTAATGAGAAGGAGAATCTGGCCAGGCCAGAAGGTCATGCCCTGCTCTTCCCAAAGAAAATCACAGCACAGAGCAGCTTCACCTGGGTACAGAGACAGGCATGGCACATCTAACATGGTCTATCCAAACATGGTTGACACACATGGACTGTGTCAGGCAAACTCCAATTCTGCATATTTTTCTGCTAAAATGTAAAAATATCTTCACTGAGTATGATAAAGGGAATTTCCTCAATAATTTTTCATGCTAGCTGACATTTTATAAAATCAAATGCTTTTTGATCTCACAGTTTCTTAAACTTATTCCTGGCCATTTTTAAATGTTACATTTGGTGTGAGCACAATTCTAAAAATCTCCATTTAACCTTCTTCCCACAATCACAGCTCTTCCTAGAAATTGCCTTCTAGGACTTAGGACTTTTTAGTCACTAAAGGCTATTATCTTATACTCCACATTTAAGTCTAAGTTGACTCACATAGCCAAACAATTTGAAAATCTCGCGATCTGATAGAGGATGTTTGCCACTCAGATTTTCTCCTTATCGCAGTTGAAACTGAGAAAGAATGTAATTTACAGAGTTACCAAAATAGGAGAGGCAGAAAATAAACAGCATTAAGAAATGGCAGCAAGGGGAAAAAAAATGGAACCTCAATGTCCTACCTCTTGAAATGTTCTGCTCTGGCTCCCACTGTCATCCAGGTGTGCAGACAGCTTCCGAAGTGAGGCTGCAACATGCACTCGGGACTCCGTTTGATTGCTGTGGCTCATGAGGGACAGAACCAGTCCAACTCCTAGTATGCAGCCCGTGCTTCGACATCAAAGAAGATGAGGTGTTAGGACCACAAGAAATCCACGTAACTGCTCTTCATTTACAGTGGAAGTTTACGGGGCTCTGAAACCCGAGACTGAAAGGGCAGGATCTGCCTCAGCACTCATGACAGGTTTACCCAGCTCTCCCCTCCAAAGGAAATCTCTGTATCACACAGGTATCGATGGCCCACATCAGTGCTGTGTACTCAGTGGACAAGAGTGAAAATGTGAGATAGTTTGTCTTAAACTTGGTGGTGACAACAGGAGAATACGGAGACCAGCCCTATTTCCGCCCTTACTGAAGGGCTCTGTGGAATACACTGTGACTAAGGAGAAAAAAGACTAAATTTCAGAATATGAGCTGAGACATCTGACTAACAACGCAAGGCATGACTAGGAAGTACTGCGTTCGCTTCATGTTTCCTAGTCAACTTCACCAAGTGGAATTTCTGTCTTAAAGAAACTGTGTATTCGTCTGTGCACAATGACATTAATCCCCCTCTCCCCTCTGATCCCTCAGAGTAACACTGGGTCAGAAGAGAAAATGGACAAATGACAGGCTTGTCAAAAGTTACCCCATGTGACAATTCAATTGGAATCTGAGGCTTTGTGCCCCAATTCTCCCACAAGAATTTTTTTTAAAAAGCAATTGCTCTCTTAGAAAACTTTAAGTTAGTATGATTAGATAATACAGCTTATGGTAATTTTTTTAAACTTTTTAAAAACAGTGTTTGTCATCATGGTTGCTTTCAAACTGCATAAATTCTCGAGGTTTTCACAAATCATCCTCGTTCCAGTTTGGCTCGCCTCTCACCATGATATCTGCTGCTTAAGAACATATTCCAGGGCATATCTCTCACAGCTTATTTCAATGCTTGCATGTTATGTCATTTTGCTCTTAAACAGTATCCACTGCTTGGCTGACATCAAGAACCCTCCCAGCATTTTAAGAACATGTTAGGTGCTTCTGTCAACACCTCTGTGTGAACGGAGCATCCATATCTGCTAAGAGATTTCCAGCAGCACATGGCCAGGACAAGGAGATTTTGATGCTCAGCCTTCTGTTCCATCTGCCAATCCCAGGGTCCCTCTCAGTACTCTGCATAATGTCATGATGGGAGGCCTCCAAGAAAGCAATGTATCAGGTTGGCATTGTGGCATAGCAGGTAAAGCAGCCACCTGTGCCACTGGCATCCCATACGGGCACCAATTAACATCCTGCTGCTCCACTTCTGATCCAACTCCATGTTAATGTGCCTAGGAAAGCAGTGGAAGACAGCCAAGTCCTGTGTACCTGCACCCATGTGGGAGACTGGTGGAAGCTCCTGGCTCTTGGCTTTGGACCAGATAGCAGTCCAGCCCTGGCCGTTAAGGCCATTTGGGGAGTCAACCAGCATATGTAAGATCTCTTTCTCTGTAAACTCCGCCTTTCAAATAAATAATTAAAAGAAAGCAAAGTATCTTAGGTTAGGCGTGTTTTTCCAGTTTTTATTGCAAAAGAATCTGGAACTGGAAAAATATTTTGTAAAGAAGCTACTTGCAATAATAATCCATCATTAGTTAGGCAAAACTGCTGTTAAAACTTAAGCTCAGCTAACATGCAATTCCAACTAGTTAAGTCACTATCACCTGAAAACTGCATGCTTTTAAGACAAATCACTGATTTGAAAGAGGGAAAGGCCACTCTTGATAAGAATACATCTAAAGATTTCATTTATCATTTAGAATATACAGGAATGTTTTCTTAGCTATCTTTCTATATTGCTGCATACAAAAATTTGACATAATTAGACCAAAGATATAACTAGACAACAGCTGATGAATACTTTGACAAGTATGAGTATTTCCTCTGACTACTGAACTGCTATATATCCTTTTTATATAGTCAGAGTCAGAGTTAGAGAGAGAAGGAGAGGCAGAGAGAGAGAGAGAGAGAGAGAGAGAGAGATTGAAAGGTTTTCCATCTACTGGTTCACTCCCCAGTTGGCTGCAATAGCCAGAGCTGTGCCGATCCAAAGCCAGGACCCAGGAGTTTCTTCTAGGTCTCCCACATGGGTGCAGAGGCCCAAGCAGTTGGGCCATCTTCTACTGCTTTCCCAGGCCATAGCTGAGAGCTGGATTGGAAGTGGAGCAGCTGAGACTTGAACCGGCACCCACATGGGATGCTGGCACTGCAGGCAGCGGCTTAACCCACTACGCCACAGTGCCGGTCCTGCTATATATCCTTAGGATTCCAAATGTTATTTCCTCCACGACACCTTCCCTGGCCTAGCAGAAAACCTCTCTAATATTCAACTACACTAACTTACTTCATACTATTTTAAAATTCAGATAAGGATTATCTGAATATTACTTATAAATAGTATAATTATAATAATAGTATTACTACTTATAAATAGTATACTACTTATAAATTCAGATAAGGATTATTTGGGGGTTCATTTCTTTCCTAGCCACAGGCTCCACAAGGGTGGACAGCTTTCTGTTTCTTACTCACCATAACATTGTGCCACCTAGCACACTGCTTAATACATAGACAGGCATTCAATCAATATTTATTTATTTTTAAAGGTTTATTAATTTATTTATTTGAAAGAGAGAGGTAGAGACAGAGACAGAGACAGAGAGAGAGAGAGAAAGAGATCTTCCATCTGCTGGTTCACTCCCCAAATGGCTGCAACAGCCGGAGTTGAGCCAATCTGAAGCTAGGAGCCAGGAGCTTCTCCCAGGTCTCACACATGGGTGCAGGGGCCCACGGACTTGGGCCATCCTCTACTGCTTTCCCAGGCTATAGTAGAGAGCTCGGTGGGAAGTGGAGCAGCCAGGGCTTGAACTGGTGCCCATATGGGATGCAAGGGTTGCAGGCGGGGCTTTAACTCACTGCACCACAGGGCCGGCCCCAATCAATATTTATTGAATGCTGAAAAACTGATCAAATTAATAATATTTTAAAATTTATGTGAAAGGCAGGGAGAGAGAGAACACTCCCATCTACTGATTCACTCCCAATATGCCCACAATGGCACATACTGGGCTGGATCAAAGATGAGAGCCAAATGGGAACTCAATCCAGTTCTCCAATATGAGTGACAGGGATCCAAGTATTCCAGCCATCATCTACTGCCTGCCAGTGTATTAGCAGGAAGCTGGAGTCAAGAGCCAGAAATGGAACTTGAACCCAGGCACTCTGACATGGGACTCAGGCATCTTAATTTGTATCTTAATTGCTAAGCTAAAGTCCACCCTTACATGACAAGTATTAAGAAAGTCTAAAGTGGAGAGAAAAATCTACAGGGGAAGAAAGATTTAACTCATAGGCTTAGTTAGAGGCAAAATTTATAAGCAGTAAAATTCACTGAATGTATCACTCAAGGATCAATCAAGAAAACTCAATTTCTGGTTTTTGCCAGACTAATTTAAGAAAGAGAGATGCTAATAATTAAATGGAAAATGTCATTCACTCATACACAGTAAATTTTACAATAATCACATATCATTAAAACTAAAAGTGACACACATACACACATAAGGGGAGAGAGAGGGAGAGAGGGAAAGAGGGGGAGAGTGGGGGAGAGAGAGAGAGAGAAAGAGAGAGAGAGAGAGAGAAATGCTGAGTTCCGTGGGAAAAGATTCCTTCCAAAGCTCACTCAAATAAATATTAAGGTTCATCTCTCTCCAGTAGAAAAAGTCCAAGTCTTGTTTTCTAGGTTCTCCTGGGAACAACAACAACAACAACAAAAGAGCCTATCAACTAGACTGAAGCTCTTCCTTTATCATCACAGGATATATAAAGAGAGGTCTAGAAAAATATATCCCAGTTTCTAGTTCACACCTGTCTAAAAATTATCACTGTTTTATTATTATTATTAGGCATGGCTATGATTCACTAATGATTCTATACATCATTATGATGGTAATAATTTGCTATTGTAATATTAAGAATACAAAACTGAACTATTTATATACAAATACCAATATAAATATCTTAGAATGTATCATCTACTGTCTTTCTAAGTTTCCTTCTGTTTTGTCTTGATTGTCCAGTATACACCAAGAAGGTAGTCTTAAAGCTTTATTCCTGATGGCCAATTCTTCTATTGGTCATCAATTCTTTTATCAAATTTATTTTTGTCCAAAGTCTTAAAGATCCCCCAGGCGCTTTGTTCAGCACTGCCACACAGTTACTTCACTCTAGCTTCTCTTAAGTCTTCCAGCTCTACACCAAGGATAGCTCAGGCAGAGGTAATTTTCAGATCTTTCTATCCAATGAAAACAAAAAGAAGTTAAGTGTTGGTGTTTCAGACAGATGGCATAAAAACAATTGATAATATCAGATATACAATTATGCTTTTTAAGTGTCATCATAAATTTTATACTGGAGTGCTAACTGGAAATAAACAAAATTTGAATTTTGGAATTTTGTAACTGATCATCAGAGTTCTTATATTGAAACATCACCAGCAAAAACAAATCCTGATACTTAAAAACTATGTAATTCTGATGTGTGTTGCTATATCAACTGAGATAGCATGATAATTTTTCCTAACATTAACCAGAGATGAATCTGAATTCCCTGGCTTATTGTAGGCAATCCTTCAGATTAAGAGCAAGGCCATCTAATAATTAGTTCTAATAACAGTTAACATTTGTATAGCGCATTGCCCTTTACAAAGCGCTATACAAATGTTATCATGTTTGGAAAAGCTCAATAGTAATTAAGCAAAGCTCAAGTCTGTGATGGATAGCGTGACTACAGTTAGGGCTGTGAGGATTGCAATGGCACAACAAAATACCACTAGATGGCAGCAAAACATCAATTATGTGCCCACAAACACCAGCCCACCCAGGTGCTCAGTCCTCTCAGCAGGGACAAGCCCACTGAATCAGGGAAACGTGAGGAATCTGCTCTGGGTGAATTCTATCACTTGAGGTAACATACCCCCAGATCTATTAGCCACCTCCTTGTAACACTTCGAGTACTTAAGTGAGGACTTCCCTAGACTCCTGCAGTATCATTAGACTAGGGTATACTTTACACCATGAGCCAGCCATTCTGGCCTCAGCCAAGTTAAAAAGCAGAAAATAAGGGCCAATGGTGTGGTATAGTGGGTGATGCCACCATCTGCAGTGCCAGCATGCTATATGGGCGCTGGCTTGTGTTCCAGCTTTCAATCCAGCTCCCTGCTAATGTGCCTCTCTGTGTCCTCTCTGTAACTCTGCCTTTCAAATAATTACAGAATCTTTGTAAAAAACCTTTTTTTTTTTAAATAGAGGATAATGCATGCCAGAAAAAAATAAACAACAAACATAATAGGTCAGGCATTAAATTGCTTCCTTTCTCCTATTGAAATGTGTTCATTATACTGTACTGGACAAAAAAGAAAAGTGGCCTTGCAGTGAGATGACCTAGCACTGACACTTATTAAGCCTTTGACCATGAACAAGTCTCCTGAGATTCACTTTCTTTATCTGTAAACCAAAGTGATGATGATTCCTGTTTTAGTATCGTATTTAGGTTATGATTAGAATTTAATTACAAGAGAAACAGATGCAGAAATGTTTAGCTGGGTATGTGACTACTGGATAATTACTAGTTGAATCTAAAACCACAGACAGAACTATAGTAGTCACCCCTTATAAACACAGGATACATTTTAAATCATTTCGCATCCCCTGCAATGGATGCCTGAACCCAAAGACAATATTCATAAATACTCTGCTTTATCCTGTATATACATATCTGTGATAGTTTAATCAGTATATAAGACTCAGAGAACAATAACTCAAAACAGATCAATTATAAGATTATACTGTAATAAAATAGACACTACTGTCATATTTGGGGCCATTATTAAATAAAATAAGAATTATTTGAACACAGTTGATCTGATCATCAGGATGGCTACTAAGTGACAAATGAGGAGGTAGAATATATAGTGTGGATACACTGGACAAAGGGATGATTCCTGTCCCAGGTGGGATAGTTCAAGATTGCTTCACACTACTTAGAAAGCTATGCAATTTAAACTTTATGAGTTGTTTATTTCTGGAATTCTCCATTTAATATTTTTTGGACCATGATAAACTATAGGCAACTAAAACTAAGGAAAGTGAAACCACAGGTAAGGGGGGATTACTGTACATAAGGACTGATAACCACAAAACATTAGGAATGACAAAATACTGAATCTCAGTAAACTGTAGAAATAATAGCAGTTGGATGAGGGCAGAGGAAAAGCTTCTTGAAGGACCCAAGCTTTTAACAGGGATCTAATAGACAAGCAAGTTTTCACTAAATGGACAGGAAAGTTCTGAGTGCCCTATTCTACTTTGCTCTGCAGAACTAGTTCCCTTTCCAGTCTACTCTACCTTTTCCCAAATATAGATATTCATTAAGAAGGAGAGACTCAAAAAAGAAGGTAAAATGAATAGAATCTTATTAACAAAGAAAAATGGATTTTAGAATTAATTAATTAGAATTAATATTCTTAGACATTCAAAGCTTTTGTGTACATAAACACTCATATGGTGGACAATGCAGTCCTTCCTATATTCAAACACGTTCCTGCAAACTAATGGAGATGACACATGAAAGTCATTCTTGATTATTCAAACTGGCTGAAAGTCTGCAGCATCTTACACTTTTTTTATCTTCATAACATGCTGAGAAACAGCTTTGATGAACATCTTTGAGGGAAACAGAAGGCAGGAGGAAGAAAAGACAGACAAACATGCAGCAGGGGAGAGAAATTTCTTATTTCTTGGTTATAAAAGGCAACAACATTAAACTCTTTCTTTTGCCGAATTCAAATCAAATTATTATGTCAGTTGTTTAAATTGTTTCTTGATAAAGTAGGCAAGTGTCTACGGCCTGTCAAATCCTAGCTTGCATCTGAAAGAAGATTCTGTAATTTTCACTTACTACATGGACATTTCACTTTGCTTAAGATGAAACCCTTTATCCTTGCAGCTACCTCTACCTTTTAATTTATTCTTTTCTTGGTCTAACAGGCTAGATGATATGGATGTAGCTTTAGATCTTAAGTTCCTAATGGTCATTGATTTAACTCATATTTGAACAGTGCCCAAAATAGCAAAAGGTAAATGAGTTAATAAACTAGAGATTAGTGCTTATAATCTGTTGTGTTTCCTGGTAACAATGAACTGCAGAGAATTCAAAGTTGAGGTTCCAAAATATTTGGAAGTCCAACAAGTTACAATGTAGGTCCTCACTGGTGTCAATATTTCTGAAAGCTTAACAAAAACATACACATTGACCCACACAGGTCACATAGACTGAAATGTTAAAGTCTCTTTCAACAAGTATGTTTAACACTCTTTTTTGATATATTATTTCCTGATTAGTTCTTTTTCCTTTTGATACCTTTCAATACTAGAGTGAGAAAATAAATTTTGAGATATCTAATTTAATATACAAAATTTTAAGAAACATCAGTTGTGTAAGGGGACAAAAGATATATTAAGGCTGAGAACCCCTGATATAACAATGTTTGTTTCTATTTTGCTTCCCTAGTCAATGAATGTTACAAGGAAACACAAAACATCATTCAAAAGCTCTCTTAGCCCAATCAAATTCAAACAGTTTCAACAGACCATTAAAAAGGTTAAGTCATGCATCCAGGTCCCCAAATACATGCCTTACATGATAAGTACGAAACAAAACTAAAGTCTTATATAAAGGAAGAAGCCACAATGGGATACTTGTTGCTTTGTATTTAAACAAACTTACTGAAACACAGTTTTCAGAACAATGAAGTTTTGGTTTCTTGATTATTATGAAAATCTGGCAAAGGTATTCAAGATCAAGCATTACCAATATCTCACCACAGCATTCAAATTTTCTGGCATAGCAGGAACCAATCTCTAAGTATCTGTTAGAATGGAAATGGAAACAACATACTTGTATTCAAGACTAGTGTCAAAGCAGCAGTTTTCCAGGGCATCTAAAGACTTCATCAGAAGAAGATTCATCTGTTGGCCAGATACATCACTGGATAAAGATAAAGGTAGAAAATGAATTATTTAAATTCATTTAACTATATGAAATACTTAAAAACAAAATTTTGTTCTCAATACTTTACTTGAAATGCCAGCATCTCTTTTATTTTAAAAAGGAATAATATTGATGATCTCCATATGCTTATTTCACAGAGAAAACTGGGTCAGAGAAATTATTCAATAATTGGGTTTCTGCACAACAACCCTACAGTAATAATAAACTGTACAATTCCTACTTTTGACTTTTCAACATATTTTAATTTTAAATCACTGAAAAATAAAAGCCAAAGTAACAATTCCAAATAAATATTTCTAAGAATGCTAATGATTTTATTCCAAATATTTAATAACTAATTAAGCTGACATCAGCTTAATTATTTATTGATTAATTAATAATCATCCCAAACCTCTCTTGCACTGTCACTTCTGATTTCACATCTCAATTCAGAGGTCATAAGCTCTTTTCTTTTTTTACATTTTTTTAAAAGGGGAAATGAACCCTAGCTGTATATTCTACTTTTATACAGTACTTGATGTGGGTTTTGTAACTGGCTTGATGAGAACCAGGATGGCAGAGTTGTGGGCTTCATTGCTGGCCCTTGATTACTAAGGTGTCCTCACACCTCAGCTCCCAGGCTGCTGCATCGGATCGGATCCATTTGGTGGACTGTAGTTCCAAGAATGCCAACCAGGCAGCCAGCTCTTTAAATAATGTCTTCCAAACCATGACTACAGTGACTTCCCCCACGGTGAAGAATTATATTTTGCAATGAGAGAAACATACACGCACACGCACAGGAAAACACATACACACAGATTTAATGAAGTCTTAATAAAGTTGTTCTGTGGAGGAAAATACACTCAAATATCTTAAATACTAAAAAGAGCATACTTGCATCCTCTGGAGGTTATGGCACACATGAGAAGCTTTGAAATAATGTACTTTTCAGAAGAGATTTTACTTGGCACTTAAATTCAGGAGACATTTTCATAAATTTTAGCAAAAAAAAAAATACAGGATTGACAGTCCTAATTCTCTACTACAAAGGAATTTTTTACTTTCTTAGAATGAATGTCTTGTACCTAAGTGGTCTTTTGGGGTCACTTATTTGATGTCACTAATCATCAGAGTCAAACACCCTTAAAATACTTACCTATATCTTAGAAAAAAAGAGAAACTTTTCCTAAAAATGCCATTATCTGGTGACACTGTCATTATTTAGTAAAACATTTACGTTTCAGATACCTCTGTTCCAAGAAACTGGGGAGGTGGTAGCCATGACTAAATATACTAGTGACTACAGTATTAATATATGGGTCCTAAGGAGGCAGAAGATGCTATCAAATACAGGAACATTAGGGCAAAGTTAACATTTGCAGTTACTCTAGGGATGCTCAGTTATGGGAAGAGTTCCTTGGCGTTTTTGCCCAGGGATTTCCACGAGTACAAAGTCAAGTAGATAAACAGAGGTGAAAGGCAATCTAGAAACCAGTAACAAGTGTTCTGGGGGAATGTCAAAAGTTTCTCCAGGTAAAATGATTAAATTAACTGCAAATGCATTCTTGTCGGCCCTAAAACCAGCATCCCATCCTAAGTTAATGAATAAAGGAGCCAGAGACAGGATAGGGGGAAATGAGTTGCCTAGAATCAAATTGCCACAGCTCATTTTTAGTTGCAAAATATGTTGCTTGAAAAGATACTGACGAAAGAGCATGAACACAGATGGTGAAGAGAATGCCATTTGTGGCATAGTAGCAAAGGGGAAAAATCAATTTCAAGTTTTAAGTCTTTAAAAATATTTTAAACTCGGTTATATACATACATAAGATATGTAAAGTCAGGTGATATGCAAAGGGCAAGTTTTTGTTTATGTCCAGAATCAGGCTTGTAGGTATTGGTGCTGGAGAATACAGCAAAAAAATTAGTATTCTGCACATAGTTCAGTGGTGATGGCAGTGACTAAGCCAATCATCCCAACCATCTGACAGATGTGTTCAAGAGCTGAGAATGATCATCTGAAATACAGTATTTCCCCAGATCAATAGCAATTCTCACAAAAGTTTCACATAGTGGTATTTGTGCCAAACTATGCAAGTTACAAATATAAACTTAACCACTAGCTGCAAGATGAAATCTAAATATAGCACATCAGCCAGTTTATCCATACCAATATAAGTTCTTGCCCTTGCACAACTAATTTCTGAAAACCATAGAAGTTTAAGGACATCTAACATCACAGCAGGATGTCTCTCTCTCCTATCCTATTCCCAGTGCTGGAACACTAGGCTAAGTTCCAAGTCATTGGCATCAAAATATTCATGACAACCAAATATTCATGTTGAATCACTCTGTAATCAATCTGGATATATAAAATTCTAAGATTTCTTATAACATAAAGAATAAATAGTATGAACAACAAAACTAAAATAGATTAGTGCTAAGCAAACATTTTGAATAAGTGGAATTTTCCACCTGAGTCTTTGATATTCCATTACCTTCATTCAAAGGTAAAGCTAGCAGCTCAAAACTGAGCAAACAGAAAAAAGAACACAGTATAATATGCAAAGATTAAGACTATTTAAAGATTATAAAAAATATAGGAAGGGCACAGGATAAAAACATTATTTAAAGCTGAGTACACATAGTTCTCATGTAATTCAGGGTTCCCTAACATTCCTTAGGCACAAGGGATACCCAAATTGTTTCATAAGATTTTACATTGATATCAATAAAGATCATCAATTAATTGTATCCCATATGAGCCATAAAAAAGGTTTTCCTGACTTATAGCACGTAAGATTAGGCTTCTGCTGATGCATATTACACAGACAAACCTGGGGCTTTCAACAGAGCATGAGGTGATTTTCAAGTGACTAATAATCACTTTAATACTAACAGACTTTAAAATACATTAATATCTATAAAATGGCATTCAAGAAAGATAAATTCAACCATAAAGGATCAAGCTTCCCACCCCAAAAAGTTTAGCAACCACATATTGCTTAGGTACAGCATTTAGGTATATGTGTATATGAGTTCAAAACCTTTGCTTAAATCACAAAGAAGAAAAGCAGGTATGTTCCAATAAATTGTACCTGAGTTTCTCCTCACACAGGCGAGAAAGAAACATCCCCAAAGCAAGGCCCATATGGATTTGCACGGCTTGAGACTCATCAGCACTTGGTTTCCCAGGTAACCTGGCAGTCAGCATGTTCAGGATTTCCTCAACCTTCTCTTTGCAAGAGATAATGAAAACTGGCACAAGGAGAGACAAAGCCGTGGCGGCAGCAGAACGGGCAATGGCACTAGCTGTGTTTTCACCAGAATAAGATTTCTAGAACAAGCCAAAGAAAGAAAACAGGGGTTAGCTCTTTGTTTAAAACATGAAGGAAGCCTAACTACCAGAAAAGCATATCACATAATATAAGTTTGTCTTGTATTCACCCATGCCAACCAAAAAATAAAAATAAGTTTTTCAAAATCCAAGTGTGTTTGTCTTATTTTCACTCAACAACTTTCTACTAAATAACTAATAATGTCCTTTTAAATTTGGCAGAAAAACAAAATGTTAAGTTTATTCTGCTTCAAGGTCATGAATTCTTTCACTATAAATATGGCCTGAAACAATTTCAGTGTTTTTAAAAGCCACATGGATGTGTGTGTGTGTGTGTGTGTGTATATGGAAGAACTCAATAGCAAAGCTATCTGAGTTTGGATAAACCATGAAGCCACATTTTAAATGTTCAGAAAGCTAAGCGTTTTCCCCAGGGTAAAAAAAAAAAAAAATGAGGAGGGCAGAGTTTTAAGTTTTCATGTGGAGAAGTAAGTGTAAGTTTAGCATAGGGATCCATTGGCATGTCTCCCAAAGATTTTGGTGGGAACACTTCCCAGTAGTTGGATTATTTCCTACAGAGAGTTAATTCCTTTTAATTAAAAAGGAAGTTGAAATCCTAAAAGCCTCTGGTTACAAAGCAATAACCAGCTATTCAAAATGAAATGGAGAGCACTATATGCTCCTTCCTATATGTAATTATGTGAAAAGAAATAAGTAACAGCCCTAACAAAGTGACAGAGCAACTGAATACGAAAAGCTTCAACAAGAATCCCACGTTCGAAAGCTCAACTGATATCACATACATTTATAAATATATTTCAAATGTGGAAGATAGCCCATTTATCATTTCTATTATCTATTTTTGATTTTCAGAGACATCATAGTCAGTATTGTCTCCTTCATCAGAAAACATTAAAATGTATTTTTTAATTCTATGCCCATTTACTAAGCTTTAGTATTCTAAGGATAAAAAGCAAACATGTACTAAGTTATACTTTATGTTAATATAGCACTATTGAACTGAAAATGTTATTGAAATGAGCCAGATGCTAGGACACAGGAAATAAGGTAAGTGACTTTTGAAACAATTTGAAAAGTATAATAATCACAAAGGTAAGGTGCAACACTGAGCTGTCTAGAAGAGAGATTTTTTTACTGGTTTGCAAGAACTAAGCAGCACTGTTTAGGATTGCACACATGTGCTGTTCTGGTGAATAACTAGACTAGATAATTATTGCAAAGACTTTTACATAAGCTTTGAAAGAAGTATTCATCCATCATTATACAAATAAGAACACTGTTGACAGAAAACAAACCATCATAAACAAATTTCTTCTTTAAGCAAAACTTCCCTTCTAATTTAATTCTACGTTATCTAGTAAGTCATTTTTGTCCTCAAGTTAGTTAAAAATCTAGCTCCAGAGCCTAAGCCCCAGGTGAATACATACCAAGTATTCCTAGGGCCAGGAGGATAGAACCACACAAAATATACAGAGAAGACCATAGGCAATGTGTTTCAGGCTAAAGTTGTATTCTTAGCAACAGTTCAGGATCGGGACTATATTTTCATCCAAATCAGCTATAATCCTCTGTGACTCAGCTGATTATCCCATGATCACTATAATTCCCTAAGCAATGGACAGTGAGAGGGTAAAACAAAAATAATTCTACACAAACACAGAAGCAGTCATGCTCTCCAACCAATAAAAGGAAAATTTAACAGGAAAGTGTTTTCATTTTGATTCAAATCTTAGGATACAAGCATGAAGATGGAAAATGTGTTCCCAGGATATTTCATCACTTTCAAGACATTTTTAAATAATTTATATAATTTGATTCCAATAATGTTTTACAAGTTGGCAAAGTATAAACTGTTGCTTTTATTTTACAGAGTAGAAAAATAAAATGATAAATATTAAGTATCAAGTCAACAGTAATAAAACCTATTAGGTCTACAATCACTACATATGCTACTGTTCAGTCTTCTCATTCTATAAACAAGGAAAAAAAAAGTCCAAATAAATCAAGGCAACTTCCTAGGCTCACATAACTGGAAATGAAAAAATCATGACTACAAACTTAGGGTCCCCACATTTTAATCAGTATTTGTTTGCCTATAATTGCAGTCCTTATCCCTGACTACACATTAGGATCACCTTGAGAGTCTTCAAAATGTTGATGGCCAGGGCCCTTCTCTGAATAATTAAATTAGAAGTGGAGCCTATTCATAAGTATTTCTGTAGGACACACACACACACACACACACACACACAGAGAGAGAGAGAGAGAGAGAGAGAGAGAGAGTGAAAGAGAGAGACTGACTGATAACTCTATTTTACTACCAGGGCTGAGGATCATTATATTGTATTGCAGATTTCATGTGAACAATTGATGTCAGAAGAGTCAATCCTTGAGTTTTCTGATCATTTTTTATTCCCAACACTTACATAATAAAACCATGATAAAAGCTGCCCTCTAGGTTGGTAATGGCTATCCACAATGACCAGAAGAGTATCAAGCACCATGGTAATCCACTCTTTCATTGAAAGGAAATGAGGTTGAACCTGTGGAAGAAGAACAACAATGAAATGATAATTGAAAAAAAAGAAAACAAATCTAAACAGTAAATCTAGATGCAGGATACAATCCCCCTTCTGTATTAAATAATGAAGTTTTACTATCAAAAAGTAAGCTTCACCTGCCTTGGCTACATGAGATAAATAGGTACTTGACAAATACATATCCTTACCTGGTCCTTAACAGGAAAACTATTTTACCTTTTATGCAAGACTTAGCAGAAATGAGAGAATGGGGGCTGCAAAAGAAAACATATCCAAGAGTCCTTCAGAGCTCACCTATGTTCAGTGAATTATAATGAGATTAAAATGAATAATGCACCAGAAAAAAAAGCAATTCAAGACCTCTCAGTCCTGTGACTTATCATTTCATGAAGGAGGCAATAAGCCCACAACACTTTGAGTAATGTATCTAGCACTTTTCTCACTACTATATTATCATTTAGTTATTATTCAAGAATCATAATATTCACCTAGCTAATTGATAAATTAGGTAGGAAAACATAAATGATCTTGAGAGTAGAAAAGAGAAAGTAAAAAACAAAATAAAGCAAATGCCAACTCATTAAAGGAGAACTTGGCTATGAAAATCATTCATAGCATTTCCACTAAGATCCGGAACCAGACAAGGATGCCCACTTTCACCACTGCTATTCGATACAGTTCTGGAAGTTTTAGTCACAGCCATTAGGCAAGAAAAAGAAATCAAAAGGATACAAATTGGAAAGAGGGAACTCAAATTACCCTGTTTGCAGATGACATGATTCTATATATAGGGGACCCAAAAAGACTCCATTACGAGACTACTGAAACTCATGAGACTTTGGTAAAGCTGCAGGATATAAAATCAGCACACAAAAATCAATAGCCTTTGTATACACAAACAATTCCACAGCTAAGAAAGAACCTGTAATACCAATCCCATTCACAATAGCTACAGAAAAAATTAAATACCCTGGAATAAATTTAACCAAGGATGTAAAAGATCTCTACAATGAAAATTACAAAACATTAAAGAAAGAAATAGAAAATACAAAAAATGGAAAAATATTCCATAATCATGGACTGGAGGAGATAACATCATTAAAATGTCCATAATACTGGAAACAATTTACAGATTCAATGCAATCCCAAACAAAATATCGTTGACATTCTCAGATCTAGAAAAAAATAATGCTAAAATATGAAAACACAAGAGACCCCCAAATAGGTAAAGAAATCTTAAACAACAAAAACAAAGCCAGAGGCATAACAATCCAATATTTTAAGACATACTACAGGGCAGTTAAAAGCAAAGGTCTTGATACTGGCACAAAAAGACATACGTATCAATGAAACAGAATAGAAAACCCAGAAACTCAAATAAGCAACTACAACCAACTAATGTTTGATAAACAAACTAAAATCAATCCTTGAAGAAAGGATAGTCTCTCCAGGGGCTGGCATTGTGGTGTAGTAGGTAGAGCTGCCACCTGAAATGCTGGCATCCCAGATGAGCTCTGATGAAAGTCCCATTTGCTCCGTTTCCCATTCAGCTTCCTGCTAAATGGCCTGGAAAAGGTAGCAGAAGCTGGTCCAAGTGCTTGGGCCCTTACCACCCATTTGAGAGACTTGGGAAAAGCTCTGTCTCCTGGCTTTTTGCTTTGGCCTGGCCCAGCCCTGGCCCATTATAGACATCTAGGGAGTAAACCAGCAGATAGAAGATCTCTCTCTCTCTCTCTCTCTCTCTCTGTGTGTGTGTGTGTGTGTGTGTGCGTGTGTGTGCCTATGTAACTCCGACTTTCAAATAAATAATCTTAAAAAAAAAGACAGTTATAACTAGGGCAAATTAACTGTAAAACTAATAGTTCAGCACAATTAATTAATTAATTAATTGTTCAGCACAATTAACACCAAAGTGATGGGATCACAGAAAAGGACATTAAAACTTTAGATTGTAGATTTACTTAGAATGCTGCCCTGCTAAAATAGTCCATGGGTATTTTAAGAAAATTTAACATTTACCTCTAAATCATTTTCATCTTTCTTTTCATTAAGTTAACCATATGTGTGTCATTCATGCACTAATCCCTTGACTGTCTTTTCTACATGTAATAGATATATATAGTTTTTGTCACATAGTACCTATCCTTAGTTACTAGCAACAGCACTCTTTGGGAATTACATCTTTCTTCACTATTCAAAGGTTGGTTAAATGCTCAATCAAGCTACCTGTCCCACCTAACCCATTTAGAATTATAAATTTTAAGTGATTGATGCAAGGATAGTAAACAGCTGAAGGGATTACTCTGTTGGTGGGGTAGCCTGCTGAGATGCTTCCTTTAGTACTTGCTGCCTAAACTTCCCAAGTCACCTCAGTTCCTGTTCTTCCCAAACCCCAGTTTTAAGCTTTGCCTTCAATTCTATGAGACTCCAGATAACATATTCTCCAGTTCCAAAAATCACCATGAATAAAAGGTACAGATGGGCTATGAGATACTCTTCAAGGACAGACCCAGGTTGAATACCATGGAATAAAGTTTCAACTGCTGTAGCAAAAAATGAAGCAGTAGATGCTGATGCCAACTATAATGGTTTATTAAAATTGAGAGCTTAGTGTTTTACAGCTGTCTTGTCTTGCTTTTATATATAGTAATTCACTTAATCTTCACAAGACTACTATCTAGTAAGCATTGGTGTCCATATTATACAGCTAAGAAAACAGATTCTGAAAGGGAAAATGGACCATAGAGCTACTAAGTGGAAGTAATAAATATAAATATAGGTTTCTCCTATTCCAAAGCCTGTTTTTTAACCCTTGGCTATACTGTCTTCTGATAATGATAGTTGCCAGATAATAGAGCTTAAGACAAGAATAAATCCATGCCTTTTTATTTTGACAGATATAAATTATCTGAAAAAGTACACTGAAAATTAGCAGTGGCCAGCTTGTCACATGTTTAATTAAGAAATAAATGCCCTGCAAAAATGAATAGGCACTTTGTCATTGACGTCTACAATTAAAATGCAAAGTACAATTTTTCTCAATCTGTAAACACTTCTTACTTATCATTTTTTTGACAGCATTGTTCACTTTCAGTAAGTCTAGTTAACCTCCTAAGATTTGTTACCACTGATGTAATCACAAAAAGACAACCTCTATTGCATAAAATTGGCACCTTCAAATGGAAATGACCACTTAACTGTGATGGAGAAAGCAAAACAGAAAAGCAGCAGAGAAAAGTCAGGGAAGAAACAACTAGTGTTACTTGGTATGGCGAAACCACAGAATCTAAACTTGTGAATCTGGGGCCCAGCTTAAAGACACATTCAAACACCAACCGTTTTACATCACGCTCACTCACCTCCAGGACCCCATCAGAATCTGAGGAAAGGCTGGCTTCATGTTTGGAAACGACGACAGCAAGGCTGCTTAAAGCCAAGAGCGCATTGCCTTTGACCACTGGACTCTCTCTGTTCCAAAAGAAAAATTTCAAGAGAATTCCATGCTGAATTAACTAAGAGAAGAAAAGGATCTATTATAGGAAGAAAGATGTTAAGAAGCACTTCATTCAATCACAGCCTCATCAACACAAGTCTATTGGCTCCCTGATACCAGCAGTTTATATCCTCCTTAGGCTAGTGCTGATTTTTAACTCTTCTTACCAATGTATAGTTATCATGACTTTTTATAACTTAAAAATCCAAGTTCATATCTAAGTTGTTTTTCCCTAAAAATTTCTACTTCATCATATCACATCATGCTTCCTAAACTATATTTTCCCGTGTCATTTTTGGCCTATTTAAGTTTATCAATTTATTCTAAAAACACAACCAAGGACAGCTACGTGAATAATTCCAGCATACAGAATGGCCTCCGATTTTGCAAAGCACTAGTGTGTGGAGTCAGCTTCTCATGAACCCCTTTTAGCACAGTTTACTTGCAATTTGATACAAGGCAGCTTTTCTCAGTCACTATCATTCTCCCCTTCTTTCTTTTAATATGCCTAAATCATGAACCTTGCATAAAGTTTCTAAAAATAATTTGGAGATCTCAGATAAGATGCAAAATTTAAAAAGATGTATTTTAGAACATTTGAACTAAGAGTTGCCCTTTTACATTATCCAAAGTGTGGTTTTCTAATAGTAACAATTAAAATCTTATCCTTTGATTTCAGAATTCAGCAGGAAGAAAATCAAACCTTTCAAACAAACTAATCACTTGAAAATGTTCCTTTACTATTATTGCACAAATCCAAGCTGATACTGTAGAAGAAAATTCCCTATAGAACACTGATGAAAAACTGATGGTTTGTCAACTCTGTCAAAACAGAACTTGGGCAACAGAGCACCCACAACCTCAGAGAGTTCAGTTCTGTCATACAACTGTGGCTTCCAGCAACTACAGTGTTCCCCAAAACCTAATCCTGAGAACAGAATCTGAATTCAGTGTATACTTCCAAGAACTACTTCCTGCTTATCCCACTGCAGGACCAGAACAGATACAAGGAATAAGGAAGTCTTGCTCCCCATGTAGACACAGTAGCTTCAGATCCAATCCATGGTCACAACTGAACAGGTAATCTGGTGGGTGTTACAAAGTTACTGTTCACATGTGGACTTGCATTTTTGCTTTGATTTACTTTAGAATGGTATTCAGGGCTTGTCATTATCAAGTCCTTTCATGTGTCTATTTACCCAACCTACCCTTCCCTCCCAACTTCATGTGGTTTACTTAGATCAGTGAAGGCCCACTCTGCACACTGGTCATTTCCTTCACCTCTCCTCATTTCATACTTTTATGAAGCCTGCCAATGTTTAGTCAGATATCAACATTTATATTGGCATATGAGGGAGAAGAATGAAAAGGAAGCCTTGAGATACAAGCAGATGACTCCAACCTAGGTTCTGCAATGATGACTACTGAGCTCACATACAACTACTAATAAAAGACCAGGAAACAAGACAGGATTTAGGCATTCCTAGGTATGCTAGTAATAAAACCATCTAACAAAAGCAAAATCAGGGGCCAGAGTGTGGTGAAGCAGGTTAAGCCACGACCTATGATACCATATGGGTGCTGGTTCAAGTTCCAGCTACCCCATTTCCAATCCAGCTCCCTACCAATGTGCCTGGGAAAGCAGCAGAAGATAGCCCAAGTACTTGGGTCCCTGACACCCATCTGAGAGACCAGAATAAATTTCCTGGTTCCTGGCTACAGAAGGCCCAGCCCTGGCAGCTGTAGCCATACGGGGAGTGAACTGGTAGATGGAAGATCCCTCTCTCTCACTGCCTCTCTCTATCTCTCTCTATAACTCAAACATTCACATAAATAAATAAACCTTAAAAAATTAAACACTTTATTCTTAAAGATTTATTTATTTATTGGAAAGTCAGATTTACAGAAAGAGAGGGAGAGACAGAGAAATTTTCCACGCACTGGTTTATTCCCCAGATGGCGACAACAAAAGGGCTGAGCCAGGCCAAAGCCAGGAGCCAGGAGTTTCATCCTGGTCTCACATACAGGTAGGAATTGGGCCATCCTTCATTGCTTTTCCCAGGCCATTAGTAGGGAGCTACGTGGGAAGTGGAGCAGCTAGGACTGGAACTAGTATTCATATGGGAAGTCAACGTCTCAGGCAGCAGCTTTACCTGCTAAATCACAACACTGGCCCCTAAATATTTTTTTTCTAATATTATCTCCTTTGTTTAGAATATCCTGAAGGCTATCCTGCTACAAAATGTTCATGAATCCTGAAATGTGTGTGTGTGTGTGTGTAGCTTTAAATCCTCAGTGATCTGAGAATTAGATCCTAGCTTTTATCCCCCTACAGAAAACACTTATATGGTCACCAGAAATTGCTCATGAAGTCTTCTAAATCAAGGATATTAGACAAGATAACATAGAAAGTACCTTTTCTACCCTAGAATTCTGAAAGATAATTCAGCCTCAATTGGAAAATAGAGGCCTAAATTACTTTATTTTAAAAGTTTCACATACTTGAGCATCCACTCTTACTGAAATGTAAAGAGAAATGAATTTAAAACCTCTGGTTATTAGACCTTTGGCTGCTGACTGAATGTTTATTTGCACATAAATCTGCAGAGGGAATTGGTGCAGAATCTACACAAAGCATTCCTAAGTCAAGCTACATATTTCACAAAGTACAATGATTAGCTCTTGATTGTCTTCATATTCTCTATATGTCCAGCAACAATTTCTTATGAATGGAAAGAACTCACTAGATATTTAGTAAAAGAAATTCAAGGAGAAGCTGGCCAGGTGAAAATCTATAAGCTAGTTCAGCAAAAACTCATCACCATGTTACTCAAATGTCTATCCCCTACCAGTAAACAGCAGTGACTAATTTGCATAATAACATGTCAGCATCAGTATAGTATTTATCCTGGCAATACCACTGACATTTTAATTAAATTGTCCTTTACAACAAACTGATGTCATTAACTTAATTAAAAAGTACAAGGAAGGATGAACTACAATGAAGCTTTCTTGGAGACAAAGTACTATATATTAGTAAAGTGACCTAATCCTTTGGGAATTTTTATCTTCTAATTCTAATCTATTTAACTAATAACAATGAAAACAAATTTCCTTCAATCCTCAGGTTTTATCTATGTCTGATTTGCCCTGAGCCCTGTCCTCAATGCTTGAAAAATGCCTCCAAATGAGCAAATCAGTTTAATCCTGTGACTGGTATTTTACTTCCTGCACTTATGGCTCTGAGCAAACAAGATTTACCCTGCCCAAACCAGTCAGTGGCAGCCATGGTTAAAGGAACAGAAAGCTAGTTGGCTGACTCACATCTCAGCCTCTGGACTTTAAATATCTTCTACCCACTTGCTGCATACTACTGTCAGGATTGCTTTAAGAAATAAGGTCTACAAAATATCTTAAAATTTTTGATGAAAAGGTCATATCATAAGAACATGCATTATTTTTACTCCATACTACACAGCATGTGAGTACACTCTCTTTGCAAAGTGATCCTTTGCAAATATAAACATGAAACATGTGTAGACATAAAATTTTTGAATGGAAAATGCAAAAGCAACTAAAGAGGCAAATTTATAGTTTTTTTTTTCTCAATAGAGAGCAGATAGTTTCTTTAACAGTCAAGCTTTTTGCTGCAAATGTCAGAGCACAGTGTTTAATGGGATATAAGTAGATTACATAATAGAACAAATTATGAAAGGTAAAGGTCAAAGGTAAACCTCCACCCTTTCCACCTCTCTCTCCCCTTCAATATACAGCTGAGCCCTCTTCTACTATGTCTGCAATTCACCAACCTGGAAAAGCTGATAGGAATGAATCCCTATCAGAGCCTCTCTGTACTTTAGTTTTCATTTTATCAGAAGATAAATGTGTATATATACATACACACACACACACACACACACACACACCCCAGTGCCTCTCTCTGAAGAGAATTTCTCTTTCTATTCATGTGATTGTGCACTCAGATTAACTTCACAGTTAAGTACCTGTTTAAGAAATTACTGGTAAGAGTGTGCATTTGGCCTAGCATCAGTCAACACTTGGGACACTCGCATCCTATACTGAAGTGCCTGAGTTCAAGTCCCAGATCTATGTGCTCTTTCATCTTCTGCTAATATGCACCCTGGAAGGCAGCAGGTGCTGGCTCAAGTACTTGGGTCCCTACCATTCACATGAGAGAACTAGATTGAGCTTCCAATTCCTGGTTTCAGCCTGGCTCGCCCCAGCAGCTGTGGGCATTTAGAGAATAAACTAGAGGATAGAAAATCTCTGTCTCTCATTCAAATAAATGAAAATGAATATTTTTTTAAATAATTAATTCTGGTAGAAGTTAACACTAAGGTAGATTTGCTTTTGGTTTTGAGGCAAAACTTATTTAGCTACAGAATATTCTATATAAACTATTCTGTAATAAAATATTTCAGATGATACAGACTTTCAATATCAATAGACTTGAAATCTTCTATGTTAAAGGTTTATCTATAGGGCTAGTATTATGGTCCAGTGGGTTACGCTGCTGCTTATGATGCCCACATTCCATATCAGAGTGCCAGTTTGAATCCTGGCTGCTCCACTTCTAATCCAGTTTCCCGATAATGCATCTGGGAAGGCAGTAAAATATGGCTCAAGTACTTGAATCCCTGCCACCAATGTGGGAATCCAGGATGGAGTGCCTGGTTCCTGGCTTCAGTTTGGCCCAGACCTGGCTGTTGTGGCCATTTGGGAGAGTAAACCAGCAAAGGGAAGATCTCTCTCTCTCTCTTTCTCTCTCTGTTTGTGTGTAAGAAAGAGAGAGAAAAGGGGAGGGGGGATAATGCCTTTCAAATAAAAAAATAAATAAATCTTTTTGAAAAAATAAAATAAAGGTGTAGCTACATTACTTGGAGGCTAAGAAGAAACCAAGTTAATGGTAGCAGCAAAATGTAATGGTGTAAGGGAGAAGTGAATATAACTGACAGGTAACTCACTGATGGGAACAATTAGTCAGCTTGTTAACAAAAGAACCTGAAGAAAGTGTTCAAGCAATTTCATTAGGGTATAATTTTCTTAATGAGCGTTGGCTTAAGGTAAATAAAAAGCCTCAAGGCAGTAGCACTAAAGTAATTTTTGCTAAAATAGCCTTAAGGATATGACTGAAATTGCCTTTCTACTTGGGCTTTGCACTAGCTTTTAGTATTTAAAAGGTCAAGTTTTATTTATTTTTTAAAGATTTGTTTAGTTGAAAGAGTTACAGAGAGAGAGAGAGAGAGAGAGAGAGAGAGAGAGAAGAGATTCCATCCACTGTTAACTCCCCAGATGCTGCACCAGCCAGGGCTTGGCCAGGCCAAACCCAAGCAGCTCTTCTGCTGCTTTTTCCAGGTCATTAGAAGAGAGATGGATAAGAATTGGAGCAGATGGGACTTGAACCAGTGCCCATATGAGATGCTGGCGCAGGCAGAGGCTTTACCTGCTGTGCCACAAATCCAGCCCCTAAAAGTTCGAGTTTTAAATACACTGGAGGCCAGCGCCGTGGCTCACTAGGCTAATCCTCCACCTTGCGGTGCTGGCACACCGGTTCTAGTCCTAGTCGGGGCGCCAGATTCTGTCCCGGTTGCCCCTCTTCCAGGCCAGCTCTCTGCTATGGCCGGGGAGTGCACTGGAGGATGGCCCAAGTACTTGGGCCCTGCACCCCATGGGAGACCAGGATAAGTACTTGGCTCCTGCCATTGGATCAGCACGGTGCGCCGGCCGCAGCGTGGCGGCCATTGGAGGGTGAACCAAAGGCAAAGGAAGACCTTTCTCTCTGTCTCTCTCACTGGCTACTCTGCCTGTCAAAATGTGCTGTGCATTGAGATTTAATGCTATAACAAGTACTCAAACAATATATTTCACTTTGTGTTTCTATGGGGGTGCAAACTGTTGAAAGCTTTACTTAATGCATACTAAACTGATCTTCTGTAAAAAAAAAAAAAAAAAAAAAGAAAGAAAGAAAGAAATTATCAATTCCCAACTTGACTCTCACTGGGATTAAACATGACAATAGGTCTGATCTGATTTCATCATCATTTAAAGAAAATCATCTATTATTTTTCACTTTATGTTTCTGTGTGGGAGCAAACTGTTGAAATCCTTACTTAATGTATACTAAGCTGATCTTCTGTATATTAAGATAATCGAAAATGAATCTTGATGTGAATGGAAGGGGAGAGGGAGTGGGAAAGGGGAGGGTAGTGGGTGGGAGGGACGGTATGTGGGGGAAGCCATTGTAATCCATAAATCGTACTTTGGAAATTTATATTCATTAAATAAAAGTTAAATAAATAAATAAATAAATACATACATACACCGGAATCATAATACAAAGGACATGAAAAAAAATACTACTTTGATATCCTTGTCGCTTTGCAGTTGAGATTTAATAATTTGTAGAACCCACATAACTCACTTTAGCAAGGATTTCTTTCTCTTTTGTTTTCCCTTGAACTAAGTTACAATCTTACGCAAAGCACAAGAATTCGACCTCAGTGACTATTAATGTGGAAGTCACGTGTGTTTGTCCACTGCTTTTGTTACTTTCACAAAAACTCATGTAGCAAAAAATGAGCATAATGTAAGAAAGGATATAGAGTCATTTTTAAAAAATAATTGAAAAGTACTTGATAATCCTTAACATTATAAAGTTCCCTAAAGGAAGAAACTATACATCTATCAAGGGGAGAAAAACACTTATGAAAAAATTTTGGTAGAAAAATAAATGGGTCTTACTTTGCAGCCGTCTTGGTGATCTCATCAGTCAGCATGTCTCTAACCCTAAATGAAGGTAGAAAAAAGGTAAGAGCTTAAAGTGAGAACTCAACTTTTTTTCTTATTTGTCAATTAATAAGAACCTTTTTTTCTTATTTGTCAATTAATAAGAACCTCACACCTTAATATTGTATATATATAGCACTTTAATGTAAGGCAAAATGTAAAGGTTTTACTTCTAAGAGAATTTCATCTTCCTATTCCATAGGTCACTTAGCAGAAGTTGGAAAGGACGTGAGTTTAACTGAGGAGGAAGGTGCAGGCAGTACGTAATGGTATCACCTCAAATAACTGATATATTCAAATTCTAATCCCCTATAAGATAGTAATGGGAGGTTGGGCCTTTCAAAGGTAAGTAGATCATGACAGTAGAGCCCTCATAAATGAGGTCATTGCCCTTATAAAGAAGAAATAGAAGAGAGCTTGCTTCCTCTCTCTTTGCTGTCTGCCAACTTGAGAATATAAGAAGATGACCACTTGCAAATCAGGAAGTGGGATTCATCAGACACCAGAAATACCAGCTACTTCATCTTGGATCCCCAGGCCCCAGACTGTGGGAAATAAATTTCTGTTATGTGAAGCATTCTGTTTACAGTATTTCTCCTGTAGCAACCCAAACTGAATAAGACGTACTCTAGTTCTCTTTTTAACATAGTGCTCACCAAAACATCAATTTGCGACCTCCAGATTGCATATATGGACTAGTCACTGTGTGTGTATATACAACAAAATTCCAAACTTTGAATATATAATCACACTAGAGCCAAAAGAAAAATACATCACCAATTTTTTCCTACTCTACTTATATTATGTCCCTTAACAAGAGAAAATACCATTAGCTATCCTCTTGAAAAAAGAAAAAGCTCTCCTGCTGCTGCCACGTGTCTGCCTGTTATGCAACACAACTTTAAAAGATTATTACCTATGCTTGATGACTCTAGTTCATGCTCTACTTTCTCTAGCCCCTCCTATAATCTGGCTTTTGTCCCCACACTTATTCCAAAACAGCTTTTATCATGAATACCAATGACTTTAAAGGGACTAAATTTAATTCTTAATTCCTATTCCCTATCCTTTGCAGCCTCGCGGCAGATCCCTCATTTCTTAGAACATTTTCTTTCCTTGGCTTTTAAGATCCCAGTCTCGGTTCTCTTCCTACATCACTGATCACCAATTTTTAGCTTTATAGGTTTCCTGTTCACCTTCCCCTTCTCTACATGTTGAGGTGTTCCACTGCGCAATACTTTGAAATTTTCTCCATCCTTTCTACATGCTTTCATGCAGTATGATGATTTTAAATGCCAGCGATATACTGATGATTCAGAAATTTTCGCTCTAGCCTTGAGCTGTCCCAATAACTGCAGACTCCTATAGTCAACAATCTACTTGCCATCTCCAGCTGGAGGTCTATTTAGGCACGTTAGGCCTAGCAAGTACTAAAATCTGATTCCAACTTACACAGCCGTGCTTTCCTACAATCTTCCCCATCTCAGCAAATGGGAATCCCATACATTTAGTTATTAAGAGTTAAAAATCTTGGAATTATCCTAGACTTCCATCTCTCTCTCATATCCTTCATTTAAATTATTATCCTTTAAAACTTATAGAATCCACCTTCAGAATAGATTAAAAATCTATTTATTTTTAAATATTTCCATTGTTAACCCTGTAATCCAAAACACTATCATCTCTTGTCTGAATTACTGCCAGTGGAATCCTAATTATGTTCCCCAGGGAATATTTTTAACACCAAAACTGGAATGATCCTTATAAATCATGAGTCAGAGCCTCTGTTTCAAATCCTCCAATGTTTCTCCATCTCCCTCAGAGTCAAAGTCCTCCACATGCCTACAAAGTTTCTCCACAATCCAATCTCCTCGACTTCTTTGCTCTCTCCATAGCACACCAGTTCCCCTTTCAGCTATTCTCCCAGGGCCTTTCAATTTGCTGTTCCTTCTTCCTGGAATGCTCTTCCCCAGGTATCAACTTCACTCACTCCATTCCTTCAGTTCTCCTTCCAATGCTATACTATAAAAAGAAGCTCTTCCTGATCATCCTCCCAGCATCAACTACTCTCGATTCCTTAATCTTACTTTATTTTTTATCTACTAATCAAAATCCATTCCATTTATTTGATTATCTATTCCCATTCAGTCAAGTATAAGCTTATGGAGGACAAAACTAGAACTTTACTTACTGCTGCGTCTGACACATAACAGAAAATAAATACTTTCTAAAGTAATCAATAAAGGGATAGCTTTATTTGGATCTGAGACAGCTGCAATTAAGTGATGATGTTCAAACATTTCCTTGGATATAGTTTATCAGTAGTGCAAGTTAAATTGAATTTTCCAGTTCTGAATTATTCTTAAGTGAATTAGGGACCTAGTTCCTGCACACTCTTATACATGTACATTCCATGAGTTTCACCCAAGAAAACATCCATAGGTCTCTCCATATATTTTGGAGAGTGTAGAAAATATATCACTTTCATCAAATTATCACTTTCAAAGTATAAAACTGAAATAAGGGGCAAAGATAATGACAAATAGGAAGTAAGACCCAAATTCTTAATCTCTAGTCTTAAATCCAATAATTATAAAATTTTAAACTGTAATGCTATTTTTTTTTTGAAACTTTTTTTTTTTTTTATTTTTTAACAGGCAGAGTGGACAGTGAGAGAGAGAGACAGAGAGAAAGGTCTTCCTTTGCAGTTGGTTCACCCTCCAATGGCCGCCGCGGCCGGCGCACCGCGCTGATCCGATGGCAGGAGCCAGGAGCCAGGTGCTTTTTCCTGGTCTCCCATGGGGTGCAGGGCCCAAGCATCTGGGCCTTCCTCCACTGCACTCCCTGGCCACAGCAGAGAGCTGGCCTGGAAGAGGGGCAACCGGGACAGAATGCGGCGCCCCAACCGGGACTAGAACCCGGTTTGCCGGTGCCGCCAGGCGGAGGATTAGCCTAGTGAGCCGCGGCGCCAGCCCATAAACTGTAATGCTATTTTTTAAAGCTTAGAATATAGTTTGGGGTAGAATTAATTAAACACACATATAAACACAGTTCAGCTTTTCTACATGTGTCCACTGTCAGTAAATAAAAATCTAAAATCAAGTAACCTTTGGACAGATTTTAGGATTAAAGTAACCTAGAGCTGTAGACAAAGTTGTTTAGATTTTGGGTACTTTTACTTACATTTCAGCTGCTGTGATAATAATGTGACTAGGTATTCTTCCCAACTCATGTAATCATTTAAGTTGCTTTTAATGTGCTAGCACTAACACGTTTCTAGATAATACAGTGGAAACTCCCTAGAGAGAGGCTGCCATAGAAATTAAAGCCCTGACATGGTAAAGTTGCTCCTAATAATGAAGATGTCTTGGGGAAAGGGAAAGCAAAGGAGGGAGAGAATAGTCCTTGACTAAATGTGAGGTCAGAAGGCAGTGAATTGAATGGGAAAACAATTTTTCATTCAAAAAGCACACAAATAATCAGTTACAGGGGTTGGGGCAGGGGGAAGGCAGAGGAAAAACAAGCCATTTCCACACTGCTTTGGAAAACCTTCACAACACATAAACACTGAACTATGTTTATATATGTGATTGAGAAATAAAGCTCTGTTAGTCTACCTAGGGAGTGGGTGGAAAATACACCTTTCACATCTTCCATTGTTTCTCTTTCAGGTTCACACAGAAGTTAAAACAACCCATATAGAATACTATAAAGTGCTTGTCTTTCCCTCCTATCTCACTTTCCATGACAAATAACGAGCACCAGAATGCCATGCCCATACCAGAGCCAGGCTGTGCTTGTCTTGTACTGCACCTCCTCAGCTCCTTCTTTTCCATGTTTCAACTGCAACTCCAGCTCTGCAATTCTCCCCTGCAAAGAACAGAGTACAAATCAGCATGCAAGACCAATGGCTTATAATTTCTTGGGAAATACATGTGTATTCTTTCTTAATTGGTCTTACATGTCCTTGACAGGATTTTATATTCTGATAGTGGATGTATGATGAGAAACAATCACAACAATGCTCAGGTATTTTTATGTTCACCAAAGAGATACAAGTTGGAGAAGCTATATGTTTGGCAAATTTAGTTCAAGAGCTTCTTTTCTGGATATCAAAGGTACTCCACCTCTGTAAGTTTCAGTTTCCTAATTTGTAAAATATAGCTAGTAACTATTTTATGGTATTAGCACTTCACATTAAGGGGATGGTGTTATGACAGCAGGTTAAGGCCACTGCCTGCAACACTGGCCAGCATCCCATATGGAAGCTCAAGTTCGAGTCTTGGCTGCTCTGCTTATGATCCAACTCCTGCTAATGTGGCTAGGAAGGCAGCAGAAAATGGTGCAAGTACTCAGCCCCCTGCTACCCAAACGGGACACTTAGATGGTATAATAGGCTCCTGGCTTTGGTCGGGCCCAGCCCAACCATTGGAGCAATTTGGAGAGTGAACTAATGGATGGAAGATCTATTTCTCACTTTCTCTATGTCACTCTGCATTTCAAATAAATAAAATAAATCTTACTATCTTCTTGTAAAATCATCTTTCATGAATATACATAAATCTCTAGTTTTGATATGTATAAACTTATGGAATAAATGTTTCCCAAAAATGTAATATCCAGACTGTAAAGTTAGATGTCCTTATATTTCTTTTTTTTATTTGGCAGATAGAGTTAGACAGTGAGAGAGAGAGACAGAGAGAAAGGTCTTCCTTCCGTTGGTTCAACCCCAAATGGCTGCTACGGTCGGAACTGTGCCGATCCTAAGCCAGGAGCCAGGAGCTTCTTCCTGATCTCTCATGCGGGTACTGGGGCCCAAGCACCTGGGCCATCCTCCACTGCCTTCCCAGGCCACAGCAGAGAGCTGGACTGGAAGAGGAACAACCGGGACTAGAACCCGGCACCCATGTGGGATGCCGGTGCCCAGGCAGAGGATTAACCAAGTGAGCCATGGTGCCAGCCCTTATATTTCTCTCATATACTTTCAGTCACAGCCTGTGGGCTCACTGAGGGAAACAACTGTTTTGTTTATCTACAAAACCTTCATATGCAGTACAACTTCTGGCATGCAGTGAGTGCCCTGGGGCTCATGCATTCAGGTATTTTGAGGTGGGATGGATGCTTTACTTTGATCCTCCATAGTCCGTTTACTTTGCTCAGATCCATTCCCCATCTCCATAGTTGCTAAGAAAGAATCCTGGTCCTGTCATTCTCCCCTTTGTCTTTTACAGCAAGGTATCAGAGATGATTAAATAAGATATTATTATTTAATATTCATGTTGGTATCCTAGGAGGGCAGACAAAGTAAAATAGAAAACGTTATCTTATTACCTGACTCTGCTAGTTATTGCCTTTCACTTCTTATTTGTTTAAAAATAAACCAAAATATAAGAAAGCTAGAATATGTGCTGCTTCTGAAGACTGGCTTTTCTGATCTCCTCTGCAGTCATAAACCAGTATAGTCATTTCTACTGTGACCAAGTAAATTTCATACTTTTTCTTTCTCAAAGTCTCTGCCCCCCCCCCCTTCTAGAACATACCCTTAACCCCATGCCAGGCTGTTTATTCAGATCACTCTGCCTTCTAATTCTTTACCTATTGTTAACAGATCCAATGGCATTCAACTCAGGAATTTTTCTGGTTAAGGGAAAAAAATACTTTTTGGGTTAGAAAAGGCTAAAATGATCACCAGAATTGATTTTTGGATTGTCTGTATATTCCAATTATTTGTTTCTAAGATTTATTGATTTATTCGAAAGTCAGAGTTACAGAGAGAGAGAAGGAGAGACAGAGAGAGAATCTTTTACCTACTAGTTCCCTCTCTAGATGGTCACAATGGCCAGTGTTGGACCAGGCCAAAGCTAGGAGTCAGGAGCTTCTTCAAGGTCTCCCATGTTTTCCCAGACCATTAGCAGAGTGTTGGATCAGAAGTAGAACAGCCAGGACTCCAACTGGTACCCATATGAGATGCAGGAGTCACAGGCAGTGGTTCTACCTGCTATACCACAATGCTGGCCATTATGAATCCAATTCTTAATCTGACTATCCCTCTTAATTTTTATTACTAGCTCACATTACCAAAAACCTGCTGATCATACTGAGTAGTATTAACTACTCAATATATGTTATAAACAAAACGACAAAAACTTTAGAAAAGTTAAAAGTAATTTATCAGAGGCATTGTTTCTAACCCTGGTTTTGATTTCAAATTGTTTTACAGTTTGTTGAACAAGTCAGGAAACAAGTACTTACAGTCAACCTGCTTTCATATCTGTCTCCTGTTAGAGGTCATATTCTTAACACCAAAGAGCCCTTGTCACAAATAATGGAGAACCTAAACTCCTTGTCATCTCAGGACAGCAGCAAGGAAAAACAGACTACACAGGGCTTGTTACCAAAAGGTCTCTGTACAAGCAATCAGCTGCTATCTGCATTTTTCCTATCAACAGGAAGAAATCCAACTACCTTCCCACGTCAACCACTTTTTATTCTTATAATTCAAAAATTAGATAAGGCTGGAAGCAGACTCTTAAGCAGAAGCCACTACTAGTGTTCAGATTTCACATTTAGTCACATCCTAATCAGCATCCAGGAAGTATTGTAGAATATACCTTTTAGCATATCTCCTTGTAAGCTTAACTGAATAAAACATGGCTCTTCCTTATGATCCTCTAGCTTAATGCTACAAAATATGTCTTGCACCAGATGGAAGTAGCTACAATTTCCATACAGAAGAAATATCTTCCAGGACAGAAATTCTTGACATAGACAAGGAATCTGGCTATTGCTTCCGTACTTTCAAGATGCCATAAATTCTATTTAAGTGTATGTACTCATATTCAAAACTTGTTAACAGTTAAAACACATCAGTGTAGTTTCAAGTAACAATTGATAGAGTAGATGGCATTGTTGTAGCTTATACTAAAAATTGTCTTACGACAGTCTAAGATCTCAGTTTCATTTCTTTTGTCACCAACTCTCAATGATACTGAACTTACTAGAAATCCAAAGCAAAAGGATTTAAACAATGAACAAAGGTACACATCATTACTGAAATAGTAAAGGCAGAATAATCAACCTACATTACTAAAAATAGCAGGCTTTCTATAAATAGATTTGTCTTTTAAAATATTAAACCAATTTGTATTATTTAATGATGGTGTTAGGCAAAGCACATTATGCAGTGGAAAAAGCTGGGGCTCTGGAACCAAATAATGGGTTAAATTCCAGTTCTTCCATTTGCTGGCTGTTAGGTTTTGAGTCATTTGTCTTTTCCTACCTAACTTTGTTTCCAGTCTATAATCCCATTACACACAGGGTTAATAACACCCACTTCAAAGGATTTCTGTACAGATCAATTGAAATAATATATATTAAGTGTTGAATACACACTAGTTATTCAATAAATGGTTGCTCTTATTATGTAAAACAATCACAAAGCTTTTTGTAAAAATCAATTGCAAGTCATCTGCAAGAATTACACCATATTCCTATTCAATTTAGCTTTTCTTAAACTAACAGCTAAATAAAATTATCAGTTCATTCTGCAGAAAGAGGAACTTTCCTTCTCCAGATACACATAGCATTTTGTGCATTCTTTATTACAGCATCACAGATTTTACATTGAAATCGCTAGTGGACATGTTAGCTTTCCTCCTCCAACTGGTAGTTGACTAGGAGGCAGGAATGCTTTACTCCCCTTTATGTCTTTTTTTTTTTTTTTTTTTTTGACAGGCAGAGTGGACAGTGAGAGAGAGAAACAGAGAGAAAGGTCTTCCTTTGCCGTTGGTTTACCCTCCAATGGCCGCCGCGGCTGGCGTGCCGCGGCCGGCGCACTGCGCTGATCTGATGGCAGGAGCCAGGTTCTTATCCTCGTCTCCCATGGGGTGCAGGGCCCAAGTACTTGGGCCATCCTCCACTGCATTCCCTGGCCACAGCAGAGAGCTGGCCTGGAAGAGGGGCAACCGGGACAGAATCCGGCGCCCCGACCGGGACTAGAACTCGGTGTGCTGGCGCCGCAAGGCAGAGGATTAGCCTTGTGAGCCACGGCGCCGGCCCCCCTTTATGTCTTACACACTGAGCCCCTGGTCAGTAAAAATTTCCCTGGTCAGGGAAAAATTGATGTGAGTGCAATATCACTCCTCTCGAACAAAAACAAATTGGCTAAGGATGGTAAGAAAGCATGTAGAGACATGAGTCATTCATTCGTTCACTGATGCCCCTACTCAAAACATACTGGGTGCCCAGCAGGTGCTGAAGATAAAAAAAAGTAAGAAACAGTGAGGAAAAGGAAACAAAGGTTCCAAAGGCACATCTTTCAAATCCAGATTCCAGTGCAGTTTGCAAAACCACCTAAAATTGTGTTGTTTTTGTCATATTGGTTAAGATGCTTTTTAGGACAGAGCCTCATCTTATGTGGGAATGTTGGGATTGACTCCCGACTTGGGCTCCTGATTCAGGCAGGCTTCCTGCGAAAGGTTTAAAAGTTGGGTTCCTGCCATCTACTTGGAAGATCTGAATTGACTTCATGACTCTCAGCTTCAGCCTAGAGCAGCCCCAGCCACTCATGCTTGAAGAAGAAATCAGTAGATGGGACCTCTCTCTCTCTCTCTCTCTCTCTCTACCTCTCAAATAAATAAATTTTTTAAAACATAAGAAAAGCTGCTTTAAAAATAAATTAATAGATAAACTTTGGTGTTCAGTCAGTTGTCACCGATCAGGGAGAACATATGGTATTTATTATCCCTCTTAGTAGTTTTTTTGTCTGTTCTACTTAATATGACTGGTTTAATTCTGTAATTAATACACAGTTACTCTTAGTGTTGAAAATTAACTGAAATGTGATCCCTGTTAAACATAAGAGTGGGAATAAGAGAGGGAAGAGATGTACAATTTGGGACATGCTCAAGCTGACTTGCCCCAAATGGTAGAGTTAGAAACATACCAGGGGATTCCAATTCAATCCCATCAAGGTGGCATGTACCAATGCCATCTCACTAGTCCAAGTGATCAATTTCAGTTCACAATTGATCATAATGAAAGGACTAAGAGTCAAAGAGAGCACATAAACAAGTCTAGTACCTGCTAACACTAACTGATAAAATAAATAAAGGGGAGAGTGATCCAACATGGGAAGTGAGATACTCAGCAGACTCATAGAATGGCAGATGTCCTAAATAGCACTCTGGCCTCAGAATCAGCCCTTAAGGCATTCGGGTATGGCTGAAAAGCCCATGAGAGTATTTCAGGCATGGAAAGCCAAGACACTCTGGAAAAAAAAAAAATCTAAATGAAAGATCTCTGTGAGTGAGATCCCAGTGGAAAGAACAGGTCTTCAAAGAAGGAGGTACCTTTCTTTGAAGGGAGGAGAGAACCTCCACTTTGACTATGACCTTGTCTAAACAAGATAAGAGTCAGAGAACTCAGAGGGCTTCCATAGCCTTGGAAACTCATGACTGGAGCATAGGGAGATTACTGATGCCATAGACAGGAGTGTCAATTGGTAGTCAACAACAGGAGTCACTGTGCACTTACTCCTCATGTAGGATCTCTGTCCTTAATGTGATGTGCATTGAGATTTAATGCTATAACGAGTACTCAAACAATATATTTCACTTTGTGTTTCTATGGGGGTGCAAACTGTTGAAAGCTTTACTTAATGCATACTAAACTGATCTTCTGTTAAAAAAAAAAAAAAAAAAAAGAAAGAAAGAAATTATCAATTCCCAACTTGACTCTCACTGGGATTAAACATGACAATAGGTCTGATCTGATTTCATCATCATTTAAAGAAAATCATCTATTATTTTTCACTTTATGTTTCTGTGTGGGAGCAAACTGTTGAAATCCTTACTTAATGTATACTAAGCTGATCTTCTGTATATTAAGATAATCGAAAATGAATCTTGATGTGAATGGAAGGGGAGAGGGAGTGGGAAAGGGGAGGGTTGTGGGTGGGAGGGACGGTATGGGGGGGAAGCCGTTGTAACCCATGAGTCGTACTTTGGAAATTTATATTCATTAAATAAAAGTTAAAAAAAATATTAAACCTGAAAAATAAATAAATTAATTAATTAATAGATAAACTAAATGGTGTTTTTCAAAGTGTGGCCTGTATCAAATTTACTTGGAAGCTTGTTATACAAGGTTTCTGTTCGCCCTCTCAGGTCTAATTAATCAGAAGCTCTAAAGATCTATCTTTAGATCTATGCTTTATAAATTGTAGGCTCAATAAGACACAGTGCAGCAAGATTTGAACTTGAGAAGAAAACACCAATGTCCAAATGCTCAGTCATTCCTCCCACCTCATCTTAATCTCAGTGTTACTCCTCATCTCATTTTATAACACAGCCTTCTCTTTAACCATATATATACTACATTTTCTGAGACAAAATGAATATCTTATTCTGGGCCATGCATTACTTCAATACCATGCGATTTTTTTTTTTTTTTTTGCATCCTTAACAATGAATTTTAAGCTAGGGAAGAGGACTGAGCTAGTCATTTCCTAATATTGTTAACTATTCATATATTACCTGATTAATTTTTTTTCAATTTTTAAAGTTTAAATTTTCTAACTTAAAATTTTAAATCATAAATTATATAATATTATTGGGTTAAATTATGTCAAGTTCAGCATATGTCACTTATTTAGTGAGCACCCATCATGTTTTAGACACTCAAGCCACTGGCAGAGAAACAACACAGACAGAAACACAGCTCCTGCCCTTAAGGACCAGAGACTACTAGAGATCCCAGACAAAACGAACATGATAAGGGCTTTGTAAAGGGAAGTAGGTATGAAGGGCAGTGGGGAAAGGAGGAAAGCATATGATGCCTTTCCAGGTAAACTGATCCCAACAACATGCTGAAATTAGGTGGGCAAACAGGGAATGGCATGATTGGAAGCAAAAAGAACAGTGTGCACTAAAGCCCAGAAGCAAGGGAAGGTATGTGAAATTTGGGAAATTGAAGAAATTCAGTAAGACTGAAGCATAAGCACCTGGGAGAAGTGTTAGAAGACAAGGCTGGAGATATAAGTCCAGCTCGAGAGAGCGAAGATATAAAGAAGACAATGAGCTCTCAAGTACAGGTGCTAGAATTGCCAAGCAAGGACAATGTGAAGGCAGTGGGGCCAAGGGTGTGGGTAATCAGGAGGGAGCTCTGTGTGGAACACATAGGTTTGGAGGTCCTAACACCTAAATTTTTAAGTGTAGCTATATATGCAAGCCTCAAACTTATTTTTAATGGCTTATTTATCTATTTGAAAGGCCAAGTGACAAAGAGAAATGGAGAGATATATTATCTATCTTTTGGTTCACTCTCCAAATGACCACAATAGCCATATGTCAGGTCTGGGCCAGGTACAAGTCATGGGTCTGGAACTCCACACAAGTCTCCCACACAGGTGGCAGGTGCCCAGGTACTTTGGCAATCTTCCACTGGTATCCCAGTTGCATTACCAGGGAACTAGATTGGAAGCAGGGTAGCTGGGACGCAAACCAGCACTCCAACATGGGATTCTGGTGTTGCAAGCACTAGCTTAACCTGCTGTGCCACAACACCAGCCCCTCTCACACTCTTTTATGAGAAAAAAAAATAATTTCATTTGATGGTTTTTTTTTCAAGTATTTTTATATTAAATACGCATTTGCAGTAAAATCTCAGATAAGGAAAAAAACACTCCTCTGAGGCAAACCACCCTATGGTTTCCTTACCTGTAAAATGGCATGATAAGCTCGATTCATATATGCAAGCCAGGCCTGTGGAAAGAAAATTGCACGGTGCCACTCTGAAAGCTGGATGTGAACCTGTGGGAAAAATGAGCCACAATATGTTAGACTATACAGTATTAAAACAGAATGAAATTACAACTATATCATCAATTCTCTCCCTTCATTTAAAGTAGTTTGTAAAACAAAACCAAATCCGTCAGGGATCAGAACCACAAATAGTATCTTTTGTATATTTCCAAAGGAAAAGAGTTTTAGTGTCTTGTAAAGGTAAAATGAAGGAAGCCTGGAATTTTCTAAATTAAAGCAAATAAAATCCTACGATAATAAGTTAAGATGTATGTGCAATACAAATACCTCTTTGAAAATTAAGAGACTCTCTAAAGTCTGCTTCCAATGTCAGGAAACTGCGTATTGTCTAGCAAATCCCCCTAGCCATTTTAAATAAAAATAAATATTGCTCAATCCTGCATTTTCAATGTGACAATTTCTGAAGTAATAATCTTAAACTGCCAACAGAAATATTATGTTGTGTACAAGAGCATGCAAATGGGCACTGCACACAGCAATTGTGAACACCACTAGTTAAATACCCTTTAATCAGTGTGGGTAAACAAGAGGAAAAATGATATATGCCAACATGGAAACTCTATTTTTGAACACAGGCCCAGACAAAACATCTGGTTCTCATAGCCATTTATGTTTCTACCTATTAGTATAAGGCTACTTTGCAACAAATCATCTCAAAGTCTGCTTCTGCTGAAGAAAGATCACTCAAGGAAAACAATCACAGTGCATCACGTTTCATGTTTCCTGTAACTCATATCATCTAAACTCAAACAGCTAAAACTTGAGTGTGTCCTACAGACAAGAGAAGTACAAGTGTATGTATACATACAGCAGAATCGCAGTAACTAGAATTTAAGGACATTTTGTCATCCCTTATGATATAGAAGATTACAGCCTCTCTGATTATAGTGGATTCCCATGGCCCCTGGCATGTTCTTTAATCTCAGTCCTAGTGAGGGTCTATCTACCACATGCAAGGTACCATGGGAGAGTGTGAGGATTATCAATCAACCTATGTCTGCAGAGAGCTTTCTAGCTGGCAGGAAATAGGCACAAACAGATTATATGGGAAAATTATGAGGATTCTATAGGAATGAAGAGAATAAAGAGATTAATTCTGACTACAATTAATCACCTCTTCTGCCACAACTTTTTTTAAAACTTAGAGAGTCAAGCAGTATGAAATAGGCACCACAGAGTGAACTTTTAAAAGAGTATAAAGATAGTTCTCTCCTTTCTCTTATTAAGTACTAATTCTGTAAGTGGGATGAGGGGAGTCTTGTTAGTAGATCAACAAAAACCAAATCCTTGAAGGAGTAAGCCCTCTAATTCCTGCTTCTTCTCTTGTTATTCAGGAAACAAACTATCATCTAGGCCACATTTCCCCTGGGGGAGGCACAGTCAGTTCTTGGACCTGCTCTCTGCTTTCAGTATGTGGGCAATCTTACTTAACTTTTTTTTTAAACTATCAATTCTGAGCCCTTTTCTTTATGCCTTATTTTGACAATGGGTTTATCAGACAGAAACAACAGTTTAACGCCACAACTAAACTTTCATCTCTCTTATGTTAAAACCTACCGAGAATATCCACAGCCTCAGCAAATTGGTAAAAAGAGCAATGAATGTTTTGGGGAAGATAATGGTCTTAATTGCTGCTTAAACGTGAGCCTAAAAAAATGGAAAAGATTATGATAAAAATCTAACTGAAAATCATGAGAAAATTAAATGTTGAACTTTTAAAAATGAAGACATTCATGCCAGGAAACCTATTTAAATAGAGGTTATAAGTGAAACTGAAAGCTAATCCTGAAGCTGCTACTCCAATCATAGCAGGTGGGTGTAGGGAGGCAGTAGAACACTTTAGCCTTGAAGCCAGTCTGGACTCCCCATATGTAATGGGATTATACCCTCATTTTAGTGTTCTATGGAGTTAGCTGTGAATAAAATCTCTTCAAAAAAGCATCTGTTGCTGTTTCCCTTAATAAAGAGAGGCTCAGGGAGTCATGTCCTTAATTCCAGTTGTGTCACAGGCAAAAGGGACTCCCTTGACCATTCTTAATAAAAATATATTTTAGAGTGGCATTTCACTTAATATACAGACATCCACATTAATTACATTTTAAGTTAATGTTGTTAGGTTGAAAAATAAACTCAATTAGCATGTTTAAAGTATAAAATATGCTCTCAGCAACCTTTGAAAGAAACTCAACCAACAAAATAATTTCAAATCAAAAGGCTGCATCTCAGCTATTCAGCAGATGATAAAGCAGAGTTCACTGACCAGCATGTCACGAAGTTTAGTTAATATCTAAGATTTACTTTTCTCGGAACACATACTCTTGCAATGATAGCTGCCTGGTGGACTGCTAAATCAAGCAGGCCAAATGACTAACGGAAGAACAGGAGTAGAGTTTTGATGTGTAGGAAGCTGTGAATATAAAAAAAAAAAAATTATACATTGCCTATAGAAGATATTGCATTAGGGAAATATGCCAGAAGGAAAATATGCTAATGAAGTGAGGTGGGAGAGAGGTTTAAAGATTAAATGGATACTCAGGAAGGATAGGAGCAAGAAGGTCAAGTCTGAGCAAAAACTTGAAGGAGATGAGGATGGAATTGCTAGTGAGAATATAAAATGGTTCAGCCATTATGGAAAAGTTTATTGTTTCCTCAAAAAGTTAAACAGTGGGGGCAGCACCGTGGCATGGTAGATAAAGCTGCTGCCTGTCAGATAGGCACCGGTTAGAGTCCCAGCTGCTCCTCTTCAAATCCAGCTCCCTGCTATGGCCTGGGACATCAGTAGAAGATGGCCCAATTCCTTGGGCCCCTGCAACCACGTGGGAAGAAGCTCCAGGCGTCTGGCTTCGGATTGGCCCAGCACAGGCCATTGCAGCCATTTGGAGAGTGAACCAGAGGATGAAAAATCCCTCTCTCTCTGCCTCTGTAACTCTGCCTTTCAAATAAATAAATAAATCTTTTGAGAAAAATTTAAACGTAGAAATACTATATGAGTCAGCATTTTGACTCCTAATTGTAATCTTATTTTTTATTTTTATTTTAAGATTTTATTTATTTATTTGAGAGGTAGAGTTACAGACAGTGAGAGGCAGAAACAGAGAAAGGTCTTCCATCCATTGGTTCACTCCCCAATGGCCGCAATGGCTGGAGCTGCACCGATCCGAAGCCAGGAGCTTCTTCCTGGTCTCCCACGCGGGTGCAGGGGACAAAGGATGTGGACCATCTTCTACTGCTTTCCCAGGCCACAGCAGAGAGCTGGATTGGAAGAGGAGCATCCGGGACTAGAACTGGTGCCCATATGGGATGCTAGTGCCGCAGGTGGAAGATTAACCATGGCGCTGGCCCCTCCTACATGTAATCTTAAACAACTGAAAACATGTATACAAACCAATACTTGCATATGAATGCTCATAGCTATATCTTCACAATAGTCAAAAGGTACAAACAACCCAAATGCCCACCAAGGGATGAACAAGAGTGTCCACACATGAAATATCATTCAGTGATGAAAAGAATAATATTACTGATTAAAGTTATATCATAAAGGAATCTTAAAAACATTATGCTAACATGGAAGAAGTCAGACACAAAAGGTCATATAGTATATGTGATTCCACTTACAGACAATATCCATCCAGCATTTGTTGTCATGGGTAGAGAATAGGGGAGAGAGGAAGAAGGGAAGGAAGAATGGGAAGTGAGCATTTAATGGGTATCTGGTCTCATTTGGAGGTGATGAAAGTTTTCAGAACTAGATAGAATTCCTAATTCACATTAGGAATGTATTGAATGCCACTGAATTGTAATTATTAAGCTTTACAATGGCAAAATCCATGTTATGTCAATGTCACTTCAATTAGCAAAAAACAAAACACACATATACACACACACACACAAGGTAAGGCAAAAAGTGTAAGGCAGGCACAGGGCTGACCTGTGTAAAGAAGAAAGCCAGTGTAACTAGAGTAGACAGAGTAAGCAAAGGGGAGAGCAGGAAGAGAAAAGGTTGGTGAATTAACAGGGGAACCAGAGAGTTCAGGGTCTTCTGGGTCACTTTTCAAGACTTGTTTTTATTCTTACTCATGGGGGAGCTATTATAAGGTTTCGAGAAGAAGAATGACATGATCTAATTTACAGTGCAAATGGATTACACTGATGGTCATGTTGAGAACAGACTATAAGAGACAAGGGTCAAAGTCGGCAAAGCTGCTCAACAGTCCAGCTAAGATAATGCTGGCTCTGACAGACTACACTGGTTGCACTATAGAATAACGGTCTTCAAACAGCTAGCTATGCAAATGCTAGCCCATATCAAAGACAATGTGAAGAAAAATGTCAATATAGAAGACAGAAGATGAAGAAGCAAAACTGTTCAGAAAGAAGTGAGGATGAAAGCTGGGAGTTTAGCCCATAATGGGATGGTCTCTAGGATTCTTTAAACCAAATTCACAAATGTAGGGAAATGTTGAAGAAATGAAAAAAAAAAAATCATGTTTCCTCACCAATACAGGTTTTACTTAAGGACTACAAAGCCATCTAATTAGTTAATTTACTCATCAGAATACATTGCCCAGAACTTAAGTATCATGTTCTCTCTCCTGAGAGATCTTAATAAATACAGTTAGTCCATCTATAAGAAAGTAACCCATGCTAACAGCCCTTTTTTAAGTACTATAAATCATGTAAGACAAATGTGTGTCAAGGTTGTTTGATTGTCAAATTGGAATAGGATAGGCAGGGCAACATGTTATCACTGACAGGCAAACTAAGAACTTCCTATTGATTTCAAAACACAATCTCATAAATTAAGGCAGTTTTCATGCTCACCAGGAATATATGTTACTATGAAAGATGGAAAGAATTTAACTTCAGTAGCTACTTCTATATACAAATGAATACTGAACCACAACATTTGGCTTTGTGACACATGCATTCTTCACACATCAGTAGAAGAAAAACTATTACCACTTAGTGTCAGATACCCCCAAAGCCACTCAATGTCCCATTGTTTATATATAAGAAATATCAGATTTCAATAATCTGTCAAATATAACCTTTTTGGAAGAAAATATTTTTTTCTGTACCCTGACAAACAGTGAGAAGGAAGGGCATGCAGAGGACAGCTTTTTAAAGTTAAATGACATAGATCTCTTTGCAGGTATTGTTAAAATATTTAATATTCCTTCCTTCTCTCCCGCATTTGCTCTCCTGGCCTCCTTTCTTGCATGTCTCCCCCTACACACATACCCCATTAGCTATCCAGATAGCATTAACTTAAAAGCTGACAATTCAATCACATCTCAAGCAACCATTTACTCTGTTATTTAATAGAAGGGGGGGAACCCAGTTACCATAACAACTCACATGTACACAGTAATCACAGAGTATCTAAAATATAGCAAACGATACTTTTCACAGTATTTTCTAGAGGAAATGTGTAATAAGCACAGTACAACTTCTCCACATTATTATTTACAAGGCTCATCCAATTGTGTCATATTTCAAGAAGGCTAACACTACCCCTGTACTTGATAAGAAGTGTGTTTTTTAAATAAAAAAGGAACTGAAAGAAGCCAAGTACATTTCGTGTAACTTGAGTGACTGGTTATATCATATGTAATTTGTGGCATCTAGGGAAATATTTAAGGGAGGCAGAAAAAAAAAACAAAATTAATTTACAAGGCAAAAAGAATCAAATGACGATCACTTAAAAATAAAACAAGAAGAAAATGGAACCAAAAATTTCTCAGTAGAGCTGTCAATAAGTCTGCATAAGGTTTCTCTGAAATCAAAAATTTTAAAAAGAGCCCATTACCTAATGCTCAGGCAGAATATGGCTGGGTGGTAGTGGTAGGATCAGGAAGATGTTCTTGTGCCCAAGAATGGAGAAAATAATGAAGCAGGACTGCCAGTCTCATTCAGAGGCAAATCAGCACCACCCAATTTAGAAAAGAGTGTCATGTCAGAGTTAAAATGCCAAAGGATGACAAGAGTGGCAGCAAATTTTAGAGAAGGAAACTGTCATTCACTTTCAGCTTCCTCCTCAGCAGGAGTCAAGTTAAGTTCAGGATTAGAAGAATATATAAATCAGTGGAGAAGAGGACAGTCCCTTGGGTTTGGAGAAGGCCTAGTAGATGTGAAATAACTACTGGGCGCCCCCTTCCAAGGGAGCAGAGGGCACTTCAGTCCCGGGGAAGTCTTAACACCAGTTATGCAGAAGAGCTCTGGTGCGTCAGGCCAGAGCGGAATCAGACTTAGATCTGTGATTCTTCCAAGAGTGACACGGGAGGATTTCACTTGAAGAAAATTCAGAGAGGCAGACATTGTGGCACAGCAGGTTAAGCCACAGCCTGCTGTACCAGCATCCCATATCCAGGTGCTGGTTTCAGTCCTGGCTTCTGATGACCCAGTCCCCTACTGATGAGCCTGGGTAAGCAGGAGAGAATGGCCCATGTGCTTAGGCCCCTGCCACCTGCATGCAAGACCCAGATGGAGTTCCAGGCTCCTGGCTTTGGTTTGGCAGACCTCCAGCCATTGTAGCCATTTGGGGAATGAATCAGCAAATGCAAGATATCTCTTTCTCTCTCTCTCGCTCTCTCAGCATGCCTTTCAAATAAATAAAAATAACGTGTTTTTTTTTTAAGTCAAAGAAAAAACATTGCTTTCAAAAACAAAAGGACACAACACTTTCCAAAGGAATTAATCACAGATTACATGACATAACTAGTTCTCTGTGGCAGTAGCAGGTAAGGAGCTTAGAAGTCACCATTCCGTCCTAACCACAAGTAAAAAGCTGAAGAAACTAAAAAATTAGTAATTTGTCTGAGGTCCATAAGGGTAGTGAGGGTAGCAAACTGCTGCCCACCTCCTAACCCCACAAATTGGAGATTTAGGGACATATAGAGAATCGCAACTTACTAGAGTAGAACCCTGTGGGCAGAAATCTCTTTGGAAATTAGTGTAAGGGTAAGAAAGCCTGAACTATAAATGATGAAAGACTAGAGGGTAAGCGTAGACAGATCTGAGAATTAAAAACTCCAGGTGGACCCAGTCATTGGAGAGGACCCACACCTTTGCAAATTTTACTTTAAAGAGCTCTATGAGGTTCTTACAGTGAATAGCAGAGGGAAAAATCACCATCACCTCGTGCTTTCGGCAAGGGAAATGGAAAAGAGGCTATTTTGACATAGCCTGAAGTATTCTGTTTTGCCATCAGAAGAAACTATTTAACAGAGCCGAAATCTAACAGCAGGGCTTAACTAACCTGGGGGAGGGGAAATACCCAACTCCAACATCTTGTAGCCTTTTGGGAGAAAAGAAGTACACAACTTCCACCCACTCTAGCTATCCTGTCCTACCTAAGAGATTAAGCAAATTGAAATGCAATTGTGAAGGCCACAGGCCGACTAGGCTACTGAAACCCAATAATATGACTACAGAGCACTTCTACTCTTTCCCCCAACCCTCTTCACATGTAATACCACTACATTACTGAGGGTTTATTTACTTCTTTTCTTTTCTTTTCTTTCTTTTTTTTTTTTTTTTTTTTTTTTTGACAGGCAGAGTTAGAGTTAGACAGTGAGAGAGAGAGAGACAGAAAGAAAGGTCTTCCTTCTGTTGGTTCACCCCCCAAATGGCCGCTACAGCCGGCACACTAGGCCGATCCGAAGCCAGGAGCCAGGTGCTTCCTCCTGGTCTCCCATGCGGGTGCAGGGCCCAAGGACCTGGGCCATCCTCCAATGCCTTCCCAGGCCACAGCAGAGAGCTGAACTGGAAGAGGAGCAACTAGGACAGACCCTGCACCCTAACTGGGACTAGAATCTGGGGTACCGGTGCCAGTGGTGGAGGATTAGCCTAGTGAGCCACGGTGCCGGCCTACTTCATTTCTTTTGACTTAGTACATCATTGCCTGGCAACTAAAAAAAAAAAAAAAAAAAAAAACTACAATGACAATGTATAATGAACAAAAAAACAACTGAAGAAACAGAGCAAGCTTCAAAACCAGACACACAAATGACAGGTATGTTGGATTTATCAAGCTTAGAATTTAAAACAACCATTAATAATAAATTGAAGGTTTTACTGGATAAAGTACTTAAATGCAAGAAGAAACAGACAAGGTAAGGTGACAGGTGATAATTCTAAGGAAGAGCCAAAAAAAGAAATGTTAGAAAGCAAAAACACTGTAACAGAAATGAAAAATGGACATACTAGTGGACTGGGCAAAATGAAAAAAGAATTTCAGGACAAAGAATATATTGATGTAATACTTTATCCCTTTTAGAATTTTTTTTTGTTCTAGTACTATTGGTTGAACTCTGTAATTAACACAATTATTCTTAGGTGTTTAAATTTTAACTGAAAAGTGATCCCTGTTAAATATAAGAGTGGGAATAAGAGAGGGAGGAGATGTACAATTTGGGACATGCTCAAGCTGACTTGCCCCAAATGGTAGAGTTAGAAACATACCAGGGGATTCCAATTCAATCCCATCAAGGTGGCATGTACCAATGCCATCTCACTAGTCCAAGTGATCAATTTCAGTTCACAATTGATCACACTGATAGGTCTAAGAGTCAAAGGGATCACACAAACAAGACTAGTGTCTGCTAATACTAACTGACAGAATCAAAAAGGGAGAGAACAATCCAACATGGGAAGGGGGATACACAGCAGACTCATAGAATGGCAGATGTCCTAAATAGCACTCTGGCCTCAGAATCAGCCCTTAAGGCATTCGGATATGGCTGAAGAGCCCATGAGAATATTTTAGGCATGGAAAGCCAAGGGACTGTGGCAAAAAAACCATAAACAAACAAACAAACAAAAAACCTAAATGAAAGATCTCTGTGAGTGAGATCCCAGTGGAAAGAACGGGGCCATCAAAGAAGGAGTTACCTTTCTCTGAAGGGAGGAGAGAACTTCCACTTTGACTATGACCCTGTCGGAATAAGATTGAAGTCGGCGAACTCAAAAGGCTTCCATTGCCTTGGCAACTCATGACTAGAGCCTAGGGAGATTACTGATGCTATAAACAAGAGTGTCAAATTGTTATGTCAACAACAGGAGTCACTGTGTACTTACTTCTCATGTGGGATCTGTACTTAATGTGTTGTCCAATGTGAAGTAATGTTATAACTAGTACTCAAACAGTATTTTACACTTTGTGTTTCTGTGTGGGTGCAAACTGATGAAATCTTTACTTAATATATACTAAATTGATCTTCTGTATATAAAGATAATTGAAAATGAATCTTGATGTGAATGGAATGGGAGAGGGAGTGGAAGATGGGAGGGGTGCGACTGGGAGGGAAATTATGGGGGGGGGGGAGCCATTGTAATCCATACACTGTACTTTGGAAATTTATATTTACTAAATAAAAGTTAAAAACAAAGAAACTTCTGAAACTAAAAAGCAAAGAGAAAAACATCTTAACAACAACAACAAAAATGAGAATAAAATAGCCAAGCACTGTGAGACAACTATAAAAGGTTTAACATACACATAACAGGACTACCATAAGAAAAAGAGAGGAAAATAACAGAAGAAATATTTATAGAAATAATGACTGAGAATTTTCCTAGGTCACAGATGTAGGAGAGTCAGAAAACACCAAGCTGTATAAATGGCCCAAAACCTATAGGTAGGTAGGCATATAATATTCAAGCCATAGAAAATCAAAGATAAAGGGAAAAAAAAAAAAAACACCTGTGAACAAAGTCAGAGGAATATATGGCTTATAAATAGAGGAGCAAAAATAGAAATTATATCCAACTTCCTTTCAGAAACCTTACAAGCAAGAAAACAGCACAGTGAAATATCTAAAGTACTGAGTGTCCAAACTATTAATCTAGAATTCTGTACCCTGTGAAATAATCCTTCAAAAGTAAAGGAAAAATAAAGCATTTATCAAACAAACAAAACAGAGATAATTTGTTGCCACTAAGCCTTTCAGGAAATTTTAAGATTTTTTTAAATTCTTTTTTTTTTTTCAGTGCAATTTATTTTTAAAATTTTTTTAACTTTACAATTTTTCAGCAGTTTGCCACATTTACTTCAAGTGTAGACATTGTATGTTAAAAGAAATTTTTAAAACAAGAAAAATGATAAACAGAAACTCAGATCTACATGAAGAAAGGAAGATCGTCAGTAAGGAATAAGTAAGAGCAAAATAAAAACATTCAATACTTTGTTCTTAATTAAATAACACTTTGCCCAAAATAACAATTCCAGTAATGTATTTTATTATGCATGCTTATGAATAGGTGAGATTAGAAATTAGTGAAACAACTAGGAAAAATGTACCTTAATACAGTATTTGTGGGAATATAAACTAGTACAACCATTATAGAAGACAGTATAGAGATTCCTCAAAAAAATCTGTAAATAAATCTACTATATGATCCAATCATCTCACTCCTGGGAACTTATCCCATGGGAAATGAAATAAGCATAGAAAAGAGTGATCTCTATCCCCATGTTTCTAGCAGCTCAAATCACAATAGCTAAGCTATAGAATCAAGCCAGATGTACACCAACTAATGACTGGATAAAGAAAATGTGGTGTATGTATACACAATGGAATATACTCAGCCATAAAAAATGAAATTCTGGGGCCGGTGCTGTGGTGCAGCGGGTTAAAGCCCTGGCCTGAGGCACCAGCATCCCATATGGGCGCCAATTCTAGTCCTGGCTGCTCCTCTTCCGATCCAGCTCTCTGCTATGGCCTGAGAAAGCAGTAGAAGTTGGCCTAAGTCCTTGGGCCCCTACACCCATGTGGGAGACCCAGAAGGAGCTCCTGGCTCCTAGCTTCTGATTGGTGCAGCTACAGCCGTTGTGGCCATCTGGGGAGTGAACCAGTGAATGGAAGACCTCTCTCTCTGTCTCTACCTCTCTCTGTAACTGTCTTTCAAACACAATAAAATAAAATCTTTAAAAAAAATGAAATCCTGTCTTTTGCAATAAAATGGATGCAAGTAGAGACCAATATACTTAGTGAAATAAACCAGACCTAAAAAGACAAGTACCATTTATTTTCTCTGATTTGTGGTGGCTAACATATAGAGTACAAAAACCAAAACCATGAATGATAAGAGTGAAATTGACATCTTATGATCTGACTACTATTTAAAGCCCTTGTCTATATTTTTTTGGAACAGTAGACTTTCTACTTTTTAAACACTATATTTAGAGGAACATTAAGCCTGTGGTTATAACGTGAACTGAAAGTATATTATCACAACAATTCAAAGGAAAAAAAAAGGAAGGAAGAAGAAGGTAGAGAAGGAAGGAGGGACATATCATCATGTTCTTAGAATTGTATTTATGAAAGACAAGAAATCTGTTCTATTTATATTAATAAAAAAGTCTCCATCAAAGTAAAAACACATCCACATTTCAAAAAGATTAAATGATTAACTCAACAAGCATTTATTAAGTATCTACTATTGTCAAGAATACTAGACACTGGATCTATATATGAAATTCCCTGATTTTTGGAATTTATGATTTACTAAAGGAGAAAAACTCTGTGATTTGTACAGTGTCACCAAAATTTTCTCCTTTAGATCAGTAGGTTAAGCTAGATACAGGGTGAAAGAAGCAGAAAGAAAGAATAGTCTCAGAGATATTTTTAAAATGAAATTCGGGGGGCTGGCATGGTACAGCAGGTAAAGCTGGTGCCTGAGATGCCGGCATCCCATATGGGTGCCAATTCATGTCCCCGCTGATCCACATCCAATGCAGCACCCTGCTAATGGCCTGGGAAAAGCAGCAAAAAGTGATCCAGGTGTTTGGGCCCTTGCCGCTCTTGTGGGAGACCGGATGAATCTCCTGGCTCCTGGGTTTGGCCTGGCCCAGAGCTGGCCATCGCAATCTTCTGGGGAATGAAGTAGGTGATGGAAGATCTCTCTCTCTCTCTCTGTAACCCTGACTTTCAAAATAAATAAATAAATCTTTAAAATGAAATTCACAATTACAAACATTACTGTAAAGAAAATTCCAGACCCAGATGGTTTCACTGGAAAATTCTGCCAAGCATGTAAGGAAACAATAAAAACAATTCTTGATAAATTCTTCCAGGGAAGGTAGGAGAAGAAGATACTACCCAATTAACTTTATTAGGATAGCATTATCTGAGTAACAAAACTAAGCAAGATACTGCAAGAAAATAAGAGAAAAACATCGTTCATGGGCATAGACGCAGAAATTCTTAACCAAACATTAATAAATCAAATACGGCAATACATAAACAGAACAGTATATTATGATCAAGTGGAGTTCATCCCAGGAATGTAGGATTGGTTTGCATCAGAAAATTAATCAAAATAATTCATCATATCAACAAATTTTTAAAATACATGATCATCTCAACAGATGTGGAAAAAAGCATTCGACAAAATTCAATCTATTTGTGACTAAAAAACAAAACAAAAACTCTCGGCAATTTAGGACTACATAGAAATTTCCTCAGCCTGTATAGAATATTATACAAGTTGCACAATAAATCAAATTAAGTGGTGAAACACTGAATGGTTTTTCCCTCACATCATTGATACGACAACAATGTCTGTGGTCACCAGCCCTATTTAGCATTCAGTGGATGCTCTGGACTGTGCAATTAGTCAAGAAGAAGAAATAAAAAGACATAAATATCAGAAAGAAAAAAGTTGAAACCATCTTTATCACAGTTAATATTACAATGAGAAAAACAGGATAAAATTGAATTCTTCAAAATTAAAAAATACTATTCAAAAGATAATGCTAAGAAAATGAAAAGACAAGTTATAGATTTGAGGAAAAAATTTGCAAAACCCATTTGAAATAAAGAATTTACATCTAGAATATATAGTGACCTTTTTTTGAAAACAAAAACCACAGTTCTTTTTTTTTTTTTTAAATGAATGGGCAACAGAGGATTGGCATTTAGTCAACTGATTAAGATGCCAGTTTAGCATAGTGATTAAGGTGTTAGATAAGATGCTAGTTAAAGCACCCATGTCCCACATCATAGGGGCTGCATCTGACATCTATTAGGAAAAGAGTGCAGGTTGGTGCCTCCTCACATGGGGAATCAAAATTAAGAAAAAAGGGCACAAAACAGAGAGGAGACAGAATATGAACTTGCAGCCAACCCAAATTTAGTCAGAGAAAGTAAGCTCACAGAGGTTGACCAACTGCCATCATGCTCACAGACAGAACATATGGCAGAGACTCAGACCCAAGCAGGCTGGACCCTTTCATATCTTAGGTGGGCCAGGGGTGGGGGTGGGGGGCAGTAGGTGGAGATGAGATTCTCCATACTGGTTAACCTGCAAAAGCATCTCTTCAAGTTTGCCCCATTGGATTTCAAACCTGGGGAAGAACGTAGTGGGTGGGGTGGGGAACAACACAAGATCTCAGGTTTATGTCCTTGTTCCATCAATGCCCACCAGCTTCTGCTCCTAATTCTACTAGCTTCCTAGAGGCAACAGTCATGACTCATGTGATTGAGTTCCTGAGACCCACAGGGGAGACATGGAGTGAGGTTTTGGCTCTTAGCTTCCACCCAGCTCAGCTCCAATTGTCAGGGCATTTGGGGAGTGAATTAGTGAATGGAAGTAAGTTTGTGTGTCTGTCTCTCTCAATCTCTCTCTCTTTTATCTCTCATCCTCCCACCATGATTGTGTCTATCTCTCAAATAAATAAATAAAATATTTTTTTAAAAAATGAGCAAACATCAAAGGATAAATTTAAGGAGATATCAATAGCAAATGAACATATTAAAACATGCTGGTCATCATTATTCACTGAGGGAATACAAATTAAAATCACAATTGGAAGGTGGCTAGTGCTGTGGCACAGTGGGTTAAGCCTCTGCCTGTGGTGCCAACATCCCATATGAGCGCCAGTTGGTATCCCAGCTGTTCCTCTTCAGATTCAGCTCTCCACTTGTGGCCTGGGAAGGCAGTGAAGGATGGTCCAGGTGCTTGGGCCCCTGCACCCATAAGGGAGAACTGAAGGAAGCTTCTGCCTATTGGTTTTGGATCAGCCCAGCTCTAGAATGAACCAGCAGATGAAGACCTCTCTGTCTGTCCCTCTCCCTATCTGTAACTCTACCTCTCAAAGAAATAAATAAAATCTTTAACAAAAATCAAAATGGGAAATCACCACCCACTACAAGGATGGTTAATTTTTTTAAAGCTGACAATAGCAAGTACTGGCAAGGAGGAAGAATAGCTGAAACTCTTACACATGGTAGGCAGGAAATCAAAATGAGACAGTCTAAGAAAACAGTTTAGTAGCTGCTACAGTTATATATGCACTGACCACACAATGTGGTGACGTGGTGATCTCCTTCCTAGATATTTACAAAAAGGAAATGAAAACAAATGTGAATACACAGACCTGTATGAGAATGCTCAAAGGTCCCACAACTGGTGAATTAATAAACAAACTGCCAACAATTAAAAAATGCTCAGGGAAATGCAAATCAAAGCCACAATAAGGTTTCACCTCACTCCAGTTAAAATGGCTTTCATACAGAAATCAACAAACAATAAATACTGGCAAACATATGGGAAAAGGGTACTCTAATCCACTGTTGGTGGGAATGTAAACTGGTAAAACCACTATGAAAATCAGTTTGGAGATACCATAGGAAATCTGAATATAGACCTACCATATGACAAAGCCATCCCTCTCCTCGGAATTTACCCAAGGGAAATAAAATCCGCAAATAAAAGAATTATCTGTACCCCCATGTTTATTGCAGCTCAATTCACAATGGCTAAGACATGGAATCAACCTAAATGTCCATCAACAGTAGACTGGATAAAGAAATTATGGGACATGTACTCTATAGAATACTATACAGCAGTCAAAAACAATGAAATCCGGTCATTGGCAACAAAATGGAGGAATCTGGAAAACATCATGCTGAGTGAAATGAGCCAATCCCAAAGGGACAAATATCATATGTTCTTGCTGACCAGTGACAACTTACTGAGCACCTAAAAGGAAAAATTGTTGAAGTGAAATGGACACTATGAGAAACAATGTCTTGTTCAGCCCTTGTCCTGACTGTTGAGGAATAACTTACTATTTTATTCCTTTTAGTATTTTTTTGTTCTACTTAATACCATTTGTTGAACTCTTTAATTAACACACAATTATTCTTAGGCATTTAAAATTAACTGAAATGTGATCCATGTTAAATATAAGAGTGGTATTAAGAGAGGGAGGCAATGTACAGTTTGGCACATGCTCACTCGGACTTAGCCCTAATGATAGAGCTAGAAATGTGCCAGGGGATTCCAATTCAATCCCATCAAAGTGGCATGTACCAATGCCATCTTACTTGATAAAGTGATAAGTTTAAGTTCATAATTGATCAAAAAGATAGAATTAAGTGTCAAAGGGATTACATAAATAAGACGAGTGTCTGCAAATAATAATTGATAGAATTAAAAAGGAGAGAATGATCCTACATGGGAGGCAGGATACACAGCAGACTCATAGAATGGCAAATGCCCTAAACAGCACTCTGGCCTCAGAATCAGCCCTTAAGGCATTCAGATGTGGCTAAAAAGCCCATGAGAGTTTCACAAGCATGGAAAGCCAGACACTAAAGCAAAAAAATATGACCTAAATGAAAGATCTCTGTGAGTGAGATCCCAGCAGAAAGAACAGGCCATCAAAGAAGGCAGTACCTTTCTCTCATGGGAGGAGGGAACTTCCACTTTGACTATGGCCTTGTCTAAATAAGGTCGGAGTTTGTGAACTCAAGAAGCTTCCACAGCCTTGCCAGCTCATGACAGGAGCCACAGGTGATTACTGACGTCATAAGTAAGAGTGTCAATTGTTAAATCAACAACAGGAGTCACTGTGCACCTGCTCCCCATGTAGGACCTCTGTCCTTAATGTGTTGTACTATGCAAATTAACGGTAAAACCACTACTATTCAAACAGTACTCTATACTTTGTATGTCTGTGTGGGTACAGTCTTTTGAAATCTTTATTTAGTATATACTAAATTGATCTTTTATATATAAAGATAATTGAAAAAGAATCTTGATAAAGAATGAGATAGGAGAGGGAGCGGGAGATGGGATGGTTGCGGGTGGGAGGGAGGTTATAGGGGGAAAAGCCACTATAATTCAAAAGTTGTACTTTGGAAATTTATTAAATAAAAGTTGAAAAAAAGAGATAGTATATTAGGAAGCATTAAGAAGTAAACATCTTTGCTTCACAAAGATCATGGAAAATGAATTAAAAGACAAATTTTTTATTCCTCAAAACTTTTTAAAGCCATGCATACTTTGTCATAATACACAGATTCCGTGAACTTTTTCGAAGATCTCTCTCATATACTCAGATTTCAAAAAAGAAAAATTGCACCCAAATAAACTTAACTTCAATTAAAAAAAGAAAAGAAAAAGGAGATGTAAAAACAAATACTACCTACCATATAACCTAGCAATCCCACTCCTGAAATCAAAAGAATCATTAGGAACTATTACAAACAGCTATAGGTCATCAAAGTTGAAAATCTAGAAGAAATAGATAGGTAGGACACATACAATCTACCAAAACTGAGTTATGAAGACATAAAGGTGAAGGTGGAGATTGAATCAGTAATACTCTCCCAACAAACAAAATCCCAGGACTGCATGGTTAAACTGCTGAATTCTACAAGCTTTTTTTTTTTTTTTTTTTTTTTTTTTTTTTTTTTTTTTTTTTTTTTTTTTGCTAAGCAGAATTAGACAGTGAGAGAGAGAGACAGAGAAAAAGTTATAGACAGTGAGAGAGAGACAGAGAGAAAGGTCTTCCTTCTGTTGGTTCACTCCCCTAATGGCCGCTATGGCCAGCACACTGTGCTGATCTGAAGCCAGGAGCTGGGTACTTCCTCCCGGTCTCCCATGCAGGTGCAGGAACCCAAGCACTTGGGCCATCCTCCACTGCCCTCTGGGGCCACAGCAGAGAGCTGGACTGGAAGAGGAGCAACCAGGACTAGTACGCAGTGCCCCAACTGGGACTAGAACCTCGGGTGCCAGTGCTGCAGGCAGAGGATTAGCCAAGTGAGCCATGGTGCCGGCCCAGCAGACTTTTAAAGAAGAACTAATTCCAATTTTTATCAAACTATTCAAAACAATGGAAAAGGAGGGAATCCTCCAAAATTCCTTCTATGAGGCCAGCATCACCTTAGTTCCTAAACCAGAAAAAGATACAACAAAGAAAGAGAACTATAGACTAATATCCCCGATGAACACTGATGTAAAAAACCCTCAACAAAATATTAGCTAATCAAATCCAACAATACATCAGAAAGATTATTCAACCAGAACAAGTGAGATTTACCCTTGGTATGAAAGGATGGTTCAAATTATGCAAATCAGACCTCACATTAATAAACTAAAGAATAAGAACCATATGATTATCTCAGTGGATGCAGAAAAAAGCATCTAATAAAATAGAACATCCTTTCACAATAAAAACCTTAAGCAAATTGGGTATAGAAAGAACATTCCTCAACACAATCAAGGCAATTTATGACGAACCCACAGCCATCATCCTTTTGAATGGGGAGAAATTGGAAGCATTCCCATTAAGATCTAGAACCAGACAATGATGCCACTCTCACCACTGCTATTCAATATTGCCCTGGAAGTTTTATCCAGAGCCATAAAGCAAGCAAAAGAAATCAAAGGGATAAATTTGAAAAAGAGAGTCAAACTATCCCTATTTGCAGATGACACAATTCTAAATATAGGGGATTCAAAAGACTCCACTGAGAGATTATTGCAACTCATAGAAGAGTTTGGTAAAGTGGCAGGATATAAAATTAACACACAAAAACTAATAGCTTTTGTATACCAGACAATGCTATGCCTGAGAAAGAACTTCTGGGATCAATCCCATTAACAATAGCTACAAAAAAATTAAATGTCTTGGAACAAATTTAACCAAGGATGTCAAAGAGCTCTACGATGAGAATTATAAAACATAAAAGAAAGAAGTAGAAGATACCAAAAATGGGAAAATCTTCTGTGTTCATGGATTAGAAGAATCAATATCATCAACATGTCCATAGTACCAAGAGCAATCTAGGGATTCAATCAAAATACCAACAACATTCTTCTCAGAACTAGAAACATCAATGCTAAAATTATATGCAATTACAAGAGACCACCAAAGAGCTAAAGCAATCTTAACCAAGGAAAACAGTGCTGGAGGCATTATAATACCAGATTTCAAGACATGGTGCAGAACTATAATCAAAACAGCGTGGTGATGGCACAAAAACAGACATGTAGACCAATGGAACAGAATAGAACCTCCAGAAATCAATCCACACATCTGCAACCATCTAATCTTTTATAAAGGAACTAAAATCAATTCCTGCAATAAGAACAGTCTGTTCAACAAATGGGCATGGGAAAATTGGATTACTACATGCAGAAGTATGAAACAAGATCCCTACTTCAAACCTTCTACAATAATCAACTCAAAATGAATCAAGGACTTAATACCATCAAATTACTAGAGAACACTTGAAACTCCTCAAGATATTGTCACAGGAAAAGACTTCTTGGAAAAACTCCCAGAAGTACAGGCAATCAAAGGAAAAACAGACAAGAGATTATATCAAACTAAGAAGCTTCTGCACTACAAAGGATACACTTAGCAGAGTGAACAGGACACCAACAGAATGGGAGAAAATATTTGCAAACTGTGATACTGATAAAGGGTTAATATCAAGAATCTATAAAGAGGCCAGCGCCGCGGCTCACTAGGCTAATCCTCCGCCTTGCAGTGCCGGCACACCAGGTTCTAGTCCCGGTTGGGGCGCCGGATTCTGTCCCGGTTGCCCCTCTTCCAGGCCAGCTCTTTGCTGTGGCCAGGGAGTGCAGTGGAGGATGGCCCAAGTGCTTGGGCCCTGCACCCCATGGGAGACCAGGAAAAGTACTTGGCTCCTGCCATCGGATCAGCGTGGTGCGCCGGCCGCAGTGCGGCGGCCATTGGAGGGTGAACCAACGGCAAAAGGAAGACCTTTCTCTCTGTCTCTCTCTCTCTCACTGTCCACTCTGCCTGTCAAAAAAAAAAAAAAAAATCTATAAAGAGATCAAGAAACTCAACAACATCAAAAAAATCCAGTTAATAAATGGGCAACAGATTTTGCACGTATTCTCAAAAGAGATAATTTAATGGTAATAGAGACATGAAAAAATACTCAGGATCACTAGCCACCAGGGAAATGCAAATCAAAACTATAATGAGGTTTCACCTCAACCCAGTTAGAATGGCTCTCATACAAAAAATCAACAAATAATAAATGCTGGCAAGGATGTGGGGTAAAATTACCTTAATACACTTTGGTGAGAATGTAAACTAGTACAGCCATTGTGAAAGGCAGCATGAAGATACCTCAGAAATCTCAATAGAGACCTAACATATAACCTAGCAATCCCACTCCTGAAAATTTACCCATGCCAAATGAAATCAGAATCTTTTTTTAAATTTTTTATTTTTTGACAGGCAGAGTGGACAGTGAGAGAGAGAGACAGAGAGAAAGGTCTTCCTTTGCCATTGGTTCACCCTCCAATGGCCGCCGCAGCCAGCACGCTGCAGCTGGCGCACCGCGCTGATCCAAAGCCAGGAGCCAGGTGCTTCTCCTGGTCCTCATGGGGTGCAGGGCCCAAGCACTTGGGCCATCCTCCACTGAACTCCAGGGCCGCAGCAGAGAGCTGGACTGGAAGAGGAGCAACCGGGACAGAATCTGGCGCCCCGACTGGGACTAGAACCCTGGGTTGGCCGGCACCACAGGCAGAGGATTAGACTATTGAGCCATGGCACCGGCCATGAAATGAGAATCTTAAGAGTTATCTGTGCCCCCCTGTTCATTGAAGCTCAATTTACAATAGCTAAGATATGGAATCAACCCAAATGTTCAACTGATCAATGGATAAAGCAAATATGGTGTACATACACTACGGAGTACTACTCAGCTATTAAAAACAAAGAAAGAAATCCCGTCTTTTGCAATAAGATGGACACAACTGGATACCATTACACTAAGTGAAATAAGCCAATCCCAAAAAAGATGAATACCATGTTTTCCCTGATGTATGGTAACTAATAGAGTACCAAAAAATATTATGTATATAAGTGAAAATTGAGATCTGATGATTGCTTACAACCCTTGTCTCTACTGTTGAGAAATAGTGTTTTTTTCTTCTTAATATTTGTTGAATTCATTACTTAGTGTAGGGTTAATGTTTTTAGTATAAAATAAGCTGAAAGAAGATGAAATGTGTTCATCTTAAAAAAAGTAAACTAAAATAATAAAACACTTTCATTTACTGTTAATTTCAAATACAAGGAAAATATAAATACTGATGCCCAAGACCCTTGCAATGAATTAGAAGTAAAAATAGGCAACATTCTTTAAATAATGAATTGATATTTATCCTAGAAAACAGAAGATAAACTTTGATGAAAGAAACCAAATTTCTAGGCTACTCTCTAATAATTATTCTAGGCAGTAGGGAACCATGGCAATTTATTTCAGAAATACATCAATATTTTAGTATATAGGGGCCAGTTTGTGGTACAGCAGGTTATGCTGTCACTTGCAATGCTAGCATCCTATATGTACACTGGTTCAAGTTCTAGCTGTTACACTTACAATTCAACACCCTGTTAATGCACCTGAGAAAGCAGCAGAAAACAGTCTAAGTGTTTGGGACTCTGCCATCCATGTGGGAGACCTGGATGGAGTTCCAGGCTCCTGGCTTCAGCCCAGCCCAGCCTATTCCTTCCACTGCAGCCATTTGGAGTGAACTTGCGCACAAAAGAACTCATTCTCTCTGTGTGTCTTTCTCTGTCTCTCCCTCTTTCTCTGTAACTCTGCCTTTCAAATAAATAAATAAAATCATTTAAAAATTATTATAAAATATTTTAGTAGCTGGTTAGATCTGATATTTTGGTTATCTTTAAAAGAAATATCTTAATTATGATAAAAACTATTTCCAAAAATATTATTCAATAAACATAAAACAAAAGAAAGATACCTTTAAACACAAATAAGAGGGCATTGGGATATAAGAAGGCACCTACCTCATGTACAAGAGCGAGAGATGTCTGCTTGAAACTTCGCCCTCTACTGGCCATCAGTCGATTCAATGGTTTGCCATCTTTACTCTGGTACATTGAAATATCATAGCAAAGCAACATACCACCTTTAAAACAAAGTAAACTTATGCAAACATTTCTTATGACAAAAGTTCATCAATTTATTCTTAGTAACCTATAATTAATCCTGATAGATTTACAATGAAATGATAATTTGCTAAAGAAATTATTTTTGACTACTGGTATTCAGGGAAAGGAAAAAATAGAAGAGAAAAAAAATCACCATTTAAAATATCACTCGTTTATATGTTACTTATAAGTAAATAAGTATAATTATAAGTATAGATATATAAATAAATTAGCAAATTTAAAACTGCTGGCTTAAGTTTTTGTGAATTGCTTATTCTAGACAGATTTTTTTAAATAAATTTAAATTACAAAGAAAAGCTTTGCATATGTTAATCTTCATAACATTTCTGAGCATCTCTTACTGAAGTATGATACAAGAGAAAAGCACAGCTACCATTAAGTATATAACAATGTATTTTTATACACTGAACACACACTTAACTAGCACACAAGAAACAACACATTATCAAAATCTCAGAACTTCCTCTTATCTCCTTACAGTCACACTCACTCTACAGAAAAGGCAGTTTAACTTCTGGCTACCATTTTGCTTATTTTATTACCATAAATTTTTTATTAAAATAAATATATATTAAAATTATTATGTAGTTCTAAAATATATATAATTTTAGTAAATTTTCTATGGTTAAAAGAAGATGAAGTATCATTGCAAGGTTCAATGTTCTAAATGAAAATGAAGTAGTTTGTTCATGGTATTGTTCATATATTTTATAGTTATTGGATTTTTGTCTGGTTACTCTGCCAAATATTGAAAATGACCTTCAATAATTCCAACATTATTGTGTATACTTTCTCTTCTATTTCAGATTATTGAAATATATTTTGAAGCTATGTCATTTCATGCACAGCAATTAGAACGATGATCGATGATGCTTTCCTAGTGGAAAGACTTTTTTTTTTTTTTTTTTTTTTTGGTCAGGCAGAGTTAGACAGTGAGAGAGAGAGAGACAGAGAGAGAGAGAGACAGAGAGAGAGAGAGACAGAGAGAAAGGTCTTCCTTTTCTGCTGGTTCACCCCCCCAAATGGCCGCTACAGCCAGCGCTGCGCCGATCCAAAACCAAGAGCCAGGTGCTTCCTCCTGGTCTCCCATGCGGGTGCAGGGCCCAAGCACCTGGGCCATCCTCCACTGCCTTGCCGGGCCACAGCAAAGCGCTGGACTGGAAGAGGAGCAACCGGGACAGAATCTGGTGCCCCAACCAGGACTAGAACCTGGGGTGCCGGAGCTGCAGGCGGAGGATTAGCCAAGTGAGCTGCAGCACCGGCCAAGACTTCTTTATCTTCATGAAATGTCCCCTTTATTTCTATTGTTTTCCTATATCTAGTACTTTTTCATTATGTGTTAGACAGTATATGAAAAAAGTATAGACACTTTAAATAATGTAGTTGTATATCAGAGAGTAGATTCTTGTCTCTTCTGTAAGATAGACTGAGTCAAAGACTGATCATCTCAACCAAATTAGAAACTGGTCTGGGTTAAGCTTGACTACCATCTTGGTAAACCTCGGTCTACCTCTGGTTCACTCCTGTTCTTAGGGACAACATCTCCCCATCCTTCCACTGGGTCTTTCATTCCTCAGTCAAGGAACATCATGAGACATTTAAGTCTGTACTCAGAAGTTTTCAACTTAGCTCCTTAGCCTCTCATCCAATAAAGCTTCAAATATGACAATTACCTTCAGAGAGAAACAGGCTGTAAATTTAGTGTTTTCTCACTCCAGTACCACATGAATGCCAAGACCTCTGTTGGTTTTTCCACCTCCTACACCAGTGTTTTGCTAAGGTTGAGCCTGAATGCTCACCATGTGGCCAGTATTAGCAAGTGCACCCAGGAGAGAGCAGCTGTAGATCTTCAGCATAAGTTCGCCACTCTCTCTAGGGCTTTATCTCTTATGTGCTTTGTTTCCAAGCTCATTCTAGTCAGTGTGTTTCTGCTAAGCACCACAAGACAGGAGAATTCATTTGCCTTTCAGAATCTTTAATAAGCCTGGATCTTTAGCTTTTGGTACAAGTTCAAAATTCAGAAACTGCCCAATGAGGAAAATCTCTAATTTTTCACCATAGTCCCATTCAACCACTAAGAATTCCACTTGCTTCTCTTTCCTCCATCAGGCCAGGCCTTTGCCTGTGCTAACCTCCAATCTTCATGTACAAGCAAAAATCAATGAATCTCCTTCAAGCGGAGTAAAAAAAAAAAAAAAAACAGTTCTAAAATATTCTGCCTACTCTAGACTTGGAGTTCATCTATTTGTCTTTGCTTCTACAGTTACAAGGTATTTTGAAATATAATTATTAATTTTTGTAGTGTGCACCTGTGTCTAAATGAATGACAGCAGCAACAATGCCCTGCCATGACTTATTATGTACTACCTGGAATTGAAAGTTGAATCATTACATTAAAAACCTATATCTTGATATTTTGCACTATTCTTACCTGCAAGGCCAGGTTTCAATCCTGGTTGCTTGTTTGTGTCATACATTTTCAATATAAAATTGGGGATTCCTGCCACAGTCTTTCCTTGGTCTGAGCGGACACCTCCTTTTAATGCCGAGTGATAAATGCCACGGGGCATATTCACCATTTCTTGCTTCACAAGCGATGTAAAAAACTCCTCCAAAGCTGAAAGACAATAAAAGGAGAAAAGATAAAGTATGTCACATGAGAAATTCATATAAAAACATAAAAATAACTTACATAAACTTCACACAATAAAAAGAAAATTCTAGATTCCCTTCCCTTTCTTCATTTCCCCTAATTAGAACACATATGTAGTTGCTCAAATTTAAAACTGTTGGAGTTGGGTACCAGCATTCTGGTATAGCAGGTAAAGCCACTACCTGAGATGCTAGCATCCCATACGGGTGCCAGATCATGTCCCAACTGCTCCACTTCTAATCCAGCTTCCTGCAAATGGCCTAGGAGAAGCAGCAAATGGCTCATGTGTTTGGGCCCCTGCCACCCATGTGGGAGACCTAGATGAAGTTCCTGACTCCTGCCTTCAGCCTGGGCCAGCTGTAGCCGTTGCCACCACCTGGGAGTCAAACTGCAGCTGTAAGTTCTCTCTCTCTGCAACTCTGACTTACAAATAAATAAATATTTGTTTAAAAAAAGTAGGAATAACTATTCATGTTCCTCTTACTTCTTCCATGAAATCCATTAGCAAATCCTTTTGATTTCACCTTCAAAATATATCCTAAACCCGTTTTTCTCCATTGTTACTGCAACTTGTCTACTTACCAACTTCTCTCTTCTTCATATACACTAATGTAAAAACTTGTTTGCTGGTTTCTTTTCCTTACAGAACCACCCCTAGAAAGCTTCATCTATCTCAAAACCAGAATTTTGCCATTCCTTTCCCCAAAAAATCACTGTGGTTTTGTTTTTTGTGTTTTTGTTTTACTGTACACATAATAATATCAGAATTTCAGGCTATATGGCCACTTTCCATTCCTCAAAAACAGAGTTGATATCCAAGTCAGAACCACTGCACTTATTCATCCTTCTACATGGAACACATTAGTCTCTGATTTTCATTTGACTGGATCCCTCTTGTCATTTAGGTGTTTTCAGTATCTTTCACAACTATCCATCATTCCCTAACATTAATAGCATAATTATGTAAGTAGGAAATACTTGTTCATTATGTCTTCACTTCTGTCTCTGCTATTTAAGTCCAGGGTGAGGAATGTCTGGCCTGCAGGCCAAATAAGACCCACAAAATCATTTGGTCTGGCAACCACAAATGGGGCTCAAAATTCAATATATCTAGAGCAGGCTAATTGTTAAGCTGATAATTTTGTATGGGCCACAAATGTTGTTATAAATATCCAATGGCCCTTGGCAGAAAAAAGGTTCCCCCACCACTGATAAGCCCAAGATCTTTATTGTTTGGCATTTTGCTTCTTAAAAACAACACAGAAATGTGGGAACAGAAGACAAAAGGATGCCCAAATAAAATATTTGCTAACTAGGTCTATATTTAAGTGTTATTTTCCTAGGTGCCACTACAGGTTGCCCAATATAGAAACAAAACAAAAACAAACAAAACAAATCAAATTAAGTCTAAAAAAATTGAATGAAGCAGAAAACAAGAAGGAAACCACTAAATGCGCCTGTTTTAGGAACAAAACCAAGTATCTGCCTCCTTATTACTCTGGAATTTCTTTTCCTTTTTTTTTTTTTTTTTTTTTTTTTGGACAGGCAGAGTGGACAGTGAGAGAGAGAGACAGAGACAAAGGTCTTCCTTTGCTGTTGGTTTACCCTCCAATGGCTGCCGCGGCCAGCGCGCTCTGGCCAGTGCACCGTGCTGATCTGATGGCAGGAGCCAGGTACTTATCCTGGTCTCCCATGGGGTGCAGGGCCCAATTACTTAGGCCATCCTCCACTGCACTCCCTGGCCACAGCAGAGAGCTGGCCTGGAAGAGGGGCAACCGGGACAGAATCTGGTGCCCCGACAGGGACTAGAACCCAGTGTGCCAGGGCCACAAGGCGGAGGAGTGAGCCGTGGCGCCGGCCTACTCTGGAATTTCATTCTGAACAAGTTCATCTGAAGCCTCCTTTAAGTAACCATGATTAAATTAAAGGCAGTGAGTGCACTGTGCACTAACTTTCCATGCAGGGCTTTTGTCTCCAAAGAGTTGTATCATGAGACTTAATAATAAAACTTGTTCTCAAGAATCACTTCCATTTAGTGTATTAAATGAAGGATATTATTACATCTCACAAGTTATAGTTATGTGTGAGAGCTCATAAAATATGTATCATCCTTGGGTTCTTCTTTAAAGACAATTAAGTTTATAAAAGGAAATAAGGGGGAGGAAGGAAGGGAAAAGAGGAAGGGGGATAAAAAGCTAAATCACCTACAAGAAGCAATAACATAGAACAGCCCTTGTATAGACTGTTGAGAAACAGTTCTTTTAGTATTTTATTCCATTTTTTTTCTGTTTCTTTTTTTTGGTCAGATTAAACGGGAGAGGGAGGAGGAAGGGGGAGAGTGGGTGAAAGGGCAGGCACAGTAGCAACAATTACTATGTTCCTAATGTAGCATTTATGAGACACATACAAATAAAAAATAATTTAAAAAAATTTGGAGTTAGATTTCTAAAATGTCTGCTGACCAACCACCTTAGGCTATTCTTAATCATTTTAAAAAGTTCACTGAAATAATCTTAGAAGATTTATCAATGAAGATATTAAAATCAGTTCACATATCAGTTTTTAAACTATAAAATATCAAAAATAAAGTTATTTTCTAAATTAAAAATTAAAATGGCTACATAATAATATAACTTGGTTTGTGTTTAATGTATTTCACTGTTAATATTTCTGGTGCCATTACAGATAACTTTTCTTTTTTTTTATATAAAGATTTATTTTATTTATTTGAAAGACAGAGTTACAGAGAGAGGTAGAGACAAAGGGAGAGGTCTTCCATCTACTGGTTCACTCCTCAGATGGCTGCAAGAGCCAGGACTGGACCAGGTCAGAGTTGTGAGCCAGAAATGCTATCTAAGTCTCCTACATGTGTGGCATGTACCCAATTACTTTAGCCATCACTGCTGCCTCCAGTGACTGATAATTAGGCAGGAGTCTAGAATCAGGTATCAAAGCCAGGTACCCAATATGATACAACTGTTAGGTTCATTCTCCACCCATCAAAAGGACTTTTAACAATAACATCATTTTAGGATACAGCAGGAATGTTTTCCTTCTCTGCATCACTATTCACTTCAGGGAGATTTTAGACTCCAAAGAGCTATGAGTCAGGGAGTGGAGAAAAACAGAAGAGAGGAATAATGAACAAGTCTTTGAGCCTTGTTCTAAAGATCAGGAGAAAAGAAAAAGTGAATTCTTTGCCCCTTTTATATGCTCAGTTTTCTCTAAAGAAAAGTAGCAAAGATTTTGGTACAGGAGCTTTTGTTAGAAATAAACATATGCATTTAGTTGAATTTCCCAGAAATCTTATGTGGGATGAAACCAAGGGAAAAGAATTTCCAACATCACAGGCTAGTGTGATCATGACTGAGGAAATAAAGAGATATTTCTTGTTTTCACTGGACTTCATTCTCAGAAATTGATATTTTACATTCAGGAATATTCAAAGTGGAATTGGAACAGAACATAGTGAAATGCTGGCTATTACTGAAAAGCTATTTAGACACAAGGGATCACCCTGGGAATTTTAAATATTTTTTATTAATCAGAAAATGAAATTTAAAAATAATGTAAATTCCCAGAGTCCACAAATAAAGTTCTCAGATGCAACCATCTACTGTTTCTTGGATAGGGCATATAGTAAAAGGGCAGATGAGTGTTTCTAAACATGACACTCAGATAGAATGATTAGTACATGTATATACTGAATGATTTTTTTTTTGACAGGTAGAGATATAGACAGAGAGACAGAGAGAAAGGTCTTCCTTCCATTGGTTCACCCCGAAATGGCCACCAAGGCTGGTGCTGCGCGGATCCAAAGAAAGGAGCCAGGTGCTTCCTCCTGGTCTCCCATGCGGGTGCAGGGCCCAAGCACTTGGGCCATCCTCCACCACCTTCCTGGACCACAGCAGACAGCTGGACTGGAAGAGGAGCAACCGGGACAGAACCAGCACCCATTTGGGATGCTGGCGCTGCAGGAGGAAGATTAACCAACCAAGTGAGCCACGGTGCTGGCCCCCTGAATGATTTTTTTTTCTTTTTTGACAGGCAGAGTGGACAGTGAGAGAGACAGAAAGAAAGGTCTTCCTTTTGCCGTTGGTTCACCCTCCAATGGCTGCCGCGGCCAGCGCGCTGCGGCCGGCGCACCGTGCTGATCCGATGGCAGGAGCCAGGTACTTATCCTGGTCTCCCATGAGGTGCAGGGCCCAAGCACCTGGGCCATCCTCCACTGCACTCCCTGGCCACAGCAGAGAGCTGGCTTGGAAGAGGGGCAACCGGGACAGGATCTGGCACCCCGACCGGGACTAGAACCCAGTGTGCCGGCACCGCAAGGCGGAGGATTAGCCTAGTGAGCCGCGGTGCTGGCCTGGAACTTAAGGTTTTAAAAAATCATTCAGGGCCGGCGCCGCAGCTCACTAGGCTAATCCTCCGCCTAGCGGCGCCAGCACACCGGGTTCTAGTCCCAGTTGGGGCGCCGGATTCTGTCCCGGTTGCCCCTCTTCCAGGCCAGCTCTCTGCTGTGGCCAGGGAGTGCAGTGGAGGATGGCCCAGGTGCTTGGGCCCTGCACCCCATGGGAGACCAGGAAAAGCACCTGGCTCCTGGCTCCTGCCATCGGATCAGCGCGGTGCGCAGGCCGCAGCGCGCCGGCCGCGGCGGCCATTGGAGGGTGAACCAACGGCAAAGGAAGACCTTTCTCTCTGTCTCTCTCTCTCACTGTCCACTCTGCCTGTCAAAAAATTAAAAAAAAAAAAAACCTTAAGTTCCTATAAACTTTATATTAAAACTAAATGACCCTACAAGCTTATTCATTTTTTAAAAGATTTAACTTAGAGTTCTAAGACATCACTAAAAATCCTAAAGAAAGAAGAGGGTATGGTGGGAAGAATCACTATATTCATAAAGTTGTATTTATGAAATGTGTGAAGTTTGTATTCCTTAAATAAAAGGTTTGTGGGGGAAAAAACAAGAAGACAAAGAATAAATTTATAATGATGGAACTACCCAGTAAATCTCTGACTAGTCTAATGATCTTTTTCACTTAGTTTGTGTAATGAAGAAGCGTTAATTAAACTAGTGACCTAGGGAGTCCCATTGCAAATTTGTCTTCCGGAATAAATTTAGCTTTTGAAATGAATTTTAATTATCAATGAAAATGATTGTTTAAACTAATTTTCCAGCTCAATTTTACTTGAGTTTAACATTTCTATGGTATGTTTTGAACACTGTAAATACCTGAAATAATTAAAAAAAAAAAGCCTGGTGCATTTAGCATTCAATTACAAAGTAAGTATCTAGGATTAAAGGAAATTATAGTATCTACACTAACAAAAGAATACAGAAAGGCAAAATAACTGAAAAATTCTAGCTTGCCCATCATCAAATAGTAGTCACCTGGCAAAACCAAAGGAGCAGTGATTGACAACAGTTTAAGATAGCAAAAGCCAGGAACTGAAAGATCTACTTCCTCCTCATCTTCTTCATCTAATTCATCAGGAACAGGGATTTCTGGTCTTATCTGAAATGACAAATTTAAGATTTTAGAGAGAATGATTTTAAAACATTATACAGAACTTTCTCTTTGTGCTTTCATCTCAGAATTAAAGACTCCATTACTCTGTAATGTCAAACATATTAAGATTTATTTTAAAATATCTATTCATTTTCCAGTTTAATTAAATGGTAAACTCTGGTCATCTTATTATGTATAATCTTGAACCCATTTAATGAACTACTGGTAATACAATAAGAAAATCATCATAAACCAACATAACCAATGATTATTATAGAAAGCTAATAAAGTTCTACACCATCCAACAATAAAAGGCAAATACTGATAAATTCATTATATTGAACTTCTATGACTTATAATTAAATATTTCTATTGTATGAATCTTTTTTAAAATTTATGATTCAACCATGTCAATATAAAAGTTAAAATCTTCCAATAGAATATAGATATCAGAAAATGAGAGAATTCTTTCATTGACTTTTCTCTGAAACCTGCCAGTTTGTTGCTATAGAATACAAAACACTAAAATCTGTAATTGGTAGCTATACTTTATTGTATCTAATTTGCATTTTGAAGATTTTGTGGCTGCTCTGTCATTAGTTAGGTTTGTTTGAAACACAAATAAAAAATGGAAAAGAGTTACCACTATTGTAGTTTCTACAAGATATAATTGGTAAGCAATTAATTAAATTTTTAATACTTTCAATGACATACCATCATAATGCCCACATAGAGATAATTAAGCATTGGGGGAGGAAATCAAAATATGTAAAAGTGGTTGCTATAACCATAAAGTGCCAGCACCCAGTCATTACCATTAGCCTGTCTCCCGGAGTTATTTTTAGAAATAATTAACAATTCCTGCAGACTGCCTTCTTCATAGGTCCCCAAAGAACCATTTCATTTAGGAACTGCACTGAGTCAGGACTCTTGCAGGGGGATAAAAGAAAACAGAAAGAAAATGCTTCTCTTAAGTATAATAATCTCAACTCCAGTGAAGCCCTTCAACCATAACTAGTGTTCTCTTCATTACTGAAGGAAGAGTGAAGGCAATGTGATCACCGAAGATTTTCCAAGACAAGATTTAATTCAGATTCAGTATTGAGCACCTAAATCTCAGAGAGAAATTCTGCTTACAGAAATAACAATCAAATGTGCTCTGGATAGAGCATTGCAGTATTCTGTTGATAATACTGTATACCAGAGAAACCCTGGCATGTCAGGGTTTTTTGGCTGTGACATAAACGGTTTTCCAGGTGTTTTCTGTTGGATAAATATCTGAAATTTTCTAGTTGTAGTATCATCACAAGTTGTCTTAGATTCTAACCAGCCCTAGAGGCCTCAAAAAGTCCTGAAAAAGGAGAAAATTTTGTGTCCTTCTGCCTTGCTTTCTGACTTTTTACTCATCATAATACCTTTGGAAAACAGTTAAAGGGAACTCTTATATACAGCCCAGTAAATTCCACTTCTAACCAAGATAAATGAAGATATATGATCAAACAAAAACTTAATCATGAATATTCATAGCAGTATTACTTATCATAATACACAAAAAGGGAAGCAAACTACATGCACATCAACTGATGACTATATAAATAAAATGTGGTATATTCATATAATGAAATATTATTCAGTCATAAAACAGAATAAAATATATATACATGATATACATGAAAGAACCTTAAATGCACAATGCTAAGTAAAAGAAGACAGTCACAAAAGAGCACATCCTATATGCTCCCATTTGTAAGAAAAGTTCAGAATAGAAAATAGATTTTTTTATAGACAGAAAGTAAATTGGTGGTTGCTTAGGGTTGAGATTATGGTGAGTGGTAAAGGGTTTCTTGGGCCGGTCCTGTCGCACAGCTGGTTAAAGAACTGGCCTGAAGTGCTGGCATCCCATATGGGCGCCGATTCTAGTCCCAGCTACTCCTCTTCCAATTCAGCTCTCTGCTATGCCCTGAGAAACCATAGCCCAAGTGCTTGGGCCTGAGAACCCACGTGGGAGACCCAGAAGAAGCTCCTGGCTCCTGGCTTCAGCTTGGCTCAGCTCCAACCATTGCAGCCATCTGGGGAGTGAACTAGCAGATGGAAGACCGCTCTCTCTGTCTCTACCTCTCTCTGTAACTCTGTATTTCAAATAAATGAAATGAATCTTTAAAAAAATAAAAATAAGGGGGCCAACACTGTGGTACAGAGGGTTAATGCCCTGGCCTGAAGCGCTGGCATCCCATATGGGCACTGGTTTGAGTCCTGGCTGCTCCTCTTCTGATCCAGCTCTCTGCTATGGCCTGGGAAAGCAATAGAAGATAGCCCAAGTCCTTGGGCACCTGCACCCGTGTGGGAGACCTGGAGGAAGCTCCTGGCTCCTGGCTTTGGATCAGCACAGCTCCGGCCATTGCAGCAATCTGGGGAGTGAACCAGAGGATGGAAGACCTCTCTCTCTCAATCTCTCTCTCTGCCTCTCCTCTCTCTGTGTAACTCTGACTTTCAAATAAATAAATAAATCTTAAAAAAAAAACTAATAAAAAATAAAAATAAGGGGCTGGAGCTGTGGCTCACTTGGTTAATCCTCTGCCTGCGGCGCCGGCATCCCATATGGGCACCGGATTCTAGTCCCGGTTGCTCCTCTTCCAGTCCAGCTCTCGGCTGTGGCCTGGGAAGGTAGTGAAGGATGGCCCAAGTGCTTGGGCACCTGTACTCCCGTGGGACACTAGGAAGAAGAACCTGGCTCCTTGCTTCGGATACGCTTAGTTCCGGCCTTAGCGGCCATTTGGGGGTGAACCAATGGAAGGAAGACCTTGTTGTCTGTCTCTCTCTCTCACTGTCTAACGCTATCTATATAAAAATAAATAAATAAATTTAAAAAAAGGGGTTTCTTTCAGGTGGACAAATACTCTAAAATTAAACTGTGGTTGCTCTTTATTAATTGCACAATTCTCTGAATAAACAAAACAACTTAATCATATACTTTAATCCTATAATATGTGAATTATATGTCAATAAAGCTATTTTTTAAAAAGGAAGAGCAGAAGAAGGGAGCTTCTGACAGAGTTGCCATGGTTGCCAGAAAGAAGGACTTCAAACTAGTAGGGACGTTATACCAAATTATCAAAAACTTCCCAGAATTATTTACTACAGAAGAGATATGATCACTTTTACACACAGCTTATCCTGTCCAGACATTCTGCTTCATTACCCTAACTTAAATAAAATGAGTCACAGCACCCATGACATCATTCTATCTAAGAGTTACTAAAGAAAGAGTTGAGGATGAAGAAAATTGACCCACCCATAAATCTCAAATTGTTTTATTTCACAAACTCATTACTAGGTGCCTGTACTAATTTATCTGCTATACAGTGAATAACATATTTCTAAATCCTGAATAGGCATTAATAGTAACACAGAAATTAGAAATGTACTCTAGCCGGCGCTGCGGCTCACTAGGCTAATCCTCAACCTTGCGGCGCTGGCACGCCGGGTTCTAGTCCCGGTCGGGGCGCCGGATTCTGTCCCGGTTGCCCCTCTTCCAGGCCAGCTCTCTGCTGTGGCCAGGGAGTGCAGTGGAGGATGGCCCAAGTGCTTGGGCCCTGCACCCCATGGGAGACCAGGAAAAGTACCTGGCTCCTGCCATTGGATCAGCGCTGTCTACCAGCTGCAGCGCGCCGGCCGCAGCGGCCACTGGAGGGTGAACCAACGGCAAAAGGAAGACCTTTCTCTCTGTCTCTCTCACTGTCCACTCTGCCTGTCAAAAAATAAAATAAAAAATAAAAAATAAAAAAAAGAAATGTACTCTAAGCATAAAAGATATATTCTGTGTATTTACTTAAAATGGTAAATCAACTCTTCAATTTTCATTTCCTAATGGTGAGCTGGTTCTCCTGGATAAATCAGCATTTACTGCTAGACCTGGGTTCCAATACAACTCCCTCCTCCTCTGCTCACCTCTTGAAGAATTGTTTGTTTCATCTCCCTATGTTAACATCTGTCTTTTCCCTTCATTTGTGTGCAAAAAATGAGTAAGTTCAATGAGAATACTACTAGGAAGAATCAAGAGAAGTCAAATGAAAGAAATAGTTATAAAATTTCAGCAATTATATTACCCACAAAACATCTAGGAAAAATTGGACTATATTTAAGGCACATATACACTACAATACCCTTCCAGTCATGGTTAAACATTATTTAAAAAATTTCTTCAATAGAAAGACAAAGATAAAATGACAAATTACTTTTCAAATCTTCTTCAGATTGAATACTGAAAAGTTTAGCCTACAAAATATTTGGCTGTGGATTCTCATCCATATAACCTTTCATCTACCTTTCCATATATGTAAAATATGAAAATCCAAGGATCTGTGCATAAACAGAGGATTTTTATTTGGAACACATCAAGTATCTGTATAAATTCAGTTAAAAAGAGAAATGACTTCTAATAAATACAGTGACATTCACTTAAATCAAAGCCAAGTGGATTATACCATATTTATACCAACCCTGGGTGCATAATGAGCTTTTCTATATTACTTCTAAAATTAACTCCAGAAATCAACAAAACAATCTATCTTATGATTGCTATAAAAAAGGTTTAATTTTTAAATAGCTGAATATTTTTAATGAACTGAGGTCAGAGACAAGAATCAATAACCTCTACCTAAAAGTTTATCCATTACTGATTGTTTTACCATAAAAACAATCTGTATCATTTTCTTGTTATCTCTAACAATGCACATCACTTTTTGTTATCTTTTTTTTTGTGGCAAGGGAATAGGGTAAATAGCTAAAACTAACAGATGAAATTCATTCTTGTGTATGTTTCAATATTAGAATCAACATGTCCTCAAAAGTCCCTCTAAAATTTTGTATCAACTTTAGATTTGCATACTTTGTCATTAAAAATGACATTGTTATAAACCAACAAGACATATTCCTTCAATAACAGCTTCAACTCATATGACAGAGCCTAGAACATACTACATATCAAATAAATAATTGTTAAACATATGCAAGCATTTAGTGCCCATCACTAAATCATACAGAAATTCCTCATTTAAAAAAAGTAATAAGAAAGATGAATTAATGAATTTGGTATTCAGATCTCCAACTCACATGGTATCGCATTGAGCTCTACTACCCATAATTTCCATCTTATATTTTAGTTGTGCCATTTCCTGCAATCCTCAATCCTTCTGATGTTTGCCTCTCCTTTTTATTCTTTTTGTTCTACCATTCTGTTAACTTTCAACAAATTGTCACTATAAATTCATGTCCATCAATCAATGAGAAATATTTAAGTAAATTTGAAGATGTAGAACGTGTGTCTTAATTTTTGAATTACAACCCACAAAAATTGTCATACTTATAAGGTGCATTTATATCAAGTTTTTTTTTTTCATTCTATGTGAAACGTACAGTGGACTCACAGGTTTATTTCACAAGTTGCTACAAGTAGAAAGAGACATGCAGGATGTACTTTTACTGGAAATGTATATGGATAATCTTAAATTTTGTTAGTAAGCCAATTGCCCTTGGTACAGAGTGAGTAATCTTCCAACAACAAAGAGCTACCTTAGTTTGTACATTATAGAAATCCCTGCTTGGCAGGGACTTTGAAAACAGTTGAAAATATGCTTTTATAGAAAATGAGTCGGGGCCAGCGCTATGGCACAGCAGGTTAACACCCTGGCCTGAAGCGCTGGCATCCCATATGGGCACTGGTTCGAGATCCAGCTGCTCCACTTCCAATCCAGCTCTCTACTATGACCTGGGAAAGCAGTACAAGATGGCCCAAGTCCTTGGGCCCCAGCACCCACATGAGAGACCTAGAAGATCTCCTGGCTCCTGGCTTCAGATTGGCGCAGCTCCAGCCATTGTGGCCAATTGGGGAGTGAACCAGCGGATGGAAGACCTCTCTGTCTCTCCCTCCCTCCCTCACTCCCTCCCTCTCTCTCTCTGTGTGTAACTCTGACTTTCAAATAAATAAATACATCTTTAAAAAAAAAAAGGAAAGAAAATGAGTCTATTTTACCCCACTGCCATCACCCATAAAACAGAGGTGTAGTGCTGACCTGGTTGTATTGTTAGCCTATTGGAAATAGTCTGGGACATGAAAACAGTGACATTTTCTGGACTTGCAGTCTTCTGGTATTCAAACAACCAGAATGAAATGCCGCAATCAACACAAAGAAGTATGCATGGTGTCATCTTGGAAACAATGATTCTCCAAGAAGAGATGTCCTCTGTTTCAGAACATGGGCGCCCAAGTGGGAGAGATTCTCTCACACCACTTATACCTTCTCAACTTAAACCTCAGTTGAGATTACTCACCATGGAGAATCAGGGTTACTTTTTAGGGTAGATCATATCCCAGAAGGGGTTTAGGGCAGAACAACAACAACAACAAAGTAGAAAAGCACAGCCATGAAAGGTATGTGTCATAGCTTTGTTTCTAACTCTTCACTTTCTAACTGTGAATGCCCAGAGAAACCCAGTTCTAAGTATATCACAACTATAGGTGGTAAAATATATAAAAAATTTTATGGCTATTCAGGAATCAGAGGGTATAGAAGAGTTAGATTAAGGGAGTGGCTATCATTTGAGAATAACATTTAACTGTGTAAAACTCTTACAAACATAATCATAAATAGAATATAGCCCTAAAGTTGGAAAAAATAGACATGTCAATACTGCAAGAGGTAGAGATTAAACAGTCAAGAGTATGTGGGAGTTATTTAATAAGAGCTATTACTCCAGTTGCAGTATTTCAGTTCTGCTAAAAATAAAGACTTTTTATGATGTGATCTAAATAAAAAGCTGCTTTTTAAAAATAATAAAAGCTACATCCTATGTCAGAGTACCTAGATTTCAGGGCTGGCTCTGGCTCCAGCTAATGAAGATCCTGGGAGGGAGCAGGTGGCGCTTGAAGCAACTGGGATCCTTCTATCCACTTGGGAGTCCTGGTCTGAGTTCCCAGCTCCCAGTTTCCATCCACTGTGGGCATTTAGGGAGCAAACCAACAATTGGAGGACTCTTTACCTCTATCTCTCTGCCTCTCAAATAATAATATTAATGATCATAACAATGTTAATAAAAGGTATCTCTCCAGATGTTGTAGCTAATCTATTGGTATGCATATACACACCAAGTTCAACATATAATTTTTTTCTCTTTGTCTTTGTTAAGTAACAATGGACACTTAGTCACCAGAGTACAATCTGAAGTTCCATGATTTTTAAATGTAAGAATTATAAACATCTTTACTTCAGCCCTTCCATTTGTGATCACTGCATGACAAATCAGACAATCTGTCATAAGACTCCTCAAAAACATAGTTAATCCTGCCTTACTTAGGATTTAGTTTTTAAAGGACGCTACCTGCAATCTTTTTTATATGGTGACTTCATTTCAGTAAACAGAAGTTTGTCTGTTTCCTGCTGGCATCTAATCGCTGTATAAACCCAATCCATAAGAAAAAGCCAAATGTCTAAGGATTCCACAAAATTCACACCAAATTTCTTCATCAATTGATCTCCCGGACAAATTCTGGGTAATGTTATACATATCTTCATGTAACACAATGCCTGCCTTACACTGTAATGGAATTTCATAAGTATCTGTATGCATTTGATTAGTAGTAGTGACACTAAATGTAAAACCAGATATTGAACTCCTTAACATGATCAAATAATTTAAAGCAGTTATGTCAGGTAGATATTAGGCAAGGCTATATGTTTCTTTTTTTTGACAGGCAGAGTGGACAGTGAGAGAGAGAGACAGGGAGAAAGGTCTTCCTTTTTCCATTGGATCACCCCCCGATGGCCACTGCAGTCGGTGCACTGTGCTGATCCAAACCCAGGAGCCAGGTGCTTCTCCTGGTCTCCCATGTGGATGCAAGGCCCAAGGACTTGGGCCATCCTCCACTGCACTCGTGGGCCACAGCAGAAAGCTGGACTGGAAGAGGAGCAACCGGGACAGAATCTGGCGCCCCGATTGGGACTAGAACCCAGGGTGCCGGCGCCGCAGGCGGAGGATTAGCCTATTGAGCCGCGGCACCGGCCACTAAATGTTTCTTAGTTTAGTCTGAAAACTAAGGTAATACTATCCTATGTGCTGCCTTTCAAAGATCGTGATACTTTCCTTGTCCAGTACTCTGGAGCTAATCTATATATCATTTCACACTATACTAATAGAGTATATTCATGTGGCATTCATCACAAATAAATATTTTTAGCTGCACAAGTGGTATTAAACCTTAGTCTATGAAGGTCTGAAACAGTGCGCCAACTTGACTGCAAAGTGGTTCCTCTAAGTGTGGATCTTCTGGACCAAACCATATACCCAATCATCTTATGAAAACTTCATTAGCATTATAGGTGTCCTCCACCTTTTCCAAGTGATTTAAATTCACTACCTGTGAATCCTATGATGTTTATTATCTTTTAAAGAGTAAACAAATTATGAACGCAAATACTTATTTTGTGTGAACAACATATCTAGAGTTATATAATGATATACAGTCATCAGGCAAAGATCTCTTAGGAGGAAGAAAAAAAATAAGTCATGAAAACCATCAAAGTAAGGAGACACCAGTGAAAAAGCAGATATGCTTACCTGTTCAGGCAGATGAAGAATGGTGTGTTCCCCTGCACTAAAGTGGGACAGAGATTTATATGCAGCATTTGCTACAACTGGGTCCTAGATAGGGTAAAAGAAATGAAAACAAGTAAAAAAAAAATAACATATGTGAAACACCAAATCTGGAAGAAGAAATCCTTCCCTTACCTATCCCAACATTTACAGTCAGTGCTTTGGAAACAGTTTTCAAGCCACTTTTAGGGCAAAACTGCATTATCTAGGAATTTCAGAAGAGAATTCAAGGAACTTTATCCTCATTTCAAAAGAAAATACTGATATAAGAGTGAAAGAGCCTGAGGAGTGGAGTTAGAACCATTGGGAAAAATTATTGGCACCATATATTTTTCCTAAGAATTTGTACCAACTAAAAATACAAAGGGAAATAATATGAAAGGCAAAGGGATAGGAAACATTAAATTTTTTCCTAAACATAAAGTAACTCATAATTGTTCAGGTCCCCATGAAGGAGTATGGATTAATGGTAGCACTATGAGGGTGTGGAGACTGACAAACCAAGGTTTCCTTTCTGATTCTCCACCACCTACTCACATGCAAATTGGCCTTTTTAAGTGAAGTTCCTTCACCCAGGAGTCAGTCATAACACCACTCACACCTTCTTCTCTCTAATCCCTGATTGAAAAAAACCACTGAAACAATGCACTGGATTTTTTGTGTGTTTGTCATACTTCTTGGTAGGGGAGGAGTAAAGCAGGAAAAGATGAAGGGCCACGTAAAAACATGAGTTAATGTCAACAGTCCTTCTTTACACCTCGCAGATTGAAAAATATTAAGTCTACTTTATGGTGAGAATGCATAAATGGGAAGAAATCAGGAATAATTTTTAAAACCCAAGCTTATCAATAGTAATATCTTTTTTAAAAAATCTTAAGCCATCATTTCAAGGGAGTTATATCTTTTATTCTAAAGAGTCTTATTTAGGAGCCGGTGCTGTGGCACAGCAGGTTAACGCCCTGGCCTGAAGTGCCACATCCCATATGGACGCAGGTTCAAGATCCGGCTGCTCCTCTTCCAATCCAGCTCTCTGCTATGGCCTGAGAAAGCAGTAGAAGATGGCCCAAGTCCTTGGGCCCCTGCACCCGTGTGGGAGACCTGGAAGAAGCTGCTGGCTCCTGGCTTTGGATCAGCACAGCTCTGGCCGTTGCGGCCAATTGGGGAGTGAACCAAAGGATGGAAGACTTCTCTCTCTCTCTCTGCTCTCCTCTCCCTGTGTAACTCTTTCAAATAAATAAATAAATATTTTTTTAAAAGTCTTATTTAAAAAAAAAAAAAGAATCTTCTTTTCCCAGCTTTTGCTTTGAGTTGTTGCTAACCCTTGTGACAATACCTTATTTTGAGTCTGGGTCCAGAGGAAGCTGAGGACTTGAACTTTAAAATTCTGAAAAATCAGTAAACACCAGAATAAAATTTTAAGACAAAGTTAAAATTGAGAATAAACAATCATAATTAGCAAATAATAGAATTAAATCACTTTTTAAACTTCACCAATAGTAACTGGCTTAATTTGTGTTTATCCACCATTTATAAATTGAAAATGCTCAGAAACAGGCATATCAACTGAACACAAGATATATAAAACATACTGAGATTTCAAGATTATTAAATTTAGAAATCTGACCATTTCATACTGACCCCTCAAGTCCTAATACAAATATCATTTTCTTATGTCACTGTTCCTGATCCCCTACCTAGAAAAGTGTTCCTTTGTCCAACTGACCATATGGCACATGGCACACTTTAGCATCTGGTATGATTAACTCCCTACTAAGTTGTATACTCCTTGGGGCAGTGACTGTGTCTGTCATTTCAAAGACAGAGCTGATGGAGCCCAGGATAGTTCCCCAATGATGACAAATATTGAATAAATAATGGAATGAGAATAAAAGCAACTTCTTTTCCAACACTTAGTATCTTCTTCATTTCAGTCACATATAATGGCTTGCCACTATAAGTCAAATATTCTCCTATATCCCTTCCCCTTTGCATATACCATCCACAAAATTTCAATGGGAAGCAGCATTAAATGAATTCTTTAAGACCCAAGTCTAATAGCACCAACTATAATAAGGTTTCCTTGGATTTCTCCTAAAAATGCTATTTTTCTACCACAGATTCATTGTTCTCTGAATAAGTGTACTCATCAAATGTTGTTATAATATCATTTCTCATGTTTTCTCCTTTGCCCAACTTTGAACATCTGGGAGGTAGGAACTGATACCATGGTATAATGGAAAAATATAGGCTATGAGTTCAGGTATCAGCTTTTTCTTAGTAATTATAATCAGATTATTTACCTTGTACATAACAGATCTCAATAAATATTTGATTAATAAATGGATAGGCCTCTTAAAATCTGTTTCATTAGCTATGAAATATAAAATAGTACTTTCATATCAGATACTACAACTAATTGGTATATAATAATTACAAGAGTGCTAGAGAGTTACTAGGTACTCAATAATAGTAATTATTATTATTTATTAGTATCTATAAGCCCCAGTAGAGCTTTAATAAATATATTGAGTCAATTAATAAATGTACCAAGCACTGTGCTAAGCAATTGAAAAAAAAAACCACTGCAGTTGAATCAATGATTCCATTTTCAATAAATTTGGAATTTAATTGAGAAAATGGTATGTACATATATATGTTTTACACTATAGAAATAAATGTGCTTAAACAGATTAAAGAGTGGGGCCGGTGCCATGGTGCAGCGGTTCAGCTCCAGCCACTGCGGCCATCTAGGGAGTGAACCAGCGGATGGAAGACCTCTTTCACTATCTCTACCTCTCTCTGTAACACTGTCTTTCAAATAAATAAAATAAATCTTTAAAAAAAATAAATTAAAGAATTTTGGGAACAACAAACTGCTGCTTACAGACAAAAACTAAAAGAACTGCATTAGTTAAAAATAATCATGATTCCTAAAACAAATTTTAAAATTATATATATATATATATATATATGTTCACAAAAAGGTAATTCTAGACAGAGGAAACAACACAAGCACAGGAAAAGAAACAGAAATGTTTGGAGACAAATAGGAAAATTATTAATGGTTCAGTTTTTCTGGAGTACAGGATACAGAGCAATGGAGTAAAAGCTGGATTTAGGAAGGCCTTATTGACAGTATAAAGACATTGGACTTCATTTATTTTAGGCAAAAAGAAAACATAAAGGTGAGTAGGGAAAGAAATGACCAAAAAAAAATGTCTTGGAAAAACTAAATTCAATTCTAGTGGCTCACATCCAAATTAATTCTAAGCAGTTAAAACAAAACAAATTATCTAAATAGACATGGAATGGAGAGAGGTAAGGATAAAGGGGAAGGAAAAAAAATCTTTCCCTCTGTATTTCTGCATTCCTGCTTCCAAAGGCATGGTAGTCTCTGGATTCCCCGACTCACCAGCAAAGTGACTGGGAGAGAAAATACGGACAGAATGACCCCCAAATATTTTGTCTGAACAACAGAGGAACCCTAATATTATATAATATGAATATAAATAAAAAATAAGATAGCAGTGAAAAAGATGTGAAATCTAAAAGAAAAAAAATAACCCAGAAGACAATTTGCTAAGCAAGCATAAGAAACAAACACACAGAATCTACTTCATACACTGACCTGTAATAGGATCCAAATAACCAAAAGCACATGAAATACAATGGTATATATGAGTTCATCACTTGAAGACAGAAAACACATTCAGAAAATACCCTTACACTGGATTTTAGTCTTAGCTTAGCTCCTTATCAGTAACCCTGCAGACTCTGTGACTATGTAAGAGCAAGTATCTATGAATCACATCCATAAAAAAGACTGATAGGGAACTATATATCTTAGGTCTGACAAATTGATCCTTCAATACTTTAAAACAAAAGCCCACATGTGAGAATTAAATCAAAATACCCTGTACTGTTTAGTCATTCATTCAACAACTACTTACTGAATATACATAATGCGCCAGGCACTCAATAAGGACAAATTTGATTTTATTTATTTTGCAGCCTTTAGAGTGATTAGAAATATTATCCTAATCCTGTTCAATTACTTGATCTAAAACATGTAAGGGACTATTAATAGAATTTTAAGGAATGGTAGTTTACAAAGTCTATGAAGTATTAAATCCGGCTTTGTTTTTGTTGTACAAGATTGCTTTAGCTATTCAAGGTCTCTTGTTAAATCAAACTAAAAGTTCACCAAAATAGCGAGTAAAAATCAGCTGCTGCTCTTTGAAGGAAATGGAACAAAAGATGAATATGGAAGAGATTATGGCCTGGCCTACAAAAGTAGAGACATAAAAGTCTTCTCCTCTAACTCATTTCATTCAAAGAGGCAATGAGGAAAGCATCAAGCAGTAATGCATGAACCTTATGCACAGAATCTTCCACTAAGTGTCAGCCACCACAAAAACAACCAGTGAAATTCATACAATCGGAGAAATTTGTCTTGTCTTCATTAAAGTCATTGTAGCTTATTTTCAAGAACATAAAGAGGCCGGCGCCGCAGCTCACTAGGCTAATCCTCCACGTGTTGCACCGGCACACGGGGTTCTAGTCCCGGTTGGGGCGCTGGATTCTGTCCCAGTTGCCCCTCTTCCAGGCCAGCTCTCTGCTGTGGCCCGAGAGTGCAGTGGAGGATGGCCCAAGTCCTTGGGCCCAGCACCTGCATGGGAGACCAGGAGAAGCACCTGGCTCCTGGCTTCGGATCAGCACGGTGCGCAGGCTGCAGCGCGCCGGCCGTAGCGGCCATTTGGGGGGTGAACCAACAGAAAAGAAAGACCTTTCTCTCTGTCTCTCTCTTTCACTGTCTAACTCTGCCTGTGGGGGGGGGGGGAGAAGATTTCAAAATGGAAGTCTTACACACTCTATTGGTTTAGAAACACTATTTTTAATATACTGACTTTGTGAAATCTTCACCAAACTCTAATAGTAAACACACAGTAGGCCTTATGTAAGTAATTCTAAGAGACACAGAATTAAGAGGGGTAGATATCCTAGTATTTCTAAGGATCCACAAAGATACGAACATGGTATCAGAACAAAAAAAGTTGAAGGATTTTTGTGAAACCAAAGGTTAGGAAGTTACTTCAAAGGGTAGTAACGTACATATTTCCAATAGAGAAACAGGCAATTTGCTGAGCTCCAACTCCATACCTCATATTCAGCTGTATTGACTGTTAAGGAAGGAACCAGAGAAAACAGTTCACTTAGGGTCTTCAAAATGAGAGGTCTTGTATCACAACTCAGCTTTGGGGACAGAGCATTCCAGGTAGAGCGGATGCAAACAACCTGTGAATCAAAGTTGTATTTATGAAATGCATGCAAATTAAAAAAGAAAAAGTTAATACCCAACAAAACCACCACTCATATAAGGCCGTGAGTTAAGAGTACTACCTTTTATAATGAGATAAAACAAGAAATCAGTAAGAATATTCAAAGATTTCACAAGGTACTATCCCTCAAAAGAATTTACTTAAGCCAATATCAATTGCTCTTTTACCATATTGTTGGCGTTAACACAAAAACCAATCGATCTCAATCTCTCTCTCTCTCTCTCTCTCTCTCTCTCTCTCTCTCACACACACACACACACACACACACACATGTATTCACATGCGAGATTAACATTACAATAGCTATATGTGTTAAAGACACATTCCTTGAAAAAAAGATCAGAATACTGTTAGTGTATCTCTTAAATTGAGTATCAATAGTTCTTGTTGCTTTTCAATCCCACTAAAGCTACACCTACTAAGAAAATTAGGGCATTATTATTCATAAATCATGCATTCTCAAATCAACCACTTTACAAGCTTTTAAAGGAATTAGGAAAAGAACTATTATTTAAAAAATAATTTAAGATGTTTTAAAACTTATTTCATATTTTTGAAGAGGCAGTTATATAAACATCAACAGAAATGTTATATCATTTTTAACTTGACCCAATTTTCTCAAACTAACTGCTCTTGGTTCATTTAAATATCTGCTTCAAATGTCTTCTTTAATTCAATTCCAGCCACAGCAGATTATTTTTTCACTGATAAGATATTTTATTAAAATTTTAAAACAGGCTGATAAATTGCCAGCATGGATCAATTAGATAGAATTTAGCAAGGATTAATCTTCATGAAATACTCATCTCTTCTATAAGCAGCAATTAACACATACAATTTATCTCTATCTACAAATTTTTTAAAAAACCTACAAGTGGTAGTAAAAGATGTCAAAGATAAATGAATAATATATACTTAAAAGGCACATATTAAGGAGACACTTAAGAAAAGCCAGTAGAAAAATCATATCTCAGAAAACTTGGCTTAGGACTTTGCTTTTATTTCTACCTTCTATGAAACTGCAGAAGAATACATGGTATTTGGTATTTGGAATCCACTACACAGATCTGGATTCAACTAACATTTACCAAGGGCATTACTACAGGTCAGCCATAATAATAGGCACATTTACATGATGATGTAAATTCAATATTATAAATTATAAATTATCAATATCTGAAACAAAAAACAAATCAATTCCTTAAAGGCTACCCCAAGTCCATGACCAGAGTAACACATAGTACTAAAAAGAACAATAAAATATGAAACATAATCTAAGCTTACCAAAAGCTTATCAATTATTGATAAGAGAAATATATGGGATTCTAAATTATTGTAAGACAAGGTGCATGATTTGATTCTGCACTATTGTGAAATGAAAATAGTTTCAAGAGAAACCACAGAAGAAAGAAATCATCAGATGGGCATTAAGAAATTCACATGAGTCTTGAGAGGGCACTTGAAGTAGGAATGGACAGAAATCATGCAGACATACCACAAGCAAAAGGAAAACACAAGTCAAACACAAAACAGCATATTGCGGGCACAAAAAGCATGGTGGGGAAAAGACTGGTGGATCACGGAGTACCTGTAATACCAAGGCTGTTCAGATCAAAATCAAAAAGAAAAGAAACCTCTGAAAGGATTCTGAGTTGAGGAACACACTAAATTTTAAAAACTACTATTAAAGATCTATTCGGGGGGTGAACCAACAGAAAAGGAAGACCTTTCTCTCTGTCTCTCTCTCTCTCTCACTGTCTAACTCTGCCTGTAAAAAAAAAAAGATTCAGTTGGTGACCTGAGAGCAAAGGAAAGCAATCACCAACACATAAACATCTCCAAAGGTATCCAAAATGTTACACTCAACAAACTCACTAATTGTTCATGTTTTCTCCTCACTTTAAATGTCTATCCAATTCTAATCTATGATGGTTTAAAACCTAGGTTTTATTTAATTTTAAAAAAACTTATTTATTTTTATGTGAAAGGCAGAGTTACAGAGAAAGGGAGAAGCAGAGAGAGAGAGAGAGAGAAAGAGAGAAAGTTCACTCCCTAAATGGCTTCAATGACTAAAGCTGGGCCAGTCTGAAGCCAGGAGCCGGGAGCCAGGAGCTTCCTCTGGGTTTCCCATGTGGGTACAGGGGCGCAAGGACTTGGGCCATCTTCGGCTGCTTTCTGAGGCCAGAGCAGAGAGCTGGATCAGAAGTGGCGCATCCACGTCTCAAATCAGTGCCCATATGGGATGCTGGCACTGCAGACAGCAGTTTACTCTCTATGCCACAGCACTGGCCCCTAAAATCTCACTTAAATCCCACTTCCTAAATTAAAGTTTCTCTTAAAATTCAAGTTCTCATTTTATCCCTATCTTTCCTCCACCTTCTAATACTTAGAACTCTGTGCCACCCAATTTAGCATTTGATTATATGCTGTCTGGTATTGTTCACTATTTTAATGTATGAAAAGTGTCTCTTCTGCTAAAAGACAATGACCATGTCTTACTATTCTCATTCCCCAATCTGCAAGCACTGTAATAAGTATGTAACAGATTACCAGTATTTATCAAGTTCTGATGAAAGGGAAACACTGAGGGATGAAACAAAGACTAGAAGCCTAAAAGAACCTGGGAAATGTTGGGAAAGTGAGAAGAGCCTTCAGCCTGGGTGAGGCTGGGGTGGGGAGGGGTAAGAGGGTGAGGGAGGGAACAATAGGAACCAATGGGAACATATAAAAAGAAAGCAAACTGGAAGGAGGAGCACCTTTGCAGGCGGATACATGAGTTCAGTTTAAAATATGCTTCATTTGAATTGATGGAAAGATGGCAGTGAGAAATACCAGCAGGCAAGAAAAAAAGACTACAACTCAGATGTGAGATTAGTGTAGAATAGCACTGTCATTCAAATATTTCTATAAATCACTACTCCATGAGTTATCATGAGGTAGTATGAGGTAGTATGCTTCCCACCGCCACACTTTATGGATTGACAAAAACAATCTGTGGCTACCAATTACAGAAATACAAAAGGACCGCTGCCCTTTCCATGAGTGGGGAGTGAGGCTACATCCTCCAAATATTTTCAAGGGTTTAGTAAAATGAAAAATAAACTTTTTAGGACTTCGTCCTAAAAAATTTGAAAACTGACTCCCGAAATGATATTCTGCGTTTGAATTGTGAGAAAATAGCCCAGAATCCTAGCCGTAAGGCATGCAGGGAATATTTGTAAACCCAAGTTTGTCTATAGGAGCAGGAAAATCTTTAATTAAAAAAAAGGATGCTCTGACTCTGACCTCTACAACCCTGGGCTATTCTTGACTAGATCTTAGAGATCTGGCCTTAAGGCACTTTAGATTATACCCATTACCAACCCCTATGTCAGCCTCCTTGAACTTATAGATCTGACCCAGTGGCCTTTTGACCTGTGGACTCAGCTGTAATATTCTAGTCTCACTTTTACTGATTTGTTCTACCCCCACTGTTTATTACCTGTTGACTAACATGCTTTCAAACAACAGATCGACTCTGGTTCTACCAATATGATAGATCACACTTGAAATGATATAAAAAGTAGAAAATTCTACATATACACTTGAACTCAAAAGAAAAAAAGAAGGCATTGTCGGTATTTTTGGGTGCCAAAAACAAAAGGGAAATACTTCCATTGAGGAAGCTGTCGGTTTCTGTGACTTAATAGCTCCTTTCCTGCCCACACAGAAATAGGAGATACATATGGACAGCAGCCTATATAAGGCTGGGAGTTAGAACATAGCCCTAACCTACATTAAAAACCAGCACACTTCCCAAGTGCTTGGGCACCTGCACCCATATGGGAGACTGAGAGGAAGCACCTGGCTCCTGGCTTCAGATCGGTGCAGCTCCAGCCGTTGCGGCCATTTGAGGAGTGAACCAACGGAAGGAAGACCTTTCTCTCTGTCTCTCCCTCTCACTGTCTGTTAACTCTACCTCTCAAATAAATAAATAAAATCTTAAAAAAAAAAAAACAGCACACTTGAAAAGCTATACCCTTAGCTAAATGGTTGGACTCAAAAACACAGAACTGAGAAATTTACCTTAAAAATGGTAGTAGTGAGCTTGGGGCACCTGGGCTATTCTGGAAGGATACTACCTTAACACATACCCCAAATAATTCACAAAGAAAATAAACTCTTCCAAAAATTATTTTTAAAAAACTGCAAACCATAAATTATATAGTTGACATGAGTAAAAGTATATAGTTGACATGAGTAAAAGTCAGCAAAAATAAGTTATTTCTTACTCAGTGGCAGAATATATCATGATGGAAAAGAAGAGGAAACCCTGAAAAAGAACCAAATGAAATCTCCAGAAATAAAAATTACTGAGGTAATCATTTAGCCTAGTGATTGGGAAGCCTGTGTTCCATATGGGAGTGCCTGGGTTTATGACCTGATTCCAGCATCCAGTTCCAGTTTTCTGCCAGTGTAGATGCTGGGAAATAATGGGCTTATGTGGCTGTCATCCACATGCAGGACCTGGATGGAGTTCCTGGCTCTGGGATATAGATGATATAGATATGGATATAGATGTATAGATATAGGTTTAGATGGAAATTATTAATCTAATTGACAGTAAGTTACTGTAAGTGTAGCCCAGAAAGATAAGTTATATAATATATATATATATAAAAAGTTCAGTCATGTAGCATTGATTGAGGTCATTTTTCTTATGTTTACCAAAAGTTTCAAAAGGATGTTAATTTTAGAATGTCTCTCAAAGAAGTGGTTGATTCCAGAGATAAGACAGAGAAAATTTAAAGCTGGAGTAACTTACTGAGCCAAAACATAAGTATTCAAAACAGGATGTGGGCTTGTTGAAAGAGCATAACAACCAGTCTAAAAGAGCTCCCAATGGCCAAAGTTTAAATAATTTGAACAACAAAAATAACAACAGTAATTAGATTACAATCTGTAGCATAAAATAAATACACATGAGACCTAATTAAGATAAATAAATAAGGGAGAAGCAACAATTTCTTTTATTGTAATTAATAAATGTAGAAGCAAGAGAAAATTGGTAAATTAGGTAAATGCAAGAATAACTATGATAGGTAAGATCTACTGGTGGATGGTAAAATTAGGCAAAAGTTTGAGGACAAACAGGACAACTGCATAGTCTCAAAGTATTTCCCCCAAGACATTTATTAATGCAAAAGAAAAACCAATAACTTTGCAGTAGAGAAAAACAATACATATTATCTTAAGCAATCTACCAATCAGTGTTATCAACAGCAATGATGCATATAAACATCATGTATGCCTGATTTGAATACAATGTAAAAGGCATATTATTTCAGAAATATTCTTGCCGAAAATTTGTAATCTCAATCTAATTATGACAAAACATTGCATATATCCAAACTGAAGGATATTTTACAAAATAACTGATGAGAACTCTTCAAGAGCATCAAGATCATGAAAACCAAGGATATTTAGTAAATAATACAAATTGGAAGACTTTTGGAAATTTGAAAAATAAATGCAATATGGAACCTGGATTGGATCCTGGAACATAAGTAAGAAAATTAGTTAAATCTGAAAAAAAGTTTGCAGTTTAGTTTAAAGCATTACACTAATTGTTGAACTCTTTACTTAGTATATAGTTGGTCTTCTGTATATAAAGTTAACAGAAAATGGATCTTAGTGGAGAATGGGACTGGGAATGGGAGAGGGAGGAGATGGAGGGGTGGGAGAGCCAATATGGTGGGAAGAATTACTATATTCCTAAAGCTGTACTTATAAAATGCATGAAGTCTATATTCCTTAAGTGAAAGGTTTTTTTGGGGAGAAAATAAAAATAAATTAAAATTAAAATTAAAAATTAATCTCAAAATAAATAAAATAAATAAAAGCATTACACTAATGTTAATTTCCTGAGTTTGATAACCACTATAGTTATTAAAAAAAAAAGACATCAACATTAGGGTAAGCAGAGTTAAATATATACAAGAACATTCTGTGTTTCTTTTCTTTTGTTTTAATAATAATTTTTGAGACATAATTTATATACCATGTAATTCCTCATGTAGAGTACGGTTGAATAGTTTTTAGTATACAAATAAATTACAAAACGATCACAATAAATTTTAGAAAAAGAAATCCCATAATCATTTATCACTCCTCGTTTTCTCCCATTCTCTCCTTCCTAGGCAACCAAAAAACTACTTTTTGTCTCTATAAACTTACCCATTCTGGACATTTCCTGTAAATGGAATTAAACAATAAGTGACTTTTTGTAACTGGTTTCTTTCACTTAGCATATTGTTTTCAATGTTCATCCATGCTATAGCAGTTAACAGTATATACTTTTAAAGCTTCATCTATTTGAAAATCAGGAAGACAGAAAGAATCCAGCTGCTGATTCAGTCCTCAAATGCCAACAACAGTGGGGCTTGGTCACGTAGAAGCCAAGAGTCCGGAACTCAATTCTGGTGTCCCAGGTATGTGACAGGAACCAAAGTTCTCAAACCATCACCCACTGCTTTGCCTGGGAAGTTAACAGGAAGCTGAATCAGAAGTTCAGGCAATGAGCTGGCAATCTGGCTTCCCAATCAGCATCTTAACTGCTGCACCAAACATCCACCCCAGCACTTACTTTTTCATTGCCAAATAATATTTCATTGTTGTATATACCTTTCTGTATTCTTTTTGAAACTCTTCTGTGAGTTTAAAATTATATCAAAAGGTTTAAAAGGGAATAGAAGAAAAACATAAAAGAAGTTCTGAGAATTTATAGAATCAATAAAAGACATTAATTTCCCAAATTAAGTCCTAAGGAAGACAATTAAAAACCAGTTTGCCTTTAATTCATTATAAATATGACTACTAAGCACTAAAGATGGATATCAGCTTCAAAGCTAAAAGAGAGAAAATACTGATTGACCATCAAAGAGCAGTTTAGAAAAACAAAAGACTTTTCAAAAAAAAAAGAATAAAAAAAGACTTTCAAAATTAACAAACACCAAAAAACCAAACAGTAAGTTCTTAAAAGCAACATGAACTGGCCGGCACCACGGCTCACTTGGCTAATCCTCTGCCTGTGGCGCCAGCACCCCAGGTTCTAGTCCTGGTTGGGGTGTCGGTTCTGTCCCGGTTGCTCTTCTTCCAGTCCAGCTCTCTGCTGTGGCCCAGGAGTGCAGTGGAGGATGGCCCAAATCCTTGGGCCCTGCACCCACATGGGAGACCAGGAGAAGCACCTGGCTCCTGGCTTCGGGTTGGCACAGTGCTCTGGCTATTGGCAGCCATTGGAGGGGTGATCCAATGGAAAAAGGAAGACCGTTCTCTCTGTCTCTCTCACTGTCTAACTCTGCCTGTCAAAAAAAAAAAAAAAAAGGCATGGAGGGGCAAGCATTATGGTGTAGCAGGTTAAACCGCTGCCTGCCATGCTGGCATCCCATATGGGCACTGGTTCAAGACCCAGCTGCTGCAGTTCTGATCCAGCTCCCTGCTAATGTGTTTGGGAAAGTAGCAGAAAATGTCTCAAGTGCTTGGGTCCCTGCACCCATGTGGAATACCTGGAAGAAGCTCCTGGCTCCTGAATTTGAATGGACCCAGCTCAGGGGAGTGAACCAGCAGATGGAAAATCTCTCTCTCCCTCTCTCTCTCTTTCTCTCTCTGTAACTCTACCTTTTCAAATAAAGTAGGAAAAAAAAGTGGTGGAAACTGGGAAGGGCAAAAGAATGAATGAATGAATCATAAGGAACAATACCTAGATACTATGCACCTATGTTAATATTTATGTACAATGACTCAGAATGCCTTGCTCAGTATGAGATTTTGGAGAAAATTCATCTCATTTTCAGTGCTTACATTATAAATTTTTGTTGCAAGGAGAGAATGGTACTTTTCCCAAGCTACTTTTCCACAGAATTTTAGCAGCACAAAATAGTATGGATGACGAAGACCTGATCCAGTGTGATGTACCGGGAAGAGCACATGAGAGAAGTCAGAAACCCCAGGCTCTTCCATTTGGTAGCTGTGTGACTATGGCAAAGTCATTAATCTCCCTCAATCTGTTTCCCCAGCTGCAAAATAGAAATAATACTGGTAACACCTGCTCTATGTATAGCACAAGGTTAACAGGAAAGGCCATACCAAGACAATTGTATGCAAACGTGCTTTATTCCTTGAAAAAGATGGTTATTGCTGTTAGGACCAATGGAAAAAATAATGAATCCCCGAAGAATCAGAGCCTTTGCTTCTAATTCTTATGCTGTAAAAATGACTTTGTTCCAGAGGAACAGATAGCTATCTTCTAATTTTACTTTCAAAAGCTATTTCTAGAAATTCCTGAGAACAGCCTGCTTCTTTTGTCCTGATTCTTCGCTCCAACAGAGGGAAAGCATTAAAAAGACCTTTAGGCTATGAAAACTGCCTTATTTGCCCTTTTCATAATGAAGGTAAAAGAAACTGCCTTCACAATTAAAGGACTCAAGTCATCATCATGCAGGGAAACTCTCTTAAGCTAATTTAACCCACACAATTCATAAAACAGGATGCTTCTGTTACCAAAACACAATAACAGAGGATAAAAAGGAGTTTGAGGAGACACAGTCAATGGAGCAGAAACAATGAGAAAAATAACATTCTTTCTTATCCTAATAATATGGGGTTAAAGGTAATAAGCATAAAAAAATGACTAGCACAGGTTTATTTAAGCAATTTCACAGTCTTTTAATGATTAGTTTATTGTCATGGCAGTGTTGTAGAGAAAAAAAGGAATAAATATTGAGTTGCATTTTTTAAATTCCTAATAATCTAAAAGACAGTACTTCTGATGATTTCCTATTAAAGTTAGTTAATTTTTGTACTGCTCATGGCAAAGAATGTAAAGGGATATATCTAAAATCCCAAACAAGCTTAGTGAATCAAAAATATTTGTCCTTGTTGTGACAAATAACAAGCTCTAACATCATGACATTTTCAAAAGAAGTACAACAGAGACTTTTAACTTACCCCATATTTTTTTAAAAACTATTTGGCAGTTGGGAGTACACACTTGTAATTCTAATATTTGAATAGAAAAGGTTTAGGATTCTGTGTAAGTGACACAAGTGAAAACAGAGAGGCTTTCATTAAACAGATTGATCTAAACTACCAAGGGACTCACTACTCAGTAGCCAGGATGTTTCCTTTCACTTTTATTCTCCCCTTGCAGGTTCCCTGAGATACCTCCCTAAGAGAAACAATACTTTCCAATGCAAACTCCATTGATTTCTCTGCAGGAATAGAAAGAATGGCACAAAGAGCTCCCTGCAGGGACATTCATTTTTCAGTTTTGCCAGATTCTGTCTGGATTAATTATCCATTTCGTAGTGGACATTCTTCTGGTATGAACTCCCAAATTCATAAAAAGAGTATGCCAAAAATATCCACTGACAAGAAAATAATTACTGCTTTATGTTCCTGCTAAATAATCAGAGGGAATCTTTAAAAAAAAAAAGGAAAAGAAAAGAAAAGAAACAAACAAACGAAAGAAAGACAGACACCTCCTATCCCTTATTTTCTTTTCCCAAAAATGAAGGTTGGACTCCAATGTAATAAAACAAAATAACAAAATACCGGAAATACGTTCAGCAGACACAAAGTTGAAAGCAAGGCAAACTGAGTATCTACTAGCAAGAAGAATAAAATATTAGCAACCTAAATTTTTAAAACAGCTAAAGAGACCCCTATGATTGCTCCATTTCATATTGAAAAATTACACAGTCACTTCAGAGACTCCAAAAATATTTCATTAGAGAACAATTTAAAGTTGTCAAGATGAAGTTTTTTTTAAATATTTATTTATTTATTTGAGAGGCAGATTTACAGACAGAGAGAGGTAGAGACAGAGGGGAAGGTCTTCCATCTGCTGATTTACTCCCCAAATGTCCACAATGGTCAGAGCTGGGCCAATCTGAAGCCAGGAGCTTCCTCCAGATCTCCCACATGGGTACAGCAGCCCAAGCACTTGGGCCATCTTCCACTGCTTTCCCAGGCCATCACCAAGGAGCTGGATCAGAAATGGAGCAGCCAAGACTGGAACTGGTGCCCATATGGGATGTGGGTGCCTCAGGTGGAGGCTTAACCTACTATGCCACAGTGCCAGCCCCAAGATGAAACTTTTAACAATACCTGTTGGATACAGTTCACTTGACAAAACATGGAGTTCCAAAAATACATCTCTAAGTAACCAATGTGGATGGTTACTGAAACTTCACCAATTACATGTGCAGGAAAAATGATTCTTATACCTCTCCCCCTATCTTATATTCCAATAGATTTGAGGATACTGATGATAATCACTCTTTCAAGCTGAACTGGCTTGAATAGATATATCTACAAGTCCCTAATAACAAGGAGGAAACATATGGGTAGCCCCTCCCCATAGTCTCAAACAATCTCATTCGTAGGAAAACCAAAATTAATATACAACCTATCAATTTGTTTTTTAGTTCTAGAAAATCAGTGATTTGGGAATTTCTTTTTTTTTTTTTTTGAAATTATTTGACAGTAGTAATTTTTGAAGTTATTCAAACAGACTAAATATAATGGAAATTTTTTCACTGGAGCCAGATGAGACAAACTCCAAAATATAAAACAACTTGAGGATATCTAATACTTTCATAATAAGACTCAGAATTATCTACTTTTTTCCCATAAACTCAAGAAAATGAACTGAGTAATTGCTATATACCAGGCACTAAGCCAGGTCTTAGAGGTAAAGAAGATTGCTAAACACATAGCTTCAAGAAGCTTAATATCAGGTGATAGAATCTGGTAACATAAACATACATTAAGAAATTTTGAGTTAAAAGACATACCAGAAGTTACATGCTAGATCTAGAAGTAAAAATTACCTGGTTAAGGAAGAGAACCATGATCAGAAAGAAGTTAATAGAGGAGATATCACTGAGGAGCCTGCTTTCCCAGGCTACAGCAGAGAGCTGGATCAGAAGAGGAACAGTTGAGACTGGAACTGACACCCATATGTTATGCTGGCCCCGCAGGCAAAGGATTAACCTACTGAGCCACAGCGCTGGCCCTGAAACTGGGGTTTTATAGGCCTGCATTACAATTATATTGGAGTCTATGTCTACCTTCAGGTCCATTAACATTTCTTTTAAATAGCCAGGCGTCCTTGCATTGGGTGCATATACATTTTTTATAGTCACATTTTCCTGTTGATTTGATTCCTTAACCATTACACAGTGCCCTTATTTGTCTCTCTTAATAGTTTTTGTATTAAAGTCTATTTTGTCCAATATTAGGATGGCATTATGTAAAGGCAGAGAGAAAGAGACAGAAAGAGATATCTTCCATCCACTGGTTCTCTTCCTAAATGGCTCCAATGGCTAGGGCTGGGGCAGACTGAAACCAGAAGCCAGGAGCTTCTCCAAGGTCTCCCATGTGGATATAGGGGGTTTAAGCACTTGGGCCATCCACTGTTGCTTTCCCAGGCACATTATTAGCAGGGCACTGAATTGGAAAAGGAGCACCAGGACACAACTCGGAGCCTATATGGGATGCTAGTGTTCCAGGCAGTGGCTCAATCAGATACACCACAACTCCAGCACAGATAATGTTATTTTTAAAAGTAGAGGGCCCTTTTTGCTTCTTACTATTTGTTAAATTCTTTACTTAGTGGAGGGTTAATCCTGTGATTATAAAACAAACTGAAAGTATGTCATTATAAATATTAAAAGACTAAGAAAGGAAGGAGGAAGGAGGGTGGGAGCATGGGTGGGAGGGTGGGTAGGGTAGGAAGTATCACTATGCTCCTAAATCTGTATATATGAAATACATGAAACTTGACCTTATATAAATTAAACTTTATTACAAGCAAAATAATAGGAGAGGGCCCTAGACAACATAAGGAGGATACACTTTTAAGAAAATTTTATATGGCTCTTTTCACTCTGAAAACCAGAAGGAAATAAGAGAAAAGTATTGGCTTTGCAACTTGAAAATTCCTTTTTCTATTTTTCATTTAATTTAAAAGCCACATTTTGGTTGCATTGTTTCCTTAATATTAAAATTGAAAGTGTTGAAACACATTGCTTCTTTTTTCACAACTCTTTCAAACGAAATTGTCCATTTGCATCTGAAATGGACATCTGCAAAATAATAAAGGCTTCTGAAAAGATTATGATATACAAACACTTAGGGATAAGTCCTCAGAATAGGGAAAGGGTGCACCACTCTAGGCAAGGGGAAAATAATAATATCAAAATAACAATATAAATAAAGTAGGTAAAATGCATTCTCAGGGCAGAGTTGAAGCAAAACCTGCAGTGGAGATTCTGTGGGAGCAGGAGAGATGCATGGATTTGTGTGGAAGATACAGTCGTGCAGCAAGGAGCACGGACACAACACACAACCCCAGCAGTCCAAAGTGGGAGAGAGAGCTAGCATTGGAGAGCAATGTGAGAAAGCAGCAGAAGATGGCCCAGACACTTGGGCTCCCGCACAGCATGGGAGACCCGTAAGAAACTCCTGGCTCCTGACTTTGGATTGGCGCAGCTTTGGCCATTGTGGCCATATGGGAAGTGAACCAGCCTTTGAAAGACCTTTCTCTCTGTCTCTCCTCACTGTCTGTAACTCTCTCTCTCAAATAAAAATAAAAACTTAAAAAAAAACCACTTTCAATAATGGACATATCAAATAGAATGAAAATCAACAAGAAACAACAGAGATAATAGATACTACAGATCAAATGGACCTAACTGATATCTACAGATCTTTTCATCCCACAGTTGCAAAATACACATTCTTCTCATCAGTGTATGGAACTTTCTCTAGAATAGATCATATGCTCATTCAGAAAGTAATTTTGTAAATTCAAAAAAATTAAAATCATACCATGCATCTTCTCAGACAACAATGGAATGAAGCTGGAAATCAACAACTCAAAGAATCTCTAGAATATATGCAAACACATGGAGACTAAACAACATGTTCCTTTTAGAAGAAAACAAAAGAGACATCGAAACATTTCTGGAAACAAATGAAGATGACAACACAACACATAAAACACATGGGATACAGCAAAAAAAGTTAAGAGGGAAATTTATAGTAATTGGTGCCTACATCAAGAAATTTGGCACCAAATAAATGAGTTATCAGTATATCTCAAGGACCTAGAAAAACAACAATCCAAACTGAAAACTAGTAGGAGGAAATAAATAATTAAAGATGAAATAAACAAAAATGAAACCAAAAATTACAAAAGACCAGTGAAATGAAGAGCTAGTTTTTTGAAGAAACAAAAAAAAAAGGGTTGGGGGGTGATCCAAATTAAATTAATAAAACCAAAGATGCAAAAGGAAATGTAACAACAGAGACCTCAGAAATAAAAAGAATCTTGATGTGAATGGAAGGGGAGAAGGAGTAGGAAAGGGGAGGGTTGCGGGTAGGAGGGACGTTATGGGGGGGGAAGCCATTGTAATCCATAAGGTGTACTTTGGAAATTTATAGTCATTAAATAAAAGTTAAAAAAAAAAAGAAATAAAAAGAATCATCAGGACTTTCTACAAAGAGCTGTATTTCACCAAATCGGAAAACCTAGAAGAAATGGATAGATTCTTAGACATACACAATCTACTAAAAGTGAATCATGAACACACAGAAAACCTAAGCAGACCAACAACCAAGATGGAGAACAAATTAGTAATAAAGACCCTCCCAATAGAGAAAAGCCCAGGACCAGGTGGTTTCACTGCTGAATTCTACCAGATATTTAATGAAGAACCAATTCCAATTCTTCTCAATCTATTCATAAAATTGAAATACAGGGAATCCTCCCAAACTCCTTCTATGAAGAAAGCATCACCTTAATTCCTAAACTGTAAAATGATACATTAGAGATTGAGAATGACAGACCAAAATCCCTGATGAACAATGATAACAAAAAATACTCAAGGAAACACCAGGTATTTGAATCTAACAACACATTTGACCCAGGTCAAGTGGGATTTATGCCTGATATGCATGGAAGTCAGTTCAACATTTGTGAATCAATAAATGTGATACATCACATTAACAAACTGAAGAACAGAACAATACCCATATGTTTATTTCAGCAGATGCAGAAAAAGTGCTTGATAAAATGCAACATCTTTTCATGAGGAAAAACTTAAGTGTATTGAGTACAGAAGGAACATTCCTCAACATAATTAAGACATTTATGACAAACCCACACCAGCATCCTACTGAATGGAGAAAACTTGGAAGCATTTCCACTAAGATCCAGAACCACACAAGGTTGCCCACACTCACAATTGCTATTCAATACATTCCTGGGAATTTTAGCCAGAGCCATTAGGCAAGAAAAAGAAATCAAACGAATACAACTTGGAAAGAAGGAAGTCAAACTATCCATATTTGCAGAAGACATGATTCTATATAAAGGGGAACTAAAAGACTCCCAATAAGAAACTACTGGAACTCATAAAAGAGCTTGGTAAAGTGGCATGATATAAAAATAACACATGGGGCCAATGAGGTGACACAGTAAGCTAAGCTTCCACATGTGGCGCTGGCATCCCATATGGGTACCGGTTCATGTCTTGAGTGATCCTGTTCTAATCCATCTCTCTGCTATTGCCTAGGAATGAAGTAGATGGCCAAAGTATCTGGACTCCTGCACCTGCATGGGAGACCTGGAAGAAGCTCTTAGCCTCTGGACTCAGACTGGCATAGATCTGGCCCTTGTAGCCATTTGGGCAGTGAACCAGCAGATGGAAGACCTTTCTCTCTGTTTTTCCCTCTCTCTATTTGTATCTTTACCTCTCAAATAAATAGATAGCTAAATAAAGTTTTTTTTTAAATTAAGACAAAAAAATCAATAGCCCTTTTATACATAGAAAATGCCATGGCTGAAAAAGAACTTCTAAGATGAATCCCATTCACAATATACGCAAGACAAATCAAATACCTTGGAATATAATCTAACCAAGAAAATCAAAGATCTTTATGATGGACATTACAAAATGTTAAAGAAATAGAAAAAGACACAAAAAAATGGAAAAATCTTCTAAGTTCATGGATTTGAAGAGTCAATATCATCAAAATGTCCATACCACCAAAAGCAATTTACAGATTCAATGCAACCCCCATCAAAATACCATGATATTCTTCTCAGATATTGAAGAAATGATTCTAAAATTCATATGGAAACACAAGAAGCCTCAAACAGCTAAAGGAATATTATACAACAAAAACAAAGCTGGAGGCATCACAATTCCACATTTCAAGACATACTATGGGTCCAGCACTGTGGCATAGTGGGTAAACCACTGCCTACAATGCCAGCATCCCATATGGGTGCCAGTTCAAGATCTGGCTGCTCCACTTCTGATGATCCAGCTCTCTGCTATGGCCTGGGAAAGCAGTTGAAGATGGCCCAAGTCCTTGGGCCCCTGCACCTATGTGGGAGACCTGGAAGAAGCTCCTGGCTCCTGCCTTCATATCAGTCCAGCTCCAGCCATTCTGGCCATTTGGGGAGTGAATCAGTGGATGGAAGCCCCTCCCGGACCCCGGTTGCTTCTGCCTCTCTGAAATTGCCTCTCAAATAAATAAATAGATATTTTTTAAAGACATCCTACAGGGCAGTTATAATCAAAACAGTCTGGTACTGGCACAAAAAGAGACAATTAGACCAATAGTACAGAAAAGAAACTCCAGAAATCAATTCATACATCTATAACCTACTTATTGTGGGGAGCAATCCGGACTGGATTGAGTTTCTGGAATTAAGACTTATTCTATGCATCTGCTCTCCCACAACATGGCGCTGGGAGAGAAGCAAACAGCTTCCGCACAGCTGCCTCCAGTTCAACCAATAAACTGTAGGACTTGCTCCTGATTGGAGGAGAGCAGCGTGCTCGGCGTGTGGGCAGCCGAGTTGGGATTGGCGGAGGAGGACTATAAAGGAGGAGAGAGACGGCATTCACCAGGAACATCTATGGGGAACATCTAAGGGGAACATCTAGCTGAAGGAACACCCGTGCAGCCCCCGAGAAAGCCGGCCGGCGGTGTGCCGCTCCCCTGCGGAAGTGGGGAATGTGGCCAGGGGGAACTGCCCTTCCACGGAGGTGGAAGGGATAGTAGCCAACCCGGGAAGAACCAGCAGCAAACCCAGGGAGGGCCGAGCAGACGAAAGAACAGCGCAGGGTCCTGTGTCGTTCCTCCACGAAGAGGGGGAGCGACACTTATCTTTGAAAAAGGAGTTAAAATCAATCCCTGGACCAAGGACAGTCTTGTCAACAATGGTATTGAGAAAACTGGATCTCTGCTTGCAGAAGTATTAAGCAAGACTCCTATCTTATTTCTTATACAGAAATCCACTCAAAATGGATCAAAGACCTCAATCTACAACCCAATACCATCAAATTACTTGGGAAAATTCTTCAAGACATTGGCACAGGCAAAGATTTCTTGGAAAAGACTCCAGAAGCACAGGCAAACAAAGCCAAAATTGACGAACAGGATTACATCAAGTTGAGAAGCTTCTACATAGCAAAAAAAAAAAAAAAAAAAAAAAAACACCTCAGCAAAGTAAAGTGGCAGCCAACAAAATGGGAGAAAATATTTGCAAACTATGCCACTGATAAAGGGTTAACATGCAGAATCTATAAAGAGCTCAAGAAATTCAACAACAATAAAACAAATGATCCAGTTTAAAAAATGGGCAAAAAATCTGAACAGGAATTTTTCAAAAGAGGAAATTCAAATGGCAAACAGACACATGAAAAAAAGCTCAGGATCACTAGCCATCAGGGAAATGCAAATCAAAACCACAGTGAAGTTTCACTTCACCCCAGTTAGAATGGCTCTCAGACAGAAATCAGCAAATAACAAATACTGATGAGGATGTGGGGAAAAAAGTACCCTAATATACTGTTGGTGGGAATGTAAACTGGTGTAGCCACTGTGGAAGACAGTATGGAGATACCTCAGAAAGCTGAACCTACCATATGACCCGGGATCCTAGGCCTGGGAATTTACCCAAACAAGATGAAATCGTCATATAAAAAAGGGATCTGTAACTCCATGTTTGTTGCAGCTCAATTCACAACAGCTAATATATGCTTTCAACCTAGATATCCATCAACTGAAGTTTGGATAAAGAAATTACGGTATATATATACTATGGAATACTACAAATAGGTAAAAGAAAATGAAATCCTGTCATTTACAAAAAAATGGATGCAACTAGAAGACATTTTACTTTGTGAAATAAGCCAGTCTCATAAAGACAAATACCATGTTTTCCCTGATCTGTGATAACTAATAGAGTAGCTAAAAGGTAAGCTATAGGAGTGAAATTGACATTTTAAGAATTGATGATTGTATACAGTCTTTGTCTCAACTGTTGAGGAACACTGTTTTTCTTCATACTATTTATTGAACTTTTTACTTAGTGTATGGTTAATCTTACCAGTATGAAGTTAACTGAAAATAGATCTTTGTAAAAATAAAGAATGGGAATAGGAGAGGGAGGATAAAGAAGAGTGGGATTATGGTTAGGATGGAGGGTGGGAAGTTTAACTATGTCCTGAATCTATATAGAAGAAATACATGAAATTTGTACACCTTCAATAATTTTTTTAAAAAATATTTATCAGAATGTGATTTTATTTATTTATTTTTGAGATTTAAAAGTATTTATTGGAACCAAGGACCTCCAGCCAGAGTGGCATGGAGGGGGGCTCAGAATGTGATTTAAAAAAAATATATAAAACAACTTCTGTATCCTACTATGGGAATTTCATTAAGGTACAGCTATGCCTTCTTTTAATCAGGAGTCAGATGTAAATTATCAACAATGACATGGTACCCCTGATAAACTGCTAGCTTAAAACAACAATTATAGAAGAATAGTATGATACTTTTTCATTATATTTTCACAGTGATTATCTCTGTATTTTTTTAGTTATTTCTTTCATTTATTGGCAAAGAGCCTTTACCCACTAGTTCACTCCTCAAAAGCCAAGACAGAGCCAAGCAAAGTGAGGAACTCAGTATAGGCCTCCCATGTAGGTAGCAGGGACCCAACCATTTGATCCATTACTTTCTGCCTTTAAAGGTGCCCATTAGTAGGAAAACGGAATATGGAACAGAGTTGGGACTTGAAACCAGACACTCCAACAGGTTATGTGGGCATCCAAACCTGTATCTTAACTGCTAGGCCAAACACCTGCCCTAATTCTGTGGTTATAGATGTTTTTGAAAATTTATTATTCATTTTATTTGAATGGCATAGAAACAGATAGAACTTCCATCCATGAATTTACTTCCCAAATGCCCTCAACAACCAGGATTGGACCAGCATGGCATCAGGAGCATAGAACTCAATCTGGGTTTCCCAAGTGAGTGACAGGGACCCAACTAAGTAATTCATCATCTGCCAACTGAAAGGGTGCGCATCAGCAGTAAGGTGGATCAGAACCAGATTCAAGACTTGAACCAGGCACTCTGATATGGGATGCAGGAATTTCAAGCAGCATCCTAACTGCTGTGAAAAACCACTTATTCCACAGGTGATTTTTAATTTTCTTGTCCTTCCCCATAACTTTTTTTTTTTTTTTTTTTTTGGACAGGCAGAGTGGACAGTGAGAGAGAGAGACAGAGAGAAAGGTCTTCCTTTTGCCGTTGGTTCACCCTCCAATGGCTGCTGCAGCCGGTGCACCATGCTGATCCGAAGCCAGGAGCCAGGTGCTTCTCCTGGCCTCCCATGTGGGTGCAGGGCCCAAGTACTTGGGCCATCCTCCACTGCACTCCCGGGCCACAGCAGAGAGCTGGCCTGGGAGAGGGGCAACCGGGACAGAATCCAGCGCCCCGACCGGGACTAGAACCCGGTGTGCCGGCGCCGCAGGTAGAGGATTAGCCTATTGAGCTGCGGCGCCGCCCCCCCCCCCCCATAACTTCTGACTTCTTACCATAAACGTAGAATACTTGGGTCATATTTTAAAGGAAATATACTCATTTTATGAATATGATCCTTAATCATTTTATACAGCTAAAATTAATTTTATTTTGTTCCCAATTCCTCTGACCTTCCCAATTCCTCTTACCTTACATAAAATTTTGTTTCTTAAAACAGCTAAAATTACTGTATTTTTTAAAAATGACATTTGGTGCAGTGATCATTCTTTCATAAGAAATAACATTTTATATTTTCTGTTTACATACTTAAGTTTGTTTTATGCAGAAAATTGGGAATTTACAACTACCATTCATTCCTATTTTATAAAACGGAGCCAAACCCCTTCTACCATACATGGGAATCCCAATATAATTCCAAGGATATTTTGCACACTCTTATTTGCCAAGCATGACCATGGTCCCTCTATTCCCAAGAATAAGCCAGGAATTAACAACTAACTATTCGTGTATCACCAACATAAGACTGGTGTTAATTGAACAACACATAAATACACATCAGGAAATAATACTGTACAAAGCTACAGAAAATTCTACACATATGTACTACAGAGTTTTCTGTAGAGTCTCAAAGAAAATAATCTACAGTGGCATCATAACAGTTCAGACTTAACATGCTACAATATAGATGAATCTTGAAGAGATTTTCTTATGAAAATTAGGTCAGGGACAAAAAGCTACATATTGTGTGATTCCATTTACACAAAATGTACACAACAGAATATAGATTATGGGCTATGTAGGGCTAAGGTAAGTAGGGGAATGGAGGCATTGAGGGATAGTAACTAAGAGGTACAGAGTTTCTTTTTGAGAAAATGAAAATGTTCCGGACTTGGAATCACAATTCTTGTACAACTGTACATGTACAGAAAAACCATTGAACTGCATACTTTAAACGGGTGAATTATATGTGAATTTTATCTCAATTATGATCTTTATCAAAAAAGTTTAAACATGGTGCCACTTGATCTCAGAAGTTCTAGCATTAAAGAAATTTCTGTTTTAACCTTGCTTATGCCACTTAGCTGGGTGACCTTCAATTTCCTCATCTGCAAAAGAAAGTGAAATATTAATAATAGCCTCACAAATCAACTGTGAAGATGCTTGTAGAAAAATTAGAATAGTAGCTGGTGATGGATAAGCACTTAAATGTTTGCTCTTGGCATGAACATTAAAAATTACATTTTTAAAAATGCTTTAACTTGGGTAATTTCCCCAAGATAGATCAGACATTATTGGTTATCCATATTCAGCACGAGGCTGGTTGTGCTTCATCAGAATTTAACTTCTATGACCATCATTCTACTTTACATTAATCAACACCCTCCCTGGAATCTGCTCAGCATTTATATCCATGGTGTTCATTTGTCACCTGAATCATTCAACAGGGTCAATTATACTTGAAATTCCCATAATATTGCCTGGGGTAGGCTACCAGTCCAAGTGGAAGAAGTATGGAGATTTTAAAAGTTCTCATTTCTCCTTTACTCTTTTATCCTCACTCTTACATGATGGGTTTTTGGCTGATAAAACAGGTTGGAAATAAAGCTAACAAAGTCCAGTGAAAGGGAAAGAGCAGCACCAGGACATTGGCTCCTTCCTCCTTCCCTCCTTCGTTGGCTTTGGTTTTATGCTTCACAAAGGAGAAAAGAGAGTGAGAAAAAAAAAAGAGAGTGAGATGTGGGAATTCCCTTTGACACCGTGCAGCCTAACCTCCAGCATAGGTAAGAAGCAAGAATGGGTAGAAACTGAACACAGGAATAAGGACTCTGTATTTCACTACCATGACTTCTGTGTATCAACCCTCAGCAACCTGAGTGTAGCCACAAATGAATGGATAGGGCATATGTAGCTGAAGGGAGAGCACTGAAAACAGAAATATTCTAGCCTGAAATCCCTGAGGGACGCACAGAAATGTCAACTTGAGTGTAGAAGAGGTCTGATGTCATCTTCTTATAACTTTGCAGTCCAACACTACATGAAGGCTAAAGTAAATTTCTGTTGCAAAATAATAATAATCATAATAAAATTGAGTCTCTCATTTTCTCAATTTTTTCAATGCATCATACAGTTTTTCCTGAGGGGTAACCAAATAAATAACACCTATGTAGGTTAGCATTTGCAAAGGGATCACAAGTAGTACAAAACTGACAGTTTTAGAAATTTAGTTCAGTGGCTAATCACATTTTCCAAAACAAGTATCATGACCTGTATGAAAAACTGATGCCCTATGTAAAAGAGCATATAGAGAAAGTGCCTTAAAACAAATAACTTTTCTTTTGATTCTAAAAACAAAAAGTCTGAAAAGAGTTTTAAAAGTCTATTCTAGAAAAGAATCTATTTCCTTGCCTTTTCCAGCCTCTGGAGGCTACCTGCATTCCTTAGTTCATGACACTTTCTTCACCTTTTCTCCCTCTTGATTGCCAAATCACCTTGTTGCTCTTTTGTATTCAAATTCTTTCTGTCCTAGAGAGGCCAATTTTTATTGCATTTAGATACCACCCAGATCATCCAGAAAAACTTTGGCATGTCAAGATTCTTAACATAATCACATCTTCAAATTCTCCTTCGCCAAACAGAGTCACACTTAGATTTCTGAATTTACAACCTGGATATCTGCGGGAGTCATTATTCAATCTACTACAGGAATGATAAAAATGTTCCAGAACTGTATAATTGTGATCAATGCCTAACTTTGTGAACATATTACTAAAATAAAATGACTTCAATTTGTGATATATAAGTTATACTCACTAAAACTTTTTTAAAGATACCACTGTCAGAAACAAAAAGTTATTACACGGTTAAAAAACAAAACCAAGTAATTTGTGTTAGCTATTCTTAGATGCTACATGAAGATATTCCATAAAATCAAGGTTACAGTGCTTCACCTAACTTTTATAAGAAGACAAAACCAGAATTAGTATGGCTAATAAAATAATGGTAATATATATAAACATGTGTGTATATGTATCTTATACATTCACTTAACAGATATGCATAAAGTGTAATGGATTGCCATGTTCTAACAAAAAGAGGTGGTACTACATTTAGTCTTTATTGTAGAAACTCTCACTCTGTAGGATACTTGGCCACGGTAGTGGACACATGGTATACTGATGTAAGCATAAATAAGAAAAACATCAATCTACATATTAAATGTTAACAAAGGTAAATTCTCTCCTTTCTAAGATAAAAGACAAATAAAGAATATCCTAATATTTTCTTCCCATATCCCATAGGTAGGCTTACATCCAAACTTCTTTAGAGATGGCCATCTGAGTATCAAAATCACTGGAGGACTTATTGAAACATAGTCTAGGCTCCAGCTCTAGAGATTCTGAAGACCATATCTACACACTAGAAAGCACTGTCATTTATTTTTCTATGAAATCCATAACCTGGAGAGAGTAGCTGAGCCAAACATGCACAAGAGAAGAAAATACACTCTGATTGAAGTTACAAGTGTAACATAAATGAAACAGGGTCAATTATATCTTTTTGTTTGACCTGTAGTTCTACCATTTTGAACGAAGTCATATGATCCTCCCAATTATTTAAGTACATAAATTGCACAAGTGACAATTTACATAAGTGGAAGCAATGTGTCATGGCTCTGAAGCAAAATGAATAGTACCTTAGAGAAATCTTTGCTCACTGCTGAATTTAGAACCTAAGGCATAATACATTCCACTATGCTATTGTGAGAAGACTAATGCCCAGGTTTTAATAAAGCTCCAAAATAGAAAACAAAGCCTACATGGTATGAGGTCATCAAAATCACAAAAGATAACTAGTTATGCTTAAAACATTAAAAAAGCTTTAGAATGTGTCCAGCTAATACACAGTGCACTCTAAGAAATCTTTTTTTTTGTCAACTAGGAAAGTTTCACACTCAACTTTTATTTGAAAATCAGAGTTATACAGAGAGAAGGAGAGGCAGAGAGAGAGAGAGATGTCTTCCATCCGCTGGATCACTCCCCAGTTGGCTGCAATGGCCGGAACTGTACCGATCCAAAGCCAGGAGCCAGGAGCCAGTAGCTTCTTCCTGGTATCCCACATGAGTGCAGGGGCCTAAGAACTTGGGCATCTTCTACTGCTTTCCCAGGTCATAGCAGAGAGCTGGATTGGAAGTGAAGCAGCTGGGACTTGAACCGGTGCCCATATGGGATGTCGGCACTGCAGGCAGCGGCTTTACCCACTATGCCACAGGGCCAGCCCCCATACACAACTTTTAACAAAAAAATGCATATATTACCATTCAATGCTGCTTCTGGATTTGTATGCATGCTAGTGAGATATTCTGAAAAGTTAGGTACCTATGAAAACACAGCAAAGTCTTGCTTTATTAATTCCAACTATCTCATAAGCAAGTTAACATCTGTTCACTTAAAACAGCAAAATGTGTGATTTTAGTCATCTAATCAAGGATAAATGTAATTTGGAATCAGTAGGGTTTCTAGAAATGAGTCTCTTACTGATTTTTTTATTCTAGGTAGAAAAAATATGAGAAACTCCTTCTCTTATGGACATATTTACATAGCACAGAAATGAGTTTAAACACCACAGAGAACACCACCATTTTGGACAAAAGTGTAATTCTAGAGCACCTAAGAGTATATGCTGAATAATTGTTTTTAAACAGGCCTCTTAATTTCTTGAAAGGCTCCAAAATGCCTTCAATTAGATTCAAAATCTAAAAGCCTTTCAAAACATTAATGCCATTTAGTCTACTTCCCTCCTTCAATGAATCTCCCTCTATACACCATGTCCCCATTCCCCAGCACCAAAGAAAAATTTATCCCTTGTATATACTTAAACCAAAATATTTTATTCACTGGGATGGCCGAATGGCACACAATTAGCATCAATTCTGTCATGTCATTATCTCCAGCTCAGTGGCATTTATTCATATGAGCACAATTTGCAACCACTGAGCTCAGCTCCTCTGATGTTAACTGGCATCATTAAAACCCTCCCAGTGTCCAGCTTGTTTGATCTTCTAAAGAATGCCCTAGGTTAGCGACTGAGAGCTGGAAATTCACGGTTGGACACACTGAACAGTGTTCATATTTGGTCACAGACTACTCATTTCAACTAATAAACCTCAGAAACCACAATTATGATTCATATTCAAATAAAAAATGGATTCAACAACAGAGTGAGATCCTAAATGTTATAACCTCAAAAGTCAAGCCTGTAAACTTTTCAGAGTAGTTTCTTCAAGGATCAAAACAATCCAGGAATAATAAAGAGCAGAGAGCAGAGGAAAGAAGGTTAAAAGATAGTATCAAAGGATGAAGTGGTAAAATTTCAAAAACTCAGTCAAAGTTTTCTATTACAAGTTTTGATATAGCACTCAAATTTCTATGCTGCCCAAATGCTTTCTTAAGAAATAAAAAAAAACTAAAGCACAGTGGAAAGCTATGTTCTTTTCTATTAAGAAGAAACTATATTTTTATTTACCTACACATTTTACCCATGGTTTATGTTATATGCAAACATAAAATAGTAAAATTTCATTTCAAAAATGAAAAAAAATTAAAACACTACTTGCAAGGTGACAAAGTAAATGTTATAATATCTACAAATGTTTTTTAAAAGGCAATTTCCTGCTGTCCTTTTAAAAATAAGACCAAACTACAATTTTGGACTGCAAAGAGTCATTGTGTAGTTAATAAAAAGCTCAGCATGGAAATAGATTCAACCAATGTATAAAGAGTCCAGGAAGAATTGAAGGCATCAAAAAATGTGCCCCAACTACAAATAATGTCAAGCTCAGTTCAAAAACGACCAGCAAATGCAGTCTCCAATGCATACCAAATTAAACTTAATAAACTCCCCTGCAAGATTAGACAGGCAATCCACCTTTAAAAGTCCCCACAAACAAAAGAACAACAAAAGAGGTCAGAGAGTGTAATAAATACTGAATCCCCAGTAGTCGACAGAAGCCTTACTGTACACAGCTGAGAAAACCTGCCATCAAACAATGGGTCACATTTCCATACTAAATTATATTTATCACACTAAAAAAAAATGGTTAAACAAAATACAGGATTTCTATTGGCTATTTTTATATCACAGTAACTCCCTAAAACCTTGCATACCTGCTGAGTTCCATTGAAAATCATTCCTACCCCATGGTGCTTATAAAGAGACCCCAGACAAAGGGTTAGGATGATGGGAGAGGGCAGGAACCGCTACTTTTCACCATGATTTTAGAAAATAAATAAATAGAAGCGGAGAGAATGGCCAAAACATAACCTTGGCTCAGGGTATTTCCGGGGGAATCACTACTGTGACAAATGGCCTGAAATGAACTCTTCCAGCGGTCAGGAATCCCCAGGAAAGGCCCCTCCCCTCCTTATCTATTGCTCAGTTGTACAATACTCTGCTTTGAACATCCAACACTCTTTTGGAGCTGGGCAAGATGAAAGAGCTTTTCTTCATGATCCTGCAATGCCTATTAATTTTTGTTACAACAGACTCACAGGTGATTAAGAAAACATGGGGTTTTAGCACTGCCTCACATTCTCATCTTAAGACTTTAAAAGAGAAAAAATGTTAAAAGTGAATGAATCTTCTTTTCAAGTGCAATGATTCATTTCTGCACATGCCCTAAGCTGTTTCTCCTCTGACTCCGGGCAATTTGTTTAGAGCAGAAGTTCTCTTCCTCCTTAAAACATCAGAAGCAATGTTACTTGATTCCTACACAGTAACAGGATTATCTTTCAAAAATATTATGACTCATTCCCTGCCCTTTAGAGCACAGGATGAGAAATCAATGGCTGAAGCAGCAAAACATAAACTGTTCCCCAAGTACACTAACACTTTCATCACGAATGGTACAGGAGCATAGCAGAGTGGGAAAAGCACAAGAATTACAGGAATATACAAATCTTCTTCCATTCAGATGTGGATGTTAGGCTTTCTAAACTCATCAGTAAATATCACATAGATTATAATATTATTGTGCTGCTTAATTTAAGAGGACATAAGCATAGCAAATGCCAAACACAGTAACTGTCATGAAAAAAAATAGCTTTAATATTTTTACTTCACTGAGGTAGAATATACTGTAAAAAGGACAGAACTTAACTGTATAGTTTGAAAGCACACACACAAACGTATTCATCATCCCAATCAAGATAGCGACCAAGGAAATACCCTGAGAGCTACATGGGCACTTTTAAATTTTCTGGTGAAATTATTTTATATATTTTACTTACCTCAATACATCCAAAATATTGTAATTTCAATATGTAATCTTTAAATATTATCACTAATATATTTTACTTTTCTTTATACTATATGTTACATTTATAACACATTCACAATTTGGATTAGCCACAGTTCAAGTCATCACTTAGCCACATGGGGCTAATGGCTAATAAAAAGTAATCTGCAAATACAACCACATTCCAGAAATATTTCCTGTGTTTCTTTCTAGTCTATCTACTGATTTCTAACTTGCTGGATTACTTTGTCTTATTGTTCAATTTCATTTTTATAAAAGACATCATATGGTACAGATGAGTTATTTTGTGTCTGGGCTTCTTTCACTGAACACGTTTCAGGATTCATCCATATTGTTGCAAGTAGCAAAAGTCCAATTATTTTATTGATAAAAATAATTTTTTAGAATGATACATATTTTGTTTACTTATTGATCAGCTGATAGATAATTTTGTTTGTGTTTGAATATACTACCATTAATAAAGCTGAAATAAACATTTTGTATAAATTTTTGTGTGGACATGTTTTAATTTATATCAGTAAGTATATAGAAGTAGAATTGCTAGATCATAACATAGGCTTAGGTGCATTTTTATAAGAAACTGTCAAATACTTTTCTATACTAGTAGTACTAATTTACATTCCTGTCAACAATATGACATATCTAACTAATTCATATCTCCTTTATTACTTAGTACTATCAGTCTTTTTAATTTTACTGATTCCAGTGGTGTATACATTTCCCAATGACCAATGACACTGACATTTTTTCATGAGTTTAATAGCTATTCATGTAATGTCTCTTTTGAAGAACTATTTGGGAAAATAGAAGGAAAGTTGTTAGAAAGATAAACTAAGGTTACACATGAAATTATTTGTAATGTTAGAATAAGGGTCACACTTCCAGGTCCTACTTGGGTGAGGCAAATTATGTAAATCTAGAATCCATGAGAACTCTAACAAATTGGTGCACAGAGTCACCTTAAGAAGGCTACAGAGGCCTGTGCTGTGGCATTGCAGGTAAAGTCGCCTCCTGCAGTGCCCACATCCCCCTGGCTGCTCCACTTCCAATCCAGCTCTCTGCTAAGGCCTGGGAAACCAGCAGAAGATATCTCAAGTCCTTGTGCCCCTGCCTGCACTCATGTGGGAGACTTGGAAGAAGCTCCTGGCTCTTGGCTTCAGATGAACCCAGATGCCCAGATCCTCCAGTCTTTGTGGCCATTTGGGGAGTAAATCAGCAGACGGAAGATCTCTCTCCTCTCTCTAACTCTGCCCTTTTTTTTTTTTTTTTTTTTTTGACAGGCAGAGTGGACAATGAGAGAGAGAGAGAGAGACAGAGAGAAAGGTCTTCCTTCACCGTTGGTTCACCCTCCATGGCCGCCACGGCTGATCCGAAGCCAGGAGCCAGGTGCTTCTGGTCTCCCATGGGGTGCAGGGCCCGAGGACTTGGGCCATCCTCCACTGCACTCCCGGGCCATAGCAGAGAGCTGGCCTGGAAGAGGGGCAACCAGGACAGAATCCGGCGCCCCGACCGGGATTAGAACCCGGTGTGCTGGCGCCGCAAGGTGGAGGATTAGCCTATTGAGCCATGGCGCTGGCCATCTAACTCTGCCTTTCAAATAAATAAATAAATCTCTTTTTTTAAAAAAAAAAGGATTCATACTTCCACTCAGCATCAACCAGTCACTGTCATGTGGAAGACCAGGGTGGTACCAAAAAAATTTATTTTTATTTAATGATAGAATTATTTTGTAAAACATTAACCCTATCTGATGAACAAAATGGGTATAAGTTATCAAACTTGGACTATATAAATGTTGGTCATTTTTATATAAGGATAACATATTTATTATAATTAACATTAAACCAATAAGGAATATTGTTGGTTACTAGTTAAAATTGGCACCTATTAAGGCAGCCAATCAACCAAAGAGATGATGACATTATATTGAGAAGCAAGGCAACCGATGCCCCAGAGAATGTTAAAAAGGAACAACTGGAGAAGCCTTTGGCACACTTGGGATACCCACATCCTATATCAGAGTACTTCAGTTCAAGTTGGTTTTGCTTCTTATTCCAGCTCCCTACCAATCAGCACCCTGGGAGGCAGGAGGTGATAGGTCAAGTAGCTGGATCCCTTAATCTCACATGGGAGTTCCAGGCTCCTATTTTTGGCTTACTCCAATTATTAAGGATATTTGGAGAGTAAACCAAAAGTTGAAAAATCTGTCTGCCTGACTGCCTTTCAAATAAATAAAGATAAATAATTTGTTTGGAAGAAACAGTTGTCCAGGAAAGCACATCTTCCCTATTTCTTGGCAACTGTTCTTATAAACAAATAATTACTATCATGTTCTTATTCTTAAGTGACTTATTCTTAAATCTACATTTACTTTGTAGTAAGAATGAGGCTAACAGCTAATAATAATCCTTCTACTACCTAGGAGTATTTTCAATACTCTGGAAAACTGATTAAAGTATATGATGGTAGGAAATTAAAACACTTTGAAAGTATCTCAAACAGTTAAACATAGTTAAAATTTGATACAGAAATTCCACCTTTAGATATACATCCAAGAAAAATGAAATATAATGTTAACACAAAAGCTTGTACATACATGTTTATAGCAACACTACTTAAAATAGTCAAAAAAGATGTGAACAACCCAATGTCTACCAACTGACAGTTACATAAATAAAATTTGATACATACATACATTATTATTCAAGCATAAAGGGAATGAAGTATTAATGCATGCTACAACATAAACCCTAAAAACATTATGCTAAGGCAGTACTGAAATTTGATGACTCCATTTATAAGAAATGCTCAAATAGGCAAATCTATATAGACAAATATAGATTAATAGTTCTCTAGTACTTGGAAGTATGGAGAAATTGGGAAGAGATGTTTAAAGAGTGTGGAGTTTCTTTTGATGTAATGAAAATGTTTCAAAATTGATTATAGTGATATTTTCACAACTCTATTTAAAAATTCATAAAATATGTACCATAGACACATGAATTCTACAGAACTTGGATTATACCTAATATAGTAATTCATAGGAAGGGAAGGAGGGAAACAAAGAGAACGAGAGAAGGAAGGAGGAAAGGAGGGAGGGGAGGAAGAAGAGAAGGAGGGAAGGAGGAAAGAAGAAAAGGAAAGAGGGAGGGTGGGAGGGAAGGAGGGAGGGAGGGAGGGAGGGAGGAAGGAAGAAAGGAAGGAAGGACGGACAGAGAAAAAAGGTGAACCACTGAGATTCTCTCCGTGTTATATGGGTTGAGTATGACTTGTCCCCCCGAAACTCATGCACACTTTTAAACTCTAATGTCTTAATGTTATTGATTGATGATAGTGGAGAGTTGATTTAATGATAGCCTCTGAGGGGTGGAGTCCATGGGAAGTCTTTGAGTCATTGGAGGTATGCCCTCAGAATGTGTTTCTTGTGAGAAGCGTTTGTGCTCAAGTTACTGCTTCTTGGCTCACCATGTGATCAGTCCCTCACACTTGCCATGACCAGCTGCCACAGTTGCTGGACTATCAGAGAGCTCTATCCTGAAAGGTAACCTCCAACTGAAGCAAAATTAAATCTTTTCCTTCTCAAGAAACTTCTATTGGGCATTTTAATTAAAATAATGAAAAATTGATTAATACACTTCTCAAGTACCAAATCTTTCATCCTGCCACCTTGTCATTGCTGTTGAGACTTAAAAGATGTTGGATTTTTTCTCTTCACTATTTCTTAATATCAAATATACTGAATACATTTATTTTTATTTACCCCCCCAAAGAAATCCTTTATTTAAGAAATCAGACTTCATATATTTCATAAGTACAACTTTAGGAATATAGTGATTCTTCCCAACATACCCTCCCTCCCACCCACTCTCCCACCACTCCTCCTCCCCCTCCCCTCTCTTGCATTCCTAGTGCTATTCTCCACTAAGATCCATTTTCTGTTAACTGTATACCCAGAAGATCAACTCTATACTAAGTAAAGAGCACAACAATTTGCACACCAAAAAATGAAAAACAAAACAAAACAAAACAAAAACATAAAACAGTTCCTCAACAGTTGGGACAAGGGCTGTTCAAAGTCATTGCATCTTAAAGTTAATTTCACTTATTTTTTTATTTTTTAGAAACTTAACTAACTTTAACAAAGCACCCAAGAATGATACATCTTTTGGTAGTATTTAGACATAGTTACAATACAACTCTTTGAGGACAGAAGTTCTGCAAGGGAAGTTAATGCCCAGTGATTCTTGTTGTTAATTTAGCAATTAACACTCATATGTTTGATGCCAGAGATCGCCTGAGGCACTTAATATGAGCTGCCTAGGCTATAGAAGCCTTTTGAATCCACAAACTCCACCAATATTTAGACAAGGAATAAGCAAAGTAAAACTTCTCTCCTTCCTTCAAAAAAGGTACCTCCTTCTTTGATGACCACTTCTTTCTATTGGACTCTTACCCACCGAGATCCTTCATGTAAGACATTTTTGCCTCAGTATCTAATTTCCATGCTGAAATGATCTTGTGGGCTTTTCAGCCAGACCCGAATGCCTTAAGGGCTGATTCTGAAGTTAGAGAGCTATTTATTTTTATTTTTGACAGGCAGAGTGGACAGTGAGAGAGAGAGAAAGGTCTTCCTTTGCCTTTGGTTCACCCTCCAAGGGCCGCCAGGGCCGGCATGCTGTGGCCAGCGCACCGCGCTGATCCGATGGCAGGAGCCAGGTGCTTATCCTGTTCTCCCATGGGGTGCAGGGCCCAAGGACTTGGGCCATCCTCCACTGCACTCCCGGGCCACAGCAGAGAGCTGGCCTGGGAGAGGGGCAACCGGGACAGAATCCGGCGCCCCGACCGGGACTAGAACCTGGTGTGCCGACGCCGCAAGGTGGAGGATTAGCCTAGTGAGCCACGGCGCCGGCCTAGAGAGCTATTTAAGAAATAGTCGGGGCCGGCATGGTGGCGTAGTAGGTTAATTCTCCACCTATGGCGCCAGCATTCCATATGAGCACCAGTTCTAGTCCCAGCTGCTCCTCTTCCAATCCAGCTCTTTGCTGTGGCCTGCGAAAGCAGAAGATGGCTCAAATTCTTGGGCCCCTGCACCTGTGTGGGAGACTGGAAGAAGCTCCTGGCTCCTGGCTTTGGATCAGCACAGTTCCGGCTGTTGAAGTCATCTGGGGAGTGAATCAGCGGATGGAAGACCTTTCTCTCTGTCTCTCCCTCTCACTGTCTGTAACTCTACCTCTCAAATAAATAAAATATTTTTAAAAAAATGTCATTCTATGAGTCTGCTGTATGGACTGCTTCCAATGTTAGAGCATTCACTTCATTTTAATTCTATCTATTATTATTACCAGAATATTAATCCTATCCATATGATCCCTTTAACACTTAAGATGGTATTTCTACCACCAAGCTTAAGGGGATTTGGGGTCCTTTGGCAGGTTTTTTTTTTTTTTTTTTTTTTGACAGGCAGAGTTAGACAGTGAGAGAGAGACAGAGATAGAGAGAAAGGTCTTCCTTTTCCGTTGGTTCACCCCACAATGGCCGCTGTGGCTGGTGTGTTGTGGCTGGCGCGCTGCGCCGAAGCCAGGAGCCAGGTGCTTCTTCCTGGTCTCCCATGCAGGTGCAGGGCTCAAACATTTGGGCCATCCTCCACTGCTTTCCCGTGCCATAGCAGAGAGCTGGACTGGAAGAAGAGCAACCAGGACAGAATCTGGCACCCCAACCGGGACTAGAACCCGGGGTGTCAGTGCTGCAGGCAGAGGATTAGCCAAGTGATCCGTGGCGCCAGCCCCATGGCAGGTTTTTAAACTGTACTCTTATAAATTAGTCTTTAGGAATGTATGAAGAACTATACAGCTTTACAGTTACAAACTTCATATACTTGATAATTACAACTTTAGGAATATGGTGATTCTTCCATTGTGCCTGTCCTCCCACCCATACTCCCAATCCCACTTGCTCCTCCTTCTCTTATCCCAACTCCTACTTTTTACTGAAATTTATTTTCAATTGACTTAATGCACTTATATTAAACTCTGTTAATTAAAGTGTTTGACAAAAAGTATAAAAAAAAGAAAACTGTTCTTCAGCAGTCAAGATGAGCAGTTCAAGAAATTACTTCTGAAAATGTCAATGTCACTTCTACAGACTGACTATTAGGTGCTCTGTTAGTTATCACAGGTCAGGGAGAACATGTGGTATTTGTCACTTTGGCACTGGCTTATTACACTATGATGTTATCCAGATTCATCCATTTTGTTGCAAATGACAGGATTTCATTTTTTTTAACTTATGTGTAATTTTCAATAGTGTTCATATCCCTTAATTTTTTTTTATCCAGTCTTTAGTTAATGGGAATTTGGGTTGATTTCCATGTCCTAGCTATTGTGAATTGGGATGCAATAAACATAGAAGTACAGATAACTTGTTCATATGCTGATTTCATTTCCCTTGGGTAAACTGCCAGGAGTGGAATCGCTGGGTCATATGGTGGGTCTATATTCAGATTTCTGAAATTATCTCCATACATCTTCCATAATGGCTTTACCAGTTTACATTCCCACCCACAGTGGATTAGGGTACCTTTTTCCCACATCCTCATCAGCATTTCTTGTTTGTTAATTTCTGTATAAAAACCACTCTAACTGGGGTGAAGTGAAACCTCATTGTGGTTTTGATTTCCATTTCTTTGAAAGCTAGTGATCGTTAGCATTTTTTTTTCACTGTGTAAAGACCATCTGAACTTCCTCTTTTGAAAAATGTCTAAGTCCTTTGCCCATTTCTTAACCTGGTTGTTTGTTTTGTTGTTGTGGAGTCTCTTGATCTCTTTGTATATTTTGGTTAATAATCCTTTATGAGTTAAATAGTTTGCAAATATTTTCTCCAATTCTGTCAGTAGCCTCTTCACTTTCCTGAGTGCTTGTTTTACAGTAAAGAAGCTTCTCGATTTAATCCCATTTCTAAATTTTGGCTTGGATTGCTTGTGCCTCTGGGGTCTTTTACAAGAAATCTTTGCATATACCAATGTCTTGCAGGGTTTCCCCAAAGTTTCTAATAATTTGATGGTATCAGTCATAGATTTAGGTCTTCAGTTCATTTTGAGTAGATTTTTGTGTAAGGTGTAAGGTAGGGTCTTGCTTCATACTTCTGCATTTGGAGATCCGGTTTTCCCAGCACCATGTCTTGAAGAGACTGTCCTTGCTCCAGGGATTGATTTTAGCTCTTTTGTCAAAGATAAGTTGGTTGTAGATGCTTGAATTGATTTCTGGTATTTCTATTCTGTTCATCTATCTGTTTTTGTGCCAGTACCAGGCTGTTTTGATTATAACTTTCCTGTAGTATGTCTTGAAATCTGGTATTGTGATGCCTCCAGCTTTGTTTCGAAGATTGCTTTAGCTATTAGGGATCTCATATATTTCCATATGAATTGCAACATCATTTTTACTATATCTGAGAAAAATATCCATGTTATTTTGATTGATATTGCCTTGAATCTGTAAATTGCTTTTGGAAATATGGACATTTGATGATACTGATTATTCCAATCTATGAACATGGAAGAATTTTCTATTTTTTTTATATCTTCTTTCTTTAATGTTCTATAATTCTTATCATAGAGATCTTTGACATCCTTGGTTAAATTTATTACAAGGTATTTGATTTTTTTTTTAGTAGTTGTGAATAGGATTGATGTTAGAAGATATTTCTCAGCTGTGGCATTGTCTGTGTATACAGACTATTGATTTTTGTGTATTGATTTTATATCCTGTGACTTTACCAAACTCTACTATGAGTTCCAGTACTCTTAGTCTTTTGGTTCCTCTATATATAGAGTCAGGTTATCTGCAAATAAGGATAGTTTGATTTCCTCCTCCCCAGTTTGTATCCCTGTGATTTCTTTTTCTTGCCTAATGGCTCTGGCTAAAAATTCAGGACTATATTGAACAGCACTGGTGAGAGTGGGCATCCATGTCTGGATCCGGATCTCAGTGGGAATGCTTCCAACTTTTCCCCATTAAATAGGACGCTGGTCATGGGTTTGTCATAAATTGCCATGATTGTGTTGAGGAATGTCCCTCCTATACCCAATTTGCTTAGAGTTTTCATCATGAAAGGGTGTTGTATTTTATCAAATGCTTTCACTGCACCTATAGAGATAATCAAATGGTTTTTGTTCTCAGTTTCTTAATGTGAAGCGTCACATTGATTGATTTGCAAATCTTGAAATATCCCTGCATATCAAGTATAAATCACACTTGGTCAGAGCAAATAATATTTCTGATATGCTGTTGGATTCAATTGGCTAGAATTTTGATGAGGATTTTTGCATCTATGTTCTTCAGGGAAATTGGTCTGTAGTTTTCTTTCTCTGTTGTATCTTTTTCAGGTTTAGAAATTAAGGTGATGCTGGCTTCATAGAAAGAATCTGGGATGATTCCTTCCCTTTCTATTGTTTTAAGTAGCTTGAGAAGAATTGGAGTTAGTTTTTCTTTAAATGTCTGGTAGAATTCAGCAGTGAAGTCATCCAGTCCTGGGATTTTCTTTGTTGGGAAAGTCTTTATAACTGATTCAATTTTGTCTTTGTTATGGGTCTGTTTACATTTTCTATGGTTTCATGGCTTAGTTTATGTGAGTTCTGTGTGTTCAGGAACCTATCAATTTCTATTAGGTTTCCCAGTTTGTTGGCATACAGCTCTTTGTAGTAATTTCTGATGATTCTTTTTATTTCTATGGTGTCCGTTGTTACATTTCCTTTTTCATCTCCAATTTTATTTATTTGGGTCAACTCTCGTATTTTTTTTTTTTAGTTTGCCAATAGTGTGTCAGTTTTGTTTATTTTTCTAAAAACAAGCTCTTCCTTTTGCTAATCTTTTGTATTGTTTTATTGGTTTTCATTTTGTTGATTTCTCCTCTAATTATTTCTTTTTTCCTACTATTTTTGGGTTTGGCTTGCTGGTTTTTTTTTCTTGGTCTTTGAAATGCATTGATAGCTCATTTACTTTTGCCTTTCCAATTCCTTGATATATTCTCCAATTACTATAGACTTTCCTCTTAACGCTGCTTTTGCTATATCCTATAAGTTTTGATAGAAGTTTTTTGATTTCTCTTTTGATTTCTTGAATGACCAACTGTTCATTCAGGAGCATGTTGTTCAATCTCCATGTGTTTGCATATGTTCTGTTATTTTTTTCACTAAAAAGGCCTTCTCATCCTTTCTCTTTCCACCCCTTCAGGAACTCCTAGAACCCATATGTGGGTCATTTGTTAGTATCCTGTAGATTCCCACAGTGTTTTTTATTTTTCTAGTGTTTTCTTCTTGTGTTTGGTCTGACTATATAATTTCCTGAAATTTGTCTTCCAAGTTAGATATTCTTTCTTATGCTTCACCAACTTTTTGTTGTTGTTGGTAAGGCTTTCCACTGCATTTTTTATCTGTTCTATTGAATTCTTCATTTCCAAGATTTCATTTTGCTTTCTCTTTAATATCTCAATTTATGGATTTCATTAGTTCATTCATTTGCTTTTGATTGCTTCTATGTAATCTTATGATCAATTCTTTGAACTCCATTTCTTTCATTTCTTCAAACTCTTCATCTTCATAATCTAGTACTGAACTGTTGTATTCTTTTTGGGGCATCATGTTGTGTTCCTTATTCTTGTTTCTTGAATCAGTGCATTTATTATTTGGCATTTGAGGGATATCCATTGGGTTTTTGTTTTTGTTTTTGGCTATGGTGGCTTTTATCTTGGGCTATGTCTATGTGGATTAGTGGAGTGTCTGCTTTCAGTAAATACCTAGAGGCATTTGGTAGGTGTAGTCAGGGAGTTCTGTTCAGTGCTCCTGAGTGAAGTGAGTGGTAAGGTGACACCTATGTTGGGCGTGGTGAATCTCTTTTTTTAAAATCATAGTTGAAGATTTTCTTCTGTTGGCATAAACTCAGCTAATTTCCTCTCCTCAAAGGATACCAGTGCCTGGGTGTTATCCCCAGTGGGTATACTATTTGTCCACACTTCCACAAGGACAACACAAAGTATCTGCACAGTCCTTGGTGTAAGCAATATCCCTCATCACGGAACCAGGGAGCTCTGGGCATGTGGAACCTCCAACAGTGACTGCCCAAAGTCCCAGCCATGCCTGAGCCTTCCCACACAGCCTCAGTGTTTTCAAAGCCCCAGAGCAGAGTCTCAGTGTTTCCACAGTCCTGAGCACCCAGCGCCCCCGTCAGTTCTCTCTGCCAGACTCAGGAGTCTCTGCTCAGCAAACTGCCAGGCATGGACAAGAACTGGTGCAGCTCTTATGTATGTCCAAAATGGTGCATGCTCTGTATTGGCTTGTTACACAATGCTGCCGCAGGGTGATCAGGGAGAGAAAAATATGTGCCCCCCTCCATTTTTCCTCCTCTAATTTGATAGGTACACTATCCCACACAGGGAAAGCCAGATTCCCTCCCAGCATTTCCTTCAGCTTTATCACAAGTGATTTGGGCTGCTACCGTATGTCTTACCTTTCTCCAAAGATGGTTGAAGGATTTCAGCTACAGGGATCGTGATTTGTTGTGCCCACACCTTCCACATAGGTCTGCTGTGTCCCTCTAATTTTTATAGAGTTTCCTCTGCTGTTTTCTCCCTGACTCTTCTCTGAGACTACACTCTCCAATTTTTGTTTAAACTATCTTCTCCTAGAGTGGTAAGCTCCCTCCTTACTCTTTCATCCGGAAAAAAAAAAAAAAAAAAAAGCCATTGAGTATATTTCACACAATGTTTTCCCCTACCAGACTGTGACCATACAGAAGCCCAAATCTGTCTCATAAATCTTTGTATGCAGGGTCAACCTAGCTTGAGTTTTCAATATTTCTGTTTTAAGTTTAACATTTTTTGTGTTATACCTAGGGAATCTTTATCTAATGTAGGCTGATGCAGTGGACAAGGTGTGGAGGGGAAGCTGTTCTGCCTTCTTTTCCCTTGTCATCACCAGAGAATGGATAAATGATAAGTAGGTAGAATACTTGTAAAAAGCTGCCAACCCTTCTATATGAACAGCTTCTGGAACAGGCAACAACCTTTATGAGATTATGATACACACAAGATATCTTCACACTTAACCATAAATTCATTTACCCCAAGGAAAATAGGGACACACTTACGTTTAAAAAAAAGGCACAAAGAAAAAAAATGCTGAATATGAGTTTAAATAAAATCTCTAATCAACAGATTTCAAAAATATCTTTTAAAAACATTTGTAACAAAACACAAATGACTTAAAAATGAAACAAATCAAAAACATTTAAATATTTACAACATTTATTTCAAACTATACCATGGATTAGTTCTTGTATTCACAATTCTCCAAAGACAACATGAAGGCTACACAGGGCAGATTCACTCAGAGGGGAAAACATCCAGTTCAGACCTTACCTCTGTTTAACAAGAGTTGGAAACATCTGGGCAAAAGGCATTCTAGGTTCCTGGTAACAAGCAGAATGACCATAACAAGAAGAAATGATGGCCTGGATTCAATATAGTGATGACAGCACTAAAACATTCTCCCTAATAACAACAATATTGCTAAACTTGCATACAGATTTCTACACAGTATCTCTTATTCTCAGGTAAATGTGGAAAGTTACCAATAAATAATCTAAGTATTCAGTAAAATAATAAAAAAATTTAGTCTAAGAAAATAATTCAAATAAATGAAAACCTTTACATATTTCTTTCTTACACTTCTAATTTTTAAGTTGCTTACAACTTAAAAAGCTGACCACAGATGAATTACATAATTATGATATTTTCACTCATAGGAAAGTAATTGTTATTAAAGTTTCTAGGAACATCAAAATCTTTCTAGTAAGATCTAAAGAAATTAGAGAAGATAGAAACTTTGTAAAACATATATATGTAAATAAAATACAGACATTTGACACAGCTGTTTGGAATCCAATTGGGACACCAGTATCCTGTACGCACACCAGGGAGAACATCCCACGTGAGAGACCTGGATTGAGTTCTGGGCCATGGGCTTTGACCTGATCCAGCCCTGGCTGCTGCAAGAGTTTAAAAGGTGAACCAACAGATAGAAGATCTGTGTTAATCTGTAGCTCTAACTGTGTTTCTGCCTCTGTCTCTTTCTAATTATCAAACAAATTAAATAAAAAATGAAATAAAGTTATTCAAAAAGAAAGAAAAAAAACAATGAAAAATTGTTCAGTGAGATAGGGATATTATTTTATTTTTTCATCATCCAAAGTAAATACAATGCAATTGGACATCCTATATGTAGGCTTAAAATACTTCAACACAATTTAAAAACATTAAATATAATACAATCATATAATCAGTAAAATCACTAAAAGTTAATATATTTTAGCTTAAAACATTTTTTCATAGAGGACCTTTAGGCAGAGCCTAAAAAAATGTAAATCTTATGCATAAAGTATTCACAGAAAAAACTGGGAAAAAGAAGGGTAGGATAGTACAAATACCATACTCACAAAGCGATTTCTCCAATAATATCATACGACAAGGTCAAACGAACACAGACACAACTAGCAAACACATATCATGTAATATGTAAATTATGCTGCAATATAGCTGTGTTTAAGGATTTAAAAAAAAAAAAACACAGTGATTAAGATATAGGCTTTGAAACTCAGAAAAATCCGGGATTGAATTGCTACTACATTTTAACTATATGACCTTAAGCAATTATTCAACCTTTGTCAACTTCTCAGAAGAATACCTATCACATATCGGGGTGGGTTTCTCTTTATAAATATCAAATGGGATAATAAATATAATGTCTGCAGTATATAGTGTTTAATATAAAAGAAGCATCAGTAAATCAATAGATGCTTAGTAATACATATATTATTCTAACATCTCTAAGTTTTCCAGCCAAAAGTATACCGCTTATTTCACAGAAAAATAAAAAATGCTATACATGAAAAAAAAGTAGCAAAGAAGAGCAAAACATGTATGTTCATCCATCATTCATATGATGTGATAAACTCTCTTTGTAGTGAAAGGACCATAAATCAAGTTTATGCTTTTCCAGTAACCCTTATTTAGAAGCCTCAGGACAAAAGTGCTTTACTCTTCATTCTTACAGGAATCAAATGCAGCTTGGCTACCAAAGAAAGTGAAAGCAATGAATAGGAGAGTAAGAGCAGATAAAGGTGCTCAGTCCATTAGTCATCACAAAAATGCAAAAATGGTACCATGAGATACCACTCTGTACTTGCTAGGATTGCAAAAAATTTTTTAAATTGCAATAACAGGTATCGGCAAGCATACAGAGATATTAGAACCTTTATATCCTGCTAATATGCATGTAAAATGGCATCCAACTTTGAAAAAGTCTAGAAGTTCTTGAAATGATAAAACAGAGTTATAATCTGATTTAGCGATATCATTCTTAGGGATATACCTCCAAAAATGAAAATGTATGTCTGCACAAAAATTTGTATACAAATGTTCATGGCAGCATTATTCATAATAGTCAAGAAAGAAAAGCAATTTTAATTTTTATTGATTCATGAGCAGATAAATAAAATGTTGCTACAGTTATAAGAATGATATTCAGCAATAAAAAGAAACAGAGTACTTAGGTGGGGTTCCAGCCAACTGCTTAAGAAGCCAGTTAAGATATGCATGTTCCACAATAGAGTACCAGGGCTTGGCTCTGACTCCTGACTCCAGTTTCCTATAATGTAGACCATGGGAGGCAGCAGTGATGGCTCAAGTAATTGTGTTCCTACCACCTATGTGGGAGACCTGGATTGAGTTCCCACAGCTGGGTTGAGCCCCAGTCAAGTTCTGGCCATTGTGAGCATTTACCAGTTGATGAGCTAGCACATACTTGCTCACTCTCTCTCTTTCCCTCTCTCTCACTCTGTCCTCAATTTTTTAAAAATTGTTTTAACTGAAGTACTAACACATGCTTAACATGGATGAACCTTGAAAACATCTTAAGTGAAAGAAGGTAGTCAAGACAGATAATATTATGTGTTTCTGTTTGTCAGAAATGTCCAGGACAGACAAATACACAGAAACATAAAATAGATTATTGGTTGCAGAGCAAGATGGAATGTAGAATATGGGAACATAGTTTTTTCTGGGAAGTGAAGATGAGATGTTCTAAAATTGTTCATGGTGGTGACAGCAAAAATCCCTTAATGTAGTAAAAAAATATTGAACTTTACACAATAAATGGATGAACTGTATGGTATATAAATCATATATCAAACTTTTCTAAGCAAGAGAATATTGCTTCTCAGACATTATTCTGTATTAAGTCAGAAAGAAGAAAATTGAAGGAAATGGAAGTGGCATGGGGCAAGTGATGATGAGATGAGACTACTAGATAGAAAAGACAAAGAAAAGAGAATGTAGGAATATTAATTATTTTCCTTTAAAATGACAACCTCTTGATTTGAAGATAAAGAAAATGACTGTATTTTTTTATATATATACCCATATTTTTCAGAAGAAGTAAGCCTCAAGGAAACAAAAGAGCATTTAGACTTGATCTGATTTTGTGAGCCATATGACCTTGGGAAAGTTACTTAAATTGTCAGAGCTTTTATTATTTAATAATGTCTTTACTATAAAACAGTCTTATAATCCCTATACATATAATGTTCAAATTTGCAGTAGGTACCCCAGAATTGTTAGCTGTAATTTTTAAAAACTAGTTCACCCTACAAAAGAAATTTTTTAATGTCTTAAACTACATATTGACAGTGCAAAGAATAAGATTCTCCTTTTCATATGCAAACTGCCAACCTACATCCTCATCTTGTAGTCAGTCAAGATTTGTATGACCTCTGTCTCTCAAAGAAATCCATATTGAAAACACAATCTTTACATTGAGAAAGTCGGAATTTAGACTGAATCCACTCTATTACTGGTGGTCATGATAAATGGTTAAGCAGTAATAATTACAAGCTTACTCTGGTTCAATAAAAACCAAATAAATTCCATGATCACAACTTTCAAAGAAACAAAAAAAAGTGCTACTATTATATAATGGCAAGACTGCGAAAGCCTTGCAAAATCTAAATTCAGATGGTCTTCCAAAAGAGGTACTTCCTTGAAGTTAGGGCTATTCAGTTTATTATATTTTTCTTTATTTATTTGAAAGTCAGAATTACAGAAATAAAGAGAGACAGAGACAGAGAGAGAGACAGACAGGCGGACAGATCTTCCATCCACTCACTCACTCCCCACGTGGCCACAATGGCCAGGACTGGGCCAAGCCAAAGCCAGGAGCATGGAGCTTCTTCCGTGTATCCCACGTGGGTGCAGAGGCCCCAAGCACCTGGGCCATCTTCCTCTGCTTTCCTGGGTTCATTAGTAGGGAGCTGGATCAGAAGCAGAGCAGCTAGGACTCAAACTGGCACCCATTTGGGATGCCAGCACTATAGATGGCGGCTTAGCCCACTATGCTACATCATTAGCCCTCAATTTATTTTCTTACCCTTATTGATTTCTTTATTCATTTTTTAGACCATCTTTCTATACAGCTAATTATGTTTGATAGCTAAAGATATAAAGAGGGCCGGCGCCGTGGCTCACTAGGCTAATCCTCCGCCTTGCGGCACCGGCACACTGGGTTCTAGTCCCGGTCAGGGCACCGAATTCTGTCCTGGTTGCCCCTCTTTCAGGCCAGCTCTCTGCTGTGGCCCGGGAGTGCAGTGGAGGATGGCCCAAGTACTTGGGCCCTGCACCCCATGGGAGACCAGGATAAAGTACCTGGCTCCTGTTATCGGATCGGCGCGGTGTGCCGGCCCCAGCGCGCCAGCCGCGGCGGCCATTGGAGGGTGAACCAACAGCAAGGGAAGACCTTTCTCTCTGTCTCTCTCTCTCACTGTCCACTCTGCCTGTTAAAAAAAAAAAAAAAATTTCTAAAGAGAAAAATAACTACCAAATGAACCTGGGAAACCAATTTATAACTCTGCTGAATATTTTCATTCTTCAAACTCTTGCATCAACACTTCACACATGATATGAATTAGAAGACAGAATAAATGGCCTCACAGAATGCAAGCTAAATTCTGTGGACAGCCTGCTGGGCAAAAAACAAAAGATTATCCCCAAATTAGTAAATGTGGCCTAGCAAAAGCTGTGAATTGAGTATATTTTACAGCTTTTACATACAGCACACAATAGCAGCAGCTTCACAAATAATGAAAACATACATAAAACTGGGAAAGCCTTAAAGAAAACAAAGACATATTATTACCATTAAGACCTATCAAAAAGAAATAGTTATTTAGATGAACATAAAGCTATTCATGACCAAGCATTTAAAAATAACACCTTTACACTCAAAATTAGTAGTAATGCAGTCAGTTTCAGCAAATTCCACAACTGAGGACATTTATGAGATCTATAAAGAAAACATTTATTCAACTCTAGTAAATGTCACTAAAACAATTTGCTCTTCAGACAAGAAAGACAAATAAAAAATAAGGGATTAGGAAATCAGCATTGTTTATAATAAAACAGAGTTAATTGCGAATAATTAAAGATATTGTCTTAATATTAATGTCCATCTTGTCAAAAAAAGGATTTAAGGGAGCTACCAGCTATTGTATTTTTTTTTTTAACAGGCAGAGTGGACAGTGAGAGAGAGAGAGACAGAGAGAGAAAGGTCTTCCTTTGCCGTTGGTTCACCCTCCAATGGCCGCCGCTGCAGCCGGCGCACCGCGCTGATCCGATGGCAGGAGCCAGGAGCCAGGTGCTTTTCCTGGTCTCCCATGGGGTGCAGGGCCCAAGCACCTGGGCCATCCTCCACTGCACTCCCTGGCCATAGCAGAGAGCTGGCCTGGAAGAGGGGCAACCGGGACAGAATCCGGCGCCCCGACCGGGACTAGAACCCGGTGTGCCGGCGCCGCAAGGTGGAGGATTAGCCTATTGAGCCGCGGTGCCGGCTCAGCTATTGTTAGAAAGAAAATACATTCAGGACTTTAATACTTCACTTTCAAAAATGAAAAGATCACCCAGACAGAAAATTAACACAGAATCAGCAGAGATAAACTACACCCTAGATCAATTAGATCTAACAAACATCTACAGAACATTCCATCCGACAGCTGTAGAATACATTCTTCTCAATAGCACATAGAACATTTTCCAGAATAGATCATATGGTAGGTCACAAAACAGGTCGCAACAAACTTGAAACAAACAGAAATCATATTTAGTATCTTTTCTGACCACGGTACAATAATATTAGAAATTCATCACAAGAGAAATATTGGGAACTACAAAAATAAATGGAAATTAACTTCCTGGTGAACACCCAATGCAAGGAGGAAACTTAAAAATTAGAGAATAAACAAAGTGAAAAATTTTAAAAATAATAAAAAAGATTAGTGAACCTAAGAGTTGGTCATTTGAAAAGATAAACAAAATTGATAAACCATTAAACAGACTAATTGAGAAAAAAAGAGAGAAGACTAACATCAATAAAATCAGAGATGAAAAAGGTGTTACAATGGACAGCTCAGAAATACAAAGAATTTTTAGGAAGTATTATGAACAACTATATGCCAACAAATTGAAAAACCTCAGAGAAACTAATATATTTCTGGAAAGTATAACTGACCAAAATTGAAGCACAAAAACATAGAAAAAGTGAGGAGATCAATAACCAATGATGAAATTAAATCAGTAATAGAAAGTCTCCCAACAAAGACAAGTCCAGAACAAGATAGCTTCACTGCTGAATTTTACCACACTTCCAGGAAGAGCTGACATTTCTTCTCCAATTATTGGAAACAATTCAGAGAGAACACTTTAAATCTCATTCTTGAGGGCAGCATTACCTCAATTCCAAAACCAGATAAAAACAGAACATCACCAAAGAGAAAACTATAGGCAAATATCCTTGATGAACAGATACAAAAAATTCTTTTAAAAAGAACAAAAGACTGTTAGCAATCAGATCACCCATCCTGACCAAGTAGGATTTATACCAGCAATGCAAAAATGATTCAATATACAGAAATCAACTAGATGTCACACATCACATCAACAGAATGAAGGATAAAAATTATGCAATCATCTCAATAGATGCAAAGAAAGTAATTTGATAAAATACGATATCCAATCATGATTTTTTTAAATAAAAATGAACAAATTAGGTCTAGAAGGAACACACTTCAACACAATAAAATCAACAGATGACAGCCCACAGAAAACATCATACTGAATGTGGAAAGTTGGATGCTTTTCTAGAAAGGTACTGGAAGTTTTAACTAAAGCTCTTAAGCAAGACAAAGAAAGAAGAGGTATACAGAATAGAAAGGGGTGGGTCAAATTATCCCCATTTGCAGATAACATGACTCCATATATAAGGAACCAAAAGACTTAACCAAGAGACTTTTAAAGCTGATAAGTGAAGTCACCCAAGTTGCAGGATACAAAATCAACAGTTATCAATCAGCAGCATTATTATATATGAACGATAATCTTGTTGAGAAGGAACTTATAAGAGCAGTATCATTCACAATAGCTTGAGAATACGTTAATACTTGAGAATAAGTTTAACCAAGGATGTGAAAGACTTCTACTATGAAAATTACAGAACACTACTTGAAAAAAATTAGAGAAGATGCACAAATATGGAAAGATCTCCCTTGGTCATGAATTGGAAGAATTAATATTATGAGCATGTCCAAAATATACAAAGAAATTTACAGATTGAATGCAATTCCTAACAAAATAAAATGGAAGCAGAAGAAGCTGTGGCACAGTGAGTTAAGCCACTTCTACAGTGCCAGCAAATCATATGGGTACTAGTTAAAGTCCTGCCTGCTCCACTTCCAATCCAGCTCCCTGATTATATACCTGGGACAGCAGCAGAAAATGGCCCAAGGGCTTGGGCCACTGTACCTACATGGGAGACCCAAAAGAAATTCCTGGCTCCTGACTTCAGCAAGGCCCATCCCAGGCTACCGTGCCCACTAGGTAAGTGAACCAGAGGATGGATGATCTCTCTCTCTCTCTCTGAATTTGAATTTATTTCAAAAAATAAATAAATATTTAAAAAAAATAAATTGCTGTCTTCACAGAATTAGAAAACACAATCCTATAATTCTTATGGAACACAAAAGATCCTGAACAACCAAAGCAATACTGAGTAAAAAGAACAAAGCACGAGGATAGAGCAAGGTTAATAAACAGGTACTAAGTTAAAAATATATAAGAGTAAGAAGTTCTGGGGTTCTGCTGTACAGAAAGGCAATTACAGATGTTTTTGTTTTTGCTTTGTTTTTTTTTTAAGATTTTATTTATTTACTTGAAAGTTAGAGTTACAGACAGAGAGAGGGAAAGACAGACAGAAAGGTCTTCCATTTGCTGTTTCACTCTCCATATGGCCCCAACGGCTGAAGCTGGGCTAACAGAAGCCTGGAGCTTCTTCCTGGTCTCCCAGGTGGGTATGGGGGTCCAAGCACTTGGGCCATCTTTCATTGCTTTTGCAAGCCATTAGCAAGGAGCTGGATTGTAAGAGGAGCAGCTGGGACATGAACCAGTGCCCATATGGGATGCTGGTGCCGCAGGTGGAGGCTTAGCACACTACACCAGCCCTAGATAATGTTAACAAACTGTATATTTCTATAGAAATGGAAAAATCCTGAAAGATAGGATTTTTGGATATTTTCACTATTAAAAATTTAACATTTTTGAGGAGACAGACATTTATCACAATTGGACATCACATCATGTAGATGTATCAAAATATCATGTGGTACCCCATAAACATGTACAATTCTTATATGTCTGGTAATTTTTCAAAAATACTAATGAATAATAAAAAAGAAAACATTGGAGTTTAATTTCATTTACACAATATCTGTTGAAGTTCCTTATCAGTGAGTTTTGATAAAAATACGAGATTTGGTCCGACTTGAGAGATTCCAAGTTGGCAGAATAGGGAGGGATCTTACTGCTCTAGTCTAAGGCAAGATTTAAAAAAAAAAAAAAAAAAAAAAGGTGGAGAGAGAGCCATCTTTGGGAAGAGTTATGGAGAAAACTGCAGAGCAAGTTCCAGGCAAGTTAGAGGTACACAGTGGATCTACGTGAAGGGTTTGGATGCACAGCTTCAACATGGACACAGCACAGGACCCCAGCAGCCAAGAGCATCAGCATCAGCCTTGGAGAGTGAGGTGAAATCAAACTGTAGAAGCCCAAGCCTCTGGTGATAAAGCTGTGAGAAGAGCCTGGTATGAGTCTAGCTTAGAGCCGTGTGGGGGACAGTATACCTGCCAACCTAGAGGGAGTGAAAAAGGGCTTATTTCTATTGCAGCAATCACCTGGCACCTGTGTCCAATAAGTAGCTGACAGGGGTAGGCATCATTTTGGACATACATAACAGCTGCGCCACCTTGTGTCCACACCCAGCAACCAGCTAAGAGGAGTTGCTCAAGTCAGGCAGGAGGAACTGACAGGGTGCTGGGTGCTAGTGACCCTGTGAACATTGTGTGCTGGGACTGTGAAAACATTAGCTGTGTAGGAGGGTGCAGGGTGTAGCTGCATTTCTGGGCAGTCACTGTGGATAGCTCCACATGCTTGGGACTCCCTGATTGCCTGTTGAGGGTCATTGCTGGGTGATTCATGCTTAAACTGTGGACTGCACGGATCCTTTGCATGGTTCTTGTGGCAGCCCAGATGACTATTACACCCACTGGAGCAAGTGCCTAGGCACTGGTTTCCTTGAAGGAGAGGAGGTGAGCATGAGACTATGCCAACAGATCTGAACAAATCTTCCCCTGATGAAAAAAAAAAAGAGTTTTACCACGCTCCAACTTGGGTGTGACCTTGACATTCCCTTTACCTTGGAGCACTAACAGAGCTTTGTAGCCATACCCAACACATACCTCTGCCTGTTCAATGAAAGGGCAGACACACCACTAAGCCACAGAAGCATAGTACAAGGACAAAAGCCATCAGAGGTTTAAAAAAAAAAAAAAAGCCTACAAAAATCTCTACAAATGCCTAAAAATAGCTGTAGCAATTCAAAAAACAAGACTAAGGAAGAAAACATGACACCCACAAAGGAACACAAGAACATTTCAATACTAAAATGTGAAGATGAACAGATTGAAGAAATGCTAGAAACAGAATTAAAAAAAATTAATCATAGGATTACTTAGAAGTAATCAGAAGCAAATCCATGAATTAAAGGAATCTATACAAACCATGAATGAAAATTTTTCCCATGAAATTGATATTTTAAAGATAAATATTAGAAATGAAAAATTCAACAGATAAAATAAAAATGAGGTAGTCTTAATAATAGACTTGGTGAGAAAGAAGAAAGACTATCCAAATTAGAAGACAAATCTCTGGAAGTGTTACAATCAGACCAAAATAAAGAAGAAAAATAACAGATTAGGGAGCAGCACGCTATGCAGGGCTGGCAAGAAAAAGTGCAAGAAAATAGGGTAGAAAGTACACACTCAATAGAGAAGAGAAGAGAAAACCACCCAGGAAGCCCCACAGGAGAAACAGATTGAAATTGCATGGTGAGTGCTAACCCGCACACCCAGAAAACCGCAGCTGTGGACAGTCTGGGCTGGTGGTATTATTGAGATGGTGGCAGGAGGTTGGTCAGCACCAATCCATGGGGATAGAGCCAGAGAGAGCATGGCATGGGTCTGGACTGGAACCAAGGGAGCTGGAGGTTGCTGGCAGTCACTTAGGGTCCTAGTGGAAGTGGAGGGGAACAGCTGAACGAAACCAATCTCTCCAAAACAAAACCTGTGACCCAACCAAGAGAGGGGATGGGCACCATTTTAAATCAGTGCTACAACTCAGAAGCTTGCAGGTATGTACATAACAGATCATAACAGAGACAGGACACCTGAACACAGCACTGCCAGAAGAGGTAGGCAGGCATTAGAGCAGGGACACTAGTGTGTACTCATGATCCAGAGGTACCCATGGAGGGAATGGTCCACAGCCTCCACTGCCTCAGAGTTCAGCAGGAAGGTGGCCGGGCAACTGGAAGAAACAGGGGAGTAACCACACCAACAGTAACCTCTGGTCTCGGGGTCTGTGGGAGCCCTATATGCTAAAACTTTGGGGCCTCTGTAGCTACATGAATGATATAGGGCATAGCTGGCTTTGGAGTTCTACCATACCCAACATGAGTGTTACCCTGGGAACTAGCCCCACAATACAGCATTAACCAGAGCCCCGGGGCCACACCCAACACACCCTGCCTGGTATTCACTAAAAAGGCAGACATACCATGAAGCCACAGAATCATAACCCCCAAAATAAAAAGCAACTGAATAAAAAACTAAAAATCAACCCCACAAGTGCCATAAGAGTTGAAATTCAAAAAACAAGAATAAGGAAGTCACCATAATAACCCCCATCCCAAAAAAAGGAACACATTTCAATATTAGAATGCAAAGATTGGCCGGCGCCACGGCTCACTAGGCTAATCCTCCACCTAGCGGCGCCAGCACACCGGGTTCTAGAAAATTAATCATAGGATTACGTAAAAAAAAATATCAGAAGCAAAACCACAAACTAAAGACATGAATAAAATTCACATGACATGAATAAAAATTTTTACAGGAAATTGAGAAAATAAAGAGAAATCAAAATAAAATTTTAGAAATGAAGAATTCGATGGATGAAACAAAATATGCAATGGAAATTATTAACAGACTTTCAGGATCCATTCTAAAAAGGGCACAAGAGAGATGCCAGAAATGTACCAAATAAATGAGCTATCAATGCATCAACAACCTAGAAAATCAAAACAAACAAAGCCCAAAACTAGGAGGAACAAAGAAATAAATAAAATTAGAGAAGAAATAAACAAAATAGAAACAAAAAGATAACAAAAATCAGTGAAATAAAAAGCTGGTTTTTTTGTTTGTTTGTTTGTTTGTTTTTGTTTTTGTTTTTTGGCAGGCAGAGTAGATAGCGAGAGAGAGACAGAGAGAAAGGTCTTCCTTTTGCCATTGGTTCACCCTCCAATGGCCGCCGCGACCGGCGCGCTGCGGCCGGCGCACCGTGCTAATCCAAAGGCAGGAGCCAGGTGCGTCTCCTGGTCTCCCATGGGGTGCAGGGCCCAAGCACTTGGGCCATCCTCCACTGCCTTCCTGGGCCACAGCATAGAGCTGGCCTGAAGAGGGGAAATGGGAAAGAATCCAGCGCCCTGACTGGGACTAGAACCCAGTGTGCCGGCGCTGCTAGGTGGGGGATTAGCCTATTGAGCCGCTGTTTTTTTAAAAAATATAAAATTGATACACCATTGGCACAACTCACCAAAAAAAGGGGAAAAGAGCTAAATCAATAAATCAGAAACTAAAAAGGAAATATAACATCAGATACCACAGAAATAAAAAGAAGCATCAGAAGTTATTACAAAGAGTTGTATGTGAACAAACTAGGAAACCTAGAAGTGGATAGATTCCTAGAAAGATACAATCTACCAAAATTAAGTCATGAAGATGTACCAAACCTAAAAAGACCAATAACCAAGACAGAAATTGAATCTGCAGGCCAGCGCCACGCCTCCGGCTGTGCACTGGCACACTGGGTTCTAGTCCCAGTCGGGGCGCCAGATTCTGTCCCGGTTGCCCCTCTTCCAGGCCAGCTCTCTGCTGTGGCCCGGGAGGGCAGTGGACGAGGGCCCAAGTGCTTGGGCCCTGCACCCGCATGGGAGACCAGGAAAAGCACCTGGCTCCTGGCTTTGGATCAGCGTGGTACACTGGCCACAGTGCACTGCCACAGCGGCCATTGGAGGGTGAACCAACGGTAAAGGAAGACCTTTCTCTCTCTCTCTCTCTCTCTCTCTCTCTCTCTCCTCTCTCACTGTCCACTCTACCTGTCCAAAAAAAAAAAAAAAAGAAAGAAATTGAATCGGTAATAAAGACCCTCTCAAACACACACACACACACACACACACAGGACCAGTTTCACTGCTGAATTCTACCAGACATTTATAGAATTCCAACTCCGATTCTTAATCTATTTAAAACAACTGAAAAGGAGGAAATCCTCCTGAACTCCTTCTATGAAACCAGCATCACTTTAATATGTAAACCTAGAAATGATGCAACAAAGAGAACTATAGATAAATATCCCTGATGAACATAAATGCAAAAATCATTAACAAAATATTAGCCAATTTAATACAACAACACATCAGATAAATCATCCATCCTAAGTGGGATTTATTCCTGGAATGCAGAGATGGTTCAGCATTCGCAAATCAATCAATGTGTTACATCACATTAACAAACTGAAGAACAAAAGCCATATGAAAAGCATTTGATAAAATACAACATGCTTTAATGATGGAAACCTTAAGCAAACTGGGTATAGAAAGAACATTTCTCAACACAATCAAAGCAATTTATGACAAAACCATAGCCAGCACCTTATTGAATGAGGAAAAATTGGAAGCATTCCCACTGAGATACAGAACCAGACAAGGATGCCCACTCTTATCATTACTGTTCAAGATAATCCTGGAAGTTTTAGCCAGAGGTACTAGGCAAAAAAAGAAATCAAAGGGATACAAATTGGGAAGGAGGAAGTCAAATTATCCCTATTTGCAGATGACATGATTCAATATATAGGGGATCCAAAAGACTCCACTAAGAGACTATTGGACATCATAGATTGGTAAAATGGCAGGATATAAAATCAACACAAAAATCAACAGTCTTTGTATACACAGACAATGCCGCAGCTGAGAAAGAACTTCTAAAATCAATCCCATTCACAACAGCTATAAAAAAACCAAACACCTTGGAATAAATTTAACCAAGGATGTCAAGGATCTCTATGATGAGAATTATAAAACACACAAGAAAGGAATAGAATAAGATGCAAAAAAATGGAAAAATTTTCTATGCTTATGTATTAGAAGAATCCATATGATCAAAATGTCCATACTACCAAAGCAGTTACAGACTGAATGCGATACCAATCAAAATACCATGGACATTCTTCACAGATGTAGAAAAAAAATGATGCTGACATTCATATGGAAACACAGGAGACCTTGAATAGTTAAAGCAATCTTATATAACAAAAGCAAAGCCGGAGCCATCACAATACCAGACTTTAAGACATACTACAGCAAAGTTATAATCAAAACACCCAGGTATTGGTATAAAAACAGATGGATAGACCAATGGAATAGAAATAATTCTTAGCATTATAACCAACTGATCTTTGACAAACGAGCTAAAATCAATCTCTGGAGGAAGGACAGTCTCTTCAACAAATGGTTCTGGGAAAACTGGATCTCCACATGCAGAAGTATGAAGCAAGACCCTACCTTACACCTTACACAAAAATCCACTCAAAGCAGATTAAAAAAAACCTAAATCTACGACCTGATACCATCAAATTATTAGAAATCATTGGGGAAACCTACAAGACATTAGCATAGGCAAAGAGTTTTGGAAAGGACCCCAGAGGCACAGGCAATCAAAGCCAACATTGACAACTGAGATTATATCAAACTGAGAAGCTTCTGTACAGCAAAATAAATAATCAGCAAAGTGAAGAGGCAATAGACAGAATGGGAGAAAATATTTGCAAACTATACAAATCAATGTAACCTAAAACTTATGAACCAAAATAAATATTTTTCTCTTTCTAAAATTAGCTTCTCCAGGGTATTTTAGTATAGTAAAGATAAGCATTGTGTTAAAGTGATCATATGGATAAGATTGTGTTAGAAATAATCATATACGGGATTAAGTATTAAAGTGATCATACAAATAGGATTAATTGCTTGGGACTAATAATAGAATTAAGAAGACATGAATTTCCAATACATGAAGCAGTCCATACAGCAGATTCATAGAGTAAAAATCATTTTCAGTAGCATTATGACTTCAGAATAAACCCTTAAGGCATTCCGGACTGGCTGAAAGGCACACAAGAGCATTTCAGGCATGGAAAGCTAAGACTCTGGCAAAAAAATGTCCTAAATGAAGGAACTCAATGGGTGAGACCCCAGTGGAAAGAAGTGAACAAAGAAGGATATACTTTTCTTTAAAGGAAGGAGAGAACTTCCATTTTGCTTATCGTATTGTCTAAATAGTGACAGCGCTTGTGGATTCAAAAGGTTTCCTTAACCTAGGCAGCTTATTTCAAGAGCCTTGGGTGATCAGTGGTGTCATAGATAAGAGTGTTAATTGTTAAATTAACAACAGGAGTCACTTTGCACTAATTCCCATGCAGGACCTCTGCCCTCAAAGAGTTGTATTACGAGACTTATCAGTAGAACTTGTTTCCAAAGATTTATTCCATTTTACTGTATTAAGTGGAGGATATTCTTATGTCTCTTAAATTTTAGTTATGCTAAAGTGTCCAACTCCATTACTTGGTTTCTTAGGTGCTTCTTTAATTAATGATAAAACTTGTTCCCAAAGACTTACTTTCTTTTAATGTATTAAATGGAGGATATTCTTATGTCTCATAAGCTATGGTTATGTCTAAGTGCTCACAAAAAAGTATGAATCTTGGGTGATTTTTTTTTTTGATAGGCAGAGTGGACAGTGAGAGAGAGAGAGAGAAAGGTCCTCCTTTGCCGTTGGTTCACCCTCCAATGGCCGCCGCGGTCGGCACACTGCGGCCAGTGCACCGCGCTGATCCGATGGCAAGAGCCAGGTACTTATCCTGGTCTCCCATGGGGTGCAGGGCCCAAGCACCTGGGCCATCCTCCACTGCACTCCCTGGCCACAGCAGAGAGCTGGCCTGGAAGAGGGGCAACCGGGACAGAATCCGGCGCCCCGACCGGGACTAGAACCCGGTGTGCCGGTGCCGCAAGGCGGAGGATTAGCCTAGTGAGCCACAGCACCAGCCGGGTGATTCTTTAAAGTTAATTAACTTTCTCAAAAAAAAAAAAAGTGAAATTAACTTTGAGATCAATGCTTTTGAACAGTCCTTGCCTTGACTATTGAGAAAGTTTTTTCTTTTTTCTTTCTTTTTCATACAAATTATCAAACTCTTTACTTACTATATCTCTTTACTTACTTAATTGCTTGTTTATAAAGTTAATCGAAAATAGATCTTAGTACAAAATAAGACTTCGAATAGAAGTGGGAGCAAGATGGCCAGCGCCAAGCGCCACGGCTCAATAGGCTAATCCTCCACCTGTGGTGCCAGCACACCGGGTTCTAGTCCCGGTCGGGGCACTGGATTCTGTCCCGGCTGCACCTCTTCCAGGCCAGCTCTCTGCTGTGGCCCGGGAAGGCAGTGGAGAATGGCCCAAGTGCTTGTGTCCTGCACCCACATGGGAGACCAGGAGAAGCACCTGGCTCCTGGCTTCGGATCAGCACGGTACGCCAGCTGCAGCGTGCTGGCCGCAGCGGCCATTGGATGGTGAACCAACGGTAAAGGAAGACTTTGTCTCTCTCTTTCACTAACTCTGCCTGTCAAAGAAAAAAAAAAAAAAAGAGGGCGCAAGAAAGAAGAAAGGAGGGAGTTTGGGTGGGCATGGTGGGAAGAAGTATTATATTCCTAAAGTTGTACTTATGAAATGCATAAAGTTGGTATTCCTTTGAGTGGATTTTTTAGTAAAGTACAATGCATCTTGTAAGGTATAATGCATCTTCTCTGACAAAATTAGAATAAAGCTGGAAATCAACAACTCAAGAATCTCCCCCAACAAATGCAAACACTTGGAGACTGAAGAATAAGCTCCTGAATGAACAGTGGGTCATAGAAGAAATTAAAAGAGAAATAAAAAAATTTCTCGAAATGACTGAAGAAAACAATACAACATATCAAAACTTATGGGATATAGCAAAAACAGTGTCAATAGGGAAGTTTATAGCAATTGTTGCATATATCAAGAAACTGGAAAGGCACCAAATAAATGAGCTTTCAATGCTTACCAGGTATCTAGAAAAACAACAAACCAAATCCAAAATTAGTAGGAAAAAGGAAGTAAGTATAAGGCAAGACCCCTACCTTATATCTTACAGAAAATCCACTCAAAATGGATCAAACACTTAAATCTATAACCCAATACCATCAAATTACTAGACAACATTTGGGAAACCCTGTAAGACATTGGTATAAACAAAGAATTCTTAGAAAGGACCCTAGAGAAACAGGCAATCAAAGCCAACATTGACAACTAAATTGGGAAGATTCTGCACTGCAACAGAAACACTCAGCAAAGTGAAGGAGCAACCAATAAAATTGGGAAATTATTTGCAAATTATTCAACTGATAAATGATTAATAGCCAGAATCTGTAAGAGCTCAACAACAACAAAATAAACAACCCAGTTAAGAAATGGGCCAAGGTCTAAAACAGGCATTTTTCAAAGGAGGAAATTCAAATGACCAACAGACATATGAAAAAATGCTCAGGATTACTAGCCAACTTGAAATGCAAATTACAACTACAATGAGGTTTTTCTTGACCCCAGTTAGAAAAGCTTTCATACAGAAATCAACAATCAACAAATGCTGGCAAGGATATCAGGAAAATGGTACCCTAATCCACTCTTCATGGGGATGCAAACTGGTACAACCACTGTGGAAGATGGTATGCCGATATCTCAGAAATCTGAATATATATCTACCATATAACATAGCCCACTCCTGGGAATTTACCCAAAGGAAATGAAACCAGCATATGAATGAGTTTTCTGTACCCCCATGTTTATTGCAGCTCAATTCACAATAGCTAATCTATGGAATTAACCCAAGTGTTCATCTACTGAAGACTGGATAAAAGATTATGGAATATGTACACACTGGAATACTACACAGTGGTTAAAAAAAAAAAGGAAATCCTGTCATTTGCAACAAAATGTATTCAACTAGAAACCATTATACTTAGTTAAATAAGCCAGTTCCAAAAGGACAAATACCGTATGTTCTCCCTGATCTGTGCTAATAGAGTGCTTAAAAGGTAATCTACAGAAGTGAAATTGATACAATGAAAGTATCATTGATACAAGTGAAATTGATGCAATGACTTTGAATAGCCCTTCTCAACTGATGAGAAACAGTATTTTTGTTGTTTTTGTTGTTTTTCATACTATTTTTTGAACTCTTTACTTAGTATAGGGTTAATCATATGTGTTTAAATTTAAATGAAAATAGGTATTAGTATAAAACAAGAAAGGGAACAGGAGAGGGAGGAGGAAGAAGGGTGGGAGTGCAGGTATAAGGGAGGGTAGGATGGGAAGAATCACTATGTTCCTAAATTTGTATTTATGAAATGCATTAATTTTGTATACCTTAAATAAAAGGTTTCTGGAATTTTAAAAAAAAGTGACAATTGAATTTCATAATGTTAAAAGAGGGACACAATGGTAAAGACAATTGTGTTTAACCAAGCAAAGAGTTGAGGTATCAAAATAAGAAATAGGCTTTTTTAACATTTTACCTAGACATGATGTCTCAATTTCTCTAGAATACAAAGGAATGTGAGAAGCAAGCTATTATAGTATAATAGTGGGTTCAAATTATCAATGTGCACAGCAGTTTAGATTGAGGAAATGGATTTAGGGAGCAGTACTCAAAGATCCCAAATTGTCTCCTTCAATTATACAGAGGGTTAACAATAGGTAATGGGGGGATAAGATTCCATTTCAAGGAAAAAATTAAGTCAATATTACATATTATATAAGTTTCAAGGAGGAAATCAAAGAATTTTTAGAATCAGCTTAATGGAATTGCCTAGATCCATTTGGCAACCAAATTGTCTGGAGGAAATTCAATAATTAGAGAGCACATATATGAGTAGACATAATACTAGGTTTTTTTTGTGTACAAAATCACTTTAACTTCATTTGAAGAAACAAAGGCCCAGAGAGGACACACAGCTAACATCTGGGATATATTGGGTACTGTTCCATCAGTACATAAAAAGAAACATGCTTTCTACCACATCAGGTAAAAAATTTCCTATTTCCAGGACTATCAATGTTAACGAGGAGTCTTAGAGAAACAGAATGAGACAAGCCAATGTCAAACTCAGGGTACTTTTTATGAGTTGATAAGCGAGCACACACAGACCCTAGACCCTTATAAGTAGCAACAGTGGATAGGTGAAGAAATCAATGGAATTATAGAAGCAATAAGACTACATTATTATTTAAGGGGCAGTGAGTTAATTTCAGAAATAAACTGATGCCTGTTTGAAAAAAATAATGAATAATCCAACATGATAACAATGATTAACTTTCAGAAGTGAAAGTATAGGAATCTTGTCTCAAGGCTTCTATTTAAAAAACTTAAAAATGACATTTAGAATAATTTATTATGAAGATAGTATAATTGCTTAAGTGGCACTTCTCACCCCATATGACAAATTGAAGGAATGGAAAATAAAAGATATGGGTTATGTATAGTGTTCTCCTGTTGTAATAGTCATGTCATGAAGTTCTAACAACTTTTCCAACTATTGGGTGCATAACAAGAAAGCGATGTCCTTAGCACACATTAGTTTCTGATTAGTTATGATATTCAATGGCTACTGAAATAAGTGTTCACCTAAAAGACACAAGCTTATTCTCATACCAAGATCCTGAGTAAATAAATAAATAACTTTCTCTCTGAAATCTGATTTCCTCATCTTCAAAATAATGTTAATGCCTTAATGGCAAAGTTGTTGAAGAACATACATGAAAAGTGGCTAACAGAGGGCCAGGAGCTATGTTCAATATAGTTCTTGCTCATATTATATCAGTATTTCATGATCATCATTATCAACCATAATTACTCATATCCTGAAGAGAATTGTGCTTGCTGTCAACCACTAAAAAACTACTGTATATATTACTTATATCAAAAACTTTGATTAGGTCAATCAATGATCTTGGATGTAGTTACCACATTTCTCCAAAACAGTAAAGACTCTCTCTGCTGTGTTGTAATTCTGGAGTAGTCCAAAGTCCATATAAATAATTTACAAGTTTAGTTCTAACATTGACCCAACCTACGCAATCTAATAACCAGGAAGGAAGGAATTCTTTGCTAAAGTCAACAAAAAAATTTTGAAGGCTACAACAGTGCCATCAAATTGGTCCATGCTAATTTCCTCATCTCACCTGCTTGTAAGGCTCCCAAATTACAAAATTATCAATACAATCAACAGCTCTTGATTATAAGTCTACTCCATCTTCCCAACAAAAATCTCTGGATATGAATATTCAGATTTTCAGTTACTTGAATATAATCTCACATCCTTGTAATCCTACACCTTGTAAAATATTTTCAAAAACACCTACCTCAGCTTGGCAGAGCGAGTGAAGACCTTGTAGCACCAAAGCAGCTGGGGTAGCTTGATCAGGTTTGGTGCATTCATTCAACACCTGAGAAATAGCTGCCAACATATCTGCACCATGCTGATATGGTCTACAAGAAATGACAGTTTAAAAATGAAATTAAACAAAACAGCCTTTACTATTCTCAGATTTTCTACCTGAACAAAAAGAATTTATGCATATATTTACCCATGTGCCCATTAAATGCCAATTCTCAAATACTAACAGTAAATGGTTTTCTTCAAAATTTTGTATGATGGCCTTTTTTGGCATAACTTACTGCACATTTTTGATGTAGAAAAAGTACCCAACAATGGAAAATACTTTGAAACACATTTTATTCTCAATAAATCACAAACAAAAATGTTTTAAATTGAGAAAGACAAATTTATAATAATGGTAAATGGAACAAATCGGCCTTATTTTTTTAAAAATGTATTTATTTATTATTTGACAGGCAGAGTTATAGACAGTGAGAGAGACAGAGAGAAAGGTCTTCCTTCCGTTGGTTTACCCCCCAAATGGCTGCTATGGCTGGCACTGCACCGATCCGAAGCTAGGAGCCAGATGCTTTTTCCTGGTCTCCCATGTGGGTGCAGGGGCCCAAGCACTTGGGCCATCCTCCACTGCATTCCCAGGCCACAGCAGAGAGCTGGACTGGAAGAGGAGCAACCAGGACTAGAACCTAGCACCCATATGGGATGCCGGCACCACAGGAGGAGGATTAGCCAAGTAAGCTACAGCGCCAGCCTCACCAATTTGCCTTATTAAGATTATCCGTTAAGACAGAGCTTTTCCTGCTTGGTGGTTGCTTCAATATCAGATATCAACTATGAAAGAGGTATCTGAGGAGCCAGTGTCATGGCATAGGAGGGTAAGCCTCTGCCTGTGATGCTGGCATCCCATATCGGCACTGGTTTGAAACCCAGCTGCTTTACTTACAATCCAGCTCCCTGCTAATGCACCTGGGAAAGCAGAGGAAGATGAACCAAATGCTTGGGCTCTTGCACACTTGGGAGACACAGAACAAAGTCCAGGCTCCTGGCTTTGGCATGGCCCAGCCCCAGCCATTCCGGTCATTTGGGAACTGAAACAGCAGATGGAAGATGTGCATACTCTCTCTCTTTCCTTCTCTCTAATTCTGCCTTTCAAATAAATAAAAAATAAATCTTAAAAAAAAAAAGAAAGGAAGTAGGGATTTGAGATCAGAAGTTCACTTATGGTAGGGGTGACATGATACTAAGGTGATTACACCAATCATAGTAATACTGATGATAAAAGAATAATAATACAAATTAAATCTGCCTGAGCTCCTATCTTGTTTCAGGCACTATGCTAGATTCACTCTTTCATCCTTCTCCCCTTCCTCTCCTATCTACACCACATGTACTCTACTAATTCCAGAATACCTTTAAATTCACAGTAATGCAGATCTAATCCCTCAATTCCTTATTATCCTCAATGATTTAATCCATTTGCCAAATAAATAAAGCTCAATTGATGAAATTGCCTGATACGATTCTATTATTTCATGGTCTTAGAAATAGAAATAATTTTCCAAAGCTGGAAAAATTTGCCAGGTCTTGAGACAGTAACTGATAGGAACACTAAATAAGTCATTCATAGACTCTGAGGTAGTCTAATATTCAAATTCTGAGCCAAGCCTTAAGTATCTGAAATAAGAATGTCAGTTAATAATCTGTCATCTCTGAAATATTTTCCCATTTTTAAGATTTATTTATTTACCTGAGAGGCAGAATTACAGACAGAAAGAGGGAGAAGCAAAGAGAGAGGTCTTCCAATCCAATGGTTCATTCCCCAAATGGTCAAAATGGCCAGAGCTGGGCCAATCCAAAGCCAGGAGCCAAGAGCTTCTTTCAGGGCTCCTATGTGGGTCCAGGGTCCCAAGCACTTGGACCCTCTTCCCCTGCTTTCCGAGGCAATCACACAGGAGCTGGATTGGAAATGGAGCAGCCAGGAATTGAACTGGCATCCATATGGGATGCCAGCCCTGCAGGAGGATGCTTAACCTACTACACCTCAGGTCTGGCCCCTCCCTTTTTTTTTTTTTTTTTTTTTTTGACAGGCAGAGTGGACAGTGAGAGAGAGAGACAGAGAGAAAGGTCTTCCTTTGCCATTGGTTCACCCTCCAATGGCCGCCGTGGCCGGCACGCTGAGGCCGGCGCACCATGCTGATCCGATGGCAGGAGCCAGGTACTTTATCCTGGTCTCCCATGGGGTGCAGGGCCCAAGCACTTGGGCCATCCTCCACTGCACTCCCTGGCCACAGCAGAGAGCTGGCCTGGAAGAGGGGCAACCGGGACAGGATCCGGCGCCCCGACCAGGACTAGAACCCGGTGTGCCGGCACCACTAGGCGGAGGATTAGCCTAGTGAGCCACGGCGCCGGCCTCCTCCCATTTTTTAATACTTTAATAAAATCTAAACTCCCTTTTCTTGGAGTACATATGTGTAACATTTTATAACTTTTATATTGATGTTATTTTTGTATTACTGAAAGGCAGAAGCTTAGAAAAGAGGCAAAACAACTGAGGCTTTGATTTCTTATATATTCTGATCCAAGATTCCATTTGCAACAGGAATCATCCATGCTTACCTGAATCTAGGCCAACCCACTGCACAACTTCAGGAGGCACTATGCACACTGCTGTCATTGACAAAAGTGAGAATGCTGCTTCCAAGAATTCTACTATGTGATGGCATAATCAACATACGAAATTGCAGGATTACAATTTAAGTACATCAAACCTATCGCCTTCATAAACATCTTTATTTTGCTACATGCAAGAAAAGTACTTCTGACAAGGTAGAGCTTTGCTTGGGTTATTTCAACCTTGTTACTTTATTGATCCATAGTCTAGAATAGCAAAGTCATCCCCCTAATATCATCATGCTTTTTTAAATTCATAGAACATCTATGAAGATTCAATACCATATCCTCTCTTGCTATAATCCCTAATAATTCCATAAAATGAGTCACAATTAAGGCCTTCCCTATTAAGAATACTTAGAGTCAGGCAAAACATATAGAAAGAATATAAGAAAAAACAGGGGCTGTTATCATGGCACAGCAGGTTAAACTGCCAATTACAATTGCAGCACCCCAAATTGGAGCGCTAGAAAGCAGCAGATGATGACCCATGTACTTGACCCCTGCTACTACTAGCGAGTATTAGCCTGAATGGAGTTAGCTAGACTCCGTTTTTAAGCCTTGGCCCAACAGCAGTCATGCGGCCACTAGGGGAGTAAACCAGTGGGTCAAAATCTCTCTTTCCTTCCCCTTTGCTTCGCTTCCTCCCCTCCACTCCCCTCTCCTCTCTCCTTTTCTCTCTCTCTCTCCCCCTGTCTCTTGCTGTCATTCTACCTTTCAAACAAATATATATTTTTTAAAAAAAGGAAGAACAGTTCGATTATAGTCTATTGCTTAGTTTTGAAGGATTTATATACAGAAAAACAGAAAACATAGCATCAAGTGTTTTACTGCAAAATGAAATTATTTTTCAGCCAAGGATATAAATATCCTATAAACCTAGATACAAAATTAAAACTGAAAAGACATACATGTTTCTCAAAGATATTTTCCAGAAGTATTACTTATTACAATCAGAAATTGTGAGTTGAAATTTTTTTTACTAGTATCTATCTTTCATAGCTTCTTGTTTGCAAAAAAAATTAAGTAAGAAATAATATATCACAATGTACATTCTCAAAAGTGAAGCACAACTTACCTTTGCCTGCATATATCTCTGATTGATGCTGCTTTAGCAATCAGCTTCTCCCATTGGACCTCCTTGCCCACAGAAAGAGAAGGTACATCAGACATGGCCATGAAACGCTGTAGTTCAGGATAGACACGATCCTAATAAGGCAATTTAACAAAAAAAAGATAATTTTTCATTCAGTTGAATAATCATTATCTCCTTTTGTGCAGCATTTTCACCTCCAAATATTACATCTGCATTGCAAATTACAATGTATTTCTTCTAATCAACAGAGAAGAATGCTGTTGTGATTACTGGGGACTTTCTTACAGACATATGTATGGTTCATTTCATAAAACAAGAAGAAAGTGGCTAAATGTCACCCTAATTTTAAAGGCCTTAATCACTTATAACCATATTTCTCTTATGTTCTAATGCAAATTCAAATATAAATTTAGGAAATAAGAATTTTTTATATTCTTAATTTCTCGGAGATTCAATCACTATTGACTGCACTATAGGTCAAATGCACCAGAATGTATCAAAGCTTCTCAATGCAATCACTGATGCCACTAATACCACTAAATCAAAGCACTATCACACATAATGACATATTTATGTTTCTTCAGCAGAAGGAATATATTTGATACTCATACAAGTGTATATCTACACTTACCTGCTTTTCCCACAAAGATGTCAACAAGCGCAAAGTGACAGCTCTTAGCTGTGGGGTGGTTCCAAGCAGTTGGATTACTCGGAGAATCTGTCCTATGCATACCTACAAAAATAGAAAAACTATTATTCCACAAATGTAAATATAGACAATCTCAAGGTTACCAAGAGCATTTTTGAACTCCTTATTATAAAATGAATGCTGAAAGGGAATCATTCTGCAATCTTAGCCATGTTCTCAGGATGGGAGGTAACTCTGGGAGGGGCTAATCAGCTATCCTTGGGGTATAAAGACTGAACTGCAGAAAAGGACTAGTGTGATGGCTTGGATATTAAGTCACCTGAAACAATTAATTCTTAAATATTGTCATAAATTTTTTTTTTGTCTTTAGACACTACCTCCTGTAAAATATGACCCAACAAAGGAAACAGTAATCATGAATAAGTTAAGGGCTCAAAATTTCACAGTATAAAAAAGAAATCAATGTATTATTTATACCTCATTTCCCTTGCTCCCACCAAGTAAACTGAGTAGTATACTAACCTTATGAACACCAAGCATAGGTAAAGTATACAATATATCATTGTATAACACAGGCTCCAGTGGTCTTCCCAATTTGAACATCAAAACTGGTATCAAATTTGGTACCTAAAACGAATTTAAAGAGTATATGTATTAATTATGCCATGTTCTAAAATAAAAACTACAAAGCAATAGTTACCTCTTCTTTTCTTTGAAAGAATAATGTGAATAAAATAGACCACCCCCAACGCACACTTATCTATAGAGGATACCTTCCAAGATCCCACTGGATACCTGAAACCACAGACAGTACTAAATCTTATACTATTTTCCTTATATATATGATAAAATATATATCATAAAGTTTACTTTATAAATTAGGCACATAAAAGATTTACAGTAATAAATATAAAATAGGACTATTATACTGTAATAAAACTCATGTGAATTCTTTCACTCACTCTCAAAATACCATATTTTACTTTTCTCTTTTCACCTAAAGGAAGTGCTTCATAGTACTGATATGTCCCAATGAACAACATCACTAGTCTTATGCCATGGGGCCAATATTAAGTAAAATATGGTTTACTTAAACACAAACATTGTGATATCACAATTGATCTGAAAACAGAGATGCCTACTAAATGACTAATGGGTTGGTAGCACATCCTAAATGGATAAAAGGATGATTCACAGACTAGGCAGGACAATGAGACAGCAAGATATCGCATCATACTACTCAAAATGGTGTGCAATTTAAACATGAATTATTTATTTTGGGAGCTTTCCATTTAATATTTTTAGACCAAGGTTGTCTGTGCATAACTGAAATCAAAGAAAACAAAATGGTAGATAAGGAAGATTACTGTATGAATGAATGATAAAACTATTTTTTGTTAATGATAATTTCATATTTCCTAATATTACACCTTCTTTATACTCAGCTGCCAAATACCAACCAAAAAGCATTTTTCTTAAACTATAAGATTAATTCTGAGCAGTACAAAAGTAGTTTAAGATATACTGTGTCCCAAAGAAGCTTACACCTTGAACGAACAGCCAGAGATTTAAAAAAAAAATAAAAAATCCTCATGGTAAAATATTCAATTAGATTACACTAATATATGATAACTAAACCAAAGGACAATAAAGGGGCAAAACTCCCCCTCCCCCAGGTCCCTAGTATTCATTTCAATCTCTATGAATAACACAATAAAATGAGAAAAGAATTCATTCATGCATCAGAAAACTTAATATTTTTAACATGCAAATATTTCCTGAATTGATAGACAAATTGAGCACAATCCCTATCAAGTTTGTTTCTTTGTTAAAATTGACAGCCTGATCCTAAAATTCAAATGTATCAGCAAGGGGCCCTGAATAGAAAAAGTACTCTTGAGAAAAAAATTTAAAATTTGAAGACTCAAACTCTCCAATTAGAAATGTACTACAAAACTATGGTAATCAAAAATGTGATGCTGACATTAAGGATTGAAATACAAATCAATGGAATAGAAGTCAGAGTCCAAAAATGAGTACTACACTTAAAATCAACTGATTTTTCCATAAAGATGCCAAAAAAAAAAAAGAGGAAAGAAGAGTCAGAGAAATAGAGCTGGATTGCAAAAACTTAATATCCATATGCAAAAGAATGATCATCTGACACCACATATGAAAATTAACTTAAAGTAGACCAAATGTAAGAGCTAAAACTATATAAACAAAACAATCTGGTTAAGAAACGGGCACAGGACTTCAACAGGCATTTTTCAAAAGAGGAAACTCAAATGGCCAACAGACACAGGAGAAAATACTCAGAATCACTAGCCATCAAGGATATGCAAATCAAAGCCACTGCGAGTTTTCACCTCACCCCAGCTGGAATGGCTCTCAGGCAGAAATCAACAAACAACAAATGCTGATGAGGATGTGGGGGAAAAAAATCCACTGTTTGGGGGAATTTAAACCGATGCAGCCACTGTTGAAGACAGTATGGAGATATCTCAGAAAGCTGAATATAGACCTACCATATAACCCAGCCATCCTACTCATGGGAATTTACCCAAACAAAATGAAATCAGCATGTAAAAGACTGATATGTATCCCGATGTTCACTGCAGCTCAATTCACAGTAACTAACACATGGAATCAACCTAGATGTCCATCAACTGATGACTAGATAAAGAAATTCTATGGAATATTACACAGCAATGAAAAAAGGAAATCCTGTCATTTGCTACAAAATGGATGCAACTGGAAACCATTATTCTTAGTGAAATAGACAAATCCCACATATTTTCCCTGATATCTTGTAACTAACAGAGTACCTAAAAGGTAATCTATAGAAGCAAAATGACATTTTGAGATTTGATGATTGCTTACAATCCTGGTCTCGACTATTGGGGAACAGTGTTTTTTTTCTTCATGCTATTTGTCTAACTCTTTAATTAGTATATGATTAATCTTATGAGTATAAATTTAACTGAAAATAGATCTTTGAAAAAATTAAGAATGGGAATAGAAGAGGGAGGAGGAAGAAGGTTGGAAGGGTGGACGAGACAGAGAGTTAGGTGGGAAGTATCACTATGTTACTGAATCTGTATATAGGAAATACATGAAATTTCTATACCTTAAATAAACTTTTTTTTTTGACAGGCAGAGTTAGACAGTGAGAGAGAGAGAGAGAGAGAGAGACAGAGAGAAAGGTCTTCCTTTTTCCATTAGTTCACCCCCGAAGCGGCCGCTATAGCTGGTGCGTTGCGGCCAGCACGCTGCACCAATCCAAAGCCAGGAACCAGGTGCTTCATCCCGGTCTCCCATGCAGGTGCAGGGCCCAAGGACCTGGGCCATCCTCCACTGCACTCCCGGGCCATAGCAGAGAGCTGGACTGGAAGAGGAGCAACCGGGACAGAATCCGGCGCCCCAACCAGGATGAGAACCCAGGGTGCTGGTGCTGCAGGTGCAGGATTGGCCTAGTGAATTTTTTAAAAAGAAAATATAGAAATATATCTTTGTGACTTTCGGTTAGGTAAAGCCTTCTTAGATAGTACATGAAAAGCAAAAGGAATATACAAAGAGCTCATTTCATCAAATTAAAGATTAATTTCTAAAGATAACACAAGGGTAGTAAAATAGCAGAATGGGAGAAAATATGGTAAACCATAAATCTAATATGGGACTTGCCTGAAGAATATATAAAGAATTCTCAAAATGCAATAACAATAATAAAAAAAAAACTTAAAAGGGAGAATGGACCTGAACATATACTTCTCCAAAGAAGGTAAAGAAATGGCCAAAAATTATAGGAAAAATGTGATCAACATCATTAGCCATAACATAATGCAAATAAAGACCCCCTGATTGTACACTCAGCAGGAAGGCTAGAATTAAAGACAGACAATCCCAAATGTCGTAGGGAACCTTCATTCACAGCTGGTAGAAATGGAAAGTGCAACCCTCTCTGGACAACAGTCTGGCAGTTCCTCAAACAGTTAAGTATAGAATTACATCATCTAACAAGTTACTCCTAACCACACACCCCAGAGAAAAGAAAACATGTTGACACAGAACTTTCAAGTAAATCTTCATAGCAGCACTATTTACAATGCCCAAAGTGGAAACAACACAAATCAACTGATGAGTAGATAAATAAAATGTAGTATAGCTAAGCTATGTAATATACATTAACAATAATAGTTAGCCATAAAAATAAATGAAGGGGCCTGAGCTGTGTCATGGTGGGTAAAGCCACCACCTGCAGTGTCAGCATCCCATATGGGTGTCAGTTCGAGTACCAGCTGCTCCACTTCTGATCCAGCTCTCTGCTATGGCCTGGGAAACCAGTAGAGGATGGCCCAAGTCCTTGGGCCCCTGCACCTAAGTAGGAGAACTGGAAGAAGCTCCTGGCTCCTGGTTTCAGATCAGAACAGCCATTGCAGCCATCTGGGGAATGAACTAGCAGATGGAAGACCTCTCTTTCTCTCTCCCTCCGCCTCTCTCTAACTCTGTCTTTCAAATAAATATACAGTTCTAAAATAAAATAAAAAATAAATAAATGAAGTACTGGTACATGTTACAATATTGCTGGAACTTGAAAATACTAAACCGAGTGGGACAAAAAGCCCAATCACCAAAAATAGCACATTATGATAAGAGTTTTTATTCAATTTATATGAATGAAATGCCCAGAATAGGCAAATTTTAGGAGACGGTAGAGTAGTGGCTTGTGTAGGACTAGGGTTACCAAGAGTGAATACTTGATGGGTATGAGGTTTCTTTTGAGGGTGATGAAAACATTCTCAAATTGATTGTAATGATGTAAATACAGTGAAACCCACTGAATTTTATGCTTTAAATGGGTGAACTGTATGGCATATTAACTATTATATAATACCAATTAAATCTTGATAAAACTTCTTAAAAATATACTTAAAATCACTAGTGAATGTCTTCTATTAGTAAGATACTAGATTATATAAAATGTAGTGCCAAAAAAATTATTGTCCATATGCTACATTTCAAAGGCTTGCTATCCAAGATTTCTGTTAATTTCCTCACTGTGTTCTAGTCTAAGAAAGCTTGTTTCTTCTAAGCTTACAAGACATTGACTTTCAATTTTTTTCCATTTGACAGAGAGGAAGACAAAAAAAGGAAGACAAAGACAGATAGATGCAGATGGAGTGAGTTCCCATCTCCTGGTTCATTCTCCAAAATGTCTACAAGGGCAGGAAACTGGACCCAACCTAAACTAGAATCCAGGAACTCATTCCGGGTCTCCGATATGGGTGGCAGGAACTCAATTACCTGAGCCATCGCTGCTCGCTCCCAGGGTCTACATTAGCAGGAAGCTGAAATTAGGTGCCAGACTCAAGTATTGAATAGGTATTCCGATGTGAGGTGCAAGAATCCCAATCATCATCTTAACCACTAAGCTAAATGCCAGCCCCATAAAACTAGATTCAAATACAGCTTGATAATTTGGTACATGGAAACTAACAGCTTAAGAAGAACCACAGATTCAGGTCTCGAATCTCATGCTCACTCCAGGCCACACATTGTAGAGTCACTGTAGAGTAGAATCATTCAAAGCATTTAAAATGCCATGAATATGGTTTGCGGATGATTTAACCAGCATCTTAACCACTAGCCCAGATACACAGCAGACCCATAGAATGGCACATGTCCTGAACAGCACTCTGGCCTCAGAATCAGCCTTTAAGGCATGCAGATCTGGCTGAAAAGCCCATGAGAGTATTTCAGGCATGGAAAGCCAAAATACTCTGGCAAAAAAAAAAAAAAACCTAAATGAAAGATCTCTGCAAGTGAGATCCCAGTGGAAAGAACAGGTCATCAAAGAAGGAGGTACCTTTCTCTGAAGGGAGGAGAGAACTTCCACTTTGACTACGACCTTGTCTAAATATGATCAGAGTTGATGAACTCAAAAGGCTTCCATAGCCTTGGCAACTCATGACAAGAGCCTAGGGTGATTACTGATGCCATAAACAAGAGTGTCAGTTTGTTAAGTCAACAACAGGAGTCACTGTGCACTTTCTCCTCATGTAGGATCTCTGTCCTTAATGTGCTGTACAGTGTGATTTAATGCTATAACTAGTACTCAAACAGTATTTTTCACTTTGTGTTTCTATGTGGGAGCAAACTGTTGAAATCTTAACTTAATACTTAACTTAATATATGCTAAACTGATCTTCTGTATATAAAGATAATTGAAAATGAATCTTGATGTGAATGGAAGGGGGGAGGAAGAGGGAAAGGGGAGGGTTGTGGGTGGGAGGGAAGTTATGGGGGGGTAGCCATTGTAATCCATAAGCTGTACTTTGGAAATTTATATTCATTAAATGAAAGTTAAAAAAAAAGAAGACACCTACTTTAATTCAATTTCAAGAAGGAAAAATGTCCTCTGAACCCTAAATAATGATGGTTAAACATTAATCATTAATGATTCTCACCATGATATGCTATGGCAGTATGTAGAACTATGCAGGTAATTCCTGCACTTCACAACACAGCCATAATTTATGCTATTTTTAACAAGGCTCGTGTTTGATTAGAACAGCATTTCTTCCTCACAACTTGGGCAAATGAAGAGACACATTTCTGAATCAGCTTCTTATTCCCCATTTTAATTAAAAACAAAAGGTTATCTTAGATTGGTTTGCACTGGTCTCAATGAATTATCCCCTTCTGGGAAGATTTCTACCAAGACACTCTGACAGACTCTTAGCTCTGAGAAGGGCAATCAGTACACTTAGTGACATTTTACAAAATGGTGTATTTAGTCATGTGACTTTTAAATAAATGTTTTAATTATATTGTCAGGAGAGAGACAAAGTATTGTATTTGTGCTTAAGAGTACAGTTCTTTTATACGCCTGGGAAGTGAAGAAATTGGAAGGTATGTGCCTTTTTCTATGATAATTTCAGAATTACAGAAACAATATGGGAAACTTTTACAGTTCATCTTAGACTTAATATAGTTCTTCAGAAATAATAGCCCAAATTAAGTCCTCATTTAAATAATAAACCAGAATTATTTCACCAGGAAAATAAAGACATTGACATAAAGATATAGATATAAAATATTTTTGCATAAAGTATGAGGTGATATTTTCCAAATGAAAAAAAGACAATCATCCATAATTTAATATCATGGATACATTCTGAGAAATCCATCATTAGATGATTTCATCTCTGTGTGAACACTTCAAAGTCTATGGGATCATCACCACACATACATTCACTGTTGACAAAAATATCATTATGCAGCACATGACTGTATGTATTTATTTACCTGAGATGTCATTATCTGCTCTTGATCCTCCTGCTCCTAAACCTTCCACCCTCCAGAGGCAGGAGAGGGAATGACTGCTTAGTACCCTATAATTGACTATCTCTAGACCTGGCTTTATAAAATGCCATGTTTCCTCTTCTCTCTTTCAGAGTTTAAATCCTTTAAACAAATTGATTAAAGTCATGAGATTGTGACTGGAGCCCCCAGAGACCATTTGCTGGCAGGCCAAAAGAAGAGGGATTATATATTTAAAGGACAGAAAGAAAAAAACTGCCCAAAAATATGTCTGGCAAACCTGTCCTTCAGAAACAAAGAAGAAAGAAAGGCATTCCCAGATATAAACAAAAGCTGAGGGAATTCATCATCACTAGACTTGTTTACAAGAAAAGCGAAAGAGAGTCCCTCAAGTTGTAATGAAAGGATACAAGAAAGCTACATGGAAACAGAAGAAAATATCTTTCCTGTAAAACAAATATATTGACAAATACAATATTTTGTAATACTGTAATAATGAGCCATAATTTTCATGCTGATATAGAAGGAAAGCGTACAAGTAATTATATCTATAAAAGCATACAAATGGAAACATACAAGTAATTCATGACATTAGTATATTAAAGAGGGGGAGATGTAAATAGTCCATGTATGTGATTGAAATCTATGTATGTAAGTTATCAGCTAAAATGTTGTGATAGCTAAAAGGTATTTTCCATAAGACCAAGAGTAATTATAATGAAAATACTAATGGAAGATATACCAAAATCAATGTACAAATACAAAAAAGAAAACAGCAAGAGAAGGGACAAAAAAAAGCTCATAGACAAATAAAATAACAAATAAAATAAAATAACAGATAATATAAAATAACTTAGAGGTGGAAAGTCGTTCCCACCTCTAATTACTTTAAATATAAATGAATTGAACTCCCCAATCAAAAAACCTAGAATGGCTAAATGGGCTTAAAAACCAAGATCCAACTGCAGGCCTTCTACATATACCTTAGTTTTAAGGACCATATATAGGCTGAATGTGAAAAGATGCGTGATACAAATTGTAACTTAAGAGAACAGCGTGGTCCATACATCTTAATATCAAACAAAAATAGATGCTGAGTTGAAACTAAAAACAGAAAAGAAAAAATTGATCCCTATTAGGAATTTGCAAAACATTATGCTGAGTGAAATAAGCCAATCCCAAAGGGACAAATACCACTTGTTCTCCCTGATAGGTGACAACTAACTGAGCACCAAAAAGGAAACCTGTTAAAGTGAAATGAACACTATGAGAAACGGTGACTTGATCAGCCCTCGCCCTGACTGTTGATGAGCAACTTAATATGTTATCCCTCTTAGTAATTTTTTTTGTTTGTTCTACTTAATACTTTTGGTTCAACACTGTAATCAATACACAATTCTTCTTAAGTGCTGAAACTTAACTGAAAAGTGATCGCTGTTAAATATAAGAGTGGGAATAAGAGAGGGAAGAGATGCGCAACTCAGGTCATGCTCAAGCTGACTTACCTCAAACGGTAGAGTTAGAAACATACCAGGGGATTCCAATTCAATCCCATCAAGGTGGCATGTACCAATGCCATCTCACTAGTCCCAGTGATCAATTTCTGTTCACAATTGATCATAATGATAGGACTAAGAACCAAAGGGATCACATAAACAAGAATAGTGTCTGCAAATACTAGCTGATAGAATTAAAAAGGGAGAGAACGATCCAACATGGGAAGTGAGATACACAGCAGACCCATAGAATGGCAAATGTCCTAAACAGCACTCTGGCCTCAGAATCAGCCCTTAAGGCATGCGGATCTGGCTGAAAAGCCCATGAGAGTATTTCAGGCATGGAAAGCCAAGACACTCTGGGGGAAAAAAAAAAACCCTAAATGAAAGATCTCCACAAGTGAGATCCCAGTGGAAAGAACGGGGCCATCAAAGAAGGAGATACCTTTCTCTGAAGGGAGGAGAGAACTTCCACTTTGACTACGACCTTGTCTAAATATGATCAGAGTTGATGAACTCAAAAGGCTTCCATAGCCTTGGCAACCCATGACAAGAGCCTAGGGTGATTACTGATGCCATAAACAAGAGTATCAATTTGTTAAGTCAACAACAGGAGTCACTGTGCACTTACTCCTCATGTAGGATCTCTGTGCTTAGTGTGCTGTACATTGAGATTTAATGCTATAACTAGTACTCAAACAGTATTTTTCACTTTATGTTTCTGTGTGGGAGCAAACTGTTGAAATCTTTACTTAATGTATCCTAAACTGATCTTCTGTATATAAAGAGAATCGAAAATGAATCTTGATGTGAATGGAAGGAGAGAGGGAGCAGGAAAGGGGAGGGTTGTGGGTGGGATGGATGATATGGGGGGGTAGCCATTGTAATCCATAAGCTGTACTTTGGAAATTTATATTCATTAAATAAAAGTTATATTGAAAATGGAAAAAAAAGGACAATATATAACAATAAGAAGGACAAATCAACAGGAAGATATTAAAAAGTACATATATAGACACACAACATCAGAGCACCCAAATATATAAAGCATTATTCAAAGAGGGAAATAGTAGCAATAAAAGAGATTTCAATACCTCATACCTAAAATGAGCAATTACAGACAGAAGCTCAACAAGGAAACAGAATATAACAAATAGCAGAGACCAAACAGTCCTAACATATACAGAACATTCTACCCAACAGCAGCAGAATATATGTTCTCAAACATACATGAAACACATTACTCCTTAAGGCACAAAACAAGTCTTTACAAATTAAAGAATACTAAAGTCATACCAGCATCTTCTCAAAACCATAACAGAACAAAAATAGAAATCAATAATGAAATGAAAAATTATAACATTCACAAATAAGTGGGAATTAAGCAACACATTCCAGACCAACCAAAAAAAAAAAAAAAAGAGAGAGAGAGATCTAAATAAAAAATTAAAAAGTGGAGAGAGTACAAACTCAGGTAAGAGTTAGGGAGAAAACTGCAGTGGAAATTCCATGGAAGGAAGAGGGACACTGTGGGTCTCACAGCTGACTATTCATCAGAAAGCCTACAGGCTAGAAGAGAATGGCGAGTACAGTCCACGACTTAAAGAGAAAAAACTGTCAACCCAGAATACTGCATCCTGCAAAGCTCTCATTTATGAATGAAGATGAAATACAGATCTTTTATAAACAGAAACTGAAAGAATGTATCACCAGTCGTCCAGCCTTACAAAATATGCTTAAAGACATGCTACACACACAATCACAGAAATATAGCCATCACTATGAAAGAGTGTGAAAGCTGAAAATATCCAGTAAAAGTACAAAGGAAATCAAAAGTAAACAACAGGAATATTTACGGAAAACTGGCATGGCCAACTCCTTACTTATCAATAGTCACCTTGGATGTAATGGCCTCTACTTTCCCAATAAAAGACACAGACTGGCTGAATGGATTAAAAAACCAAGACTCATCTTTTTCTGCCTACAAGAAACACACCTCACCAACATACACACAGACTGAAAGTGAAAGGATGGAAAAAGATACTCCATTCCAAGGAAAACCAACAAAGAGCCGATGTACCCATCCTAACATCAGACAAAACAGATTTTAATGTAAAAACTGTTAAAAAGGGTAAAGAAGAAGAAAAAATGCACCCAGGGCAGTTCTAAGTTGACAGAGTAGAGAGAGAGCTTACTGCCCTGGTCTAGGAGAGGATAGTTTAAAAGAAGTAGAGAGTGCAGTTTCAGGGAAGAGTTGTGAAGAAAATGGCAGAGGAAGCTCTACGCAAATTAGAGAGACACAGTGGACCTACGTGGGGGCATGGATGCCTGCAGCTCAGCACTCCAGCAATTAAGAGCTTCCACACCAGCCTGGGAAAGGGAGGTGAGACCAGACTGCAGCAGCACAAGCCACTGGTGAAAAAGCTGCAGGAAGAGCCTAGAGGGAACCAGGCCTGGAGCGCTATAGAGGATAGTGTATCTACAAAACTAGAGAAACAAAAAAGGAGATACACATTTCTCTCTCCCTGATCACCTTAAAAGGGTGTCCTGTAACAAGCCAATAGAGTGGGAGCCATTTTGAACATAGGTAACAGCTGTGCCAGCTTGTAGCTGCACCCAGCAATCAGCCAAGGGGAAACTCCTGACTCTGGTGGAGAGAACTAACCGGGCTTGAGTGCTCGTCAATATGGAAGGCTTGTGTGCTGGAACAGTTTAAAAAAAAAAAAAAAAAAAAAAACCTGAGACTGTGTGAGAGTACTCACAGTGTGGCTGAGACTGGGCATTAACTGTGGGAGACTCCACATGCTCAAGGCTTCCTGGCTGCCTAATAAGGGAAATTGTGAGGGAATTTGAGCTTATACTGTAGACTGAACAGATCCTTTGTGTGGTCTATGGGACAGAGCAGACGAATACTACACCCACTGGGGCTAGCACTCAGGCACTGTTCTCCTTTCAGGAGAGGAGAACAGCTGAGCAGAATAAATCTCCCTTCTGAATAAAAAAGAGAGAGAGAGATTTACCATGCCAAACATGGGTGTGCCACCTGAGGCACATCCTTCACCCTGGAGAACTGAACAGAGCTCCCTAGCGACATGCACTACAAGCTTCTAGAAATTCACTGAAAGCAGACACTCCACATAGTACAAAGATAAGACATCACGTTGGAAAAAACAAAGACAAAACCAATGAATATCTCCACAAATGCCAAATAAAAAAAACACCAACTCAAGAAACGAGAATAAGGAAGACAAATGATGCCCCCAAAAGAACACAAACACTTCAATGCTAGATTGTGAAGATGATGAGGTTGAAGAAAATCCAGAAATAGAATTAAAATCCTAGATCATAAGATTACACAGAAGTAATCAGAAGAAAATAAATGAGCTACTGAATTCTGTACATGACATGAAAGAACATTTCTCTCACGAAACTGATGTTTTAAAGAGAAAACAAAATGAAATGAAAAATTCAATAGAAGAAATTAAAAATGCAGTGGAAAGCTTCAACAACAGAATTAGTGAAGGAGAATAAAGAACATCTGACCTAGGGCTGGAGCAGTGGCGTAGCAAGTAAAAGCCACCACCTCTAGCGCTGGCATCCCATATGGGCACCAGTTCAAGTCCTGGCTGCTCCAGTTCTGATCCAGCTCTCTGCTATGGCCTGAGAAAGCAGTAGAAGATGGACAAAGTCCTTGGACCCTTACACTCATGTGGGAGACCCAGAAGAAGCTCCTACTCCTGGCTCCTGGCTTTGATTGGCATAGCTCCAGCCATTGTGGCCAACTGGGGAGTGAACCAAAGTATGCAAGACCTCTCTCTCTGTCTCCCTCTCTGTCTCTCCTTCTCTCTCTGTAACTTTGACTTTAAAATAAATAAATAAATCTCTAAAAAAATAATTTCTAACCTAGAAGAGGAAGCACAGTAAATTATACAATCAAACCAAGAACAAAAGAGGAAATTAGAACACTAAAAAACACTGTTGGGGCGGCAGAGCCAAGATGGCGGAATACTGAGGGCGCGCACTGATAGTCCGGGAAAATTTAGTTTAATAAAAGCGGAGTTACAGTAGCCTCAGAAAAAGGGTCAGGAAAAAAATTGCAGAGGAAACTCTTCCGGAGCTATTCGCTGTGACTCAGAGGACCTACTGGGAGAGCAGGGTCACCCACCACGCGGAAGCCAAACTGCGGGAGGCACAGAGTCTGAGAGCCAGTGCAGGAAGGGGAGTCGATGTGACACAGACATCAGCGGGGAGAGGAGGGACGCTCAGGGCTCCGAGTCCACACATCGGCGCTGGAAGCGGAGGTGAGCTCAGTAACCGGAGACATTGGCGGGGAAACGGCAGACAGAATTTTAGAGGAAAGCGGGCATTGAAGCAGGAAAGTTCAACAGACTGACCACAGGAGAGAAGGAAAAATTAATAAATAAATAAATAAATAAAAAGGTGGGGGCATACTGGTACAGACAAGTTCCACTCTCCACCAACCTTCAAAGGCGAACAAGAGACAAAGAGCTGGGATATACATAATAAAAGGGGAGAGTTAAGGCTACAATTCAGTAGCCTAGGCAACCCAGTGGGAGTCCGCAGGAGAAACCGAGCCTGCACAGACTCTTTGAGTAGAAGCCAGAGATCGGAAGCTAAATACCATCCATTCTGCTCAGCCTTGCAATATTACTTACCTCCTGAATAAAAAATAAAATAAGATAAAATAAATGAATAAATAAATAAAGAGAGATTTACCACGCATAACCTGAGGGTGTCACCTTTGCACACCTGTAACCCTGAAGAACCAAGCAGAGCTCTCAGGCCACACCCATCTCAAGCCTCCAAGGCTCCTCCAACAGCAGGCAGTCCACTTAACACAGACATAGTATAATAAAAAAAAAAAAAAAACTCACAGTGAGGGAAACAGAATTAACCATGCCAAGCAATAAACACAGAAATCGAGGGAACAAGATCAACGATGACACTATGACACCTCCAAATAAACAAAACACCCCAAGCCAAGATTATGAAGATGACGAGATAGAAGAAATGCAAGATACGGATTTCAAAACATTTATGATAAGAACATTTAGAAGTTTTCAAAAGCAAATCCTTGAACTACAGAAATCCTTATTGGACAGGATTGAAAATCTCTCTCGTGAAAATGAAATTTTAAGGAAGAATCAAAATGAAACACAGAAACTAGAACAGGAAAGTGTGATAGTGAAGAGAAATCAAAATGAAATGAAGAGCTCAATAGATCAAATGACAAACACATTAGAGAGCCTTAAAAACAGAATGGGTGAAGCAGAAGAGAGAATATCAGACTTAGAAGACAGAGAACAGGAAAGGATACAGTCAAACCAAAGAAAAGAAGAGGAAATTAGAAATCTAAAAAATATTGTTGGAAATCTACAGGATACTATTAAAAAAACCAACATTCGGGTTCTAGGAGTTCCTGAAGGCATGGAGAGAGAGAAAGGATCAGAAGGCCTTTTTAGTGAGATACTAGCAGAGAACTTTCCGGGTTTGGAGAAGGACAGAGACATCCTAGTACAGGAAGCTCATAGAACCCCCAGTAAACATGACCAAAAGAGATCCTCACCACAGTGAAACATAAAGAAAAGATCCTAAAATGTGCAAGAGAGAAATGTCAGATTACTCTCAGAGGATCTCCAATCAGACTCACAGCAGACTTCTCATCAGAAACACTACAGGCTAGGAGGGAATGGCGAGACATAGCACAGGTGCTAAGAGAGAAAAATTGCCAGCCCAGAATATTATATCCTGCCAAGCTCTCATTTGTGAATGAAGGTTAAATAAAGACCTTTCATAGCAAACAGAAATTGAAAGAATTTGTGGCCACTCGTCCGGCCCTGCAAAGATACTTAAAGATGTGCTACACTCAGAAACACAGAAACACGGCCATCAATATGAAAGAAGGGAAAGGAAGAACACCTACCAACAAAAGAGCATGGGAAGCTCAAAGCATATACTAGAAAATATCTCCGGGAAAATGGCAGGGCAAAGTCACTATGTATCAATAGTCACATTAAACGTGAATGGCCTGAACTGTCCAGTTAAAAGACACAGACTGGCTGACTGGCTTAAGGAAAAACACCCAACTATTTGTTGCCTATAAGAAACACATCTCTCTAACAAAGAGGCATGCAGACTGAAAGTGAAAGGTTGGAAAAAGATATTCCATGCCAACAGAAACCAAAAAAAAGCAGGTGTAGCCATATTAATATCAGACAAAGTAAACTTTAATACAAAAACTGTTAAGAGCGACAAAGAGGGGCACTATATAATGATTAAGGGTTCAATTCAACAGGAAAATGTAACTATTATAAATGTATATGCACCTAATTACAGGGCACCGGTCTATTTAAAAGATATGTTAAGGGACTTAAAGGGAGACTTAGATTCCAATACAATAGTACTGGGGGACTTCAATACTCCACTCTCAGAAATAGACAGATCATCCAGACAGAAGATCAACAAGGAAACAGCAGATTTAATCGACACTATTGCCCAAATGGATCTAACAGATATCTACAGAACTTTCAACCCTACATCTAAAGATTTACATTCTTCTCAGCAGTGCATGGAACCTTCTCTAGGATTGATCACATACTAGGTCATAAAGCAAGTCTCAGCAAATTCAAAAGAATTAGAATCATACCATGCAGCTTCTCAGAGCACAGTGGAATGGAGCTGGAAATTAGCAACTCAGGAAACCCCAGAAAGTATGCAAACACATGGAGACTGAACAACATGCTCCTGAATGAACACTGGGTCATTCAAGAAATCAAAAGAGAAATCAGAAACTTTCTGGAAGTAAATGAGGATAACAACACAACATGGCCGGCGCCGCGGCTCACTAGGCTAATCCTCCGCCTAGCGGCGCCGGCACACCGGGTTCTAGTCCCGGTCGGGGTGCCGGATTCTGTCCCGGTTGCCCCTCTTCCAGGCCAGCCCTCTGCTGCGGCCAGGGAGTGCAGTGGAGGATGGCCCAGGTGCTTGGGCCCTGCACCCCAAGGGAGACCAGGAAAAGCACCTGGCTCCTGGCTCCTGCCATCGGATCAGCACGGTGCGCCGGCCACAGCGCGCCAGCCGCAGCGGCCATTGGAGGGTGAACCAACGGCAAAGGAAGACCTTTCTCTCTGTCTCTCTCTCTCACTGTCCACTCTGCCTGTCAAAAAAAAAAAAAAAAAAAAAAAAAACACAAAAAAAAAACAAAAAAAAAACAAAAAACAAACACAACATATCAAAACTTATGGGATATGGCAAAAGCAGTATTGAGAGGCAAGTTTATAGCAATAGGGGCCTATATCAAGAAATTGGAAAGGCACCAAATAAATGAGCTTTCAGCGCATCTCAAGGACTTGGAAAATTTGCAGCAAACCAGACCTAAAGCTAGTAGGAGAAGAGAAATAATTAAAATCAGAGAAGAAATTAACAGGATTGAATCCAAAAAAAAAAAAAAAACATTACAAAAAATCAGCCAAGCGAAGAGCTGGTTTTTTGAAAAAATAAACAAAATTGACACCCCATTGGCCCAACTAACTAAAAAAAGAAAAGACCCAAATCAATAAAATCAGAGATGAAAAAGGAAACATAACAACAGACACCACAGAAATAAAAAGAATCATCAGAAATTACTACAAGGACTTATATGCCAGCAAACAGGGAAACCTATCAGAAATGGATAGATTCCTGGACACATGCAACCTACCTAAATTCAACCATGAAGACATAGAAAACCTAAATAGACCCATAACTGAAACAGAAATTGAAACAGTAATAAAGGCCCTCCCAACAAAGAAAAGCCCAGGACAGATGATTCACTGCTGAATTCTACCAGACATTTAAAGAAGAAATGATTCCATTTCTTCTCAAACTATTCAGAACAATCGAAAAAGATGGAACCCTCCCAAATTCTTTCTATGAAGCCAGCATCACCTTAATCCCTAAGCCAGAGAAAGATGCAGCACTGAAAGAAAATTATAGACCAATATCCCTGATGAACATAGACGCAAAAATCCTCAATAAAATTCTCGCCAAGAGAATACAACAACACATCAGGAAAATCATCCACCCAGACCAAGCTGGATTTATCCCTGGTATGCAGGGATGGTTCAACATTCGCAAATCAATCAATGTGATTCACCACATTAACAGACCGCAGAAGAAAAACCATATGATTATCTCAATAGATGCAGAGAAAGCATTCGATAAGATTCAACACACTTTCATGATGAAAACTCTAAGCAAATTGGGTATAGAAGGAACATTCCTCAATATAATCAAAGCAATTTATGAAAAGCCCACAGCCAGCATCCTACTGAATGGGGAAAAGTTGGAAGCATTTCCACTGAGATCTGGTACCAGACAGGGATGCCCACTCTCACCACTGCTATTTAACATAGTTCTGGAAGTTTTAGCCAGAGCCATCAGACAAGAGAAAGAAATTAAAGGAATACAAATTGAGAAAGAAGAAGTCAAACTATCCATCTTTGCAGACGATATGATTCTTTACTTAGGGGATCCAAAGAACTCTACTAAGAGACTATTGGAACTCATAGAGGAGTTTGGCAAAGTGGCAGGATATAAAATCAATGCACAAAAATCAACAGCCTTTGTATACACAAGCAATGCCGTGGCTGAAAAAGAACTGCTAAGATCAATCCCATTCACAATAGCTACAAAAACAATCAAATACCTTGGAATAAACTTAACCAAGGACGTTAAAGATCTCTACGATGAGAATTTCAAAATCTTAAAGAAAGAAATAGAAGAGGATACCAAAAAAATGGAAAAATCTTCCATGCTCATGGATTGGAAGAATCAACATCATCAAAATGTCCATTCTCCCAAAAGCAATTTATAGATTGAATGCAATCCCAATCAAGATACCAAAGACATTCTTCTCAGATCTAGAAAAAATGATGCTGAAATTCATATGGAGGCACAAGAGACCTCAAATAGCTAAAGCAATCTTGTACAACAAAAACAAAGCTGGAGGCATCACAATACCAGATTTCAGGACATACTACAGGGCAGTTGTAATCAAAACAGCATGGTACTGGTACAGAAACAGATGGATAGACCAATGGAACAGAATTGAAACATCAGAAATCAACCCAAACATCTACAGCCAACTTATATTTGATCAAGGATCTAAAACCAATTCCTGGAGCAAGGACAGTCTATTCAATAAATGGTGCTGGGAAAACTGGATTTCCACGTGCAGAAGCATGAAGCAAGACCCCTACCTTACACCTTACACAAAAATCCACTCAACATGGATTAAAGACCTAAATCTACGACCTGACACCATCAAGTTATTAGAGAACATTGGAGAAACCCTTCAAGATATTGGCACAGGCAAAGAGTTTCTGGAAAAGACCCGGGAGGCACAGGCAGTCAAAGCCAAAATCAACTATTGGGATTGCATCAAATTGAGAAGTTTCTGTACTGCAAAAGAAACAGTCAGGAGAGTGAAGAGACAACCGACAGAATGGGAAAAAATATTTGCAAACTATGCAACAGATAAAGGGTTAATAACTAGAATCTACAAAGAGATCAAGAAACTCCACAAAAACAAAACAAACAACCCACTTAAGAGATGGGCCAAGGACCTCAACAGACATTTTTCAAAAGAGGAAATCCAAATGGCCAACAGGCACATGAAAAAATGTTCAAGGTCATTAGCAATCAGGGAAATGCAAATCAAAACCACAATGAGGTTTCACCTCACCCCGGTTAGAATGGCTCACATACAGAAATCTACCAACAACAGATGCTGGCGAGGATGTGGGGAAAAAGGGACACTAACCCACTGTTGGTGGGAATGCAAACTGGTCCAGCCACTATGGAAGTCAGTCTGGAGATTCCTCAGAAACCTGAAGATAACCCCACCGTTCGACCCAGCCATCCCACTCCTTGGGATTTACCCAAAGGAATTTAAATTGGCAAACAAAAAAGCGGTCTGCACCCTAATGTTTATTGCAGCACAATTCACAATAGCCAAGACCTGGAACCAACCTAAATGCCCATCAACGGTAGACTGGATAAAGAAATTATGGGATATGTACTCTTTAGAATACTATACCACAGTAAGAAACAACGAAATCCAGTCATTTGCAACAAAATGGAGGAATTTGGAACACATCATGCTGAGTGAAATAAGCCAGTCCCAAAGGGACAAATACCATATGTTCTCCCTGATTGGTGACAACTGACTGAACACCAAAAAGGAAACCTGTTGAAGTGAAATGGACACTATGAGAAACAGTGACTTGATCAGCATAGCCCTGACTGTTAATGAACAACTTAATACATTATCCCTCTTAGTAGCTTTTTTTTGTCTGCTCTACTTATTATGACTCGTTTAATTCTGTAATTAATACACAGTTATTCTTAAGTGTTGAAATTTAACTGAAATGTGATCCCTGTTAAACATAAGAGTGGGAATAAGAGAGGGAAGAGATGTACAATTTGGGACATGCTCAAGCTGACTTGCCCCAAATGGTAGAGTTAGAAACATACCAGGGGATTCCAATTCAATCCCATCAAGGTGGCATGTACCAATGCCATCTCACTAGTCCAAGTGATCAATTTCAGTTCACAATTGATCATAATGAAAGGACTAAGAGTCAAAGGGAGCACATAAACAAGTCTAGTACCTGCTAATACTAACCGATAGAATAAATAAAGGGGAGAGTGATCCAACATGGGAAGTGAGATACTCAGCAGACTCATAGAATGGTGGACGTCCTAAACAGCACTCTGGCCTCAGAATCAGCCCTAAAGGCATTCCGATCTGGCTGAAAAGCCCATGAGAGTATTTCAGGCATGGAAAGCCAAGACACTCTGGCAAAAACAAACAAACAAACAAACAAACAAAAAAACCTAAATGAAAGATCTCTGTGAGTGAGATCCCAGTGGAAAGAACAGGTCTTCAAAGAAGGAGGTACCTTTCTCTGAAGGGAGGAGAGAACCTCCACTTTGACTATGACCTTGTCTAAACAAGATAAGAATCGGAGAACTCAAGGGGCTTCCATAGCCTTGGAAACTCATGACTGGAGCATGGGGAGATTACTGATGCCATAAACAAGAGTGTCAATTTGTAAATTCAACAACAGGAGTCACTGTGCACTTACTCCTCATGTAGGATCTCTGTCCTTAATGTGCTGTACATTGAGACTTAATGCTATAACGAGTACTCAAACAGTATATTTCACTTTGTGTTTCTATGGGGGTGCAAACTGTTGAAAGCTTTACTTAATGCATACTAAACTGATCTTCTGTAAAAAAAAAAAAAAAAAAAGAAGAAGAAGAAGAAGAAATTATCAATTCCCAACTTGACTCTCACTGGGATTAAACATGACAATAGGTCTGATCTGATTTCATCATCATTTAAAAAATCATCTATTATTTTTCACTTTATGTTTCTGTGTGGGAGCAAACTGTTGAAATCTTTACTTAATGTATGCTAAACTGATCTTCTGTATATAAAGAGAATCGAAAATGAATCTTGATGTGAATGGAAGGAGAGAGGGAGTGGGAGAGGGGAGGGTTGCGGGTGGGAGGGACGTTATGGGGGGGAAGCCATTGTAATCCATAAGCCGTACTTTGGAAATTTATATTCATTAAATAAAAGTTAAAAAAAAAAACACTGTTGGGAATCTACAGGATAATATCAAATAACCCAACATACAAGTTCTAGGAGTTCCTGAAGGCATGGAAAGAGAGAAAGGATTACAAGGCCTTTTTAGTAAAAAAAATAACAGAAAACTTCCCTAATTTGGAGAAAGACAAGGGACATACAAGTACAGGAAGCACATGGAACCCCTAATAGATATAACCAGAAAAGATCTTCACAAAGACACATTGTAAGGACTTAAGCAGACATTTTTCAGATGAGGAAGTCCAAATGGCAACAGACATATGAAAAAATGTTCAGGATCACTAGCCGTCAGGGAAATGCAAATCAAAACCACAATGAGGTTTCACCTCACCTGTTAGAATGGCTTTCATACAGAAATCAACAAACAACAAATGCTGGCAAGAATGTAGGGGAAAAGGCACCCTAATCTACTTGTTGGTAGGACTGTAGACTGGTAAAGCCACTATGGAAGACAGTTTAGGGATTCCTAAGAAACCTGAATATATGACCCAGCCACCCTACTCCTGGGAATTTACCCAAGGGAAATGAAGTCAGTAAACAAAAGAGCTATCTGCACCTTCATGTTTATTGCAGCCCAATTCACCATTGCTAAGACATGGAACCAACCTAAATGTCCGTCAGTCAAAGACTGGATTAAGAAATTAGGGGATATATAGACTATGTAATACTACATAGCAGTTAAAAAATGAAATCTGATCATTTGCAACAAAATGGATGAATCATCACTTAGTGAAATAAGCCAGTCCCAAAGGAACAAATACACTTATGTTCTCCCTGATCTGTAAGAACCAATAGAGCACCTAAAACTAAATCTGCAGAAGTGAAATTGACATTTCGTGAAAGAACGACTTAAGCTGTCCTTGTCTTGACTGTTAAGGAACAGTTTTGTTTTGTTGTTGTTTGTTTTGTCTTCACACTATTTATTGAACTCTCAATATAGAGTTAATTGTATGTTTATAAAGTCAATTGAGGGTGGATCTCAATAAGAAATAAGAGTACAAGAGACAGAAGGAATTTTATAACTGTAAAGATCTGCATACATTCCTAAAGACTAACACTTAAAGGTACAGATTAGAATTTGTCATGGGAACCCATATCCCTTTGAGCTGAGTGATAAAAATGTCATCTTAAGTTGTTAAAGTGATCATATTAAGTTTTAAAGTGAAAATATAAATATGAATAAGTGTTAAAAAGACCATATAAATAGGATCAAATGTTGGGTAATTATAGTAGATAGAATTAAAAAGGAGAGAATGTTCCAATATGGGAAGCAGTTCACACAGCAGACTCATACAATGATGATTGCTTTAAGTAACACTCTGACCTCAGAATCAGCCCTTAAGGCTGCCTGGTCTGGCTGAAAAGCCTGTGAGAGCATTTCAGGGATGGAAAGCCAAGACACTGCAGCAAAAAAATACTCTACATGGAGGATCTCTGTAGGTTAGATCCCAAAAGACAGAAGTGGCAATCAAAGAAGGATGTACTTTTCTCTAAAGGGAGAAGAGAACTTCCACTTTGCTAATGGCCTCATCTAAATACTGAAGGAATTTCTGGATTGAAAAGACTTGCAGGAGGTTCCAAGATGGCAATAGGGAGGGAGCTCACTGACAGTCCGGGAAAAGATAGTTTAATAAAAGTGGAGATATTGTAGTCTCAGGGAAGAGTTAGAGGAAAAAAAACTGCAGAGGAAACCCTTCTGGAATTAGAGGAACACAGTGGATCTATGTGGAGAGCACAGGCACTCACAGCTCAGGACCCCAGCCACCGAGTCTACGCACCAACGCTGGGAAGGGAGGTGAGGTGAAACCACAGTGGCCCAAAACACTGGCAGAAAAGCAGCAGGAAGAGCCTAGAGGGAACGAGCCTTGAAGCTCTGTGGGGGAAAGTACGCCAGCCTAACTAGAGGAGAGAAAAAAATAAATAAAAGGGACCGGTACAGACACTATTCTCTCTCTCAACTCACCTTACAAAGGCATGCAAGCCAATACAACAGGTACCATTTTCGACATACATAACAGTTGCACCAGCACGGGGCTGCGCCCACTCTCAGCCAACGAGAAAAACCTGACTCTGGTGGGGAGTAATAACAGGAGACTAAGACCTAGTGAATGTGTGGAGCTTATGAACCGGGACTGTGAGGAAAAAAAAAAAAAAAAAAAAAAACACTGAGGGTGTGTGTGAGAGAACTCACAGTGTGCTGAGACACGGGTAGTCATTGGGAGACACCACAAGCTTGGGTGGCCCTGGCTACCTGGTGAGAGACACCGCAGGGGAAACTGAGCTTACACTGAGGACGCCACAGATCCTTTGTGTAGTACTTGGAATAGAGCAGACGAATATTATACCCACTGAGGCTAGTGCCCAGGCACTGATTGCTATCAAGGAGAAGAGCTCAGCTAAGCAGAATTACTTCCCTTCTGATTAAAAAAAAGAAAGAGAGAAAGAGAGAGAGAAGATTTATCACAGCAAACCTGGGTGTGTTACCTTAGGCAGACCCTTAACCCTGAAGAACTGAACAAAGCTCTCTGGCCACACATACCACAAGCCTCTAGAGATTCACCAAAAGCAGACAGTCCACTTAACCTAGAGTCATAGTAAAACAAGAAAAGCCAACACAGCGAAAGAAAAAGAAGAAACAAAAGAAAATCTCCACAATGCCAAACAACAAATGCAAAAACCAAGGAAACAAGAACAAGGAAGACAACATGACATTCCCAAAAGAACATGACACTCCAATACAAGATTATGAAGACAATGAGATAGAAGAAATGCAAGAATGGAACTCGAAAAATTTATGGTAAGAATATTTAGGAGTAATCAAAAACATATGAACTACTGAAAACCATGCAGGACATGACAGAAAAGCTCTCTCGTGAAAATGAAATCTTAAGGAGGAATCAAAATGAAATGAGGAATTTAGTTGAACATGAAATTGAGATATTGAGGCCGGTGCTGCAGCTCACTAGGCTAGTCCTCCGCCTGCGGCACCGGCACACTGGGTTTTAGTCCCAGTCAGGGTGCTGGATGCTGTCCCGGTTGCCCCTCTTCCAGACCAGCTCTCTGCTATGGCCCGGGAGTACAGTGGAGGATGGCCCAAGTGCTTGGGCCCTGCACCCTATGGGAGACCAGGAGAAGCACCTGGCTCCTGGCTTTGGATCAGCGTGGTGTGCCGGCTGCAGCGCACCGGCCACGGCGGCCATTGGAGGGAGAACCAATTGCAAAGGAAGACCTTTCTCTGTCTCTCTCTCTCACTGTCAAAAAAAAAAAAATGAGATATTGAAAAGAAATCAAAATGAAATGAAGAATTTAATAGAACAAATAAAAAACACATTTGAGAGCCTTAAAAACAGAATCAGAGAGGCAGAAGAGAGAATATCAGACTTAGAAGACAAAGCACAGGAAAGTATACAGTCAAACCAAAGAAAAGAAGAGGAAATTAGAAATCTAAAAATATTGTTGGGGATCTACAGGATACTATTAAAAAACCCAACATTTGGGTTCTAGGAGTTCCTGAAGGCATGAAGAGAAAAAAAGGATTAGAAGGCCTTTTTAGTGAGATAGGAGCAGAAAACTTCCCAAGTTTGCAGAAATAAAGAGACATCCAAAGACAGGAAGCACACAGAAATCCCAATAAACATGACCAGAAGAGATCCTCGCCAGGACACATTGTAATCGAACTCACCACAGTGAAACATAAAGAAAAGATTCTAAAATGTGCAAGAGAGAAACGCCAGATTACTCTCAGAGGATTTCCAATTAGACTCTCAGCAGACTTCCCATCAGAAACCCTACAGGCTAGGAGGGAATGACGAGATCTAGCCCAAGTACTAAGAGAAAAAAAAATGCCATCCCAGAATATTATATCCTGCAAAGCTCTCATTTGTGAATGAAGGTGAAATAAAGACCTTTCATAGCAAACAGAAACTAAAAGAATTTGTCGCCACTTGTCCAATCCTGCAAAAGATGCTTAAAGATGTGTTCTACACAGAAACACAGAAATATAGTCATCAATTTGAAAGAAGGTAAACGGGTAAAATCTCTCAGTAAAAGATCACAGGAAGTCAATTTGCAACAAAATGGAGGAATCTGGAAAACATCATGGTGAGTGAAATAAGCCAGTCCCAAAGGGATAAATATCATATGTTCTCCCTGATTGGTGACAACAAGCTGAGCACCTAAAAGGAAACCTGTTGAAGTGAAATCGACACTATGAGAAACAGTGACTTGATCAGACCTTGTCCTGACTGTCGAGGAACAACTTATTACTTTATTCCTTTTAGTAATTTTTGTTCTACTTAACACCATTGGTTGAACTCTTTAATTAACACACAATTATTCTTAGGTGTTTAAATTTACCTGTTAAATATAAGAGTGGGAATAAGAGAGGGAGGAGATGTACAGTTTGGCACTTGTTCACACGGACTTATCTTTGATGGTAGAGCTAGAAACGTGCCAGTGGATTCCAATTCAATCCCATGAAGGTGGCATGTACCAATGCCATCTTACTAGTCAAAGTGATCAGTTTCAGTTCAGAATTGATCATAATGATAGGATTAAGAGTAAAAGGGATCACAGAAGATCAGTTTAGTGTACATTAAGTAAAGATTTCAATCGTTTGCACCCCCATAGAAACACAAAGTGAAATATACTGTTTGAGTACTCGTTATAGCATTAAGCCTCAGTGTACAGCACGTTAAGGACAGAGATCCTACATGAGGAGTAAGTGCACAGTGACTCCTGTTGTTGAATTTACAAATTGACACTCCTGTTTATGGCATCAGTAATCTCCCTATGCACCAGTCATAAGTTTCCAAGGCTATGGAAGCCCCTTGAGTTCTCCGACTCTTATCTTGTTTAGACACGGTCATAGTCAAAGTGGAGGTTCTCTCCTCCCTTCAGAGAAAGGCACCTCCCTCTTTGAAGACCTGTTCTTTCCACTGGGATCTCACTCACAGAGATCTTTTTGCCAGAGTGTCTTGGCTTTCCATGCCTGAAATACTCTCATGGGCTTTTCAGCCAGATCCGAGTGCCTTTAGGGCTGATTCTGAGGCCAGAGTGCTATTTAGGACATCCGCCATTCTATGAGTCTGCTGAGTATCTCACTTCCCATGTTGGATCACTAAAAAAGAAATTATCAATTCCCAACTTGACTCTCACTGGGATTAAACATGACAATAGGTCTGATCTGATTTCATCATCATTTAAAAAAAAACATCTATTATTTTTCACTTTATGTTTCTGTGTGGGAGCAAACTGTTGAAATACTTACTTAAGGTATACTAAGCTGATCTTCTGTATATTAAGATAATCGAAAATGAATCTTGATGTGAATGGAAGGGGAGAGGGAGTGGGAAAGGGGAGGATTGTGGGTGGGAGGGATGGTATGGGGGGGGAAGCCATTGTAACACATGAGTCGTACTTTGGAAATTTATATTCATTAAATAAAAGATAAAAAAAAAAAAAGAGTAAAAGGGATCACATAAACAAGACTAGTGTCTGCTAATACTAACTGATAGAATTAAAAAGGGAGAGACCAATCCAACATGGGAAGTGGGATACACAGCAGACTCATAGAATGGCAGATGTCCTAAACAGCACTCTGGCCTCAGAGTCAGCCCTTGCGGCATTCAGGTCTGGCTAAAAAGCCTATGAGAGTATTTCAGGCATGGAAAGCCATGACACTGTGGCCAAAAAAAAAAAAAAAAAAAAAAAAAAAAAACCCTAAATGAAAGGTCTCTGTCAGTGAGATCCCAGTGGAAAGAACGGACTATCAAAGAAGGAGGTACCTTTCTTTGAAGGGAGAAGAGAACTTCCACTTTGACTAGGGCCTTGTCTAAATAAGGTCGGAGTTCGTGAACTCAAGAGGCTTCCATAGCCTTGGCAGCTCATGACAAGAGCCTCGGGTGATTACTGATGTCGTAAACAACAGTGTCAATTGTTAAATCAACAATGGGAGTCACTGTGCACCTGCTCCCCATGTAGAATCTCTGTCCTTAAGGTGTTGTACTATGTGAATTAACTACTCAAACAGTACTTTATACTTTGTGTGTCTTTGTGGATACAGTCTGTTGAAATCTTTACTTAGTATATACTAAGTTGATCTTCTGTATGTAAAGATAGTTGAAAATGAATCTTGATGAAGAATGGGATGGGGCCGGCGCCGCGGCTCACTAGGCTAATCCTCCGCCTAGCGGCGCCGGCACACCGGGTTCTAGTCCCGGTCAGGGCGCCGGATTCTGTCCCGGTTGCCCCTCTTCCAGGCCAGCCCTCTGCTGTGGCCAGGGAGTGCAGTGGAGGATGGCCCAGGTGCTTGGGCCCTGCACCCCATGGGAGACCAGGAAAAGCACCTGGCTCCTGGCTCCTGCCATCGGATCAGCGCGGTGCGCCGGCCACAGCGCGCCGGCCGCGGCGGCCATTGGAGGGTGAACCAACGGCAAAGGAAGACCTTTCTCTCTGTCTCTCTCTCTCACTGTCCACTCTGCCTGTCAAAAAAAAAAAAAAAAAAAAAAAAAAAAAAAAAAAGAATGGGATGGGAGAGGGAGTAGGAGATGGGAGGGTTGTGGGTGGGAGGGGGGTTATGGGGGGAAAACCTGCTATCGCTATAATCCAAAAGTTGTACTTTGGAAATTTATATTTATTAAATAAAAGTTGAAAAAAAAAAAGACTTGCATAGCCTCTAGGCAGCTCATGTCAAGAGCCTCAGGTGGTGACTGACATCATACATAAGAGTGTTAATTGTTACATTAACAGCAGGGGTCACTGTGCACTAACTCCCCATAGAGCAGCTCTGTCCTCAATGAGTTGTATTATGAGAGTTAATTGTGATACTTTTCTCAATTTGTGTGTGTGTGTGTATGTGCGCGCAAATTGTTTAAATCTTAATTTAGATTGGTCTTCTGTGTACAAAGTTAATTTAAATGAATCTTGGGGCCAGCGCCATGGCTCACTTGGTTAATCCTCTGCCTGCTGTGCCAGCATCCTATATGGGTGCCCGGTTCTACACCCGGTTGCTCCTCTTCCAGTCCAGCTCTCTGCTGTGACCCAGGAAAGCAGTGGAGGATGGCCCAGGAGCTTGAGCCCCTGTACCCGCATGGGAGACCAGGAGGAAGCACCTGGCTCCTGGCTTCAAATCAGCACAGCACCCCAGCCGTAGCAACCATTTGGGGCGTGAACCAGCGGAGGAAGACCTTTCTCTCTGTCTCTCTTTCTCTCACTAACTCTGCCTGTCGAAAGAAAGAAAGAAAGGAAGGAAGGAAGGAAGGAAGGAAGGAAGGAAGGAAGGAAGGAAGGAAGGGAGGGAGGAAGGAAGGGAGGGAGAGAGAAAGAGAGAGAGAAAGAAAGAGAGAGAGAAAGAAAGAAAGAGAGAAAGAAAGAAAGAGAGAAAGAAAGAGAGAAAGAAAGAAAGAGAGAAAGAAAGAAAGAGAGAAAGAAAGAAAGAAAGAGAGAAAGAGAGAGAAAGAAAGAGAGAAAGAAAGAAAGAAAGAGAGAGAGAGAGAAAGAAAGAGAGAAAGAAAGAAAGAGAGAAAGAAAGAAAGAGAGAGAAAGAAAGAAAGAAAGAGAGAGAGAAAGAGAGAGAGAAAGAGAGATAGAGAGAAAGAAAGAGAGAAAGAGAGAGAGAGAGAAAGAGAGAAAGAGAGAGAGAGAAAGAAAGAGAGAAAGAGAGAAAGAGAAAGAAAAGAAAATGAATCTTAATGGAGAATGGGCCTGGGAAGGGAAGAAGGAGGAGTAGGAGGGGTGTGATTGCAGGTGCAGGGTGGGAGGGCAAGTATGTTGGGAAGAATAACTATATTCCTAAAGTTGTACATATGATATTTGTATTCTTTGAAAAGTAATTTAATTAATTGAAAAAAGAGATAAAGAAGGGCACAAAGTAATTATTAAGGGATCAATTCAACAGGAAGATGTGACTATATTAAATCTACATGCACATAATTACATGGCAACTGGCTATTTAAAAAAAATGTTATTGGATCTAAAGAGAGATACAGGCTCCAATACAATAGTAATAGGAGTAGGGGAGGTGCTTTTTTTCAGCAGGTAAAACTGCCGGCTGCAGTACCAGCATCCCATATGTGCACCAGATTAAATCCCAGCTGCTACACTTCCAATCCCGCTCTGCGCTATGACCTGGGAAGCAGTAGAAAATGGCAATATACTTAGACCCCTGCATCTACATAGGAGACCCAGAAGAAGCTCCTGGCTTCTGGCTTTGGATTGGCACAGCCCTGCCCATTGTATCCATCTGGGCAGCAGATGGAAGAACTCTCTCACTCTCTCTGCCTCAGCCTCTTCTAACTCTGCCTTTCAAATAAGTAAATAAATCTTTCAAAAAATTAGAGATGAAATAAACATGAAATAAAAAAATAAAAAAATCAGCAAAATGAGCCAGTATTTTGAAAAAATGAACAAAATTGACACAGCACTGGGCCAAAAAAAAAAAAAAAAAAAAAGGGAGAAGACCTAAATCAATAAAATCAGAGATGCAAAAGGAAATGTAATAACAGATACCACAGAAACAGAAACAAAAAGCATCATCAGAAATCAGAAAATCGCAAATGAGATCCCAGTGGAAAGAACAGGCCATCAAAGAAGGAGGTACCTTTCTCTGTAGGGAGGAGAGAACTTCCACTTTGACCATGGCCTTGTCTAAATATGATCAGATCTGGTGAACTTAAAAGGCTCCCATAGCCTTGGCAACTCATGACAAGAGCCTAGGGTGATTACTGACGCCATAAACAATAGTGTCAATTGTTAAATCAACAATGGGAGTCACTGTGCACTTACTCCTCATGTAGGATCTCTGTCCTTAATGTATTGTTCAATGTGAATTAGTGCTATAACTAGTACTCAAACAGTATTTTACACTTTGTGTTTCTGTGTGGGAGCAAATTGTTGAAATCTTTACTTAATATATGCTAAGTTGATCTTCTGTATAGAAAGATAATTGAAAATGAATCTTGATGTGAATGGAATGCGAGAGGGAGCAGGAGATGGGAGGGCTGTGGGTGGGAGGGAAGTTATGGGGGGGGGGGGAAAGCCATTGTAATCCATAAGCTGTACTTTGGAAATTTATATTCATTTAATAAAAGTTAAAAACATAAATAAATAAATCCAAAAAAATAAGAAAATCTAGAAGAAATGGATAGATTCTTGGACACACACAACCTAACAAAATTGAGCCATGAAACACAAAAAACCTAAACAGACCAATAACCAAGACAGAGACTAAATCAGTAATAAAGACCCTCCCAACAAGGAAAAACCAGGACCAGATGACTTTGCTGCTGAATTCTACAACTCCTTTAAAGACAAACCAATTTCAATTCTTCTCAAGCTATTTAAAACAATTGACAGGGAAGGAATCCTCCCAATTTCCTTCTATGATGCCAGCATCACTTCTAAACCAGAAAAAGACACAACAAGAAAGAGAACTATAGGCTAGTTTCCCTGATGAACACTGATGCAAATATACTCAACAAAATGCTAGCCAACGAAATCCAATAACACATCAGCAATCTCATCCATCTGGACCAAGTGGGATTTATCCCTGGTATGCAGGGATAGTTCAACATTTGCAAATCCATCAATGTGATAAATCACATTAACAAACTGAAGATCAAAAACCATATGACTATCTGAAGAGCTGCAGATAAAGCATTTGATAAAATAAAACATCCTTTCATGATGAAAAACTTAAGCAAACTGGGTATAGAAGGAACATCCCTCAACATATTCAAGGCAATCTATGAAAAACCCAGCCTGTCTTATTGAATGGGGAAAAGTTTTATCACTAAGATCTGGAAACAGAAAAAGGATGCTCTCTCTCACCATTACTACTCAATACAGTCCTGGAAGTTTATCCAGAGCCATAAGACAAGAAAAGAAATTAAAGGTATACATATTTGGAAGGAGTAAATCCAACAATCCCTATCTGCAGATCACATGATTCTGTAATGCATGGGTTCCAAAGACCACCTTAAGAGACTACTGTAACTCATACAAGTGTCTGGTAAAGTGGTAGAACATAAATTTGACACACAAAAGCCTTTGCACACACAGAAAATGTCATGGCTGAGAGAAACTTCTAAGATCAATCCCACTCACAAGAGCTATAAAAAATTAAATATCTCAGAATAAATTTAACCAAGGACATCAAAGATATCTATCATGAAACTCACAAACATTAAGGAAAGAAACAGAAGAAAACAAAAAATAGGATAAATCTTCCATGTTCAGGGATTAGCAGAATCAGTGTCATAAAAGGTCAATACTATTGAAAGCAATTTATATATTCAATGTGATTCCAATCAAAATACCAACAACATTCTTCTCAGATTTAGAAGAAAGGATGCTGAAATTCATATGGAAACAAACAAGACCCTGAATAGTTAAAGCCATCTTACATAACAAAAATAAACCCGGAGGCATCACAATACCAGATTTGAAGATACAGTACAGGGCTATTATAATCAAAACACCCTGGTACTGGCACAAAAACAGATGTGTAGAGCAATCAAACAAAATAGGAACTACAGAAATAAATCCATGCATCTACTAACTTATCTTTGACAAAAGAGCTAAAATCAATACCTGGAACAAGGACAGTCTCTTCAATAAAAGGTGCTGAGAAAACTGTATCTCCATATGCAGAAGTATGAAGCAAGACCCCTATCTTACACCTTACACAAAATCCACTCAAAATGGATCAAGGATATAAATCTATGACTGACATCATCAAATTACTAGAGACTTTGGGGAAACCCTGCAAGACATTAACATAGGCAAAGATTTTTGGAAAAGACTCCAGAAGCAAGACAATCAAAGTTAAAATTGACAAATGGGATCATATCAAGCTTAGTAGCTTCTGGACTACAAAAGAAACACTCAGCAAAGTAAAGAGGCAACTGCCAGAATGAGAGAAAATATCTGCAATCTTTGCAACTGATAAAGGATGAATAACCAGAATCTATAAAGAGCTCAAGAAAATCAACAACAAAACGGACAATCCAGTTAAGAAATGGGCAAAGATATACAGCAGACCCATAGAATGGCAGATGTCCTAAACAGCACTCTGGCCTCAGAATCAGCCCTTAAGGCATGTGGATCTGGCTGAAAAGCCCATGAGAGTATTTCAGGCATGGAAAGCCAAGACACTCTGGGGAAAAAAAAAAAAAAAAAAAAAAAAAAAAAAAAAAAACCACCCTAAATGAAAGATCTCCACGAGTGAGATCCCAGTGGAAAGAACGGGTCATCAAAGAAGGAGGTACCTTTCTCTGAAGGGAGGAAAGAACTTCCACTTTGACCATGGCCTTGTCTAAATATGATCAGAGTCGGTGAACTCAGGGGGCTTCCATAGCCTTGGCAGCTCATGACAAGAGCCTAGGTTGATTACTGAGGCCATAAACAAGAGTGTCAATTTGTTAAGTCAACAACAGGAGTCACTGTGCACTTACTCCTCATGTAGGATCTTTGTCCTTAGTGTGCTGTACATTGAGATTTAATGCTATAACTAGTACTCAAACAGTATTTTTCACTTTATGTTTCTGTGTGGGAGCAAACTGTTGAAATCTTTACTTAATGTATGCTAAACTGATCTTCTGTATATAAAGAGAATCGAAAATGAATCTTGATGTGAATGGAAGGGGAGAGGGAGTGGGAAAGGAGAGGGTTGCGGGTGGGAGGGGCGTTATGGGGGGAAGCCATTGTAATCCATAAGCTGTACTTTGGAAATTTATATTCATTAAATAAAAGTTTAAAAAAAATGGGCAAAGGACTATTTCAAACAGACATTTTATAAAACAGGAAAAATTCAAATGGCCAAGAAACACATGAAAAAATGCTCAGAATCACTAGTTCTCAAGGAAATGCAAATCAAAACCACAATGAGGCTTCACCTCACCCCAGTTTAAATCAACAAACAAGAAATGCTGGCAAGAATGTGGAGAAAAAGGTACCCTAGTCCACCACAGTGGAAATGTAAACTGGACAGCCACTGTGGAAAACAGTATGAAGATACCTCAGAAATCTGAATATATACCTACCATGTAACCCAGCCATCCCACTCCTGGAAATTTATCTAAAGAAAACAAAATCATCGGGGCCAGCACTGTAGCGCACCAGGTTAATCCTCTGCCTGCGGTGCGGGCATCCCATTTGGGCACTGGCTCTAGTCCTGGTTGCTCTTCTTCCAGTTCAGCTCTCCGCTGCGTCCTGTGATAGCAGTGGAGGATGGCCCAAGTGCTTGGGCCCCTGCACCTACACGGGAGACCAAGAAGAAGCACCTGGCTCCTGGCTTTGGATTGACGCAGCTCCGGCCGTTGTGGCCATTTGGAGAGTGAACCAACGGAAGGAAGACCTCTCTCTGTCTCTCTCTCTCACTGTCTGTAACTCTACCTGTCAAATAAATAAATAAATAATCTTAAAAATCATCATATGATAGAGTTATCTTTTGACTATGACCTTGTCTAAATAAGATCAGAGTTGGCGAACTCAAAAGACTTCCATATCCGTGGCAGCTCATGACAAGAGCCTAGGGTGATTACCGATGCCATAAACAAGAGTGTCAAATTGTTAACAACAGGAGTCACTGTGCACTTACTCCTCATGTAGGATCTCTGTCCTTAATGTGTTGTACTATGTGAATCAATGGTATAACTAGTAATCAAACAGTACTTTTTACACTTTGTGTTTCTGTGTGGGTGCAAACTGTTGAATCTTTACTTAATATATACTAAATTAATCTTCTGTATATAAAGATAGTTGAAAATGAATCTTTTTTTTTTAGACCTATTGTCATGTTTAATCCCAGCAAGAGTCAAGTTGGGAATTGCTAATTTCTTCTTTTTTTTTTAACAGAAGATCAGTTTAGTATACATTAAGTAAAGATTTCAACAGTTTGCACCCCCATAGAAACACAAAGTGAAATATACTGCTTGAGTACTCGTTATAGCATTAAGTCTCAATGTACAGCACATTAAGGACAGAGATCCTACATGAGGAGTAAGTGCACAGTGACTCCTGTTGTTGAATTTACCAATTGACACTCCTGTTTATGGCATCAGTAATCTCCCTATGCACCAGTCATGAGTTTCCAAGGCTATGGAAGCCCCTTGAGTTCTCCAACTCTTATCTTGTTTAGACAAGGTCATAGTCAAAGTGGAGGTTCTCTCCTCCCTTCAGAGAAAGGTACCTCCTTCTTTGAAGACCTGTTCTTTCCACTGGGATCTCACTCACAGAGATCTTTCATTTAGGTGTTTGTTTGTTTGTTTGTTTGTTTTTGCCAGAGTGTCTTGGCTTTCCATGCCTGAAATACTCTCATGGGCTTTTCAGCCAGATCGGAATGCCTTTAGGGCTGATTCTGAGGCCAGAGTGCTGTTTAGGACATCCGCCATTCTATGAGTCTGCTGAGTATCTCACTTCACATGTTGGATCACTCTCCCCTTTATTTATTCTATCGGAGAGTATTAGCAGGTACTAGATTTGTTTATGTGCTCCCTTTGACTCTTAGTCCTTTCATTATGATCAATTGTGAACAGAAATTGATCACTTGGACTAGTGAGATGGCATTGGTACATGCCACCTTGATGGGTTTAAATTGGAGTCCCCTGGTATGTTTCTAACTCTACCATTTGGGGCAAGTCAGCTTGAGCATGTCCCAAATTGTACATCTCTTCCCTCTCTTATTCCCACTCTTATGTTTAACAGGGATCACATTTCAGTTAAATTTCAACACTTAAGAATAACTGTGTATTAATTACAGAATTAAACCAGTCATATTAAGTAGAACAGACAAAAAAACTACTAAGAGGGATAATGTATTAAGTTGTTCATTAACAGTCAGGGCTATGCTGATCAAGTCACTGTTTCTCATAGTGTCCATTTCACTTCAACAGGTTTCCTTTTTGGTGTTCAGTCAGTTGTCACCAATCAGGGAGAACATATGGTATTTGTCCCTTTGGGACTGGCTTATTTCACTCAGCATGATGTGTTCCAAATTCCTCCATTTTGTTGCAAATGACTGGATTTCGTTGTTTCTTACTGTGGTATAGTATTCTAAAGAGTACATATCCCATAATTATATAAAGATAGTTGAAAATGAATCTTGATGTGAATGGAATGCGAAAGGGAGCGGGAGATGGGAGGGTTGCGGGTGGGAGGGAAGTTATGGGGGGGAAAGCCACTGTAATCCAAAAGCTGTACTTCGGAAATTTATATTTATTAAATAAAAGTTAAAAAAAAAAAAAGAAAAAAAGAGATAAAAAAAGAAAGAGTTATCTGTACCCCCATGTTTACTTTAGCTCAATTCACAATACTAACATGGAATTATCCCAGATGTCCATCAATCAAAGACTGGATAAAGAAATTATGCTATATGTATATCATGAAATACCACACCAGCAGTTAAAAAAAAGAAAAGAAATGCTGTCTTTTACAACAAAATGGTTGTTAACTTGAAGCTATTGTTTTCAGTGAAATCGGACAGTCCCAAAAAGACAAACACCATATTTTCTCCCTGATCTCTGATAACTAATAGAGTATATAAAAGGTAATCTACTCAAAACAAATTGACATTTTGAGATGGGGTTATTTTGAACAGCCGTTGTCTCAACTGTTGAGAAACAACGGCTTTTTGTTTTGTTTTCTTTTTTTTCTTCATATTATTTGTTGAACTCTTTACTTAGTGTGGGATTAATCTTATGAGTTTAAAGTTAACTGAAAATAAATCTTTGTGAAAAATAGGAATTGTAATAGGAGAGGGAGAAGGAAGAAGGGTAGGAATGCAGGCGGGAGGTAGTGTAGAATGGGAAGAATAACTGTATTCTTAAATTTATATATATGAAATACATGAAATTTGTTTACTTTTAATAAAAGGATTCTAGGTGAAAGAATGAAAGAGAGAGAAAGAAAAGAAACTAGAAAATATCTTGTGACAAACCAAAACAAACACATCAAAACATAACATGCATTAAAAGCAGTACTGAGAAAAGGTTTTTTTTTTTTTTTTTAAATTTTGACTTCTTTTTTTATTTTTAAAGATTTTATTTATAGGTGCAAATGCTGTAGCACAGTAGGTTAGTCCTCCATCTTCGGTGTCGGCATCCCATATGGGTGCGTTCTAGTCCCAGCTGCTCCTCTTCCAGTCAAGCTTTCTGCTGTGGCCTGGGAACGCAATGGAAGATGGCCTAAGTCCTTGGGCCCCTGCACCCACATGGAAGACCAGGAGGAGGCACCTGGCTCCTGGCTTTGAATCAGCACAGCTCCGGCCGTTGTGGCCATTTAGGGAGTGAACCAGTGGAGGGAAGACCTTTCTCTCTGTCTCTCCCTCTCACCATGTGTAACTCTGCCTCTCATTCCCTCCATTGATTCACTCCCCAACTGACCGCAACAGCCGGAGCTGCACTGATCCAAAGCCAGGAGCCGGACACTTCTTCCTGGATTCCTATGTGGGAGCAGGAAAACAGACTTGGGCCATCCTCCACTGCTTTCCCAGGCTATTGCAGAGAGCTGGACTGGAAAGAGGAGCAGCTGGGACTAGAACCAGCACCCATATAGGATGCCAATGCCACAGACGGAAGATGCGCCACGGCACCGGCCCCGAGAGAAAAGGTTTGAGTGATAAATGACTACATCAAAATAAAAAATAAAGATCTCAAATAAACAACACAATTTTTATTTTAAGGAACCAAAAAAGAACATTAATAGAACAAAGGAAACTGAGTTTTTTTTTTTTTTTGAAGACCAATAAAACTGACAGACCTTTAGCTAGACTAAGAAAAAAGAAGACCCAAATAAATAAAATCAGATGTGAAATAGGAGATATTCAAAGACTTCAGAATTAAAGGACAGGATGAATTTTCCATGAATTTTTTGAAGACTTTTGGAATAGATATAAAAATCATTAACAAAATACACCAAACCAAATCTAACAGAATATTGAAAATATTATCACCATAGCCAAATGGGATTCATAGTAAGAATGGAAGGGTAGTTCAACATTGGAAACACTATGGAACATACAACATTAATGGAAGAAAGGAAGAATCACATGACTCTTTCAATATAAGCAGAAAAATATTTGACAAAATTCAGCAACGTTTCGTAATACAAAAACTCCATAAATTAGTAATGCAAAAATTTAGATCAACATAATAGTGGCCATATATGACACCTGGGTTAACACCATCTGCATTGGTGAAAAACTGAATGTTTTTCATTTAAGTTCAGAAACAAGGCAAGGTTGCTCACTTTCACTGTGTCTATTCAATATAATACTGGAGGCTTTACCAGAGAAATTAAGAAAAACAAATAAAATGCATCCAATTTGGAAAGGAAGAAGCAAAATAGAAAACCCTAAAGTTTCAATTAAAAAAAAAGTTATTCTTAATAATGTGAACAATTATGTAGGGTACAAAATCAATAGGCAAGAATCAGTTGTTTTTATATACTAACAACAAACAATCCAAAAAGGAAATTCTCATTTACAGTAACTCAAAAATAATGAAATGATTGGGAATAAACTTAATTAAATAGGTGAAATACACGCACACTAAAAATCATGAAACTGAATTCAGCACTGTGTTGGAGCAGGAAAAGCCACCACCTGCAGTTCCAGCATCCCGTATGAGTGCTGGTTCGAATCTCAGCTGCTCCACTTCCAATCCAGCTGTATGCTATGACCTGGGAAAGCAAATGTCCCAAATCCTTGGGCACCTGCACCCACGTGGGATACCTGGAAGAGGTTCCTGGCTCCTGATTTTTGGATCAGCCCAGCTCCAGCAATTGCAGCCATTTGGGGAGTGAACAAGTAGATGGAAGACCTTCCTCCTTTTCTCTTTCTCTTTCTCTTTCTCTTTCTCTTTCTCTTTCTCTTTCTCTCTCTCTGTCTCTCTCTCTCTTCCTCCTTCCCTCCTTCCCTCTTTTCCTGTCTCCCTGCTTCCTTCTTTCTCTGTCCCTCTGTAACTCTGCCTATCAAATAAATAAACAAATCTTTTTTTTAAAAAAAAGTAATGAAACTCTGAAAAAACTAAAGACACAAATAATTAGAAATCCAATGTCTGTGAATTGAAAGTCTTGATATTGCTACGGTGTATTCTCCCCAACATGATCACAGATTCAATGTAAAATATATCAAATTCCCAATGCATTTTTCCCAAAACTTTTTCTAAAATCTCAAACTCATATGAAACCACATAAGACCATGAGTAGCCAAAACAATCTTCAGAAAAAAAAACAAGGTTGGAGGCTTGACACTTCCTGCTTTCAAATTTATAATAATAATAAATTTAAAAGTATGGCATTGGCAAAAGGCAGACATATAAAACAATGGAACAGACTTAAATCCTGCAATAATGGCTTGCATTTGTGGTCAAATGATCTTGGAAAGGGTATCAAAACTTAAAAACTGGGGAAACGATATTCTATTCAACAAATGGATATACACATGTAAAACAATGAAATTGGAGCATTATTTTACATACTCAACAAAAAAGAACTTGATATGATTGAAGGTTTTAAAGAAGGACTTGCAGCTATAAAACTCTGAGATGAAAACATAGGGTGAAAGCTTTGTAACATATGTCTTGGCAGTGGCTTCAATATGATGGATACAATGCCAAAAGCACAGGCAATAAAGGAAAATAATCAAGTACATTACATCATACTAAAAAGTTTCTTTGGAGCAAAGCAAACAATTAACAGGGAAAAGACAACCTATAGAAAAGGAGAAAATATTTACAAGTCTACATCAGATAAGACATTAATATGCAAAATATATAAGCTACTCCTAACAACTCAAAAATAACCACGTTTTTAAAAGAGCAAAGGACTTAAATACACATTTCTCCAGCCTTGGGTGATTACTGACATCATAAATCAGAGTGTCAATTGTTAAATCAACAACGGGAGTCACTGTGCACCTACTCCCCATGTAGGATCTCTGTCCTTAATGTGTTGTACTATGCGAATTAACGGTAAAACTACTACTCAAACAGTACTCTATACTTTGTGTGTCTGTGTGGGTGCAGTCTGTTGACATCTTTACTTAGTATATACTAAGTTGATCTTCTGTATATAAAGATAGTTGAAAATGAATCTTGATATGAATGGGACGAGAGAGGGAGTGGGAGATGGGATGATTGCGGGTGGGAGGGAGGTTATGGGGGGGAAAGCCTCTATCATCCAAAAGTTGTACTTTGGAAATTTATATTTATTAAATAAAAGTTGAAAAAAAGAAAAAAGAAAAAAAATACACATTTCTCCAAAGAAAGCATATATGAAAAGTTGTTCAACATTACTAATCACCAAAGAAACACACACAAAACCATGAGATTTTACCTCATACCTGTAGTTTGGTCATTCTCAAAAACATAAAAATGAGTACTTTTAAGAGTGTGAAGAAATTGGAGGGGCTGGTGCTGTGGCGCAGCAGGTTAAAGCCCTGGCCTGAAGCACCGGCATCCCATATGAGCACTGGTCCTAGTCCTGGCTGTTCCTCTTCCAATCCAGCTCTCTGCTGTAGCCTGGGATAGCAGTGGAAATGGCCCAAGACCCTGGGCCCCGGCACCCCTGTGGGAGACCCAGAAGAAACTCCTGGCTCCTGGCTTCGGATCGGTGCAGCTCCAGCCATTGTGGCCAATTGGGGGGTGAACCAGAGGATGGAAGACCTCTCTCTCTGCCTCTACCTCTCTCTGTAAGTCTTTCAAATAAATTAAAAAAAAATCTAAAAAAAGAAATTGAAATCATTTTTACACTGTTAATGAAACTACGAAATGGTGTAGCCACTATGAAAAATGGTATCAAAATTCCTCAAAAAATTAAAAATAAAAGCACCACACAATTTGGCAACCCCATTTGTGGGTATTTGTCTAAAAGAACTGAAATTAGAATCTGAGGGAAGTTCCTGTACTCCTTTCTTCATTGCAGCATTATGCACAAAAGTCAAAAGATGGAAAAAACTTAACCTGCATCAGTGGATGAATGTATAAACATAATGCAGTATGTGCATACATTGGAATATTATTCAGCCTTTTAAAAAAAGGAACACCTGTCATATGCTACAGCTGAAACGAACCTTGAAGACATTATCCTATGTGAGAAAAGCCAGAAAGCCAAAGTCTACTTGGTTCCACTTATAATTGTATGAAGGATCTAAGTAAGTCCAAGTCTCGAAATAAGAATGTTGCCAGTTGATGGGATGAGGGAAGTGGAGAGTTGCTGTTAATCACTAAAAGATGGTGTTCAATGGTAGAGTCTTAGTTATGCAACATGAAAACATTCTAGAAATTGTATGACAATGTTCATAGAGTTAACATTGTACAGTATACTTCAAAATCCATTAAGGTAGGTATCATGTTATGCGTTTTACACCACATATAAATACCATGAATCATGAGATTGCCTTTTAAGAGTCAGAAGAGGTTTTGTCAAGTTCATGTAGTTTAACAACTTTATTTTACAGATGATGAAACTAAGGTTCCAAGAGATCACAATAGTTGTTGTTGGGAAAATCAGGATGAAAATCCATATCTCCATTTGCCCATCTATTCATTTTTTGCAGAGTTAGAGCAAAGATTTCAGACTATTACAGAATATAGTTATAGGTCTTCTTCCCATAACTGGACAAAACACACAGGTAGAAACAAGCAAGAGACACAAACCTGCATCTCCCTGAAGTCAGACCTATAAAAAGAAGAGTATAAAAATTCAATGCTGAATTCCAGGAAAAATACACATGTTCGCAACACTTCATGTGGATGAACCCCTCCAAAAATTAGCATAATCTTTCAGACATTTCTATAATGAAAATCACAAGAAGTGAGTGCTATCTAGATGATAAATTATGAGAAATAAAAGAGCTTTGCTACTATTCATTGTAGTTCTCAGATGACAGAATATATAATATTTAAAAATATCCCCTATTTTAAAAGTATGAGATGGTGCATACTATACTGCTACTATATCAGTGATATAGTAATAAATTAGTACAAGTAAAAAATAAAATTTTCAGTGAAAAATAGTTCAAGACATGATTATTAAAGAGATGAGGCAAAAATCCAAAATATCTAGTTCTAACTTTTCAGATTTATGTGTAAAAACTAGATCTGAGCAACAAAAGTGCATTCTTAGTTCACATTTTATTCATATCCTTTGATTTGGCAAATACTGATCCTTCTTTGTGTAAGACTTCATGCAGTGAAAAAAATGTATCTAAATTCTATGTACACAAATATGTTAATATTTATAAAAGAGTGATAACTGAATGTGCTGTTAGAAACAGAAAAACAAAACATGAATTTTGATATAACAGAATGAACATGCTCAAATAGCAACTACAAACAGAAGCATAAATGCATTCCTCAATAGTTTTAACATTGAAAGAGACTTTTAAAAATTACTCATTCTACCAAAAAAGGATATATTAAGCTTTTCATTTAATTAATTAATTTATTAATTAATTTATTAATTTCATTTTCCTCAATTACTTAACATTTCTTCTTATGATATCTACTTGTTAATTAATCTACTGGATAGTAGTCCATAGACAGAAGTGACGAAAAGCTATTTATTTTTTTTTCACTTCTAAGGAATCTGAATATATGGAGTAACAACAAAAGAAAGGTAAACAGGATATGATTTTACTATTCTGAGATTCAAATTATATTTATATTATAACATTACAATTAGGTAAGTATTCTAGAGTTTTGAAGGTTAATGGTTGATCAACAAACAAGGTCAAGGGAAGAAATACATCTAGAGGAACAAAGACTCCTAACCAAGCAATCTTCTTTCCATGGTGAAATTACTACTCTAAACTTATTCCAATCCAGCTTAAGCTCTTGATGTGTAATGACTCCCAAATAATAGCATCCAGCATTTGTTTAACTCATATAGTAACATTCTCCTAAACTTTTGGAGAAAATCATGATTATCACCATGTTACAATTGTTGAACCTTAAGTCTGTACTGAAGTTAAGGTTGGATCAAAGCAATCTACCTCCAAATCTCCTATACTTGCCACTCAGTAATACCAAAGGGCAGAGGTGACATCTTATCCACTTTTGTGTCCCTCATTCCTTACATACCAGAAATGCTTTTAGAATGAACAAATTATTATTAATTTCTTCATCTGTTCAAATTCCAGTTAGTACAATGGATCTTACATTATATCACAATTTTACTTTATAAGCAAGTGTTAAGAGCCTACCATTGGCAAAGGAAAGTACAGTTGTCCATCTATGTCCACAGATTCACAATCATGGATCCAAACAATCAAGGATCAAAAATATTCAGGGAAAAAAAATGCATCTGTACTGAACATGTACAGACATTTGTCTTGTCATTATTTATTAAACAATATAAGCTAACATGTTTACATAGCATTTACACTGTATTGGGTCTCATGTAATCCAGAGATGACTTAAGAGTACAGAGGAGGATATACAGAGGTTATATATATAAATACTATGCCATTTTATGTAAGAGACGTTAGTATCTATGGATTTTGGTATGTGTGTGATATGTGTGGAGGAGGGGACTGTCCCCTAGAAGCAATCCTCTATAGATATCAAGGAGAAACTGTACATAAAAATAGTACTGTGATCAGATTAACTTAAAATTTCAAAATTTGTCTTTCAGACAAAGGTTACCAAGATGTCAAAAACGTGAACATTTTCAAAATTTGAGGTATAAATTTCTTATTAAATAGAAAATCAGGTCAGCAACACAGCAGCTCCAAGTATGGAAAGACAGAGGAAATATTTCAGACTAGAATAAGATAAAAGTGAGTGTCACATCATTTAAGAATTTTGACACAGAACAAAATAATCATGACCCTTCCTAGCCTAAACCTGACTTCCAGGTTAGTGTCATTAGCCATCTGAATCTTCATTAAAACTCTCACTGTCAGAAAACATATATTTAGAAAACAGCATAGTAGAATTTAAGTCATGAAGTAATGGTTGGTCACACTATTAATATGTAACAACCTATGGAAAAATAAAGAATATAATCAACATTAATTCTGTTGATCATGAACATTTTGATAACTTGCTAAATTCCTATAATCATAAAATCTCCTTCATAGAGAAATTTAGTTTTTACATGTTCACCATATGAGCTTTAACTCTTTGGTGGCCGGACTGGTAGAACAAGAGTTAAAAGCCAATGTCCTGTGAGTATAGCATACATATTTTTCCTTTCAATTTGGTGGAATCAATTTCTCCTACTCTATCACTAATAATATTTTATATTAGAATTACTGGAAAGTGTTTAAAATCCCTCAAACAATGAGATATAATAAATACAGCTCATCTAACTAAGCAACCATGCAATAAAACTAGAGAGATTCAATGCTTCTGTGTGTAATAAAATAGCAAATTGCTCAGAGTTCAAAGCTATTATAGTCAAATCAATCTGTTGGGATATGAAAGACCAGACAAGACTGGCAGGTAAATGTGATGCTAATCCATACTACATTTGAGGGGGAAAAAAAGACTAAATAGATGACACAAGATGTCTGAATATAAAGAATGATCCAAATACCTCACTTTCATTCTTCAATAACAAAAAACTTTGAAATTTAAAAATGTGATACATACCTTATATCATTAATTTTATAAGCTCCTAATTAAGTCTCAAAAATTAACCATTAGAGTCTATATGAATAGTGGCAAACATGTGAGCTAATCAAAGTTATGAAGATGAAGTAACATTAATGAAAAAAAGTCAGAAACATAAAAAAGAATTTATCTAAATTTCTTGGACAATGAATAATGATAAAGACTGATTCCATTACATGGAGTAGACATTTAGTGTATTGATTAAGAAGTGACAGAAAATAGATTTGGTAAATTCTTATTTTGCATAATACTCTGCCTTTAGAAAAATCATGGACCAGAAAGTTTATAGGAACCTTAATAAGGAGAAACTGACAGTGACATCCATGATAGGAGTAGATGGTGCAAATGAATAGGAGGAGAAAAAAATAGATTAATTCATGAATTATGTTAGAATAACTAGAATAATTAGAATAATTAGCTAATGGGGAGAGGTAATCCTACTACCATGCAAGAAAAATAATCTACATGGATCCAAAAATATACAACAGATAGAAATAATTTTTAAAGAATCTAGAAGAAATTTTGAGTGAAAATTTACATGCTCTGTAGAAAGGAATGAACTCAATACCATTAAAACATCATAGGATTACTAGGAATATGATGAAAAGGGAAGAATAACATCCAGAAAACAAAAAGACATTGAATTTTAAAACATGATAGAAAAACTAAATTTCAATAAAAATTGAAAGATAATGTTGGGGAATATCCTAAAAATTAGAGGGGAAAAAAGGTAAGAAAAAGTAAATAGCAGGTGGAAGGATAAGAAAATTAGAAGACCTGCACAGAAGTTCAAAATTCAAATAAAAGAAGTTCCAGAAAGAATGAGGTGAGCAGAGGATAGAAATCAATGACAAAAGAATAAAGAAAATCCTCCAGAATTCATGAACCTGAATTTTCAGATTAAAAGAGCTACCAATTATTGAGCACAACAGATGAAAACAAATTCATACCAAGGTATATCAACATAAAATTACAGAGTACCAAGGACAATGAAAAAACCCTAAAAGCTAAAAACAAAAATTAGGTTCCTATAAATGCATACTTTGTAATAAGCCTTCAAATTTAGTGTGTATTTTACTCTTACAGACTTCTCAGTTCACACTGGCCACATTTCAAGTGCTCAACAGCCATTTCAATGCATATTGGGGCATGGTTATTTACATTAACACACCGTTCTCTGAACTAGCCTATGAATGCCTTGCAGGCCACAACCCTATTCCTATTCTTTGTATATTTGTACAGGACCATAAATATAAGTACTCAACAAACATGAGCTGAGCTGAACTCCAGAGCAAGTAAAAACAAGAATGACTATTTCCACTGCCAAAAAACAAACAAAAACTACTGGAAAGTCCATCACCATCTTACTAACTCCCTGAATTACCCATGTAAAGAATTATTGTTCTTGACCAGTTTAGCTTTCTACTCCATTGCAGACTGTGAGGCCAATTCCAGCCAAGCAAAACCAATAAAGAAGAATATTTCAAAATACATATTTATACTGAAGTAAGCATTGGAAATTTTTAGTACCTTTGTACTTTTCCACACAGTAGCCACTAGCCACATGTGGCTACTGAGCAATTGAAATATGGACAGTCTGAACTGAGAAGTCTGAGAGAGTAAACTACACACTAAATTTGGAAGTTTTATTGCAAATTAATATATATAAAACATTCAGTAATAATTTTTACGTTGATTTCACACTGAAATAGTATTTCAGATACATTAGGTTAAATAAAGAATTATACTAAAACCAAACTTCTTGTTTTTTTAAAAATGTGTCTACCAGAACATTTAAACCCACATATGTAGCTCATATTTTATTCCTAATGAACTACACTAGTGTCCTTCCCTTTCTGCATCTAAATGTAGTCTAAAACAAGCACACAAACATATATAACAGTTATTGTCTTTTTTTTTTCATGCACTTAGGGAAAAAATGATAGACCTAGATGGCAAGGAACATGGTCCATGTAACAAAATATCCTAGTACTACTGTTGGAACATAGAACAGCAGATAAATAAATGTGAAATGAATAAAAAGAGCTGTAAAAATCTCTATAATTTTAGAACTTGGCACTATACATTGGACTATCTCATTTAATCTAAATGATAAATTCAGTGAGATAGATTCTTATTCTCATTTTTTTAAAGATTTATTTATTTATTTGAAAGTCAGAGTTATACAGAGAGAGAAGCAGACGGAGAAAAAGAGAGAGAGGTCTTCTATCTGCTGGTTCACTCCCCAGATGGCCACAATGGCTGGAGCTGTGCGGATCTGAAGCCAGAAGTCAGGAGATTCTTCCAGGTATCCCAAATGGGTGCAGGAGCCCAAGGACTTGGGCCATTTCCTACCACTTTCCCAGGCCATAGCAGAAAGCTGGATCGGAAGTTGAGCAGCTGGGACTCGACCCGGTGCCCATATAGGATGCTGGCATTGCAGATGGCGGCTTTACCCGCTACGCCACAGCGCCGGCCCAGTATTCTTACTTTTAAAGATGATAAAATAGACGTCTATAGAGTTATATTAATCACTAGTATATTTTAAACATTATTACAAGAAATGAAGTAATTCAATTTAGATAGTTCACAGGGGAAATCAGAGTTACAGATAGAGATGGAGACACAGAGAGAAATCTTTATCTGCTTGTTTACTCCCCAGATGGCCATAATGGTCAGGGCTGAGCCAAGCTGAAGCCAGGAGTCAGGAGCTTCATCCAGGTCTCCCACATGGGTGGCAGAGGCCTAAACACGTGGGCCATCTTCTGCTGCTTTTCCCAGACCATTAGTAGGGACCTATATTGGAAGTGGGGCAGGTAGAACATGAACAGGTGGCACCTTTACCTACTACGCCACAACATCGATCTCTCATATAACTTTTGTTTTTTTGGAACTTTTAAAATTTTTTAAAATTTTATTTCAGCTATACAAGTTTCATGTACTTCATAGACACAGATTTAGGAACATAATGATACTTCCCACACTACCCTCCCTCCTGCCCACACTCCAACTTTTCTTTGTCCTCCCTCTTCTATTCCCACTCTTAATTTTTACAAAGATCTATTTTAAGTTTACCTAATGATCATAAGGGTAATCCTACACTAAGTAAAGAGTTCAACAAATACTATGAAGAAAAAAACACTGTTCCTCAACAGAAGAAACAAGAACTATAAACAATCATTGAATCTCATAATGTCCATTTTACTCCAACACATTGCATTTTAGGTCCTCTATTAATTACCTCAGATCAGAGTGCAAAGGTTAAAATAAGTGTTATTTAACAACAAGAAATCACAGGTTAATGTAACCAAATATAAATAAATATAGATTAAATCCTGTTACAAATAAATACCACTATAATTACACCGTATCCCACCAAAATATTAACAAACTTGACTAGGACCTAACAATTTAGTAAGGCAAAATTCCTGTTGAATTTAGACAATCAGCTGGGAATTCAATGTTTAAAAAACTAGAATTTGTATGGCACTTTACAATGCTCTTTCATGTACAGTATCATTTAACCTCTTAACATCCCTGAGAGGTTATTAGAAGTTGGGTGGAATCTCACAAATATTTAGATTCATTATTTGATCCAGGAATGTCCTTTATCAGGCTTTAATTTGTGTTCTGTGGCATGCCTTATGGCTACTATCCAGGATGGGTTTTTTTTTTTTCATTGGAGTTTATTTTTTAGACAGACTACACAAAATTAGTTCAGGTTCCAGATTCCTAGCATCTTCAAAAATAACGGCCTTGGGCTTAACAAGGCATACAGATCAAACATTTTAAAATTTTCTAAAATATCTTAGAGGTAGGTTTCAATGATTTACCATTTAAAAAAAAGGCACTCATATTTAAAATAAGCCATCATATAGAATAATTTAAATAGCATCAATCAAAGCTAAGTCATCTTTATTGGGCTCCTTTACAGAAACAAATTTATTAAGGCTCAAATCTTTGCCCACCTTGAAATAATAAAGCAATATCCAGGACACACTAAATGGGCAACTTAATTTTTAATGAGTAAATGACATGGCAAGAAGGGTTCGGATACTTGTAAATGCTAAATGTCTGGGTATGTCTTCATTGGCGTTTGAACAGTTTCAAAGAGCAGACATGAGGATTCATTAGCTCTTAGCACATATGAACCTGCTCCAAAGGCAGCCAAGAGAGTTGCCTAGCAACAGTGCATTTTGCATCTCTCATCATCCCCAAAGATGCTGCAGCAGCAGCAGCTAGGTCAAGCTTCTCATTAGCAACCTGACAAAGGGCTTGTATCTCTCATTTTTACAAAATTATTTTTAATTCCAGGTAAAGTTCAAATTTCTATGTATTATTCCTACTCACTGTATCCCCTTTCCTATATTCCTTTTTCATCCCAACCCCCATTTCAACAAATATGTTTTAATGAACCCATCAAGATACCTGTAACAAAGGCAGGCACTGAGAAATCCAACAGAATTTATATGCCTATTCACATCACTCCAACAGTTCCATATCTTTGGGGCAATAAAGTAAGGGAGCTTTCTAAGAAAGTGTGTGTGGGGGTGTGCTGATACCAAATAATAGGAAAAGAAAAAAGTCCGTTACTTAAACACAAAATTAACAAAAAATTTTTCAATGTTATCACTGACTATTTTATTTCTTACAAAAACTAATCTTAACCATATAGGAAAATGGCAGAATTCCAGAGTGGTCATAAACCATAACAAATAGAGACAATATATTATGAATATAATCTATTGAAAAGGAACTCCAGATCCCACTCTAATAACTGTTAATAAAGCATCACCTCAGATCAACAGCAATTCATTCGCTTCTGAAAAATATTTCTTAGACCACTCAACATGGTTGCCAAGTAGAATTATAACATATAATATCATAATCTTCCTCATATTTACTCAAAGACCCTGAAAAGAAAATTTTAAAAAAAGCAGATGGACTTTTTAGTTCCTGTATCTTTTGACGTCAACGACGACCACTCTGGTGTCTGAGCTTTCATACCCTCATGAATTTCCCTACAGACACGATTACAGAATGTGCATGGCATATTACAAGAGACAAAGTGTGATCCTAATAGACACAGATTAAGAATGGTGTAATGAGGAACATTTAAAGGCAACTGTTAGCACACCAAATCAAATTAGGCAAATTTTTTAAGTAATTTGACAGGAATGATTTGATTTTTTTTCTCCTATGCCCATCCCCCCCACCCCCTTTTTGGTTAAGGTACAAACAGCAAAGAATGATTCTTCAGGAGGATTTCCCAGAAGGGTGTCATTTACCACTAAAATATTTCATTCCAGCAGTTGAAAGACCATAAAAGGGTGACTGTCCTCCAGAGTCTCCAATAACGGTAATAGATCTTGTGTTACTATTCACAAGTGACCTCTCAGCCAGGCGATTTAATTTTTTTCCCTGCAGCACGGTTGGTTTCACACACAGTGTAATAACAGTTTTTGCACAACAAGACAATTCATCCGATTAGAAGGACTATATTAAGTCTTTCATGAACAGCATGTGTCACTGCAGCTTCAGCAAGGGTTTGATTTAAGACAACCTAATACATGCACGCATGATTCTTTATTTTCCTACTGTTTTAAGAATGATTTTCTGGACTTTTTTCAGCAATTTTGCAGACCATTGTCTGCCCCTCTCTGGCTTCAAAAAATAACTAAGAACTCATCAAATGCTTGCCAAGTACTTTAAAACAGGCACCAAGAATCCTCCACCAAACAACAGAAATGTGTATAATGCTCTTCCTTTCTATAGGAGTTAACTGAAATTTCATTAACATCTCAAAAAGAAAAATAAAACATGAAAGAGGACAGAAGGAGCATACCTGGTTACTGCAATGACTTTCATGCTTCACAACATTTCAGCAAAGCACTATTAATTATAAAGACAATATGACATCGCTGACAAAACCTTTAGCTAGAGTGAATCTTGAGAACCCCATCAGTAAACCTGAGTAAAATACATTTTTTTTTTTTAAAGTAGAAACCAAAGATGAGAAATGAACCAATCCTCTGGCAATAAATGCTTCAACCATTATTCAATGCCCATAGAAGCTTAAACCTAAGAATATCTACACATTTCTCACTTCCATGTTGATGAGATTAGGAAATGTAAATCCAGAATCTCCGCAGCAAAAGGCTGCACTGACAGTAGGAAGAATTTTCAGGGACTCCCTTAATCTCACAAACTTCCATTGGTGCAGACAGGTTTGGCTTGCTCCCTCTGTCTCCAAATCTGTGCAAGCTCCCCTGGGAAATCAGTGTCAGCAGTCCTTCACTGCAGAGCTAGCTAAGGTGTCTACTTCTCACTGGCCCCAAAGGGATTCTTCTACTCCTTTACAAGGAGCCCAAGCTTACTAGATTAAGTTCTCTTTAGACTCAATGCAAGTGAGATGCTCTCTTCTGGCTTGCTTTACCCACAAGCCCTAGGAATACTGCTTTTTTGTAGCCTCTGAGACAATCACATTGTAGTTCTCTTGCCCACGCTGCCCACATTTTGTCACAAGATAGACTAGCACATCTTTTGCTCTGACAAATTCTAAGCACATAAATCAATTCCTATTTTGCAGTACTCTCACCTTCAATTCTACCAATGTAACAGCTAGCCAGCCCATACCTCCCTTTTAGTTTTTCAAGGAGTTACCAATTCTATGTATCCATCCACCTACTCTAATTTTAAGGGATATACATCAAGGGGGTTTGAGTGAGGCACCAGGGGTCCGGGCAGGGTGGGGTGGGGTGGTGTTTTAAACTGAAGTCCCTGTCTCTAGGCATGAGAAAAGGAGCTGGCATGAGAAGGATTTAGAGCTCTCCAACTTTCTCCAAGAATCTTCTCTCTTCTCTACCTATCCTCTTACTTTCTAACTAATATATTTTGATAAAAGTGGAGAGGGTAAGAACTACAGTAGTTCTCAGACATCTAGGTTTATTCTTACTTCACTACAAGTTCTGATAGGTGTTCCAACTCAAAAAACCACTATGGTATATCAAGGTCTCCACTGAAACTTTAACATCCTGTTAGATAAGTTTGTCTCCCTTATATCTCATTACCCCAGTACTCTAGAGAAATTGTCACTTGCTTGACTGCATGGCTCTTCAGGATCCTTCTTCTAAATACTTGCACAGTATCCATTGAAGGAACAATTCTCCTCACCCTACACAATATATATTTGTATACTTATATTTTCCTGTATTAACCCAGAAAGCCCTATCATTCCTGAGGAGAAACATTATAACCTTTCATCTCAGAATTAACAGAACTAACATATAGGAGGTTTGTAATAAATATGTTAAAGGATTAAATGAATGACTCAAAAATGCTTGATAAATAAATGTCACCTAATAAAAACAAGGTGTCTATAATATTTCAAGGTGAATGGTAATGCCATGATAATTCCACTAAATGAAGAACAAGCTACACCTCTACCATTAAAAGCTGAATATAATCTAACACTAAACACGCATAGCTAGAATGAAATGCCACCAGTATAATTATCATTAATAATAACTCAGACTACTAGAAATAATGAAGGTAGAAGAGACCAAATTATAGAAAAACATTTTTTTTAAAAAAGGAAATTTGATTACTTTCACATGTATACTGTAACAAACTAATTAGCCAAGCGTTCCAAGTACCAGTCCCTGCTGATATGTCTTAATGAATAGATAATTTGATCATTTGAAATTGGCACATTCATTGTACTAATGCAAATGAGCAAATCCAAACTGCCTACAACACCAGCTTTAACACCTGCTTTTGTTTTAACTCAGCTATATCCAATTATCATGAACCTTAAATTAATAGGATTTCATTTAATAAGATTTTACTGTCATCCAACCTAACCCAAATCCTGTCCCCAGACTCCATTATTAGTTTGGATAATATATGAAAATATTAGAAAATAGTTTATTCGATCTAGGACATTAGGTAGACACATTTAATATATTTGTCTGTTAATTCAGTCAGTCAACAAACATGCATCAAAGCCTGGGAACTCTTCAAGGTTACCAGCAGGCAAAAACAAGTAAAACGTGGTTTCCCTTGAGGGATTCATTTCATGAATTCTAAATTTAATTGTACCTACTAAAAATTCTCTTTGAAGACAGCTGACATTCAAGACGACTATAGGACACTTTGAAACACTAATATCTCCTTATTCACCTCATTCAACTTTAGTTCTGTTTAATTCCGTAACATTATAAATATGGGTTAAATATGTTTTATATGCTGGTTTTCTTAGGAGACAGAGGGGGAAATGCACAAATTATCTTAAATACATAAACAATCCATTCCCAAATGGATAATAAGCAAGGATGACAGGAAACATGGTCTGCAAAAGTCAAATCAATATTCCATAAGACTACATTGTAGAAATCATCCCAAATCACTTCTTCACTACATACCTGGTTCCACTTAGTTGGTAACTATGTCTACTTATTTTAAATGTATTAATTTCATAATGGCAAATATGGAAGTCACATTAATTTTCCTGAAAAACTGTCAGAGTCTGTTATATCATCTATCATGGGAAGCTCAGAAATATCTTTGGTGGGTAGAAGCCCTGTGTGTTCAACAGACAAAAGGATAGTGTAAGTCTCATGATTTTGGTAACTGTTCAACTTTAAGAATTCTGAAGTTAACAACAACAACAAAAATCAACTCATGACCCATTGTCTCAATTTCAACCATTAGATAGCAACCATTAATTGCAAAAACTTGTGTGTACTTTCCATGACTCCCCAACAAGAAAATTCAATCTGAAACACAAGAGAAAAGTACTGCTAGTGAATCTATGGTTTATGAAAAACTACTCCAGGACCTCCTCAGAATTATTTTTTCCACTGTATGCTCAATAATGGCTCTTAAAGAGGATCATATAAATGCTTTAAAATCGAAAATAATACTTCATATGTGATAGGAATAGGCAAAATTCTGTTTATTTCCAAAGACGTACTTTTTTTTTAACTCACATTTGTCCAGCAAGACTTACTCATAAGTAATCACCTACTCTAAGCAGACTTACCTGGCTCTTATTATGACTTAGCCTCCCCTCTCCAAGCCTGCACAATACCATGTGCTTCCATGCACCATAGCAATAGGCTATATTGTCATCCTCCCTGTACACTATGAGCTCCTCAAGAACTATCTTTGTGTCTATAGTTCCAATTAAAATGTGTATGCCAGAAAGGTTCCCCACGGCTATTTACCAAATAACTGATTCTTTCATGTACTTTATGTCGCTCCCCCTCTTCATGGAGGAACAACACTAAACCCTGCCTAGGCTTCATATCCGAGTCACGGCACCATTATGTCGCTCCCCGTCTTCGTGGAGGAACGACACAGGACCCTGCGCTGTTCTTTTGTCTGCTCGGCCCTCCCCGGGTTTGCTGCTGGTTCTTCCCAGGTTGGCTACCATCCCTTCCACCTCCGTGGAAGGGCGGTTCCCCCTGCCACCTTCCCCACTTCCGCAGGGAAGCGGCACACCGCCGGCCGGCTCTCTCCGGGGCTGCACAGGTGTTCCTTCAGATAGATGTTCCCGGTGCATGTTGTCTCTCTCCTCCTTTATAGTCCTCTTCCACCAATCCCAACTCTGCTTCCCACACGCCGAGTACGCTGCTCTCCTCCAATCAGGAGCAAGTCCTACAGTTTACTGGTTGAACTGGAGGCAGCTGTGTAGAAGCTGTTACTCCCTTCTCAGCGCCATATTGTGGGAGAGCAGATGCATAGAATAAGTCTTAATTCCAGTAACTTAGTCTAGTCCGAGTTGCTCCCAGTTGCTCCCCACACTTTTAAGACCCCAAAATCACAGTGTTTCTGGTCAAACCTTTTAAATGCTTCAGTTCTCACAACTAAGATGTAATTTTTTCAAGATTTCATAAATGTTATTTTTCGAAATAAAGATAATTCAAATATCCATTTTTACCAAAAAAAAACCACTTCTGTGTTTAATTAAATTTCAGAATCTCCCAACTATGATCATTATACAAGTATTTAAAAGCTTAACAAGTGATAATCTCAAGCAAGCATGATTTTGTACATTGATTCACTTAGACTATCTCAATCACTCTTCCTTTTGAAACATGCTTTCAAGAGTCACAGCCGTGTACATGTGTGTTCTGTTTAAATGATACAGGGATCAATGGAAATAAGCACAATAGAGGCAAAAACAATCATTTAAGATTGAATATTTGGCCATATTTCTTTTTTTTTAACTTTCATTTAATGAATATAAATTTCCAAAGTACAGCTTATGGACTACAATGGCTTCCCTCCCATAACGTCCCTCCCACCCGCAACCCTCCCCTTTCCCACTCCCTCTCCCCTTCCATTCACATCAAGATTCATTTTCGATTCTCTTTATATACAGAAGATCAGTTCAGCATACATTAAGTAAAGATTTCAACAGTTTGCTCCCACACAGAAACATAAAGTGAAAAATACTGTTTGAGTACCAGTTATAGCATTAAATCTCAATGTACAGCACACTAAGGACAAAGATCCTACATGAGGATTAAGTGCACAGTGACTCCTGTTGTTGACTTAACAAATTGACACTCTTGTTTATAGCATCAGTAATCACCCTAGGCTCCTGTCATGAGCTGCCAAGGCTATGGAAGCCCCCTGAGTTCATCAACTCTGATAATTTTTAGACAAGGCCATGGTCAAAGTGGAAGTTCTCTCCTCCCTTCAGAGAAAGGTACCTCCTTCTTTGATGACCCATTCTTTCCACTGGGATCTCACTCGCAGAGGTTCTTTTTTGTTGTTGTTGTTGTTTTTTTTCCCCAGAGTGTCTTGGCTTTCCATGCCTGAAATACTCTCATGGGCTTTTCAGCCAGATCTGCATGCCTTAAGGGCTGATTCTGAGGCCAGAGTGCTGTTTAGGACATCTGCCATTCTATGGGTCTGCTGTGTATCTCACTTCCCATGTTGGATCGTTCTCTCCCTTTTTTATTCTATCAGCTAGTATTTGCAGACACTAGTCTTGTTTATGTGATCCCTTTGGTTCTTAGTCCTATCATTATGATCAATTGTGAACAGAAATTGATCACTGGGACTAGTGAGATGGCATTGGTACATGCCACCCTGATGGGATTGAATTGGAATCCCCTGGTATGTTTCTAACTCTACTGTTTGAGGTAAGTCAGCTTGAGCATGTCCCGAATTGCACATCTCTTCTTGATATGTTATCCCTCTTAGTATTTTTTGTTTGTTTGTTCTACTTAATACTTTTGGTTGGCCATATTTCATGAGGTTCTTTTATCATTTTTACTGAACGAATCTTTCAAATGTAAAGTTATAGAACCTTGTTGTGTCTTTCAAAAGATAACAATTGGTTTAATTAAAAAAAATTTTAAGGAGCAGAAACTTGGGCTAGATGTTAAGAAGCCAGTTAACATGCTTGTGTCCCACTCCAGAGTACCTGGGTTCAACTCCCAGTTCCAGATCTTTTTTTTAACTTTCATTTAATAAATACAAATTTCAAAAGTACAACTTTTGGATAATAGCAGCTTTTCCCCCCCATAACCTCCCTCCCAACCGCAAACCATCACATTTACTACTTCCTTTCCCATCGCATTCTTCATTAAGATTCATTTTAATTATCTTTATATACAGAAGATCAACTTAGTATATACTAAGCAAAGATTTCAACAGATTGCACCCACACAGAAGTATAAAGTACTGTTTGAGTACTAGTTATATCGTTAATGCGCATAGTACAATATGTTAAGGACAGAGATCCTACATGGTAAGTAAGTACACAGTGACTTCTGTTGTTGATTTAACAATTGACATTTTTATTTATGACATAAGTAATCACCCGAGGCTCTTGTCATGAGCTGCCAAGGCTATGGAAGCCTCTTGAGTTCACAAACTCCGACTTTACTTAGACAAGGCCATAATCAAAGTGGAAGTTCTCTCCTCTATTCAGAGAAAGATACCTCCTTCTTTGATGGCCCATTCTTTACACTGGGATCTCACAGAGATCTTTCATTTAGATCATTTTTTGCCACAGTGCCGTGGTTTTCCATGCCTGAGAAACTCTCATGGGCTTTTTAGCCAGATCCAAATGCCTTAAGGGCTAATTCTGAGGCAGTTCTAGATCTTGACTCCAGATTTCTGCTAATGAGGACCCTGGTAGAGAGTGGTAATGACTCAAGAAGTTAAGTTCCTGACTCCCAGCTACAGCCCATCAGCCAGTATGAGCATTTCTCTACCTCTCCCTCCCTCTTTCTTACTCCTCCTCTCAAAAAAAATTTTTAAGGAATTGTTGAGAGACAGTAAAGCATATTGGGAAGAACAAGTTTTAGAACCCTATGTCATGGGTTCAAATTTGACTCTACCAATGCTACTATATATAACCTCTACTATATAAGTGCATGTAAATACTGGCAGTTTTATTAGCTATTACTTTATTCAAGACAGGACAGTTTCTAGCACAGCTTATAGATGAACACACTACCTTTAAATCAATTTGGCACCATATGCTAAGAATAAAAGTTACAATTTATTCCAAAGCATTAAGCAGGACATCAAAAGGTCAGGAACTGTTACACTCAACAGAGTTTAGATTAAGTTAACAAACATGACAAGCACTCCACTTTAAGACATGCAGTATTCAAAATCAAATTCATTAATAGGATATCTTTCTACAGTAAACTTATGGTCATGAACCAGAAATTACATAGCAAGTAAAATTAATAGAAATCCAAAACTAAACCCCATAATTGAATATCATTAGGATGGAGCATTTGCTGTAACAGTTAAGTTGCTGTTTGAATGCCCACACCCCATATTTAAGTGCCTGGTTCTGGCTACTCTGCTTCTAATCCAGCTTCTTCTTCTTTTTTTTTTTTTTTTTATTAGACAGGCAGAATTAGTGAGAGAGAGAGACAGAGAGAAAGGTCTTCCTTCCGTTGGTTCACCCCCCAAATGGCTGCTACGGCCAGCGCACTGCGCAGATCCAAAGCCAGGAGCCAGGTGTCTCCTCCTGGTCTCCCATGCAGGTGCAGGCCCAAGCACTTGGGCCATCCTCCATTGCCTTCCTGGGCCACAGCAGAGAGCTGGACACCCATCTGGTCCAGCTTCTTACTAATATGCAACCTTGAAGGGAACAGATGATGGCTCAAATACCCGGGTCCCTGCCAACCATATGGGAGACCCAGATGGAGTTCCAGGATCCTGGATTCAGTCTAGCCCAGCCTTGTTTATGGTGGGCATTTGGGGAATGAACCAGCAGATGTAAGACCTCTCTCCATCTCTCTTTCTGTCTCTCCCTGCCTTTCAAATAAAATGAAAATAGATAATAAAACAAACAACTTCATGATCTCCTAATATTCTTCCCTCTAAAAAGATTTCACTATATCTCAAATTAATTGATAAAGTCACTATATCTAAAATCAGTGGATTGTAACTATTGATAACATTGATATTGTATTGTAAGCATCATACTAGGATTCATTATATGCATCTTGCTATAGTTTTATAAATTCTATCAAATATTTTATATACCTCAAGTATTTCAAGCTACAGACCATATGCTTTTTATTAATGATAACTCTTCCACATGCTCCTAAATTTTATAATTTATTGTTTTTGTAAAGGAAATCTAATGGTTTTGTATTGATCTTTTTTTATATATTTTAGAGCAAGGGAGAGACAAAGTGAGAGGTCTTCTATTTGCGACCCCAAAATGGTCCAAATGGCCAGAGCTGGGCCAGTCAAAGCCAGGAGCCAGGAACCTCCTCTAGGTCTCCTACATGGGTACAGAGTCCCAAGAACTTGGACCATCGTCCACCGCCCTACCAGGCACATTAGCAGGCAGCTGGATTGGAAGTGGAGCAGCCAGGGATTGAACTGGTGCCCATATAGGATGCCAGCATTGCAGGCAGCAGCTTTACCAGCTACACCACAACACCAGCCCCTGTATGTTGATCTTATATCTAGCTACCTTATTTAACTCTCATACATTGCAAAAACAAGAACTTTGCAATAATTTTTTTTGTATTTTTAATTGCTTATAATTGTTAAGAGCTTTGAGTTTTCCCCTTATTATGTCAGAGTACATCAAAATGTTTGTGATAGAGTAGGCATTATGGCTCATCATGTTGGGCCACTGCATTAGGATGCCTACATCCCACATTAGAGTGCTGCTTTACGGCTGGCACTGCGGCTCAATAGGCTAATCCTCTGCCTGCGGCGCTGGCACACCAGGTTCTAGTCCTGGTTGGGGCGCCGGATTCTGTCCTGGTTGCCCCTCTTCCAAGCCAGCTCTGCTGTGGCCTGGGAGTGCAGTGGAGGATGGCCCAAGTGCTTGGGCCCTGCACCCACATGGGAGACCAGGAGAGGCTCCTGGCTTCGGATCGGCGTGGTGCACTGGCCACAGTGTGCCATTGGAGGGTGAACCAACAGTAAAGGAAGACCTTTCTCTCTGTCTCTCTCTCTCACTGTCCACTCTGCCTGTCAAAAAAAAAAAAAAAAAATAGAGTGCTGCTTTAAGACCTGGCTTCTCCACTTGCAATCCAATTCCTGCTAATGCATTCTAGGAGGCAGCAGATGACAGCTTGAGTGCTTGTGCCCCTACCGCCTTTTGGAAGACCTAGATTGAGTTCCTGGCTTCTGGCTTAGGGCTGGCCCAGCCCTGACCATTGTTGATGTTTGGGAAATGAACCAGAAGATGAAAGACCTCTTTCTCTCTCTCTCTCTTTCCTCTCTGCCTTTCAAGATGAAAATAAATGACATCAGGGGCTGGCGCCATGGCACAGTAGGTTAATCCTCCACCTGCAGCGCTGGCATCCCATATGGGCATCAGTTCTAGTTCCAGCTGCTCCTCTTCCAAGCCAGCTCTCTGCTGTGGCCTGGGAAGCAATAGAAGATGGCCCAAGTCCTTAGGCCCCTGTACCCACACGGGAGACGGGGAAGAAACACCTGGTTCCTGGCTTCGGATCGGCACAGTTCCGGCCGCTGCGGCCACCTGGGAAGTGAACCAACGGATGGAAGACCTTTCTCTCTGTCTCTCCCTCTCACTGTCTGTAACTCTCTCTCTCAAATAAATAAATAAAATCTTTAAAAAAATAAATGACATTTAAAAGAGGAAACCCACTCAACTAATTATCGAAAAAATGTGGAAAAATGGAGTCTTAACAATCTGTAGCTTTGTGTCTTTTTCCAGCTCAAGTCAAGAGTTTTCTGCCATGGGCAGCCAGCTCTGCAGCACTGTAGATTAACCCGCCACGTGTGACACTAGCGTCCCATATGGGTACCAGTTGGAGTTCTGGCTGTTCCACTTCCAAACCAGTTCCCTACTAATGCTTCTGGTAAAGTAGAGGAAGATTATCCAAGTATTTGGGCCATTGTCTCCCATGTAGGAAAGCAGGATAGAGTCCCAGGCTTCTGGCTTCAGCCTGGCCTGGCATCAGCCATTGCAGGCATTTGGGGAGTGAACCCGCAGATGAAAGATCTCATTCCCTCTGACTCTCTAACTCTTCCTTTCAAATAAATAAATAAATCCTTAAAGAGAGAGAGAGAGAGAGACTTTTCTGTCATGTTTGAAGTTTTTGTCCTTCATTTTGTTGGTTCAGTAGAATTCCTACTATAAAAGTTAAAGAACCAAGGTTGACCCCAATATCTTTTCTTTTAATTCTCATTGTTCTTTTCTCTATATTTACTTGGATATTCTTTTTTTAAATATTTATTTGAAATGCAGATATACAGAGGCGGGGTGGGAGGGGAGAGAGAGAGAGAGAGAGAGAGAGAGAGAGAGAGAGAGTTAGTTCATTCCCCAAATGGCCACAACAGCTACAACTGGGCCAGGCTGAAGCCAGGAGACAGGAGCTTCCTTGGGGTCTCCCATGTGGGTACAGGGACCCGAGGATTTGGGCCATCTTCTGTTGCTTTTCCCAGGAGCATCAGCAGGGAACTGTATCGGAAGTAGAGCAGCTGGGACTTGAACCGGAGCTGTATGGAATGCCAGCACTGCAGGCAGAGGCTTAACCATCTAAGTCATAGTACCGGCCTCTTTCTTGGAAATTCTACAAATTAAAATCTAGTTTCCATGTAAGTACTGTGCTAATCACATCTTTAATTTCTGAAACTCTCATTATCAAATTTCTTCTCTCTCTGGGCATTAATTCTGTATCCAATGTAAAAATATAAACATAACATCTTTCCAAAATCTCTTAAGATTTAGATTGCTTTTACATTATCTTTTGTTCCTTGAGTTCTCTTCTTCTGGTGAAAAGTGCTCTGGTTAAGTGTTAAATTTTTTCATCAGTCTGATGAACTTTGATTATCCATTTATATTTATGAATCAAGGTCAAGTTGGAGCTGCCATGGGTTACTTCTTGTAATAGTCTGATTTTGTACTATAATTGAAATACCTGAGGCCAGATTAGAAACATTAGAAAGAAGAGACTTAGCTCACAGTTTTGGAGGTTCAAGGACAGGGCACAGGCATCAATTAGGTTCTTGTAAAAATCTCATAGATGGCAGGAGCACATGCAAATAGAGACTCCATTACCAGAGAGGAACCCAGAGTGAAACTAAGAAGTCAGGATCAGGATTTTATAACAATACACTCCTGCAAGAACTAACTCAGGGTCCCATGAGAAATACCTTAAAACTTCCTGAGAACACACATGCCAATAATCTAAGAATCCCACACTTTTAACATCATAAAACTAGGCAGTAAGCTTCCAACAAATGAAACCTTGGGGAACAAAGCACATCCAAGCTGTGGCACTTTTGTAGATATAACAAAATGTTTCCTTAAATAAGACTCTCCTCTGATTTGAAGGACTAAGTGTGGAAAGGCAGAAGAATGGTGGGTGTGGCATATCCACTGGCAGCTTCCCTGGCGATGGTGCAAGTAGGCAGAGGATCAATCTGCCCTTTCACCCTTCACTCTCCAATGATTGAATAAGAAAATTGCTCTGGCAATGGTTGGTTTCAGTGTATATTCCCCTGCAGCAGAATTCATCATGCCTATGATGAAATTCAAAGTTACCCTGAAAGAGTTCTGATGCTCTTCTCAGAACCCAAACTGGTGCTTGATATTCACATGGAAGCAGATCAACTCCACTGTTCTCATTGCAGTTTTGGATCCTTCCTCATCAAGCTCTATTCCCATCCTTTCTGATGATCAGTGTTCAGCAACCCAATGAATTCTGTTCCAGTACATTAGTAAGCTAGTGAATGTCACAATGATTTGGGTTAAATTGAAAAATCACAATCGGGGGATACCAAGATGGCTAGAAATAAATAGTTTTAAAAAAATGTACAAAGTACACTCTCAGGGGAGAATTAGAGAGAAAACTGCAATGGAAATTCTATGTAAGGAAGAGAAATGCCATGGACCTGTGTGGAAGGTGCAGAAGCACAGCACGAACACCGACGCAACACACAATTGCAGCAGCCGACAGCAAGAGCAGGTAGCAGCTTGGATGCAGAGGTGAGACCAGAGTTCAGACACCTGTCGTGAGATAGTCGGAGGAAGAGTATGGCGTTGAGTATGGCCTGAAGGCCTAGAGGCTACTGGTTACCTGTGGATCCAATGCAAGTAAAAAGGGCACGTTTTTCTTACTCCATCCTTCCCACAACAGTAGCCACTGGCTGGATGAAACAGGGCAGGCACCATTTTGGGCTTGGGCAGCAGCTGCTGAAGCCTTTGTGCATACACACAGCAACTGGCAGAAACAGGACACAATCTTCTCAGCAGTACTAGTGGCAGTGGCGGGGAGAGGATAACAATTGGCTAATGGCTCTTGTGTATGCATGTGATCCAAAGATTCTAGCAGAGGGAAAAATCCAGTCTTTACTGACTTTGAGCCTGTCTGGGAGGACTGCGAGGTGGCTGGGCACCCACATAAAACTGTGAGGTGCCTCCAGTCTCTCCCAATATACCACAGGCTCTGGGGCTCAAGCCACCTAGGTAGAGATGGCTCGAGGAACATCTGTCTCTCTGTGGACTAGACAGGCTGGCAGGGCAGAGCTGAACCTCTGTACTCAACGATTATGGGAGCCTTGAGTGGTGAAACTGTTGGGAATGCAGGGTGTAGCTGGAGTCTCTGAGCAATCACTGGGTATGGTTCAACACACTTGAAGATCTTTGATTGCCTGGGGCAGGTCATAGTAGAGGGAACAGTGCTCAAGTGAGGTCTTTGAAGAGCATTTGTGCGGTTCATATAGTGGCATGGATGAGTGTTGATCCTAATGGGATCACCTAGGCATTGATGAGTTTGGAGGAAAGGAGATAAGGGTGTGATCATACCAACAGAGGTGACCATTCTACTCCTTCTGTTAAAAAGAGGAAGTCCACCACCCCCAATTTGGGTGTTACCCCACAAACTCACCTCAACCTGGATCATTGAAAAGAACCTCCTGGCCAGATCCAGTATACATCTCTTGGTATTCACTGGGAAGATCAGACATTCCACTAAGCCACAGAGGCAGAGCTCAAAGACAAAAGCCATCAGAGGAAAAAAACAAACAAATAACACCACAGAAGCCAAAAAATAAACAGAAAATCAAGAAACAAGAACAAGGGAGATACCATGATCCCTCCAAAGGAACACAACAACATTCATTATTAGAATGTGGAGATGAAAAGATTGATGAAATGCAGGAAACAAATTTTAAAAGATTAATCACAGTATTACTCAAAAGCAATCAGAAGCAAATCCACAAACTAAATAAAACCATACGTAACAAGAATGAAAATTTTTCTCATTAAATTGAGATTTTAAAGAGAAATAGAAATGGAATATTAGAAATGAAGAATTCAACAGATCAAATAAAAATGCAGTAGAAAATCTTAACAGACTTGGTGTGGCAGAGGAAAATATGCAAACTGGATAAGAATTCTTTTTTTAAAATTTTTTTTATTTGACAGATAGAGTTAGACAGTGAGAGAGAGAGACAGAGAGAAAGGTCTTCCTTCTGTTGGTTCACCGCCCAAATGGATGCTGGGGCTAGAGCTATACCAATCCAAAGCCAGGAGCCAGGTGCTTCCTCCTGGTCTCCCATGCAGGCGCAGGGGCCCAAGTGCTTGGGCCATCCTCCACTGGCTTCCTGGGCCACAGCAGAGAGCTGGATTGGAAGAAGAGCAACCAGGACTAGAACCTGGCACCCATATGGGATGCCAGCACTGTAGGTGGAGGATTAACCAAGTGAGCCAAGACGCCAGCCCCAAGAATTCTTTGGAAATCTTTCAGTAAGAAACAGTGTTGGAGATTTACAAGATATTATCAAATGACTCAACATACAGGTCATAAGAATCCCTGAGGTCTGGAAAGACAGACTGGACTAGAAGGTCTATTTAGTGAAATAATTACAGGAAACTTTCCCAATTTGGAGAAAGGAACATCCATGTAGAGGAAGCACATAGAACTTCTAATAGGTGTGACCAGAAAAGATCTTCACCGTGACACATTGTAGTCAAACTCTCTACAGTAAAATATAAGGAAAAGAATCTAAAATGTACAAAAGACAAACAACATATTACTGTCAGAACATACAGAAGCTATACAGGCTATACAACGAGACATCGTCAAAGTCTTAAGAGAAGATTGTACCCTGCAAAGCTCTCATTTATGAATAAAGGTGGAATAAAGACCTTCCATAACAGAAATTGAAAGAATTTGTCACCACTTGTCTAGCCTTACAAAAGATACTTAAGGATGTGTTAAACACAGAAATACAGAAAAAAAGGCACCACTTGAAAGAAGGTGAAAGAAGAAAATTTCACAGTAAAAGTACAAAGGAAATCCAAAGTAAACAATATTTATGAATAAAATGACAGGTCCAAGTTGTTACTTATCAATAGTAACATTGAGTGCAAATGGCCTCAACTCTCCAATTCAAAGATACAGATTGGCAAAATGAATTTAAAAAAGCAAAGACCTATCTATTTGCTACCTACAAGAAACACATCTCACCAACAAAGATATATGGAGAATGAAAGTGAAAGGATGGAAAAAGATATTCCATGCTAATGGAAAGCCCAAAAGGACAGATGTAGCCACCCAAATATCAGACAAAATACGTTAACAGAAATACTGTTAAAAGAGAGGAAGTAGAGCACTATGTAATGATTAAGGGCTCAAATCAACAGGAAAAATGTGACTATAAAAAATGTATATGCACCCAATGCCTAGACTCCTGGCTATTTAAAAGAAATGTTAATGGATCTAAAGGGAGACACAGACTCCAATACAATAGCAATGGGGGGCTTCTACAGCCTATTCCAGCAATGGACAGATCAACTAGACATAAAATCAACAAAGAAACAAGAGAGCTAATAGACACTATGGCCTAACTGATATCTACAGAACTTTTCACCCAACAGTTGCAAAATACACATTCTTCTCACCAGTGCATGGAACTTTGCCTAGGATAGACCATATGGCAGGCCATAAAGCAAGTCTCAGCAAATTAAAAAAAAAAAAAATAGAAATCATACCTTGTATCTTCTCTGACCACAATGGAATGAAGATGGAAATCAACAACTCATGACTCTCTAGATCATATACAAAGATCTGGAGACTGAACAACATGCTCCTGAATGAACAGGGACCATAGAAGAAATCAAAAAATTTATGGAAATGAATGAAGACGATAATACATCCTACCAAAACTAAAGGGATACACCAAAAGCAGTGTTAAGAGGGAAGTTTATAGCAATCATTGCCTATATGAAGAAATTGGAAAGGCACCAAAGAAATGAGCAATCAATGCATATCAAGGACCTAGAAGAAACAACAAACCAACCCCAAATTTAGTAGGACGCTAGAAATAATTAAGCTTATAGAATAAATAAACATAATTGAAACTAAAAAGATACAAAACATCACTGAAATGAAGAGCTAATTTTTTGCAAAAATAAACAAAATTTTATTGCGCCAACTAACCAAAAAACAGAGGGAGAAGACCCAAGTCAATAAAATCAGACATGAAAAAGGAAATATAGCAACAGATACCACAGAAATAAAAAAGAAACATCAGGAATTACTACAAAGGGCTATATGCCAACAAATCAGGAAACCTAGAAGAAATGGATGTATTCTTGAACAACAACAATCTACCGAAATTGAGTCATGAAGAAACAGAAAACCTAGATAGACCAATAACCAAGACAGAGATTGAATCAGTAACAAAGACCCTCACAACAGAAAAAGATACAGGACCAGATGATTTTACTGCTGAATTCTACCAGATATTTATTAAAAAAAATTAATTCCAATTCTTCTCAAGCTATTCAAAACAACTGAAATAATTTCTAAGACAAATCTCATTCACAATAGCTACAAAATAAATACTTCAGAATAAATTTAACCAAGGACATCAAAGATCTATATGATGAGAATTACAAAACACTAAAGAAAGAAACAGAAGAAGTAATTAAAAAATGGAAAAATCTTCCATGTTCTTGGATTGGAAGGATCAATATCATCAAAATGTCCATATTACCAAAAGCAATTTACAGATTCAATGAAATCTCAATCAAAATACCAACATTTTTTTCTGATTTAGAAAAAAATTATGCTAAAATTCATATGGAAACTTAAGAGATCTCGAATAGCTAAAGCAATCTTATACAACAAAAACAAAGCTGGAGGCATCACAATACCAGATTTCAAGACATACAACGGGGAAGTTATAATCAAAACAGCCTGGTACTGGCACAAAAACAGGAGCAAAAATCAACCCCTGGAGCCAAGACAGTCTCTTCAATAAATGGTGCTGGGAAAACCGGATCTGCACATGCAGAAGTATGAAACTAGACCCCTACCTTAAACCTTACATAAATCCACTCAAAATGGATCAAGTATATAAATCTGTGACTTGATACCAACAAATTACTAGAGAACACTGGTAAAACTCTGTAAGACATTGGCATAGGCAAAGACTTTTGGGGAAAAAACTCGGAAGCAAAGGCAATCAAAGCCACAATTAACAAATGGGATTACTTCAAGCTGAGAAGCTTCTGTGCTGCAACAGAAACATTCAGCAAAGTGAAGAGGCAACCAACAGCATGGGAAAAAATATTTGCAAACTACACAACTGATAAAGGGTTATCATCCAGAATCTTTAAAAGAGCTCAAGAAACAAGCCGGCGCCGTGGCTCAATAGGCTAATCCTCCACCTTGCGGCGCCGGCACACCGGGTTCTAGTCCCGGTCGGGGCACCGGATTCTGTCCCGGTTGCCCCTCTTCCAGGCCAGCTCTCTGCTATGGCCAGGGAGTGCAGTGGAGGATGGCCCAGGTGCTTGGGCCCTGCACCCCATGGGAGACCAGGAAAAGCACCTGGATCCTGGCTCCTGCCATCGGATCAGCGCGGTGCGCCGGCTGCAGCGGCGGCCATTGGAGGGTGAACCAACGGCAAAGGAAGACCTTTCTCTCTCTGTCTCTCTCTCTCACTGTCCACTCTGCCTATCAAAAAAAAAAAAAAAAAAAAAAAAAAGAGCTCAAGAAATTCAACAACCAACAACAACAAAACAAACAATCCAGTTAAGAAATTGGCAAAGGACTTGAACAGGCATTTTTCAAGAGAGGAAATTCAAATGGCAAACAAACACTTAAAAAAATGTTCAGGATCAGTAGCCATCAGGGAAATGCAAATCAAAACCACAATGAGGTTTCATCTCACCCCAGTTAGAATGTATCTCATACAGAAATAAACAAACAACAAATGCTGGTAAGGATGTGGGGGAAAAGGTACCTTAATGTGCAACCACTGTGAAAGACAGTATGGAGATACTTCAAAAAGCTGAATATAGACCTACCATTTGATTCAATTATTGAACTCCTGTGAATTTACCCAAACCAAAAGAAATTAGTATATATGAAGAAGTTATCTGCACCCCCATGTTTATTGCAGCTCAATTTACAACATCCAAGATATGGAATCAACCCAGATGTCCATCAACTGTTGACTGGATAAAAAAGTATGGTATATATACACTATGACGTACTACTCAGCTATAATAAAAAATGAAATCCTTTCATTTGCAACAAAATAGATACAAGTAGAAACCATTATAATAACTTAATGAAATAAGCTAGTCCTAAAAAAGACAAACACCATATGTTTTCCCTAATCTGAGGTAACTATTAGAGTACCTAAAATGTAATGTAATGTAGTGAAATAGACATTTTGAGATTAGATGATTGTTTACAGTTCTTGTCTCTTCTGTTGAGTAACAGTGGTTTTTTTTTTCTTCATACTATTTGTTGAACTCTTTTACTTAGTGTAGGGTTAACCTTACAATCATTAAGTAAACTGAATGTAGATCTTTGTAAAAATTAAATGTGGGAATGGTAGAGGCAGGAAGAAGAAAGGTTAGAGCATGGGCAGGAGGGAGTTTCACTATGTTCCTAAACCTGTATATATGAAATATATGAAATTTTTATAACTTAAATAGAATTTTAAAAAAAGAAAAATCACAAACAATACATTTATTAAGAATTTTAAGTAACTTCTATAGACTCAGCATAAATAAGTCAGTTCAATATAATAACCAGGAATAGCAGGAAACTGATGTAGACCTGCTACCCTTAGTATAAGCTCTTGTCTGCGCACACAGCCAGGAAAACATAAAAAAGTTCAAATGTCTGTTAAAAAACATTTTATTCTCCAGATATCCACGTGGGGTTTATAAAGAAGAAATAAACATATAGTCACAGGAAGGGGTAAATACAATTTGACCCTGTATTTTGATCTGTGTTTCCCCTGGTCTAATTGCTTTATGCTGACAGGCTTATCCCAATTTTTCTCAAGGCATAATCGATGCTATGGCTACCAGGGAATAGTTGTGCAGCACTTCTTATCTATAAGGCTCTTTATTAAAAATACTATACATTATGGCTTCTTTTTACTGTTCTGAAGAACATAGGAAGCAAACTGACTTCAGGGGGTAGCAATTTATAGAACTCAGTGACAATAGGGCACAGTGCAGGGTCCAAAGACTCTTTGTGCAAGTTCCTTTATAGAATATATTTTCTTCTTTTCTCACAGCAGTAACTTACAGGTCATTAAATTTCACACATTTCCTATTCATTTTCCATGTTAAAATATGTCTTACGACTCTGAGTAGAACTATCACAAGATTCTGCCCTAAACGTCAACTTTTACTATTTGATAATATATGACTTTTAAAAGACCAGCAAGTCATAGGCCATGAACACAGCCACATAAGTGATTTTGAATGGCTCAAATATGTGTACATTTTTACAAATAAAAAAAGTAAGCCCTGAAAACAGAAAGGATAAAATAAAATTATCAAAGATTGTGATTCTTCTTACTAAGATCTTCAGCCAGGCTTAACCACCAAAATGTAAAAAGCAAATAAAATGTAAGTAAAAACAAAACAAAATAAAGCAAATGAACATGACTGTATCCCCATTACCAAACAGAAACATAAACTAATAGCAAGGTTTTGAAAGAAGTATAGTTTCATAAAACTCAACTGGTTAAGTTCATCAAGAGGCAGGAGAAGGTGGAGGTAAATAAAAGGAAGGAACTTGTAGTTCTCCAAAGTTAAATGTGTAAGATTTTGCTCTTTAGCATATTCCCTTTTATAAATCAGTTGAAAGGAAACTGATATACTTTATACATAGTACTGAGAGGTACTCATCAAAGGTGAGATACTAGACTATTATTTACATTTTATTTTCAAATATATCAACCTATCTAAAAGTTATAACCATTGTGTTTAATGTTCCTTCCCAGTACCCAAATGTTTAATCTTGCAATAAACTCAACCATATAGCCAAAAATAAGAAAATACATTTTCTCAGATTTTGGAACCACTAACAAATAGCCTAGATTTCCAAGACAGAAAAAAATCTTTTGTCAGGTATTCTCTCTACATATATTTGTAAGACATAATACTAAGCATGTGATAAAACCTATAAAGCTTTTACAGAATCACCATGCTATATTAAAAATAGCTTCACCCAACACTTCTATTATTCCATAAGATATAATACCCAATATCAACAACTACTGAAGAGTTCAATAAAGAAGGAAAGGTACAACAGATTTTATAAACAGTTGTTAAGAGATGTAAAAGGGGCAGTGCCACAGCTCACTAGGCTAATCCTCCGCCTGCGGTGCCGACACTGCGGATTCTAGTCCCCGTTGGGGCGCCAGTTCTGTCCCGGTTGTTCCTCTTCCAATCCAGCTGATGGACAATTAATGTCCTATCATGACTCAAATAAAGTCAATTTGAACATTTTCTACTTCTCTCTTCCTTTTAGATTGTGACTACAAGGGTTTGAGATTTCAGTCAATTCACAGAGGAAAGAAACAAAATGTACTTTAAATACACCATCTACACCATGATTGGGCTGAATACTAGAGTTAATAAAAACTGTTTAAGGCAACTTAAGATGAGTTTCTATTACTTATAACCCAAAAGTATCACCCTAGAATTCCAAACACTAAATTCATGTATTGAGTATGTGTGTATGAGTGTGTAGAAACAGATGTTTCACATAGGTGGGTTACACAAATCAAGGTAACCCACTGTATGACCTCAGTGATCCATCTTAAAGTAATCTGTAAGCATTATGGTGAATTCATTATTCTAAAGATATTACCCTACAATGTATCTATTATGAACAAAAGCATTGGGTGTAAGTAGAATTATTATAGAAAGTAAAAGGAGAAATAAAGTAGGAAGCAAGTTCAAATAACTCATATTATGCATATACCATGAAATAAAGTTACTCTGAGTCCATTACTGATCTACTTGCAGAATTAGAATAGAAGTATGACCAGAGTGAAAACTTGTGAGAGCTATCAGCAGTTGTTTACTTGGCAAAAAACATGACATGTTTATCCTACCTCTAGCACCAGACTTTTTTCCCTAGGAACACATACTTTCTCAATTAAGAGATGAACATTTTTCTTACAATGCTTGAAAAGAATACAAGCACAGATGCTGATATACCATGAATAATGAAAGTGTCATAGCTACTTAGCAAAAAAACTCTTCCCTTCTAGAGAGTCCATCCAATGGGGGTAAAAAGCATGGATTACTATGCTAAATATGTGTCTGGTTTAATAGGTGGGGGGAAATGTTTCATTAAAGGCCAATTGTTTTTTCATTTCATTCTAAGTTCTGTCAGATAACAAGAAAAATTGTTTGCCCTCATATCCCAGCATGCAGATCAGTACCACACACATCAAGGACACAACTTTTTCTAGTTTATTAAATGACTGAATAAAAATAAGATCAGATTGCAAGAACTTAAGACAATATTAATGACTATTGTATTGACACTTTATTTTGAATTGATTAATCTAAGTCTACCTTCTACGATTAACATTAAAGGGGCCGGCACTGTGGTGTAGAAGGTTAAGCCTCCGCTTGCAGTGTCAGTATCCCTTATGGGTGCCCATTCCAGTCCGGGTTGCTCCACTTCCAATCCAGCTCCCTGCTAATGTACCTGGGAAAGCAACAGAGGATTGCCCAAGCCCTTGGGCCCTAACACCCACATGGGAGATCCAGGAGAAGCTCTTGGCTCCTGGCTTCAGATCAGCCAGGCCTGGCTATTGCAGCCATTTTGCCTTCTCTCTCTGTATCTCTTTCGAATAAATAAATAAATAAAAAGATTTATTTATTTATTTATTTATTTGACAGGCAGAGTGGACAGTGAGAGAGAGAGAGACAGAGAGAAAGGTCTTCCTTTGCCATTGGTTCACCCTCCAATGGCCGCCGTGGCCGGCGCGCTGCGGCCAGTGCACCGCACTGATCTGATGGCAGAAGCCAGGTACTTCTCCTGGTCTCCCATGGGGTGCAGGGCCCAAGCACCTGGGCCATCCTCCACTGCACTCCCTGGCCACAGCAGAGAGCTGGCCTGGAAGAGGGACAACCGGGACAGAATCCAGCACCCCAACCGGGACTAGAACCCAGTGTGCCGGCACCACAAGGCAGAGGATTAGCCTAGTGAGCCGCGGCGCCGGCCATAAATAAATCTTAAAAACTCAACATTAGAACTAAAATGAGGGATCTTCTGAATTTTCACAGAAAATATCTACTAAGCATGGATTTCAAAATTTTTTGCACCAAAATAAACTTGCCTCTTAAGTTCAATTTTTCACATACTTTCTGAAGGGCCTGCAAACATTTTGGAACAGTTTGCAAGAGTGAGCAAAAGCATTATAAGTTAGCAAATACACACAAAACTGGAGACTCAGAATAGCACTCTGTGTAGATTTCCTTGAAAAATGTGCTTTCATTAAAGAAATGTCATCCGTAAGTATATATCAACTCAGAGTAAGGAGAAAGAAGAACAAATTGGGAGGATAAAGACAACTATGACAGGAAAAAAAAGTAAACCCATAATTTAGAAGTTTTGATAAAATAATTTACAAAGTAAGAATAATCTGCAATTCCAATCATGAAGCTCTCCTACCATTATTATTCTATTATTTTCTCACCTGTGAGGAGTCTGCTTGGGCTAATTCTGTGGTGACCTTCAGTATTTTGTGAAGATTTTGTCCTTTATCTTCAATAAGGAGGTGAGCCAGCAAAAGAAAAACAGGCACAGGGATCACTGTAGTAATAGGGAGCAATGACCCCACTGAAGCCAACCAGTCATTTGTGGCAGACTCTTCTCTCATTACTTCAAGAATTCTCCAGGTTGTAAATATTGAGCCATACATGCTGGTTATAGGGAACACAAGCCTATGGGAAGGCTGAAAATGAATACAAAACAGGTATGATTAGATGAGATAAAATATATTTATCAGATGTAATTATCATATTTTATTATAAGAAGTCCTTCCTTCCAACAAATGGATACTAATCCTGAGATAACAGGATTGCACAGAGAAAACAGTTGCTAGTGGAACTCTAGAACAGCTTCTGACAACTTTTCTTCATACTTACTATTCATTTCTAGTTAAGGCAGAAAAAAAAATTGTTCAATATACATGATCCACAGGCAACAGAGTTTAGAAAAATCCATTAACTCAACGAAGTATTTACCAAAGATAAGGAAGATAGAATAACCACTGTATTTACCCATCTCCAGGCCCTCATAAGAGGAAGCCCAGGGCAGATGGCAGACTTGGACTAAGAACAATTCATTTTTATAACATTTAGTACGTTGATAGGTACAGAGTTGATTCAGCTATAGCCTGGGATTTCATTAATAACTATGAATAAGTTCCACAATAAGAAATGGTTTGACAGCTCTACACTAAAACAATACCCAGTGAAAATGTTATGCTGAAATCAATCTGAGAAATACCTCCTTACAGAAAGAAAGCAGCAAAGTCAGGGTCAGAGAATGCACAGAGCCCTGCATTATGTTGCATGCATAAATGGCTCAGGAGAGGCCAGAGACACTATAGACATTGCCTGGTAATACATTCATTCAAATCAGGTAGAGGAGATGAGATGAAATAGAACTCTCTAGATTGTAATTATCCAGTTATTGAAGTATGATTTACAAGGATGACAATAACAACTGAAAGGAAAGGAAATAAAAGTTAAGCTTTACAAAAATTTTTAATAATAGTTTTGAGATACAATTCATATAATACGTAGCTTTTTAAACCTTACAACTCAGTTTAGTAATTCAGAGAGTTGTGTAATCATCATCAATATCTAATACTAGAACATTTTCATCACCACAAGGGGAAACCCCATAAAACCCAATAATACTAACTCCTCACCAGCCTTACCACCACCTGTCATACTCCCAACTGTCTTTGGAAATCATTCATCTATTTTCTCTTTCTATTCTGGCCATTTCACTCAATAGGAACCAAACAAGAGTCAACTTTTATGAACAGCTTCTTTTACTTGGCCTGTTCCCATGTTGTAGCTAGCATCAATGCTTCACTCTTTATCCTGCAAGATAACATTCCATTGTATAGATACACCATATGCTGTTTATCCACTCATCAATTGGTGGGCATTTGGGATATCTCTTCTTTGGGGACACTATGAATAGCAATTCTGCTATTAAGATCCCTGTAAAAGCTTTGTGAGAAATATAAGACTTCAGTTTTCTTGACTATATGCTTAGGAGTGGATATGAAATTTATTCAAAAATTAAATGCCAGTATAGAAACAAATAAAAAACTCTATGTGTAATAATTGCAAGAAAAAAATCTCCTAAGTGGAAATACAAGATCAGATAGTATGTCTACAATGCTATCATTTTTTTAGAGGGTAGGGATAAAAAAAACAAAAGTTTATATTTGCTCATATAAACGAAGAAAAGTATATGGACAAATACAGAAGAAACAAGTAAGCACCAAACATCATTTTCTATTTAAGAGGGCCAAAATTGGACAACTGGAATCAATGGCAAAAAGGAAGCTTCTAAAAGTATACCACTTCTTACTTGCTGAACCATTTCAATGAATGACTATTTCCAAAAAATATATAAATTTAAAAGCTTAAATAATCTCTCTCAAGTAACTGGGATCCAGCCACATAAGACACTAGATCCTAGTTTTGGTCTGATCCAGGCCTGGTTACTACAGGCATTTGGGGAGTGAGTGAATGGAAGCATTCTCTCTTTCTCTCTCTCTTTTCATTTCAAACTTTTAAAACATGTTTTAATTAAATAATATCCATATTTATATAGCCCTATATATAAAAATACATTTTTCCCCAAGATGATGAAATTCCTTTTGTTATTTTGGAATTACTTTTTTGAAAAAAGTTTTATTTCATTTATTTGAAGGGCAGAGTTACAAAGAGAGGTAGAGACAGAGAGGTCTTCCATCTGCTGGTTCACTCCGCATATGGCTACAACAACCAGGGCTGGTCCAGACCAAAGCCAGGATCCAGGAGCTTCTACCAGGTCTCCCACAAGGCAGCAGGGGCCCAAGCACTTGGACCATCCTCCGCTCCTTTCCCAGGCACATGAGCAGGGAGCTGGATCAGAAATGAAGCAGCAGGGACTAAAACAAGTGCCCATGTGGGATGCTGGCGCTGCAGGCCAGGGCTTTAACTCACTGCGCCACAGCACCGAACCCTGATGAAATTCTTTAAACGCATGGGCTCAACTGGCACCTCAGCTCACTAGGCTAATCCTCCACCTGCAGCGCTGGCACCAGGGGTTCTAGCCCCAATTGCTCCTCTTCCAGTCCAGCTTTCTGCTGTGGCCCCGGGAAGGCAGTGGAGGATGGCCCAAGTGCTTGCGCCCTGCACCCACATGGGAGACCAGGAGGAAGCACCTGGCTCCTGGCTTTGGATTGGCACAGCACGCTGGCCGTAGCGGCCATTTGGGGCATGAACCAACGGAAGGAAAACCTTTCTCTCTGTCTCTCTCTCTCACTAACTCTGCCTGTCAAAATAAATAAATAAATAAATAAATAAATGCATGGACTCTGTAGACTAATAAGAAATAGTATTGAACTTAAGATTTAAAACACCAGGAGTTAGCACAGCCATGCCAGTTATTAGCCATAATGCATTCTGTCTATGCCTTATTTTCCTAATTTGTAAAACTAAATGACTATTTTCCTGCCAGGTAACTAAGATGGATATCAGAAAACATCTAATGAAGCACCTAGCACAGGTCTGAAGTTGAAATAAAAAGAAAATATGCATCTGATCACTGTTATCCTAAGGAGAGAAAAGTAAAACTGGTAGGTATGAGTATAAAAGAAAACAATTTGGAAGTCACTATGAAGCAAAATTGAGTGAAAAGCACAAAATTACAGACTTGTATGAGTAAACAATGAAAAAAAAAACAATCCCAGATAACTTTTAGTATTATGTCCATGTTTAGATTCTGCTTTTTGTTTATTTGCCTGAGATTACAGCAGCAAAAGAAAGGCCCAACACTGAATAAGATGTCACAAAATGGACCCGATGAGTGACAGATGCAACTGCCACAATGACAAGATCAGGATGTAATCAAACATATTCTCTTGGCACCAACTACCAGATCCTGGCCCCAGAGACTGAGGAAGGGCCTATGACAATGTTAGCAGACTTTGTCTTTTAGGGGATAAAGTAGGTGTTCAGAAATAAAGATTATATTATATTACTTATATCTGTGTAAAAAAGATAAAGGAATATGAATCACAGAAAAATAACTTTTAGGGGTAGGTTTTGGACCAGTGGTTAAGTTGACAGTTAAGAAGCCCACATTTAATATCAGGGTGCCTGGGTTTGATTTTCAGCTCTGCTCCTGACTCAAGCTTCCTGCTAATGAAGACCCTGGGAGGCAGTGATATAGGCTCAAGTGATTAGATTCCTTCCACTCAACTCCAGTTGTTGTGGAAGGAGTGAAACCAGTGGATGGAATCCCCTCCCACACACACACACACACACAAATAAATAAATAAAATCTTTAAAGAAAAAAAACAACTTTGAAATGATTATTAAATGGCTGTAAAACATCTCTTTTTTTAGGATTTCTTTATTTATTTGAAAGGTAGAGGTATAGAGAAAGGGAGAGTCAGAGAGAAAGAGAATGAGATCTTCCATCCTCTGGGTTCACTCCCCAAATGACAACAATGTCCAGGGCTGGGCCAAGCTGAAGCCAGGAGCCAGGAGCTTCTTCCAGAATTCCCACATGGGTGTAGGAGGCCCAAGGGCTTGGGCCATCTTCCACTGCTTTCCCAGGCACATTAGCAGGGAGCTGGATTGGAGTAGCTTGTACTCAAACCAGAGACCACATGAGATGCAGGTACCACAGGCTTTACCCACTACACCACAGCTCTGGCTCCTGTTAAACATATTTTACAAATGTAAAAGAGATGAGAATTTATTTTGAAAAGCTTTTTAATAACAATGCTTAGGTATATTAAGTATTAAAGTAAAATGAGCATATGATAGTACTAAAGAAGTGAATACAAGTGAATAATATAGATTTTCATTAACTATAAATAATAACATTCATCTATATAGCGACTAAAACAGACTTAACCAAAGTGAGCTGAGGAAAAAAAAAAAAAAAAGGAGAAAAAAAAATGGTAACCCTTAAAAGTTCTACTCCTGTGAACAAGCATCCAACAGAAATGAAAATGTACATCAACAAAAAATCTTATACTTGAATATACATAGCAGAATTATTCATAACAGCCAAAAATCAGAAATAATTTCAGAAGTTCATGAACAGGTGAATGGAAAAATAAATGTGATATATCCATAGAATGGACATGCGTTCAACACATGCTACAACGTGAATGAGCCTTGGAAATATCATGCCAAGTAAAAATAAGCCAGTCACAGAGAACCACACGTTGAATACTTCATTTATGTGAAATGTTGAAAAATAAGAAACTCTACATAGAAAAAAAGTAGTTAGAAGTTGTCTAACTTGGGGAGGTGAGTGGAGCATTGTGACAAATAAAGGGTGCAGTTCTTTGGGGAGTAATTAAAATATTCTAAGTTTGGTTGCAATGAGGGCTATATAATGCTAAAGAGTTTTTAGTGAACACACCAAAAGCCATTGAATTATACCCTTTAAATGAGTAAAGTGTATTGTGTGAATTACTTTTCAATAAAGCTATTTAAAAAAAAATTATGCTCCCAAGCCATGACCCTTAGCAAATTATTTAACTTCTCTATACTTCAGTTACCTCTTAGGCAAAATGAGATCAATATTACCCACCTCAAAGAGTTTGGGGTAAAAAAAAATGAGTTAATATTTACTCAGGCACTTAATATACAGTCTGCACATATCAAGTGCTTAATAAAAAACTTCATAATGCAGGTGCCTTGTTACCCATTTTGCCTAGGGCCAGAGAGGTTCAAACAGTATACTAAGATCAGCCAGCTAGAAATCACAAAACAAGATAACAATGACAACCACCTATTTCAGTTATTGTGAGAAATATGAATTGAATCACATAACAACTCCTGCTAAACATGTTAAAACATGTCAACACATGCTAAAATGTTAACTTTGACTACAAATAGTAGAATGAGAATGCCTTGAAAATGTTATGATTTGTAAGAGACAAATATTCAAAATATTTTCTGCTTACTTTTAAGTAACTCTAAATAAAACTTACTTAATATTACTTTATTCCCAGAGACCCAAAAGTACCATGCTTAATGTAAACACACACAGACACATGAATAAACATATGGTAGACCCTTGCTCAGTCAGGCTAATTCTAAATCCTTCCGTTACACTGAAACAACTTCACAGAGGTAGATTTTGCCCTCTTATACCATGGCAGGAATTTGGCTCTATTTTCATACTTCATCTAAAAAACCTACCCTGACTTCCCTCTCAAAAATCTTTTCTCGTTTTGTTTTATTGGTTGCACCAGTTGCTCTGTGTGCTCATTCTCAGCTCCACATCCACCTTCCTTTGCCTGGCTTTGTCCTCCTGCACCTGCATTTTGCTAATGTTTCTCCTTGACCCACTGGTGCAATGTTAGATCATGTCAATAGAGGGCGCAAAAGAAATGCCTCAAGAAACAGAAAGAGGTTTCTCTTCAGGTTCATGGATGCTTCTTTCATTTCTCCTACCACAGCTGCCAAGGGCATGTGAGAAACTCCAGTAGGCAGCTTCCAGCGGGCTGGCTCTGACCTGCAGTACCCCATCACCCAGCAGGCTGTACTCACATTCTCTCCACCTAGGTACGAATCCCATCTTGACCAGGGACACTGGAAGTTTCTTCCTTGGGAACTCTTCCCTCAAGCTAGAGGTGGAAGCTGCTCCCTATCATTACCATGGCAATATCCCTTTAAGACTCTTTTACATCCTTCAGTAATTTAAACACACTGAATAGTTAACAATTGTTTGTGCTTAGTTTTCCTTGTTCAAATTACCAGCATGGTTTCTCTCACCTGACTAGACCTGACTCACACACTGTGCTTTCTTTTGTTCCCCATAATTCTTTGGTGGAAGGAGGGTCAGGGGAGGGGATGATTTTTCAAGCCCTTTAGAACTTATGCCTGGTGTTTATACTTTTCCACCTGGAAAAAACACAATAGGTAGTTCTAAATAGCATATTTAATAGCCAAATAGAAAAAGGATCTGTTTTCCACAAACTATTTTAAGACTGATTGATTGATTTGAAAGGTACAGTGACCAAAAGCAAGAAAGAGATAGTTCTACCCATTGGTTCACTCCCTAAATGTCTGCAAAGCCTGTTTGGCCAGGACAAAGCCAGGAACTATGGACTCCATCAGAGTCTACCATGTGGGTGGCAGGAAGCCAAGTATCTGGGCCACTACATGCTGCCTTCCGGATACATTAGCAGGAAGCTGCAATGGAAGTGCAGAGTAGCCAGGACTCAAACCGGGTACTCCAATATGGGATGCAGTCTTCTCAAGCAACCACTCAACCTCCTGTCCCACAATCCCCCCCCCACACACACACACTATTTTTAAATAAAAACACAAAATGCATATTAAATTATATTAATCTGTGATTGTAGAGAGATGAATTAACAGGTTTGCTATCTTACACGTTCTAATTCTTATAAGCTGGAAAAAGTTAAAATGTCTTTCATGTCATGATTATCAGTACTATACATATGGAAAGTTAATTACTGAATCACAAGCTACAGATATTTGCACTTGTTTACACACACCGAAAGAACTGCACTTCTGAAGAACTACTTTGGTTTTAATTTGAACACTGTTATTCAGCCATCAATCTAAAAAATAAATAAAAATAACAAAATATAAAAAGAAAACCCAATCTGTGGTTTTTATGTAGAATTCTCTGCAATCAATCAAGGCAGTAAAAGATCTTCTGGAGGCCGGAAGCCATGGCCTGCAGTGCTGGCATCCCATATGGACACAAGTTCAAGCCCTGGTTGCTCTACTTCCAATCCAGCTCCCTACTAATGTGTCTAGAAAAGCAGCACAGAAAGCCCCACGTGCTTGGGCCTCTGCATGCATATGGGAGAACTCAAAGCCTCAATAAAGGAGCTCACTATCATAAGAAGGATGTTTACAGCCCTAATGGTATTCCTTCCTCCTTCCTCCTTCCTCTTTACTAGCTTCTGATGAGAAAGTTCAACTATTAGTGTTGAATAACATTCACACACACACCTGAGCAAACAGTAAGCTGAGTATTTCCGTACTAGAGTGTGTGTGTGTGTGTGTGTGTGTGTGTTGGGGGGGGGCGGTGATCCTCCATAAATAATGCTTGTGATTTGAAAGAACAGAACTCTAACAGTACATCCTGCGCTGCCCCCATCCAAATTCAGGAACCAGTCATTGTTCATATGAATAAACCAAGATGACATTTTTAAAAAATTCTTTTTTTAAAAACACATTTGGCACTGCTTTTAGGGCTGATACAAGAACTTCTGCAAATGCAAATAAATTAGCTAGTTCATGTTATTAAGTTTTAGTCAAGCAATTAGGATTAGGAAGCTATAATATATATTCAATTTGCCTATAATTATAGGCTAGCTTCTACTACATGCTCAAACAAGAAATAATAACAACCATGCTTTTGCTGCTAGAATACGTAACAATACAATAAAGGCATCTGCTTTTCCAGATGAAGCAATAACCATGGCTTTAGCTTGCATTTATGTAGTTGCTCTCTCCATGGAGACTTAAGATGTGTCACCGGCTTTGTCTTAGTTAATCTTATTTCATCCTTATAAGGGTAGGACTTAGAAAGTAATATTACATTTACCAATGGCTAAACTCAAATACCAAAAGAGAAAAACTCTGGCAGTCTAAGCCGAAAACTCGGCCACTAACCCAACATCGACAATACTTTTATATTATTATAATGGCAAAAGTGAGATTGGGAAAGCAGAATCAGATAGGTAGGGCTAGGAAACATATGTGACAGATCTGATATCTTTCAATTAGAAGTAATAGAGGCATACACAGAAAACTGTATGATCTATTACTCCAGGTAATATGACATAAGTGTCATATTAAAAATGAAAGGGGCAGGTGTTCAGTCTTGGCAGTTAGGATGTTGCTTCTGTTCAGTGCCTGGTTATGACTCCAGCCTCCATCTTCCTGCTAATACAAACTCTGGGAGCCATGAAAGATAGCACAAGTGATTACTTTCCTGCCTTCCATATGGGATAGCTGGATGGGGTTCCTAGTATCAGGCTTTGGTGCATTTAAAGAGTGAACCAGTAGATGGTAGTTTGCTTGCTCCACCTGTTGGAAGGAAGGACAGGAGGGAAAGAGGCCAGTAGGATGGCAGGCAAGCAAGCATACAGGGTGGCCTCGTTCTTACTGATCCCAGAACTCTGAAACATTCAAAGAGCATTTCCTGCCTTGCATTGTCCTAGAACTACCAATATCCTACATTTATTAAAAAGTATCATAAGACAGAAAGAATCCCATGTTCATATATGCTGGAGAATCACTAAGTTAAACTGAGTAAGTTTCTTTTCCATAGGATTCCTCAAGACCTTTGACTACTAATGTGCACTGAAACCTCAACAACAAAGATTATACAGCATTTTCAAAATTTCGTTCACTACAGGATGACCGTCCTTTCTCACAGTCCAGAAGAATGTCTTAAAATCTCCTACACCATTACCTGGCAGAACAATAAAGTTCAATGATAGAGTTTAAACCCAAAAAGATACTTCATCAGGGGGTAAGATTATCTCCAGAGATAATAAATCTCACCTTGACATTTTAAGAGAAACTAGGATGAACTCATTACCTTTTGGAGGTCATCTCTGTAACACTCCTGCTGTACCATTTCCAAAAGACTTAGAGCCAGCTGCTGCCTGGAGGGACCTTCTTCATCTGGGGATATGCAGTCTTCCAAGGTAGTAGACGATAAAATCTGCAGAATTGGCAACACCAGCACTAGAGATGACTTTGGGATTTTCTGATCCTCAGCAAAAGAGAGGAGCTTCAAAGCTATTAATAAAAATATGTACATTTTTAAAATTAATATCACAGTCCAACAAAATACAGTTTTGCTTAACAATAATATGCCACAAAGTTTTCTTCCTCCTTTACAACTGGGTCAGACACGTAACTAAATGATAAATCTCACTGAAAAGAGGGATAATAATTACCACCTAAAATAAGTTGTTAATGTATGTAACTGAAAATTTGATGATACTCTTAGAGAAAATGCCTGTCATATATCATGAAATATAAATTAACTCTATTTTAGGTCAACATGAATTTTTTTAATACAAGTCAACATTTTTTCTTTATACTCTCTCAGATACTATTATTGCTCATAGTAAACAAAGCCAAGGGACCAAAACTGCCTAATCAGTGTGTAACAAGGCCAAGAACCCAGCTGAATATGGCTGAAGCAGGACTGCCCTCCTGCTGTAATTGCTAAGAATCTAATCACAAAAGTACCAAAGTCCACATGCAATCAAATCTTTTCTAATAACTGATTCTTCTTATAGAGTGGAACCTCAACTTAAGACAATAGGAACATACATACACATGGGCAATAACTTAGTCACGGGCAGAATTTCCCCTAGACTACTAACAGAATGAGTGAATTAAAGCAAAAATAAACTTTGTCATGTTGTTTTATCAAGATTATTGAACAAACCCTGACCAGCTGAAGGATATTATTCATAGATTTCAAAGATAAATTATCAAGTAACCAACTGACTTCTTCATTATACAAAAAAAAAAAATTTCTACAAGCCATAAATCATGTCAATGAGGTGTTAATATTTCATTTAAAATCATTTGGAGGGGCCAGTACTGTGGAATAGTAGGTTAAGCCTGGGCCAGCTTCCATATGGGCACCAGTTTGAGTCCTGGATGCTCCACTTCTGATTTAGCTCCCTGCTAATGGTTTGGGAAAGCAGTGGAAGATTGCCTCTGCACCATGTGGGAAACCAGTTAGAAACTTCTGTCTCCTGGCTTTGGATCGGTCCAGCCTTGGCCATAGCAGCCATTTGGGGGCAAACCAGCAGATAGAAGACCTGTCTCTGTCTTTCCCTCTCTCTATAACTCTGCCTTTCAAATAAATAAATACATTTTTTAAAAAAATCATTTGGGGGCCGACACCACGGCTCACTAGGCTAATCCTCAGCCTTGCGGCACCGGCACACCGGGTTCTAGTCCCGGTCGGGGCGCCGGATTCTGTCCTGGTTGCCCCTCTTCCAGGCCAGCTCTCTGCTGTGGCCAGGGAGTGCAGTGGAGGATGGCCCAAGTCCTTGGGCCCTGCACCCCATGGGAGACCAGGAGAAGTACCTGGCTCCTGCCATTGGATCAGCGCAGTGCGCCGGCCACAGCGCGCTGGCCACGGCGGCCATTGGAGGGTGAACCAACAACAAAGGAAGACCTTTCTCTCTGTCTCTCTCTCTCACTGTCCACTCTGCCTGTCAAAAAATAAATAAAAAATAAAAAAAAAATCATTTGGAAGTCAAACATTAACATAACATGAAGGCAAAACACCAGTTATGCTAACACTATTAATTTAGTTACTTTTGCTAACATTACTAATTTACTTGTTTTTGCCCTAATATTGACCTAACACTACTAATTTAGTTATTTTTGCTTCAATATTGGTTTTAATCCATAAGTACCTCTGATATACTATAAAAATTCATTATCTTTACTAAAACAGGAAATAAATATAGAACAAATGTTTCAGTATCCTATATTGTAAATCTCCGAGGAATTTTTATGTTGCTATTTATAATCAAGGCTAGTGCTAATTACAAGCATAACAGTCTTTTAATCTGCACAATGTTTAAATAATCAATATTCTCTTCGTTATCCTATTTCTTTAAATACTCTTTCCCAATATACTAAATGACAATTCTTCCTTACTTTTCAACATGACTTACTCATTCAATAGTTTGTAACATGGTTTATTCACTCTAAATATGGTTACTTCAAATCAGAGACACTAGCTTATAACAAAAAATAAGTCTGTTATACAACAAATAAAAAGTCTTTGAGTGTTAGATCCTGCGTTTCATTATATATGAACCGTAATATAGGAATATGACTTCGGAATTAGAAATCTGGTTTCTCTCATCTACAGCTTTGGAATATTTTTGTCAAAAAACAAAATAATTTCATAATAAATGTCCGGAGCCGGGGCCTGCAGTGCTGGCATCCCATATGGGCACCAGTTTGAGTCCTAGCTGCTATATTTCCAATCCAGCATCCCTACTGATGGCCTGGGAAAGCAGAAGATGGCTTCAAGTACTTGGGCCCATGCACCCATGTGCGAGACCCAGAAGCTCCTGGCTCCTGGCTTCAGCCTGGTTCAGCCCTGGGTGTTATGGCCATTTGGGGATTGAACCCACTGATGGAAGATTTCTCTCTCTCTGTAACTCTGCCTTTCAAATAAATGAAATATATCTTTAAAAGGAAGAAACCAGAAAAAGTCAGTCTATAGAAAGAGAGCCGATTAGCATTTGTCTGGGGCTGTGGATGGAATGAGAGTTAACTGCAAACTGATATAATAAATGTTGGGGGATGATGGAAATGTTCTAAAACTGCATTGTGGTGTGGGCTGCACAAATCTATAAATTTACTAAACCATGCTTTATTGAACACTTTAAAATGGTGAATGTTATGGTATGTAATTATATGTCAATAAAGTTGCTCCAAAGACTAAGAAAACCATGTCTGTCAGAAGTTACAACACTGGTAAATTATAGCCTCATGTACCAGGACAAAGGAAAAAATAGATCAGAAAGGGTTGAGGGAAGGAGTTCAAATGAGCACAAAGTCAGAAGGCAAAAGCAGGGTAGGAACCAAAGTCCAAAGAACAAAGGACCCCTCAATGTGCAAGAGCCATTTCAAAAGCAGATGGCAAATTAAAGATCAATTCACTCTAAAAACCACGATGGGTGCTAGCACCCATAAGAATGAGACACACAAGTGTTCATCTCAAGCACTTTAAAAAAAAAAAAAAAGATTTATTAACTTATTTGAAAGGCAGAGTTTCAGAGAGGCAGAGGCAGAGAGAGAGGTCTTCCATTCACTGGTTCACCCCCCAAATGGCCACAACAGCCAGAGCTGAGCCAGGAGCTTCTTCCGGGTCTCTGAAATGGGTGCAGAGGCTCAAGGACTTTGGTCATCTTCTGCTGCTTTCCCAGGCACATTAGCAGGTATGCTGGATTGGAAAAGGAGCAGCCGGGACTAACACTGGAGCCCATATGGGCTTTACCTGCTAACGCCACAGTGTCAGCCCCTCAAGCATTTTCCTAAAATGATATAGCAGTGTCTCAAAGTATGGTAGTACTGTACAACATCATTTAGAATCCTCCATTACTACAAAGGTTATAGTGGATCAAGTAAAGAAAGGCAACATCAATGTAAAAGCTGTACTTTAAAGGTGTGCACTGCAAGGCCAACCAATATGATTCTTTAACACATTATTCTACTTCCCCTTTGCCTCCTCACCCACTTTACCTTAAATCAATACTGGACAATCAAAAGAATATTATCTTTCATTTGTTCTAGCTAGATTGATATCAGGGTCAAATGTCCATGGAACACAAAATTAAAAGATAAATACACTTTGATGCAATAAAGAATTTTAAGTCCATGCAGTTTTTTCTTAATACATACTTTCTATTAACTTTTTGAAGATCTCTCAGATGATATACATAAAATAATTTTATCCAATGTAGCTCTAGTTATGAATAGTAAAGTTATAGAGTTTATAAAACAAATATAATTGCTAATCAGTTTCTTTCAAGAGTTTTATATTATAGCTTCTCATATTGCTGCACAATTGTGAATAAGGTGAGATGCCCTTTAATTTATTTGCAAATATCACTGCTATAGAATTCACATAACCTGCTAACAAGCAGCCAAGATACTAGGTAAATTATGGTATCAGGAAGCTTATACAAGGTATGTGTAATGCCTATTTGAATAAGGAAACAAAAATTCTATTTGATAACAATAGCAAAATTTCCAGTACTGAAATTCAAAATATACAGGATGGCATGAAACATTGTTCAAATACTATTCCCAATATTTGTGTCATATTTACACTGGATTCTAGTGAGTATATTTTTATTCACCTAGAGTTAGGATTGGCTTCTGCTGACTTGCTGGAGTCTGTAGAAGAAGTAAAGCTATTCCAATTATGACCAGTTCAACAGGAAAATCCTGAAAAGAATAAAAGGGAAAAAAGATTTGTTGAAAAAGTTATCAGGACTATGGCTTTATAACAAGTATCCAAGAACTGTATATTCCACATCAAAGATTGTAAACTCATTATCCAAAATTATTTATATAGTCTGCTCTATTGAGGAATGAATGCCACACAATCTAGAATAAGCTAAAAATGCTATTACATATAGCCAAAAACCAACAGGCTACAAACCAAAATAATTCAGAGGGAAAATTCCTCAACATAACAAATTGACAAGTCTCCAAAAGAGCTGATCTTTGTAAACCACTGAAAATTATCCAAAACACTGAATTTAAGAACATTTCACTTCTGGAAAATAGCTCAGTTTTCTACTTACCTAATACAGACATGATTTATCTATATAACTTGCATAATCAGTTACAGTAAATAAATTTTTAATAAATAATGTTATTATAATAAAAGAAATATTAAGGCCAAGGAGGCAGAAATTATTTTGAAATTACAGTAATTCATTAAGCATTTTTAAACGTGGCAAATAACCACAGAAACTTAAAATCATTAAGTTTGCAAAATACATTAATAAAATGGAAAATATATCAACATTATGTCCTAATAAATAAAATGCAAGTAACATAAGTTTTTTGAGGTTTCTAAACAAAGAAAACAATGTATAATGGAATTAAAGGACAAAGATCCATCCAACTAAATTACTTCATTCTGAAATGTAAAGATCCATATTAAAGTAACACTTGAGAACAACGTAGTCTGACACACTCAGAAGTTATAATCTTAGAAATGCTATCAACGTTGGCACAAGTTAATAAATATCCTAAATGTTAGTTTCTCCATTTGAACAGTGAAATTAATCAAACTGCAAAATCTTCTAATGTGTTTATGGAGCTCGATAAAAACAGAAAGGTGGAAATTAATTTTTGAATTTTAAAAAATGGTATATAATCCAATTTGTATCTTTGCAGACTCTATACCAGCATGTTTGCTATTTTGAAACACAGTTGAGAACAACAGTTCTCAAAAACAACTGTTGAAACAGCTCTCAACTATCAAAGGAAAATATATGCACTTTAAAACCAATATGCAAACTATATACCATCACACCATTTTTTGCCATACTTTCCTCAATTTTATTTCAATTTCTGCATTTCCATTTTTAAAAAGCCAGCAACATAATTCAGATATCAAATTTACTACTTTCCAAGATCAGAGAGAAAAACATTGCTGTATACTAACACTATACTACAAAGCGTTTTCACTCAAGCTATCACTGCAGGGGTCAAAAAGTAGCTTTCTGGGTTCTGAAATGGAATAGAAGCAATTTAAGTAGCTAGAACTTAAAGGTATGCAGACACAAATGAAAACAGTCTTCTCCAGGAAGGGTAGGACTGGCCTGTTCAGGACAGTAGGAAGAAATGAGTTAGAGATTCAAAACATCAAAATAAGGAAAAGCAAATGGTAGATGTTTAGATCAGATAAATCTTTAATAGCTTATATTTCTAGAAGTTATAAGTTTTTGTTTGACTAGCTTTTAATGTACGCTAAGGTACAGTACGATTTAATCACATTTGTAATGAAAGCTCATGTTGGACAATGCATGTACCACTGCAAATACTAGAGCTCTATTCTCAAGAATTTTATATTTAGTTATAGAAAAATGTTTTTTAAGAGAAAACAAGGTATAGGGAATGTTACATACCAAAGCAGACACAACAGTGATGGCAGCCCAACTTACACAATGTCCCAATGCCACAGCTTTGCTGCCTACCTTATCCTCTTGGCAGAGCAGACTGGGCAGGGCCGGGCTTAACTGTTCATTTCTCCTAGCAAATCGAAAAAACTATGACCCATAGTGAAGAAAAATAATTATAGCTGAGTCATCTAATAGCAAAGTCTTAGAATCAAAGATTCTTGAGCTAAGGCCAGAATGTTCCATTTGTCCTTCACTTTGAGATCTACTCAGTTGCCTCCTCGTCAGTATCAATTTTACCTAATGTTGCTGTCCAGAATACCCTTATTTCTCCTGAGTCTAAAGAAGTTATGACCATTCAAATGCAGCTAAAAATAACTCAACTAAAACCCAATCCACCCCATGTAATCCAACCTAAGAAATCATCCCATTTTCAATGTACAATGATATCTCTCTGATGTAAGGGTAGAAAGAGAGGTAAAAGAAGCATTACTGAAATATTTGAATTAATTATCTAACTGAAATTCAAAGATAGAGAAATATAGGTATAGCTTCAAAATATATAATAAGACTGTTTATTACACTTCATTTTATTTCAAATTACAGAATATATAGGCCCAAAAGATATATGCTTGCAATTTGATTTTCTTAAGTTTATATTTTTACCTCAGGAACAACGGGATAAAGGTAGGGGTTAGGAAACTTTGTAACACAAATATCTGAACAGTTCTACTTACTGCTATTTCTACTAAAATTGTTAAATTAGGAAGAAGGGAGACAATATAAAAATGATGTCTCATGGCTGCGCCATGGCTCATTTGGCTAATCCTCCGCCTGCGGCACCAGTATCCTGTGTTCTAGTCCTAGTTGGGGCAATGGATTCTGTCCCGGTTGCTCCTCTTCCAGTTCAGCTCTTTGCTGTGCCCCGGGAAGGCAGTGGAGGATGGCCCAAGTGCTCCCCCACGCACAGGAGACCAGGAGGAGGCACCTGGCTCCTGGCTTTGGATCGGCACAGCAAGCCAGCCGTAGCGGCCATCTGGGATGTTAACCAACAGAAGGAAGACCTTTCTCTCTGTCTCTCTCTCTCACTGTCTAACTCTGCCTGTCAAAAAAAAAAAAAAAAAGTCTCATATATAAATTTATTTATTACTCTAAAAGAAAATAGTATTCTGTAATTTCATGCCATAATCAAAAACAATTTTAAAATTTTACACAATGCCAATTTGATGAGATTCTTACCGGCCAAAAATAGTATAAATTAAACTTCAGTAAGGACAATGTCTGCAACACACTGAAATGCATCGAATATGTTGAAATCTATGAATTCACAATAATACCTTTAGAAACTGGTAAATAGAAGGAAAGGATGAAGACTCACACATCTTTCCCACTTTTCCTATATAAACTCTATCACTGAATAACCAACTATAAGGTGAAAAGGAGTTTCCTTTTATGAAAAATTCCAGGTAATGAATGAAGAAAAAAACTATAGACTTAGAAAGATAATTATTTCCACAATTCCTAATGAATGAATTCAACCATCAACCATCAATAGCTACTGGGATCACTTTTCTTTCCATATACATATACATATATATCATGAGCCTCTTGATGAATTAATACAACAGTCTCTATAGTCTTAAACAATAACAAACAGGGGCCGGCGCCATGGCACACTATGTTAATCATCCACCTGTGGCGGCGCCGGCATCCCATATGGGTGTCGGTTCTAGTCCTGGTTGCCCCTCTTCCAGTCCAGCTCTCAGCTGTGGCCTGGGGTAGCAGTAGAAGATGGCCCAAGTCCTTGGGCCCCTGCGCCAGCATGGGAGAGCAGGAAGAAGCTCCTGGCTCCTAGTTTCAGATCGACACAGCTCCGGCCATTGCAGCCATTTGGGGAGTGGACCAATGGTAGGAAGACCTTTCTCTCTGTCTCTCTCTCTCTCACTGTCTGTAACTCTACCTGTCAAATAAATAAATAAAATCTTAAAAAAAAAACAACTCTGAATCTGATTCCTCTACCTTTGAACAAAGAAACATGGTACAATGCACCATGAGAATGCAATCAGCAAAAACTGGAATGCAGAAAACTACAGCTCAGATAAAACACATTTATCTATTTACATCTATGTATTATCTGAATTATGAAATATGTACTAGAAAACATACCCACTATATATAATAGGTACAATTATATATAATTATACATAAATAGGGGCTTGATATATAGTATGATTATTTCATCCTGCTTAATATATAATCATATATTATGCTTATAATATAAATGGTTTATTATATATGTAATAATTATGCAACATACAATGTAATTATAATTATGTATAATTATATAATATATGATATCTAGAGTCTAACTATACATGAAACCATTCTTAAGATTGACAAATTGGCAAATGACACACCTGAGCTTTCCTCAGCTCACACATACCACCAAAACATACTCTCACTCAACATTTCTTAACCTATCATTTACTCCCTAGTTCTAATTATTTCTAATATTATCTCTCTGCTGAAACAGCTTCCTCCAATATGACCAATAAACTTACTTGCTGCTTCCTAAAAGAACTTTCCATTTCTTACCTTACATCCTTTCCCCATACCATATAACACTATCAAATATTCCTTTTCTTGACTTTCATGTCATCTATCTCTTCCATTCCCATACAATTTCTAGCCATACTTTCTCAATTCCCTCTTTATCAGTACACTCCAAATGTCAATGACCTTTGGAGTTCCCTCCCAAGCCGAACCATCCAAATGCATGTTAAAACTCCCACCTCAAGTGGATGACCACAAATCTGTACTGTTACCATAGGCTTCTAGCCTGAATTTCAGTATAATACATATACACCTCAAATCAAATTATGCAAAATACTCAAATTTGGTATCTAAGACCAAATTTATCTTCTTCTGAATACTACCTGCCATTTCTCATAGTAAAGGATGCTACCCAGCAGTTCCAAAGAAAAAGTTGAGACTCCACCAAGGTCCCTCACCTTAACCATCGAAGTAACCACAAACCCTATCAACTTAATTTCCTATGTCTCTCTTTTCTCACTCCTATTTTTCTGATTAGCTCCCTAGTATGGAATGAAATTTATATGTTGAAACAGTAGAAAAATCCAGGTACAGCCCGTGTCCTGACTGTTGATGAACAACTTAATACTTTATCCCTTTTAGTATTCTTTTTTGTTCTACTTAATACTATTGGTTGAACTCTGTAATTAACACAAAATTATTCTTAGGTGTTTAAATTTAACTGAAAAGTGATCCCTGTTAAATATAACAGTGGGAATAAGAGAGGGAGGAGATGTACAGATCGGCACATGCTCAATTGGACTTGACCAAATGGTAGAATTAGAAACGTGCCTGGGGATTCTAATTCAATCCCATCAAGGTGGCATGTACCATTGCCATCTCACTAGTCCAAGAGATCAGTTTCAGTTCACAATTGATCATAATGATAGGATTAAGAGTCAAAGGGATAACACTAACAAGACTAGTGTCTGCTAATACTAACTGATAGAATCAAAAAGGAGAGAAAGATCCAACATGGGAAGTGGGATACACAGCAGACTCATTGAACGGCAGATGTCCTAAACAGCACTCTGGCCTCAGAATCAGCCCTTAAGGCATTCAGATCTGGCTGAAGAGCCCATGAAAGTATTTTAGGCATGGAAAGCCAAGATACTCTTGCAACAAAAAAAAAAAAAGAAAGAAAGAAAGAAAGAAAGACCTAAATGAAAGATCTCTGTGAGTGAGATCCCAGTGGAAAAAACGGGGCCATCAAAGAAGGAGGTACCTTTCTCTGAAGGGAGGAGAGAACTTCCACTTTGACTATGACCTTGTCTAAATAAGATCATTGTTGGTGAACTCAAAAGGCTTCCATAGCCTTGGCAACTCATGACAAGAACCTAGGGAGGATCAGAAGATGGCGGAATAGGGAGGGAGGGAGCACACCGAAGGTCCACTAAGGGAAGGTTTAAAGAGGGGTGAGAATTTGCAGTTTTTAAGGACTGAGAAGCCCTTCCTGAAACTGGGGAGATAGGGTGGACACGCGAGGAGGATGCGGACGCCTGAGACTCAGGACACCAGCAGGAGTGTGTACGCACCAGCGCTGGAAGCTGAGGTGAGACGGGGCACTTGCCCAGCACAGCGGCAACAGCTGCCGCCGCCCCTCCCCTAACCCACCCTGGGACGGACACTGAGACACGCACGACTAAGTGGGGGAGGAAATAGAAAATGGAACAGAGTGAGTGGCGCCTGTGGAGAGAGTGCATGATTCAGGGGTACTAATGGAGAGACTGAGTAAGCCAGTATCTCTTGGTGCCTCCTCGGAGCTGTAATGGGTGGGAAGCAGCCATTTTGTCTGTTTACATTCGGGCTTAAAGGAGAACTGTCTTTGCCTCCACACTAACCTTCAGAGGCGGAGCCCAAAGGTGGAGCGGAGCAACAGGACACTTCTTGCTTAAGGGAGGGCAGCTCAAAGCCCTGACACCCGATTACTCAAGTTACAAGAAAAAAAAAAACTGAATAGCGCCTGCCAGTGGGGAAAAAGGGCAGCAACCAGAGCTGCAGCGGGCAGAGAGAAGCCATCCTGTCTGTTTACATTCAGGCTGTGTAGAGCAGCCTGCTTACACTGCATATTGGTAGAGACTCACAGCAGCCTATAGCAGAGGGAAATCAACCTGAAAAATCACCCAGATGGTATGCAAAAAAACAAAACAAAAATCCACAAGAATATAGAAGAACATATAAACTTGCCGATGGAGCAGGATAAACCAACCATAACAGAGGCAGAAGAAGAAGAAGTTGAAAACATGCCAGAAAAAGAATTCAGAAAATTAATAATCAGAATACTTAGAAATAATGAGAAACCGTGTCAAGAGCTGAATGAAAAACAAGCCCAAGGATTAGAGATCCTAAAGAGAAGCCAGAATGAGATACTAGAACTGAAAAACACAATTGACTATATAAAAAACATCGTGGAATCCCTCGGAAATCAAACAGATAAATAGAAGACTAAATATCAGAATTCGAAGACAAACTTCCAGAAATAATACAGTCAGTTCGAACGCAGGAAGAAGAAATTAAAAAATTAAAAAATACGAACGGAGACCTATAAGATTCAATCAAACAGTGTAATGTTCGGATAATAGGAGTCCCTGAGGGGGTGGAAAGAGAGAATGGATTGGAAGCTGTCTTCAACGAAATAATATCAGAAAACTTTAAACAAAGGCAGCTGGATAACAACACACAAATACAACAGATAGCCAGGACTCCCAACAGAGTAGATCAGAAGAGAAATTCACCACGACACATTGTGGCAACACTCAGTTCAGTGACACACAAAGAACAAATCCTAAAATGTGCCAGAGAAAAGCGACAAATCACTTTCAGGGGTAAGTCAATCAGACTCACCCCAGACTTCTCATCGCAAACGCTATAGGCAAGGAGACAATGGCATGATATATTTCAAGTTTTAAAAGACAAACAATGCCAACCTAGAATACTATATCCTGCAAAGCTATCATTTATGAATGAAGGGGAAATAAAGATCTTCCAAGACAAACAGAAACTGAAAGAATTTGTATCCACGCGTCCAACCCTACAACACTTGCTCAAAGACGTGCTGCACACAGAAATACAAAAACAAGAACTTCACTGCAAAAAAAAGCGAATGTAGAGTAACCCACAAACAAAGTTCAAAATACATAAACAGCTCATTTCAGGAAACATGAAGGGGAAAAGACAGTATTTAACAGTAATCACATTGAATGTGAATGGTCTTAATTCCACGACAAAGAGATATAGACTAGCTGATTGGATCAAAAAAGAGAATCCATCTATATGCTGCCTTCAGGAGACACACCTTATCAGCAAAGGTGCACGCAGACTGAAAATGAAAGGATGGAAAAAGATAGTCCAAACTAACGGAAATCAAAAAAGAGCTGGTGTGGCCATCCTAATATCAGACAAAATAGACTTTAACATAAAAACTATTAAAAGAGACAGAGAAGGGCACTATATAATGATTAAAGGATTTATCCAACAGGAAGATATTACTATTATAAATTTATACGCACCTAATTACAGGATGCCTGGCTACCTGAAAGAATTACTAAAGGATTTAAAGGGAGATATAGACTCAAATACAATAGTAACAGGGGACTTCAACACCCCCCTCTCACCAATGGACATATCAACCAGACAGAAATTCAACAAGGAAACAACTGAGCCATAGACCAAACAGACCTAATAGATATCTTCAGAACCTTCCACCCCACAGACACAGAGTTCACATATTTCTCCCCAATACATGGAACATTCTCTAGGATTGACCATATACTAGGCCATAAAGGGAGCCTCAACAAATTCAAAAAAATTGAAACTATACCATGCAGCTTCTCAGACCATAGAGCAGTGAAACTTGAAATCAACAACCCAAGAATCTCTACACCATATGCAAATATATGGAGAATGGACAACATGATCCTAAATGAACAGTGGGTCAGGGTCATCGAAGAAATTAAAAGAGAAATCAAAAGGTTTCTAGAAACAAATGAAAATGAAAACACAACCTATAAAAACCTGTGGGACAGGCCGGCGCCGCGGCTCACTAGGCTAATCCTCCGCCTAGCGGCGCCAGCACACCGGGTTCTAGTCCCGGTCGGGGCGCCGGATTCTGTCCCGGTTGCCCCTCTTCCAGGCCAGCCCTCTGCTGTGGCCAGGGAGTGCAGTGGAGGATGGCCCAGGTGCTTGGGCCCTGCACCCCATGGGAGACCAGGAAAAGCACCTGGATCCTGGCTCCTGCCATCGGATCAGCGCGGTGCGCCGGCTGCAGCACGCTGGCCGCGGCGGCCATTGGAGGGTGAACCAACGGCAAAGGAAGACCTTTCTCTCTGTCTCTCTCTCTCACTGTCCACTCTGCCTGTCAAAAAAAAAAAAAAAAAAAAACCTGTGGGACACAGCAAAAGCACTGCTAAGAGGAAAGTTTATAGCAATTAGTGCCCACATCAAGAAGCTGGAAAGGAACCAAACAAATGAACTCTCCATGCACCTCAAGGATCTAGAAAAACAGCAGCAAATCAAGCCCAAATCCAAAAGGAGGAAAGAAATACTAAAGATCAGAGAAGAAATAAACAGAATTGAAACCAAAAAAAAAATACAAAAGATCAACAAAACCAGGAGCTGGTTCTTTGAAAAAATAAACAAAATCGACACAGCATTGGCCCAACTAACCAAAAAAAGGAGAGAGAAGACCCAAATCTGTAAAATCAAAGATAGTAATGGAAATGTAACAACAGACACAACAGAAATAAAAAGAATCATCAGAAACTACTACAAAGAGATGTATGCTAACAAATTGGGGAACCTGGAAGAAATGGATAGATTCCTGGACAAATACAACCTTCCTAAACTGAGCTGTGAAGATATAGAAAATCTAAACAGACCCATAAACATGGAAGAAATTGAATCAGTAATAAACGCACTACCAAAAAAGAAGAGCCCAGGACCAGATGGCTTCACTGCAGAATTTTACCAGACATTTAGAGAACAACTAACCCCAGTTCTTCTCAAATTATTCAAAACGATCGAAAGAGAGGGAATCCTCCCAAACTCCTTCTACGAAGCCAATATCACCTTAATTCCTAAGCCTGGAAAAGACACAACAGAGAAAGAAAACTACAGACCTATCTCCCTGATGAACATAGATGCAAAAATACTCAACAAAATTCTGGCAAACCGAATCCAACTACACATCAGAGAGATCATTCACCCAGACCAAGTGGGATTTATCCCTGGTATGCAGGGATGGTTCAATATTCAAAAGTCAATCAATGTAATACATCACATTAATAAATTGAGAAACAAAAATCATATGGTTATTTCAATAGATGCAGAGAAAGTATCTGACAAAATACAACACCCCTTCATGATGAAAACCCTAAGCAAACTGGGGTTAGAAGGAACATTCCTCAACACAATTAAGACAATCTATGATAAACCAAAGGCCAGCATCATATTGAATGGGGAAAAGTTGGAGGCATTTCCATTGAAAACTGGCACCAGACAGGGATGCCCACTCTCACCATTGCTATTCAATATAGTCCTAGAAGTGTTAGCCAGAGCCATCAGGCAAGAAAAAGAAATTAAAGGGATACAAATGGGAAAGGAGGAAGTTAAACTATCCCTATTTGCAGATGACATGATACTATATACAGGGGACCCGATAAACTCCTATAAGAGACTACTGGAACTCATAGAAGAGTTTGGTAATGTAGTAGGATACAAAGTCAACGCTCAGAAATCAACATCCTTTGTATACACAGACAATGCCAGGGCCGAGGAAGAACTACTAAGATCAATCCCATTCACAATAGCAACAAAAACAATAAAGTACCTTGGAATAAATTTAACCAAGGAAGTCAAAGACCTCTATGATGAAAATTACAAAACACTAATGAAAGAATTAGAAGACGACACAAAAAAATGGAAAAACCTGCCATGCTCATGGATTGGAAGAATCAATATCATCAAAATGTCCATTCTCCCAAAAACAATTTACAAGTTCAATGCAATACCAATCAAAATACCAAAGTCATTCTTCAAAGACCTAGAAAAAATGATGCTGAAATTCATATGGAGAAACAGGAGACCCAGAATAGCTAAAGCAATCCTTTACAATAAAAACAAGGCCGGAGGCATCACAATTCCAGACTTCAAGGCATACTACAGGGCAGGTATAATCAAAACAGCCTGGTACTGGTACAAAAACAGATGGATAGACCAATGGAACAGAATAGAAACACCGGAGATCAATCCAAACATCTATAATCAACTCATATTCGACAAAGGACCTAAAACCAACCCCTGGAACAAGGACAGCCTCTTCAATGAATGGTGCTGGGAAAACTAGATGTCCACATGTTGCAGTATGAAGCAAGACGCCTACCTTACACCTTATACAAAAATCCACTCAAAATGGATCAAAGATCTGACTAAAAGGTCCATGAGAGTCTCACAGGCATGGAAAGCCATGACACGGTGGCAAAAAAAACAACCTAAATGAAGGATCCTGGTGAACAATACCCCAGCAGAATGATCAGGCCATCAAGGAGAGAGGCGCCTTTCTCTGAAGGGAGGAAGGAACCTCCACTGTGATATGGCCTTGACTAAACAAATTCAGAGTTGGTGAACTCAAGGGGCTTCCATAGCCTAGACAGCTCATAGCAAGAGTCTCGGATGATTGCTGACATCATAAATAAGAGTGCCAATTGTTAAATCAACAACGGGAGTCACTGGGTTCATGCTCCCCACACAGGATCTCTGTCCTTAATATGTTTAACTATGAAACTCAAAAACAACACTACTAGTCGAACAATACCCTATACCTGGTTCGGTTGTGTGAGTGCAACCTGTTGAAATCCCTGCTTAGCATATACTAAGTTGATCTTCAGTATATGAACGTAATTGAAAATGAAACGTGATGAAGGTCGGGATGGGAGAGGGAGTGGGTGAGGGGAGGGCCATGGGAGGGAGGGAGGTCAGGGGGGAAGCCACAACAATACAAAAGATGCATTTTATATTCTACTTAAAACTATTGGTTGAACTCTGTAATTAATACACAATTACTCTTAGGTGTTTAATTAATGCTATAACTAGTACTCAAATAGTATTTTACACTTTGTGTTTCTGTGTGGGAGCAAAATGTGCAAATCTTTACTTAACATATGCTAAATTGATCTTCTGTATATAAAGATAATTGAAAATTAATTGTGATGTGAAGGGGAAGGGGAGAGGGAGTGGGAGAGGGGAGCATTGTGGGTGGGAGGGAAATTACGGAGGGGAGGAAGCTATTGTAATCCATAAGCTGTACTTTGGAAATTTATGCTCATTAAATAAAAAAAAAAAAAATACAACAGTGCATCAAGCCAGCAACCTGTCGAAACCCATGACACAGTACTGGGTCCCAAGTAGCAATCCAAAATGTGAGAAACACCAGAGCCACCTGACACCAAGATGATGGTGAACAAAACAGAATGTCAACAAGCTACCGTGTCCAACTAGTTACAATGCTTTTGCGACATAATATTTGATTTGGTTTCTCTTCCCCCATTCAGATGATTCATCAGCTAGACTCTGGTCTCCTGGAGACAGCACACCTGAGTATTAATAAAAAAATAAATAAATAAATAAAAAACAACATAGGGAGATTACTGACGCCATAAACAAGAGTGTCTTTTTTTGGACAGGCAGAGTGGACAGTAAGAGAGAGAGACAGAGAGAAAGGTCTTCCTTTTGTCGTTGGTTCACCCTCCAATGGCCACCGCGGCCAGCGTGCTGCGGCTGGCGCACCGCACTGATCCGATGGCAGGAGCCAGGTGCTTCTCCTGGTCTCCCATGCGAGTGCAGGGCCCAAGCACTTGGGCCATCCTCCACTGCACTCCCGGGCCACAGCAGAGAGCCTGGAAGAGGGCCAGCCGGCAAAGAATCTGGCGCCCCGACCGGGACTAGAACCCGGTGTGCCAGTGCCGCTAGGTGGAGGATTAGCCTATTGAGCTGCAGCGCCAGCCAAGAGTGTCAATTGTTAAGTCAACAACAGGAGTCACTGTGCACTTACTCCCCATGTAGGATCTCTGTCCTTAATGTGTTGTACTATGCGAATTAATGCTATAACTAGTATTCAAACAGTACTTTACACTTTGTGTTTCTGTGTGGGTGCAAACTGTTGAAATCTTTACTTAATATATACTAAATTGATCTTCTGAATATAAAGATAATTGAAAATGAATTTTGATGTGAATGGGACGGGACAGGGAGTGGGAGATGGAAGTGATGTGGGTGGGAGGGAAGTTATGGGGGGGCACTGTAAAAAAAAAAAAAAGAAAAGAAAGAAAAAATCAACAAATTTCTCCACAAATGCTGAAAAACAAAAGCACCAATTCAAGATGGAAGAGTAGGGAGGGACCTTACTGCTCTAGCCCAGAAGAAGACAGTTTAAAGAGAGTGGAGAGAGTGTAGTCTCAGAGAAGAGTTAGGGAGAAAACGGCAGAGGAAACTCTGCTGAAATTAGAAGGACATGGTGGACCTACATGGAGGGTGTGTGCCCATAGCTCAGGACTCCAGCAGCCCAGAGCCTACACACCAGCATTGGAAAGTGAGGTGAGACCAGATCACAGCAGCCCAAGCCACCAGCAAAAAAGCTGCAGGAAGAGCCTAGAGGGAAGCCAACTTGGAGCCCCGTGGGAGATAGTGTACCAGCCAAACTAGAGGAGAAAAAAAAAATAAATTAACAAGACAACGGCATCCTGTAACATGCCAAAAGAGTGGGTGCCATTTTGGACATATGTAACACCTGTACCAGCTCGTGTCTGTGACCAAAAACCAGACAAGTGGAGACCCTGACTCTGATGGGGAGAACTAACAGGAGGCTAGGAGCTTATGACTGTATGAGGCTTCTGTACCGGGACTGTGAAAAAAACTGAGGGTGTGTGGGAGGACTCATGGTGTGACTGGGACTTTGGGCAGTCACAGTGGGAGACACCACATGTTCAGGGTATCCTGGTTTGTTGGTGAGAGACATTGCTGGGGAAACTGAACTTACACTGAGGACTGCAAAGATCCTCTGTTGTGGTCTTTGGGAAAGAGCAGACAAATATTATACCCAGTGTGGCTAGCTCTCAGGCGCTGGTCTCCATGGAGGAGAGGAGCTCAGCTGTGAAGAATATACCTCCCTTATGATTAAAGAGAGAGAGAGAGATTTTACCAACCCAAAACTGGGTATGTCACCTTAGGCACACCCTTATCCCTGGAGAACTGAACAGAGCTCTCTGGCCACACCCACTACAGGCCTCTAGAGATACACTGAAAGCAGACATTCCACTTATCTACAGAATCATAGTACAAAGATAAAAGCTGCCACAGCAAAAAAAGAAAAAAAAAAAGAAAAAATCAACAAATTTCTCCACAAATGCCGACAAAAGCAACAATTCAAGAAACAAGAATAAGGAAGACAACATGATGCCCCCAAAAGAATACGACACTTCAATACTACATTGTGAAGATGATGAGATGGAAGAAATACAAGAAACGGAATTCAAAAAATTGATTATAAGATTACATAGAAAAAATCAGAAGCACAGGCATGAATTACTAAAATTCTTATAGGACATGAAAGAAAATTTCTCCCATGAAATTGAGATCTTAAAGAGAAATCCAAATGAAATCAAGAATTCAATGACAAATAAAAAATGCAGTGAAAAGCCTTAAAAACAGAATTGTTGAGGCAGAAGAGAGAATATCAGACAGAAGATGAAGCACAAGAAATTATACAGTCAAACCAAAGACAAGAAGAGGAAATTAGAAAACTAAAAAACACTGCTGGGAATCTACAGGATACTATAAAAAGACCCAATATACAGGTTCTAGGAGTTCCTAAAGGCATGGTAAGAGAGAAGGGATTAGAAGGCCTTTTTAGTGAAATAATAACAGAAAATTTCCCTAGTTTGGAGAAAGAAAGGGACATACAAGGACAGGAAACACACAGAACTCCTAATAGACATAACCAGGAAACATCCTCAGCACGACACATTGTAATCAAACTCACCATAGTAAAACATAAAGAGAAGATTCTAAAATGTGCATGAGATAAAGAGAAGATTCTAAAATGTGCATGAGAGAAATGCCAGATTACTTTCAGAGAATCTTCAATTAGACTCACAGCAGACTCTCATCAGAAACCTACAGGCTAGGAAGAATTGTCCAAATCATAAGAGAAAAAAAAACTATCATCCCAGAATATTGTACCCTGCAAAGCTCTCATTTATTAATGAAGTTGAAATAAAGAACTTCCATATCAAACATAAATTTAAAGAATTTGTTAACACTCATCCAGCCCTACAAAAGATGCTTAAAGATGTGTGGCATACAGAAACTCAGAAACATGGTCATCACAATGAAAAAAGCTAAAGGAAGAAAATATCACAGTAAAAGCTCAAAGGAAATTCAAACTTAAAAATAAGAATTCTTGGCCGGCACCATGGCTCACTTGGCTAATCCTCCGCCTGCAGTGCCGGCACCCTGGGTTCTAGTCTCGGTCGGGGCGCCGGATTCTGTCCCGGTTGCTCCTCTTCCAGGCCAGCTCTCTGCTGTGGCCCGGGAAGGCAGTGGAGGATGGCCCAAGTGCTTGGGCCCTGTACCCGCATGGGAGACCAGGAGGAAGCACCTGGCTCCTGGCTTTGGATCGGCGCAGCGTGCTGGCCATAGCAGCCATTTGGGGGGTGAACCAATGGAAGGAAGACCTTTTTCTCTGTCTCTCTCTCTCACTGTCTAACTCTGCCTGTCAAAAAAAAAATTGTAAAAAAAAAAATAGAAATTCTTTTGAAAAAATGACAAGGCAAACTCATTACTTATCAATAGTCACTTTGAAAGTAAATGGCCTCAAACCCCAGTTAAAAGACACAGACTGGGTGAATGGATTAAAAAACAAAACCCATCTACTTTCTGCCTACAAGAAACACATTTCAAAAACAAAGATGCAGGCATGAAAAAAGATATTCCATGCCAACAGAAACCAAAAAAGAGCTGATGTAGCTATCTTAATATCAGATACAATAGACTTTAACACAAAAACTGTTAATAGAGACAAAGAAGGGCACTATGTAATGATCAAAGGATCAATTCAACAGGAAGATGTTACTATTATAAATGTACATGCCCCTAATTACAGGGCACCTGGTTATTTAAGAGAAATGTTAAGGGACTTAAAGGGAGACTTATACTCCAATACAATAGTACTGGGGGACTTCAATACTCCACTTTAAGCAATGGATAGATCAACCAGACAGAAAATCAACAAGCAAACAGCAGATTTAAATGACACTATGGACCAAATGGACCTAATAGAAATCTACAGAACTTTTCATCCTACAGTTGCAGAATACACATGCTTCTCAGCAGTACATGGAACATTCTCTATGACTGACCACATACTAGGCCATAAAGCAAGTCTGAGCAAATTCAAAAAAATCGAAATACCATGCATCTTCTCGGACCACACAGAATGAACCTGGAAATCAGCAACTCAGGAATCTCTAGAGCGTATGCAAACACATGGAGACTGAACAACATGCTCCTGAATGAACAGTTGGTCATAGGAGAAATCAAAAAATTTCGAGAAACAAATGAAGACGACACCACAACATATCAAAACTTATGGGATGCAACAAAAGCAGTGTTAAGAGAAAGGCTTATAGCAATAGGTGCGTGAATTAAGAAATTGGAAAGCAACAAATACATGAGCTATCAATGCATCTCAAAGATCAAGAAAAACCACAACAAACCAAACCTAAAACTAGTAGGAGAAAAGAAATAATTAAAATTAGAGAAGAAATAAACAAAATTGAATCCAAAAAAAATTATAAAAGAGCAAAAAAAATGAAGAGCTGGTTTTTTGAAAACATAAACAAAATTGATACAATATTGGCCTAACTGACCAAAAAAAAGGAGAGTGAAAACCCAAATCGATTATATCAGAGATGAAGAAGGAAATGTAACAAATGACACCACAGAAATTTTAAAAAATCAGAAATTACTACAAAGTACTATGTATGCCAACAAACTGAGAAACCCAGAAGAAATGGATAGCTTCCTGGACACATACAGCCTACCTATTTTGAGCCATGAAAACACTGAAAACCTAAACAGACCCATAACAAAGACAGAAATTGAATCAGTAATAAAAGTCCTCTCAACCAAGAAAAGCCCAGGACCAGATGGCTTCACTGCTGAATTTTACCAGACATTTAAAAAAGAACTACCTCCAATCCCTGGAGCATGGACAGTCTCTTCAACAAATGGTCCTGGGAAAACTGGATCTCCATATGCAAAAGTATGAAGCAAGATCCTTACCTTACACCTTACACAAGAATCCACTCAACATGCATTAAAGATCTAAATGTATGACCCAACTCCATCAAATTATTAGAAAACATTGGAAAAAACCTGCAAGAATTTGGCACAGGCAAAGAGTTCTTGGAAAATACCCAGAGGTGCAGGCAGTCAAAGCCAAAATTAACAAATAGAATTACTTCAAATTGAGAAGTTTCTGTAACACAAAAGAAACAGGAAAGTGAGGAGGCAATTGACAGAATGGGAGAAATTTTTTGCAAACTGTACAAATGATAAAGGATTAACAACCAGAATCTACAAAGAGATTAAGAAACTCTATAACAACAAAACAAACAATCCAGTTAAGAAATGGGCTATGGACTTAAACAGACATTTTTCAGAAGAAGAAATCCAAATGGCCAACAGACACATGAAAAAATGCTCAGGAACACTTGTCATCAGGGAAATGCAAATCAAAACCACAATGAGGTTTCAATTCACCCTGGTTAATATGGCTTTCAGACAGAAATCAACAAACAAATGCTGAAGAGGATGTGGGAAAAAAAGATACCCTAAGCCACTGTGTTGGGAATGCAAACTGGTAAAGCCACAATGGAAGACAGCCTGGAGATACCTCAGAAATCTAAATACAGTACTACAATGTGACCCAGCCATCCTACTCCTGGGAATTTACCCAAGGGAAATGAAATCAGCAAATAAAAGAGCTATCTGCACCTCCATGTTTATTGCAAGTCAATTCATAATACCTAAGACATGGAATCAACCTAAATGCCCATCAACGGGAGACTGGATAAAGAAAGTATGAGATATGTACTCTATGGAATACTACACAGTGGTAAAAAAAATCTGATAAATTGCAACAAAATGGATAAATCTGGAAAACAATATACTTAGTGAAATAAGCCAGTCCCAAAGGGACAAATACCACATGTTCTCTCTGATATGTGACAACAAACAGACCACCTAAAAAGGAACCTGTAGAAGTGAAACTGACACTATGAGAAGCAATGACTTGAACAGCCCTTGTCTTGAGTGTCGAAGAAAAGTTTATTATTTTATTTTTTTTACTATTTTCTTTTTCTACTTAATACCATTGGTTGAATGCTTTACTTAATTCAGAATTGTTCACAGATATTTAAATTCAATTGAAAAGAGATCCCAATAAGAATAAGAGTAACTGAGGGAGGAGCTTTACAGTTCGGCACACATTCCCACGGACCTACTCCTAAGGGTAAAGCTAAAAACTTGCTATGGGACTCCAAATCCCATTAAGCTGGGTGGTACTAACACCATCTTACATGTTAAAGTGGTCATATTAAGTGTGTAACCGATCATATAGATAGGAATAAGTGTCAAAGGGATCACATATATAAGACCAAGTGTCTGGTAATAACAATAGATAGAATTAAAAAGGGGAAAATGATACAACATAGGAAGCAGGCCACACAGCAGACTCATAGAATGACAAACACTCTAAATAGCACTCTGACTTCAGAATCAGCCCTAAGGCATTCAGATCTGGCTGCAAAGCCCATGAGAGTATTTCAGGCATGGAAAGCCACGACATTATGGCAAAAAATGATCTACATGAAGGGTCTTTGTCAGTGAGATCCCAGTGGAAAGAATAGGCCATCAAAGAAGGATATACTTTTCCCTGAAGGGAGGAGAGAACTTTCCACTTTGCTTATGGCCCTGTCTAAATACTGATGTAGTTTGTGGAATCAAAAGGCTTCCATATTGTCGGTGGCTCATGACAAGAGCCTCGGGTGATCACTGACATCATAAATAAGAATGTCAATTGTTGGCTGATGCCACAGTTCACTAGGCTAATCCTCCACCTTGTGGCACTGGCACCCAGGGTTCTAGTCCCGGTCGGGGCGCCGGATTCTGTCCCGGTTGCCCCTCTTCCAGGCCAGCTCTCTGCTGTGGCCCGGGAAGGCAGTGGAGGATGGCCCAAGTGCTTGGGCCCTGCACCTGCATGGGAGACCAGAAGAAGCACCTGGCTCCTGCCTTCGGATCAGCGCGGTGCGGCCGCCGCACACCAGCCGTGGCGGCCATTGAGGGTGAACCAACAGCAAAAGGAAGACCTTTCTCTCTGTCTCTCTCTCTCTCACTATCCACTCTGCCTGTCAAAAAAAAAAAAAAAAAAAAAAAAAGAATGTCAATTGTTAAATCAACAACAGGAGTCATTGTGCACTTACTCTCCATATAGGACCTCTGTCCTTAATGAGTTGTACTATGAGAATTAACTATAAAACTTACCTTCAAACAGTTCTTTATCCTTTGTGTGTCTGTGTGGGTGCAAACTGTTGAAATCTTTACTTAGTATAGAGTTTCTCTTCTGTATGTAAAGATTATTAAAAATGAATCTTAAGAATGGGATGGGATGGGAGAGGGAGTAGGAAGTGGGATGGGAGTGTGGATGGAAGGATGGGTATGGGAAGAACCGCTATATTCCTAAAGCTGTACCTATGAAACTTGTATTCATTAAATAAAAGCTTTCTAGAAGAAAATAAATGAAAGAGTAACCCTCAAAGTGACTGTATATGGAGAAAGGTTGTACTTGAGGTTAAATGAAGTCATAAGAAGGGGGCCCTAATCCAGCTCAGTCAGTGTCCCTGTAAGAAGAAACATCATGGAGCTCACATACAACTCTACCATACTATGACACAGTAAGAAGGCAGGAAACCACCTGCAAACCAGGAATACAGCCCAAACCAGGAATCCAACACCCTGACCTTGGACTTCTCAGATTCCAGAACTATGAGAAATAAATTTCTGTTGCTGTACCCAGTCTGTGGTATTTTGTTATGGCAGGCCTACCTAAGACACTTGTCAATTTTGCTCTATTGGTGTTGCCCTCCTCAAACCCTCCTCTACTTTCTCACAAAAATGATCTTCCACACACAAAATATAAAGACAGCTCTCTGCTAAAAGACTCTTAACAACACAACACTGCCTAGAAGATAAAAGATGAACTCGTGTGCGGCATGGAAAACAGACCCAGTCTTTCCCCCTCCTTAACCACTCCACAAACTCTAATTATCTGAACAGGTTGTGCCTGCCTGTTCTCTCACAATTGTGTTTTCGGACACATGCTGTTTGCCCAGCAGGAACACCCTTCCCAACCTGGAGACTGTACCAGCAAGCTCCTATTCAATCTTGAGTTTCCAACTCATACTCTGCTTCCGTTAACTTGTATTCCCATTATCTTTAAATATATACCTATAAAAGTATTGATCTTATATACTATGATTACTCATCATTACTCATTTGCATGTCTATAAGCCTCTTGAGGTCATCAAATGCATCCTTTTCATCTATGTAATCTATAGAACCCTGACATATAGTACTTGTGTTATAAATGGATAAATGAAGGAAAAAAAAAAAAACAGAAGCAGATCCTTAACTGATGCTCCAAAGAATATCTGATGCTTCTTATTTTTGTAGTAGGTTATATTATTAGTAGTATGATATAATGGTATTAGATCAAATCATCTGTAATATACAATAAATAGTCATAAATAGCAATAAATAGTCCTCCAGTTACCAAGACTCATTTAAGTGATAGCTATACATTAAATTTTCTTACTATCCTTACCTCCTTCAAAACTTCAACACTGTGCTCTAAAAGGCGAATGAAAGAAGAGCATTCCCCAGTTATCTGTAAGCTGACTTCACAGACACACAGCAGTTGAAGGGTCAGCTGAGCAAGATGAATTTTCCAGAAAACAGGATGACGCAAAAGGCTTAAATATAATTCTTCAATAAACACCATCACTTCAGTTGTCTGTATCAAATCTTTCATCTGTTTAAAAATGTCATTATTCAATATTAAAATAACATGCAAATCAAAGGATAAGCCATACAAGCAGCTTTTAACATAAATTACTTTTTCTCTACACCAAAAAGTCTTAAAGGAGATAAAGAAAGTTACCATAACTCAATGAAGGTTAAATCATACAACTCTTCATCTTCATTTTGTCACTATTTTTGTTGCTAATGCCTGGCAAAAATTTTTTTCATCTATTTTTCTAGCTTCTCTACAAGCAGATGTCTTAAGACAAATTACATTGACATTGTCAAGATGTTGGGTGAAATTAATTAAAGCTGGTTTTGAGTTCTCCAAATAAATTCTCCTTTCTGCAGTTCCAGCAAAGATAGCTGGTAGTTCAGGGTCAGAAGGCTATTCTGACACACTACTAAACCCTTCTCCTGCAGGAGACCTGCTCAGACAGCCTTAAGTAACATCATGTCCACACTTGACCTATTCAAACAATAGGGTATCTTCTCCAGAGGCTGATGTATTAGGAAGGACTTGGGTGCCCCTGAAAAGCTCAATTCAAATCCAGCTGTTCTGATCAAAATTCTGGAGTTAGTATAAAGATATGGTCCTGCTAAAAGACACATTGGCATTTTCCAGAGATTACAAACAATGAACAATCTGCTTCAATCAGGAGCCTTGCATCCATTAAATTCATCAAGAAGGAAGCCTACAGTTGACCAGGTATACCTTTCTTTCACCAGTGGTTATTACCATACTAACGCAAAATGACTATCAGATATACATGGAGAGAAAAAATAATTCTTAGCAAATAGCAGAAAAAGAGATACTAAAATAACAAGAGAAGAAATGGCAGAAAATATCATTATAAAAATGATATATAAACAGTCTAATAGTTAATTATCTTACTCTCTTACAAATAAATATACAAGAGTACTTCAAAAAGTTCATGGAAAATGTAATTTCCTTTTTTAAATGGGAACAAGGCCTTTTTTAAATGGATGCATATTTCATCATAATTTGTATTTTACACAAACCTCCTGAAGATCATTCATATGCTTGGATTTCAAAGTTTTACATCAGGAGTCAGCGTTGTGGCAGCAGGCAGGTTAAGCTGCTGCCTGCAAGGTCAGCATCCCATATTGAAGTGCTGGTTCAAGTCCTAGCTGCTCCACTTCCAATCCAGCTCCCTGCTAATGCACATGGGAAGCCAGTAGAAAAGCCCAAGCTGGCACTGTGGCATAGTGAGTAAAGCCACTGCCTGTGGGGAGCAACCCGGACTAGACTGTTACTGGAATTAAGACTTATTCTATGCATCTGCTCTCCCACAATATGGCGCTGGGAGAGAAGAAAACAGCTTCTACGCAGCTGCCTCCAGTTCAACCAATAAACTGTAGGACTTGCTCCTGATTGGAGGAGAGCAGCGTACTCGGCGTGTGGGCAGCCGAGTTGGGATTGGTGGAAGAGGACTATAAAGGAGGAGAGAGACGGCATGCTCCAGGAACATCTATGGGGAACATCTGGGGGGAACATCTGAAGGAACACCTGTGCAGCCCCCGAGAGAGCCGGCCGGCGGTGTGCTGCTCCCCTGCGGAAGTGGGGAATGTGGCCAGGGGGATCTGCCCTTCCACGGAGGTGGAAGGGATAGTAGCCAACCCGGGAAGAACCAGCAGCAAACCCGGGGAGGGCCGAGCAGACGAAAGAACAGCGCAGGGTCCTGTGTTGCTCCTCCACGAAGAGGGGGAGCGACAACTGCCTGCAGTGCCAGCATCCCATAGGGCACCTGTTCGAGTCCCAGTGGCTCCACTTACAATCCAGCTCTCTGCTATGGCCTGGGAAAGCAGTGGAGGATGGCCCAAGTCCTTGGGCCTCTGCACCCACATGGGAGACCTAGAAAAAGTTCTGGCTCCTGGCTTTGGATCCGCGCAGCTCTGGCCATTGCAGCCAATTGGGGAGTGAACCAGCAGATGGAAGCCCAGCCTCCCTCTCTCTCCTCTCTCTCTCTCTCTCTCTCTCTCTGCCTCTCCTTCTCTCTGTGTGTCTAACTCTGTCAAATAAATAAAATAAATCTAAAAAAAAAAAAAAAAAATGACCCAAGTGCTTGGACCACCTATCAAAGAGACTTGGATAGGGTTCCTAGCTCCTAGTTTCAGCCTGGCCCAGCCCAAACCGTTGCAGCCATTTGATGAGTGAATCAGTGGATGGAAAATATCTACCTCCCTCCCTCCCTCCCTCCCTCTCTCTCTTTCTGGCTTTAAATAAATAAATAAATCTTTTAAAAACATTTGCACGAAACATACTTTTCTTTTAATTTCATTTCCCATAAATTTCTTATATACCTTCATATAGTGGGAAAGTCAAAAGCGCACCAAGAAAAGAGACATTTAAAACCAAATAAAGGGGCTGGCACTGTAGCGTAGTGGGTAAAGCCTCCACCTGCAGTGCCAGAATCCCCTATGGGCACTGGTTCAAGTCCAGACTTCTCTACTTCCGATCCAGCTCTCTGCTACGGCCTGGAAAAGCAGTAGAAGATGGCCCAAGTCCTTGGGCCCCTGCACCCATGTGGCAGACCCCGAAGAAGCTCCTGGCTCCTGGCTTCACATCAGCACAGCTCCAGCCATTGCAGCCAACTGGGGAGTGAACCAGCAGATGGAAGACCACTCTCTCTCTCTGCCTCTCCTTCTCTGTCTAACTCTGACTTTCAAATAAATAAATAAATCTCTAAAGAAAAAAAATAAAGTCAAATGTTTATTTGACAATATATTTACTTTAGTGTATTTTGTATATACTTGAAATTTTCCATAATAAAAAAATATATTCAGGCTGGCGCCACGGCTCACTAGGCTAATCCTCCACCTGTGGCGCCAGCACCCCAGGTTCTAGTCCTGGTTGGGGCACCAGATTCTGTCCTGGTTGCTCCTCTTCCAGTCCAGCTCTCTGCTGTGGCCTGGAAAGGCAGTGGAGGATGGCCCAAGTGCTTGGGCCCTGCACCCACATGGGAGACCAGGAGGAAGCACCTGGCTCCTGGCTTTGGATCGGTATAGTGCGCTGGCGGCAGCACGCCGGCTGTAGCAGCCATTTGGGGGGTGAACCAACAAAAGGAAAACCTTTCTGTCTGTCTCTCTCTCTCTCTGTCTGACTCTGCCTGTCAAATATATATATATATATATATATATTCAAAAGACAATGTCAGAAAGTTACCATTAAAGGCGTTCTGATCTTTATCATTACAAAAAATTTTTATAAGATTTATTTCATTGATTTCAAAGAGTTATACACACAAAAAGAGAGAGAAAGAGAGAGAGAAAGAGAGGGAGAGAGGTCTCCTATCCACTGATTCACTCCTCAAATGGCCACAATGGCCCAAGCTGAGCCAATCCGAAACCAGGAGCCAGGAGCTTCTTCCGGATCTCGCTCGCAGGTGCAGGGACCCAAGGCCTGTGCTATCCTGCACTGCTTTCGCAGGCCATAGCAGAGAGCTGGGTCAGAAGTGGAGCAGCCGGGACTCGAACCGGTATCCACATGGGATGCCCGTACAGCAGGCTGGGGCTTTAATCCACTGCACCACAGCGCCGGCCCCACATTATAAAATTCTTAACAAGACTAATTTTGATGTAATGTTCTATCTTTATGCATAAATAGATGAAGTCCATGTGAAATGACAAGAGTCATAATTAAAATGAAAAAGAGAATTCCACAAACATAAAACAGAAAAGCAATTGGTAAAGAAATCAAAATATGAATTTCACTAACCACACCTTCATAGTAAGCAATCGGTTGGCATGAGTATTTCTAAAACATTTTCTTTTCAATTAAATATGATTCTATCCTGGTGCTCAGTATGAGTCAGTTCTGTATTCAACTCTAAGAATAATATTTCATAGCAGCACATTCTGAGCAGTAATAAACTAGAGGTCCTGGCAAAGGACTAAGAAAAGTCTGGAAACCATTTCACATGGAAACTGAATGACAATGATGGAGAGAGAGAAGAATGGGCAGGAAAGAAGAGAGAAAAACAAGACAAGATAGGATGCAGATGGGGTATTTTTATTTTGTTCTGAGAAGAATAAAAGCTAATGGATAATTAGAAAAAGGAAAGTCAATGAAAAGTACAGGCAGAAAATATGGTTGCTTTGCAAAATAGTATGATTCCTATCACTAAAATATTCAACTAGTCATAGATAGTCATCTTTTATACAGCATTAAAAACATCTGCAATGAGTGGGAAACTGGCTTACATTGCTACCAAGACCACTTCCAATTCTCAGGTTCTTCATTCTAGTAAAACAAATTTGTTAAGTAATTGAATGTTTCTATGTCACTAATTTTGGATAATTTGTCCCTTTTTTCATATCTCAGTTATATCAAAAAGCCAGATTCCCAGAAATATTCTTCAGATCTCATTTCTAGAAGTATATAGGCTTGTCAATACAGGTCCTTAAAGATGAAAGCATACATTTACCAAAGAGCACAGAACAGGTAATTCAGGCACAGTGTAAAACATATACCCCAGTTCAAGATGCTCTACCTATATGTTGCTTTATTTCCTATACAAAACAAACCTTTCGAAAATGCCACAGGAGAATTCATTTTAATTAACTTTTCTCTGCCTTGATTACAAGAAAGCGTATTTATGAGTCACAAAGGGAAGACTCACTCTAGTCACTCCTTGCTAACACAAAGTTAAAGCAGGTCAACTGTGACCTCAAATGATCACTATGAAATATATTCTCAGATTCCCTCCAAAAGCTAAGCTGCATGATGCTTGGATCCCAGCCAAACAACTAAACCTAATTATGGGATATCAAGATAACAGAATCACTACACTAAAATCACAACATACTAACAACAAAAAAAAAACTTTTATTTAAAATTTCTCTCCCAACCCTTACCCCCAAAACGCTTCAGCACTTTATTAACACCTCTGTTACTCACTTTCCATCCATATACTTTGAATTTTAAGATTTAATAAACTTGTCTTAACTTATTTACTATACTGTGGGCTCTCAGGAACAGGTTTCATGGGGACAATGGCATCCGTCCTTAGGGGACACATGGAAACAGGAACCCAGCCAACAATCAGCTGGTCAAGCTTTGCATCCTCACTGCTGTATCTGCACACAGACATACTTCTCTTTCTTTTTTTTTTTTTAATATTTATTCATGTTTATTTATTAAAAAGGCAAAGAGACATTCCCCAAATACACTGACTGCTAGAATAAGGCCAGGCAATGCCAGGAGCCAGGAACTTCATCTGGGTCTTCCATGCAGGTGGTAGGGACCCAAATACTTGAGCCATCATCTGCTGCTTCCCTGATGTATGTGCAGAAAGTTGGATCAGAAGGGGAGGCTGAGGCAGGAAACAACTGCAGACAATCCAATATGGAATGTGGGTGTCCAAGGGGTGGATTAACCTGCTCTGCCATAACACTGATCCAGTATTTTTATTATTATTATTTTAATTTTAATTAGTTTTTTACAGATTCAATGTGCTTTGTAGGTAGAATTCTAAGAATATAATGATATTCCCTTCCTCCATCACTTCCTCCCACCCTCCTTCCTTCATTTTTCTTTAAATTGGCACAAAAAGGTCTTTTTGTCCTGTACTCTCCAAGTGTCTAGCACAAAGAGAAGCTTACTTGATAAATCTTTCTTCAACGAAAAAAGTTTTAATTCCTACCAATCAAAAAATGCACAATGTTGAATCACATTTCTGTGAATTTAGTTAACAGTACTTATACATATTAGTTTTAACTCTTGATTCGGTTCCTTCATCTTCTCTAAAAGATTGCATGCATTTCTAGAGCCAGGATTGTATCTGTGTTTGTCAAATCACGTGGGTTCTAGAACTACTTTGTATATGACAATAACAATCACTATGCAGATGCTAGTCAAGAAGGAACAAAGATTTTACCTGCAAACATGGAAGCATGTCACAACACAGCTGAAGAATCTGTTGTTCCAATATCGATGGCTGCTCTTTGTCACAAAGAACCCGGGGTTGAAATAAGACTTTTAGCAGGGCTTGTCGGAGTTTAGCATATTCTTCTAGCTGGGATGGTTCACAATATAGATACCACAGAAATGGTGCCATTATTTGCATACATGAAGCTTCTGACCTGCAAATCATGTAATACATTAGCCAGTCACTGAGTTAAACACATAACCAAGCAAATAAGTATACCAACTTATAGCTCATGTCATATCATATACTACCCTACCACCAGATTCAACTTTTATGATTTTCTATTCCACTCTAACCTACCTAGAAGAATGCTAAACACTTCTTTGTGCACTGGAAAACATGACTCAACACTGGGAGCCCATAAGCAAGATGCCCAGGAGACAAAGGTCTTCAACTGAGCAACAGAACAGCATCCAGCTCTCAAGGAAGTCTCAGATAAACACCAAAATCATCTGAGAATCCTTTTTAAATTATAGATGTCAAGATCTCCTCTCTGGGAGTACAACACAGAAACGCATTTTAGAAAAACTCTACAGGTGAGGACCTATAAAACAAATCTAGAAAAAAATCTCAAGACAATTCTGACAGTTAATATACATAGTATCTCCTTTATCAATGGCTTCATTTTCTGTGGTTTCCCATGGCCAACGTTGGTCCAAAAATATTCCAGAAATAAACAATTCACAAGTTATAAATCATTCTGCACAGTATGAGGTAATCTCACACTGCCCTGTCCTATTCTGCCCAGATCCACCATCACAGTACAGAGTATCACAGTGCTAATTTTCAAGGAACTTACCTTTTATCTAATAATGGCCCCCAAAGTACAAGAGAAATAATGCTGGCAATTCAGAGATGCCAAAGAGAAGCCAAAAAGTGCTTGTATTAAGTGAAAAGTTTGGAACTTCTAAACTTATTAAAAAAGGAAAAAAAGTATGCTGAGATTGCTAAAATACATTGTAAATTACTGTTGTTAATCTCTTACTGTTCCTAATTTATAAGTTAAATTTTAATCTAGGTATGTAAATACAAGAAAAAAATACTACTGCATGGAAGAAATAGCATTTTAATTATGCTTGCCAATATAATTTTATAATACCATAGATTTCACAGTAATGTGAGTTTAAAACACTCAACAATAATGTAAATTTAAAATATATCAATAAGATTTAATTTTATGCACTCATTTATTCATAGAAAATTCACTGGTCAATTTATTGACCATTTGCAGTATAGTAATCACTCGTTTAAATGTTGTAAAGAAAGCTAGAAACAAATGTACAGTAAGTTCCTACTCTCATGAAGCTCAGTTTAAATGATTTTTTTTCACCATAAGTATAAATACCTATACAATCTATAAAATTCAAAAGAAGGACTTTGAAGTTCATAAATACATATATTTTATCACACCATCCACTTTAGGAAACTAGCTCCATGAATGAAAGAATCAGATAATGCATGTATGTATTGGAATATGGAGTGAAACTTTTCAGAAAATAGATATAAGAAATATTGTTTCACTGTCTTTCTCTAATAATGTATTCTCCAGAGAATAAATACTATTCAGATGTCAAGAGCATCCACAAATATATCATGAATAGCTATGTACACTAGAACATCTCAGTGTTCTTCCAATTTGAGATCCTGAAAGTAAAATGCATGGTTCACGTAAAGCAATACATTTTCGGGGCTGGCACTGTGGCATAGCAGGTTGGGCCTCCGCCTGAAATGCTGGCATCCCAGTTGAGCAACAGTTCAAGGTCCAGCTGCTCTGCTTTCAATCCAGCTCCTTGCTGCTACAGCAGGGAAGGCAGCAGGAGCTGGTCCCAGTGCTTGGCCCACGGCACCCACATAGGAGACCTGGATGAAGTTCTGCTCGGCTATAGCAGCCATTTGGGAAGTGAACCAGCAGAGGGAAGATCCCCCTCTCTCTCTCCCTCTCTGTTTCTCCTCCTCTCTCTGTAACTCTTCCTTTCAAATAAATAAAAAATCTTAAAAGGAAAGAAGGAAACAAAGGAAGGAAGGAAACAAAGAAAGAAAGAGAGAGAAAAAGAAAAGAAAGGAAAGAAAGAGGAAGAAAGAAAGAAAAGAATGCTTAAAAATGTAACCAATTGTCTACATACAAGTCTTTTATATTTACATTCACTCCTAAAGGAAAAGTAATGGAAAAAGACCTAGAATGAGTCAAAAAAAAATGGGCTTTAGGCCCAACTCCACTAGTAACTTACCATGTCACCTTGAGCAGGTAATTTAATGTTGCTGTCAGGTGAAAAAGTACATGTTAGACTAGATAACCTTCATATAGGCAGGCCTGAAGTCCCTAGTAACAACTGTCAGTTCATATAATTCTTAGTCCTTTAAATTAAATGGAGTCCCAACATCACAAGCCTCAAGAAATGAATGCAGAACTTAATTTCCAAAATGTCAAAAAACATCTAGCATGGAGGGATACTGTCATTTCAGGATAACTGATTACTATTAAAAATTAATATAAACTAGTTTAATAAACAATTCTTAAGAACCAGAATATAGAATATCTTCACAACATTTTGCTTCCTTCTATTATCATGAATCACTATTCACATAGTTATTAAAGTATCAATGTGCCTGCATTACCTTCTAAACAACTTCTATGTAACTAACTATAAAATTAAATCTTAGGAAACAAATAACCTGCTAGAAAACACAACCAGAATTATCAATTTCACCCTGTAAAGAAAAATCCCCCAGTAAAAAAGTAGAAGTAAGGTGTCTAAAATTATTCCATACAGATAAATACAAAACTTTCAAATGGCTCCAAATAGTATACTCCAATATCTGAAAATATCAGTGAAAAGATTGAGTCAATGGCAGCTTATCAGTAAATAAACCGAAATCAACTAAAACTTTTTGTCCTGTGAATATCTGGATAAGCTCCATCAGAATGACTTGTAAGTCCCAACAGAATATTCTACTGAGATGAAAATAAACAATGCATTTGTCACTTGTTGACTAACAAAGTTATTTGAAAGGAGATATATTCTTAAGAATTACCCTGAAAACAAGTTTAATAACATAGTGGCGTGGCAGTAGCATCTTTTATAAAGTATCTCAGTCTATTTACCAACAGAGAGAAATTTCATTAAACAAATGTTTTTGTAGGTTTGCTTGAGGTTTTTCTGTTTCTCACAGAGGTGAATAGACATGTACTTGGGAAATATGAACATCTTTAAAAATCTACAAATGTAGATGAGGTTGAAAGGAAGATGATGTTCACTTTTGGGCTAATGCATCCAAGTTCTCTCACTGGCAACTGAGTCCAGGTGCTATTGACTCAGTATTTGTTCCCCCTTGAAATGCATATGGTATTGGAGGTGGGACCTTTGGAACATGATTAAGCCCTTTGGAATGGGATTAATGGGATTATAAAACAGACCCAAGAGAAGTTCCTTGTCCCTTCTACCATACAGGGACACAGTGAAATGACAGCCCCCTGATAACCACAAAGGGGGCCTTCACTAGACACCAAATCTACCAGTCCCTGGATCGCGAACTTCCTAGCCCTCAAATTGTAAGAAACAAATTTCTGTTGCTCACAAGCCACACAGTCTTATACAGTCCCTTGTATCTCTTTAGAACTTCCTGCAGCAATACCTCTCACCTAAAAATTCCACAAATTTGAAATTACATGCCAACTCAGAAATGGTGTTCTAAGGAATGGTATTTCTAGGACACTATAAAACCTTCAAGAACAACAAAATATGAACACAGCTGGGGAGGTGCATGTAACTCAAGCAATACCCAAGTCTCAAAAGTTTCACAGTTAATAGAAAAATAATAATCTTAGAAATGACACCACAAGTTAATAAGAGAACATGAAAGGAAGATGCCATGTCCATCCTGTAGTAAGCAAAAACTTCCTAGGGGCTGAGAATGCTGAATTAGAGATGTAGAAACAAATTAGGAAGGTAGTAGGGTAAGTTTCCTTTTTTTATTTTAAAGATTTATTTATTTATTTGAAAGTCACAGTTACACAGAGAGAGGAGAGGGAGAGAGAGAGAGGTCTTCCATCCGATGGTTCATTCCCCAGTTGGCCGCAATGGCTGGAGCTGCACCAATCCGAAGCCAGAAGCCAGGACTTCTTCCAGGTCTCTCACACGGGTGCAGGGGCCCAAAGACTTGGGCCATCCTCCACTGCCCTCCCAGGCCACAGCAGAGAATGGGATTGGAAGTGGTGCAGCTGGGCCTCAAACCAGCACCCGTATGGGATGCCAGCACTTCAGGCAAGGGAGTTAACCCACTGCGCCACAGCACAGACCCAGGCTAAGTTTCAATAAAACAGATACCAAAACCCAAAAGCAGGGAGAAAACAGAACAGCACTGTTTGCTGTGTAGAACCAAAAGCAAATCAGCATTCTACCACAGCATAAACTGTGAGATGAACATAACAGAATATTAAACTGGTAAGAAAGGTAAGGACAATATCTTGGATGAATACTAACATGACATGTTAGATCTTATCTTTTAGTCCAAGAAGTTTCAAAGTGTTTCAGAAACCAAACCTTTTTAAATTCCTGATATAAGGCTTCCATAAGATATCAAGAAGTAAGTTCTATGAAAACAGACCAGAAGTAGGTACATTCCTCATGCTTAGCCCCATACACTGCAAACATGGTTTAAAAACGAGTGCTGTAAAGATTTAAGCAAAGGAATGATACAAGATTTGTTCTGTTGATATACAACTCTGATGGATGATTAGAGAATGAATTTCAACAGAACAAGATTGGAGGCAGAAACCAGTCAGGAACAGATGGTACAACCACAGCAAGAAATGATAAGGATCTTAACTAGTGCCATGACAGTAAGAACAGGAGAAAGGGGAGCAGCTTTGAGAACCATCAGTTGGCCTTGATGAAGCTAAAGTGCAATATGATGAATATCTGATCTCACTTAGTAGAGTACTACTTGAGCCCAACTGACTGTAATGGAGGTATTAACTCACTTATCAATTTCTGGAAAGAAAAATACACCTTATATATGTACTATGTAGAAGCATACTGAGTACCGCTGGCCAGCTTTCCTACCACTGATGCTTAACTTTCTTAATAATAGCTTTTCTCATATTCAACATTTCAACCACCAATGAATCAGGTTTTTTTCCTCTTATTATTAAAAAGGGAAAAAGGAAAACTACCACCTACTAGAGGACATTTCTTCATGAGGAAACATTACAAACAAAGCAGTTTGAAAAAAAGCTTTAAAATCAGCAAAAACCATTCTGTCTCCCCTCCATTATTTTATTTTATATTACCTTTCAGGGCACTGCTGGAAAAAAGCTGTCAGTTGCTGCAAAAGGACTGGCCAGCAATCAGGTCTGTGTTCAAGCACAGTGATCAGAGGCTGAGGATGGCTTCTGAAAAACACAGAAAGTCACATTGGAAGCTATCATTTCAGGACCCCACATTCTCAAATATGTACAAATACAGCAGCAAAAGAGCTAACATCATCTAAAGACTTTCCAGGACTCAAAACTGTCACACAACTATCACTTGCTACATTTGTCACAGAACTGGCTCATTAAAAATAACTCCCCTTACCCCTGCCCTTGTACCTGTTTTACAGACAGGAAAATGGAGCCTGGATCTCGGGAGAATGGTTTCTGCCATTTAATTGCTCTATGATTCTGGCCAGTCTCCTAAATCCAATAGCCTCTCTCAAATCAATCCCCACTTTAATGCCTTCATTCCCAGAGGGCACAGGCCACCTCCTCCTTCTGCTGCTCTTCTTTCCAAGCTTGGAAGTTTCCACTTCTTCTAACATTGCTCTAATGATTAAGCATTATATCTCCCTCTTTGCTCCCACTAGTCCATTCTTTTCAGTGCATGGTTCTAGTTCCCCTGGCATATTAAGCATGAAAGAAAAAATTCCTCCCTTATTCAAAAACTACCCATCCAGACTAAATGTTTGAAATTTATGTTGAATGGGAATGACCAATTTACTTGGGCAAATTCCATTAAGATATCTTAAAAAAAAAAAAAAAAAAAAAACCTATGTAAAACCCAAAATCTGAAATCTGAAAGATTCTCAAAGAATAGAGATAAAATAAAATTTTAAAAAGAACAGTAATCATTCAAAATAGCTCAAAAGCCTAATAATGGTTGTGAATTCATCAGCTGTTTAAACTATGAAATACTATCCAAGGTTTTTAGTTACCATTAATGTGGGTTTTTCCTTCGAGATTGTTAAAGAAAATTTTAAATCCTCATTGTAAAAAAGAATTCCAGAAATAAAGCAATATCAATCTTTTTATCATAAAAGAAATTGTACACATAAAGCTATTATTTAAACTTAATTTTAAGGCAACTATATCTCTCCAGCAATATTAAAGAATTAGGGTGGAGATTTTGCCTAGCAGTTAGGGTGCTCCCACAATGGAATACTTGGGTTGGATTCTCAACCAGGCTCCTGACTCCATCCTTTCCTGCTAACGCAGACCCTGGGAGGCAGCAGGCTTCAAGTAGCTAGATCCTGCCACCTACAAGGGAGATCTAGATTCAGTATTCAGTATTCATTATCTCCCTCTCTCTCTTCCTAACCCCTTCTCCCTCCCTCCCTCTCTCAATTAATAAAAAAAAAATTTTTTTTTTGACAGGCAGAGTGGACAGTGAGAGAGAGAGAGACAGAGAAAAAGGTCTTCCTTTGCCGTTGGTTCACCCTCCAATGGCCGCCGCGGCCGGCGCGCTGCGGCCGGCGCACCGCGCTGATCCGATGGCAGGAGCCAGGAGCCAGGTGCTTCTCCTGGTCTCCCATGGGGTGCAGGGCCCAAGCACCTGGGCCATCCTCCACTGCACTCCCTGGCCACAGCAGAGAGCTGGCTTGGAAGAGGGGCAACCGGGACAGAATCCGGCGCCCCAACCGGGACTAGAACCCGGTGTGCCGGCGCCGCTAGGTGGAGGACTTAGCCTAGTGAGCTGCGGCGCCGGCCCAATTAATAAAATTTTAAGAAAGAAAGGAAGGAAGGAGAATGAATTGCTAGCTGTATCTTCTTAAAAGAAAAGTTAGATCATCAGTTATACCCAAATGATTTTCTAAGACTGCCTTTCTGGTGGCTCTCAAGATTTGGTCACCTTATAGCAACATCAGCATCACACAGGAACTTGTTAGGAACGCAAAATTCTCAAGATCTAGCCCAGACCTAACAAATAGTCCTGCAAGAAATCCTGATGTCCTGCTTGCCTACTTGGTACATTATCAGAAGGGCTCCTAGTATCAATGCCCAGGCCTTAGTTATCTTGGAACTGCTAAAAATGGAGTTCATGAACTAGCAATTTTACAAACCCTACAGGAAATTCCAATGTATTTCCAGGGTTGAGAACCATTACAAATAAAATCCACTCAGAAGGGTATGGAGTGATGGAGTGGGTAATGTTCTGATTTAAAAAAAAAAAAAACACACACACACACACAAAAAAAAACAGAATAATACAGTAGACCTACCACATGTAAACATTCATATTAGACACCTCTCTGACACTGTCACACAGCTTCTGGGTACTATTACTATTTCTTTATTTTCTTCTCAACCTCGCCTAATATATCATGCACTAACCTCACATACGGGCAGCCTCCTGTTTTTTAAAGCATAGGCTATTTCTGGCTGATCAGATTACAATCATTGCAAAGGGATCTTTCCAAACAACTTCTTATGCCAAAAACTCAAAAGTACTATCAAAATCTAGTTTCCAAATTCCAAATTCTTTGGCACTTAAACTTTATCTAGAATATGCTTCCACTCTGTTGCCACAGATATTAACAAACAAATATAACAAATCCCAAAAGCCTCTCCAGTATGTCACATCAGAGGAACTTCTTAACTTGAAAGTTCAGTAGGTCATTTTCAATCAAATCCTCCAAATAAAAAGGAAAGAACAGTTGCAATTATTTGTAATGGATTTTTCTACTATAAGAGCCATATTGCTATAAGGAGCTTTGCATATGCTACCATTCAGTGAATGGTAGCATTTCTGACTATTTAAGAAAAAAATCCAATAAGTTACCACAAAGTTCTTGTGTGATTATAAAGCACTGAAGTGGTTTTCAATATTCTTCCCTTACAAACTATCTCCTTCAGCTTCCCACCTCCCACCCTTTAAAAAAAAAATGCTAAAGATTTATCTCCTTTTTAAACCATATAGTTTTGTCCAAATCAAATCAACACAAATAAGAAATGGTAATTTTAAGGAACACTTAGAAATGATGTACATAAGGCAAACAATGCTACAATAATTTTGCTTCTTGTCCATCCAGCTTGAGAGAACTGCTCTAGTTTCATTGCATGAAACTAAAGGACTGCTTGCAGGCTATGGGAATCAGCAGGTTCTATTTAATATCTAAGCCCTAAAACTGACATTAAGTAAAATGTAGGATAGAGATTATCCGGATTAACCACTGATTCACACATACAGATAATTAACTTTTCCAGGTAACTGATTTTGGCATATCCAAGAGGTAGATCATAGGAAATAATATACAATATTTGATTCCAAGAAGCTGAAAACCTTGGAGAGAGGAAAGACAAAACGAGAACACTGAATCTTCCTGTTGATTAGCATTTGATTACAAATATTTCACTTTTTCAAGTGAATGCAACTAAGCTGAAATCAATTAAAATTACCAAAATTTTGTTTTAATATTTTTAAGCATAATGAAGCAAATACCAGATTGTTCCTTAAGATTCATCAAATTGGTATGTGAATGCACATATAAAATAATACTCATTCACAAAGCCTATACTTAAGTAATGAAGTAGATGGTTTTTCTAATTCAGTAAACTTAATTGTACAATTTTCATGCATGAGAGTTTCTCAGTCTTTGCACTGTTCACATTTTGTGCCAGCTAATTATTTACTGTGAGGGGTTGTCCTATAGGAAGTTTGGCAGCAACCCTGACCTCTACGCATTAAATGCTAGTAGCATTCCCCGTAGTCACAACAATCAAAAATGTCTCCAGACATTCCTTAATGTCCCCTGGTGGGCAAAACTACCCATAGTAAAGAATCACTGCTCCACATAAATGATAAGTATCATGGGAGGCACAAAACCCAACAAAGCATGGTACCAGTCCTGAGTTATTCAAGAACATCATTACTCTACTTTCACATTTTCTTATATTTAACAAGAAGTATACAATCAACCATATTCAAAATTAAGTCTCTTATGGAAATGTAGTTATAAAATATTAATGTTGGGTGCAAAAGACTAACACACACATTAGAAACTAGAAGACTTAAAATGGAAAGCTAATGTAAAATTGTTCCTTTGCAAAATATGGAATCTTCTTCCAAAATAAATGAAATTAAATAATACACATGCTAATTTGGGTATGAGAAAAAATGGAGTTATTTTCCTTTTTAAAAGGTTATAACTAGAGCCAGTAAAATGTCATCAGGCTAACTATAGTTCACTATGTACTCAATGATTGATTATTAAATTTATGGATTATTCAAGATTTTTCTTTTCTTTCTTCCTCTCACTGCTTTTTTAGCCAATCCATCTCTTTGAAGTACCTCCCACTGAAAAAGGTCAAGGTAAATAAAAGGACCCACAATTGAAACAAGGTAAGCTAATAAGTTTAGATTAGAAGTGTTATTGATCAAATGGAGAAATAATGTGGCATAAAAAATATTACAACAAAATCTAGGTTACACCTTCAAATTTCAACTACCTCCAAACCTGATATACAAGTAATGAAAAGTAAACTGACTGCAATTCTTTATTTGAATGATAGATGGATTGACCATACAATCAACCTGACCACTTATAAAACTAACAGTGGAAGACAATAAGCTACACACGTTTTGAAAACAAAACAAAACAAAACAAAAAAACACAAATACAGCATATTGTCACCATTATTCTAACTTATATTAAGTAGTGGTTATACAGCATCATAAGAATCATTTACTGATTTGTAACTATGTCCATCTTTCAGGAAAACACAAGAAGACAGGTGAGATGAAACAGAGTCAAGAGTTTCATTCTTGCTCTGCAACAAATCATGTGATCTAAGGCAAGCAAATTAACCTCTCTTGACCATAGTTTTTGCATCTATAAAGGAGACCAGACTAAGTACATTAACAGAGCAAAGATAATATAAACTAAACTACCCATAAGATCCCTAACCTTATTACTGCCCAGGAGTAGAGGTGGAGCCCAACCCTGTAAAGACAGAAGGCAGTAAGGAAGGCTTTCATATGGCTCTAAAGTCAATGTCTAATAAAATCTAAAGCCTGGAGAAAGAGGCATCCTATCTTTATCTCAAAGAGATAAGCCATACACACACACACACACACACACACACACAGAGAGAGAGAGAGAGAGAGAGAGAGAGAGAGAGAGAGAAAGTGCTACGTCCAAAAGGAATCCACAAAATTTCCTAACTCTTGAGATAGCCAATAGATTCTGCTTTCTTTTTAAAAGAGAAAAAACACTGCATCTAAAGACCAAAATCAATAAAAACCAGGCAACCAGGTCACCCTTCATTGGCCTCTAGTGCTTCTAATCTCTCCTTTACTGTGCAGTGGGTTTTTTTTTTTTTTGTTTTTTTTTTTTTTTTTGCCATAGATGAACCAATTTGTTGTACATTATTTGGCACTTTTCCATTTCAAGATTTGTAAATATTTTAACTGCTACTTTGAGTAAATCATTTAACGTAATAGCTGGGAAAGAAAACCTCTCTGTAAGTGGATACTATTATGATTATCATGAATGTAGGTTTGCATCTTAAACTAGAGCATAAGCAGCTTGAAACCTAGGTCTATGTCTTCTGAATCTTTTTATTTCCCTTTCAGTGCCAAGTACACTTGTACAATAAGCATAATTCTCTCTATTTCTTTCTCTCTCTTTCTCTCTCTCTCTCTCTCTCACACACACACACACACAACTTTCACCAAAACACCATTTAAATTCTTAAAATGGTTCACTCATGTTTTCCCAAAAGACAGAACATTCAATCACGAAAAACCAGTTTAGCATAGCCCTTCTAACATATAGTCTTCAAATCAACTGTTCAAAGGAAAAAAAAAAAAAAAACACAGAAGAAACAAGCGGAGTTAGTAACTAATATTTCAGTGCTCGCCTGCATTTAGTAATATTGTCAACAACACAGAGCAGTGAATGCATCTCAACAGGATGGATTGAGGAAGGATGAAATGATAAATGCATGGTTCCAGTAGACTAGCACAGGGGCAATGATAATATAAGGTACGTAACTAGATTCACCTTTCTAAGTATAAATACATCAATCTTAATAGAAATGAAGGGGTAAAAATAAATTAGTCTCATGGTAGGCAAATCAGAAAGCAAACGTTATTTGTAACCTTTAGGTCACCTCAACCTTTTTGCTGTATCTTCTGAATATAGGAAAGCTATGATTTGATTTACATCATAAATTCAGCAACAGACAGATTGCCTTTTCTGTGTGAGGAAACAATGCCTGCAGTCACCATGCATTTTCATGTATGCAGCTGTGACCCCAGTGCTTTCAGAAGCATAGCATAGCACTTACTACATCAAATATGCATTTTAAAAGCATTTCTCTACCTGCTCTGAATTTTGATTTGAAAGTATTGGTTAGAAGCAGAGGATTTTTTTTTAATCTCTCTCCAGATTCTAAGTTAAAAGATGCATAAAAAATTATTACAAAGATTCTACCATGACTGTTACTACAAAAACATTAATCAAGAAAAATAATTGTGAATTTCTATATAATAGTTCTGAATTGCTATAGCATAATTTTAAGACAAATGTATTTTTATCATTTTTACATACAGTCTTAGAAAAACAGCAAAAGCAATTTTAATTTTGACATTGTTAAATAATTACATTTTACCTTTGGGTCTGTAAGAGAGTGAATAAGATTTCTTTGAAAACATGCTTCATATTACAATGATTCTGTCTTCACACTGAACCTTTCACAGGATCTCTCTTTTGAGAGCCAATGTTTTTAAGGCAAAAGATGTCTACCAATGTCATAAGTCTAAAACTATTTTAAGAACAAGGTAATAGCTAAGGGGAACATATAAATACCTGAGAATCCAAAACCTTTCTTTTATGAAGTTATATGCCATGATCTCTCTCTCTCTAACACACACACACACACACACACACTCGAAAGACGGCAAATGGGTTAATAAGGCAAATCTTTAACATTTTTGTGGTCTTAAGGACACTTACAAGCAAATTGTCATATCAAGAATTAAATTATATCATTTACAATTAGAAGAAATATTGAAGCATTTTCTAGTGGCTGTTGTTAGCTGGAAGACTATACAATATGTGTAGCTTATTCTTCAGGACTGATTATAAATTCAGATGCAAATCCTATGTGATTAGAACCATAAACTGTAAACAAAGTCTTTCCTGGTAGGGAAGAGAAAAGATAAGAGGAAATGAAAACAGAAGCAAAATACGCAGCTAGACAAAAAGAATCAAAACTGCAAAGAGACAGATGGCCTTAGAAAGTATTATTGGCTGTGTTTCCCAGTGACTGCCCTAGCTTTTGTATCCTTAACTTGGCTGGGCTTTTGCCGGGTTAGATGTGACACTGATACTCTATTCCTTCCCATCTTTTTCCTCTGGATTTTTTGATAAAGAATTCCACAAGCTCTCTGAAATCACATGCAAAATTTTGAGCACAAATATGTGTTTAAATCCTAGGAGAAATCGCAAAACTTTTATGAAATTATCAAGTAAGGTCCAGACCAAGTCCCAAAACAGGTAAGGACCAATAAATTAAAGCCACATATATCTAAGGTAAATTACTATCGTTTAGCCTTTCTAAGTTCCTGCTTTCAAAACACCATAAAGATCATTTTCAAATAAAAAAGGGGGAGAGGTTTTATACAAGGGTCTTCAAAAAATTCATGGAAAGTATACAACTTTTTTTTATTTTGTTTTGTTTTTAAGATATTGAGACATAGACATTGACACAGAGAGAGAGAGACAGACAGACAACCAGCAAGAGCATTTATCAACTGGTCATTCTCCAAATGCCTACAACTGCCAGGGCTGGGCCAGGCCCACAAGCCAGGAAATCAATGCAGGTCTCCTATATGGGTAGCACCACCTGCTACTCCCCTGCATCTGCACTGGCAGGAAACTGGAATCAAGAGCCTGAGCCTAGACTTAAACCCACATACTCCAACATAGGATGCTGGCATCTTTACTGACATCTTAATTGCTAAGTCAAGCAGCCACCCATGCATTATCTTTTAATTTTATTTTTCCATGAATGTTTTGAAGTACCTTGTATGATATGTTATGTGCAGAACTGGTAGTTCCATGAGCATTTAATTTTTATAAATGCAAAAAATATAGCAATATATTCTATGGCTTCCAATCCTTTATAGCAGCTGACTACATAGTACCGATGATTTAATAATGTTGTCATGCTTACTTTATGTTAAGTAAAACTAAACATCTATATACCTCAGGAGATCCCTTTAAAATAATATTGAAATAAGCAGTCCCCTAAAAAACAAAAAGTTCACTTTGACAATAAAACCATATGATAAAAGTTTAATGGCTGATTTTTCAAGTGTTAGAGGATTCTTAGCAACCTCATTAAGGAAAACTAAAAAAAGACATATATGTTTTTCCTGATTTGTGGTAAGTAATAAACAGAGTACAAAAAATGGACTGTATATGAGCAAAATTGACATTCTGAGTTTTGACTATTGTTTATAGCCCTGTTCTATACTCTACAGGAACACTCGTGTTCCTACTTACTACTTATTGAATTCTTTATTTAGTGAGGGGTTAAGCTTATGATTATAAAGTAAATTGAAAGTATGTCATTGTAAAAATTAAAAGAAAAATAAAAAAAGGCGGTGTGAAGGTGGGAGTGAGGGAAATAGGGAGGTAACGTGGGACATTATCATTATGCTCTTCAAACTGTATATATGAAATACATGAAATTTGTTCCCTTTATGTACATAAAAAAGTTTAATAAAAAGAAACTAAATGTTATAATAAAATTTATATAAAAATGAAAAGCAATTACTAAAGATTTCTCTCATTAAAGACTAAGTTATTTTCAGTAACAACAAAAATACTTTACTTTCTAAATAAATCTAAAAGGCAAAAACACTAAAAATTCATTGTCAGTAACAAAAAATTTCCAGGATAAACGAAATATGGTATATCTATGCAGCAGACAAAAAGGAATGAAGTACTGGTACATGCCTCAACATAGATAAAACCTTGCAAAACTTCATAAAGTCAAAGAAGCCAGACATAAAAATGTGGTTGTGATTCCAACTATATGAAATAACCAGAAAAAGCAAATAAATAAAAACAGCTGGTAGTATTTTTCTAGGCGTTGAGAGTTGAGAGTATTAGGGAATGACTGATAATGGGTTTTTGGCTTCTTTGAGGGGTAATTAAATGTTCTGGAACTAAGTGGTAACAATGATTACATTGTGAATATCACTGACTGTACCCTTAAAAAGAGTGAATTATATGTATGTATATTTCAACAAAAAAGTATTAATGATATTCCAAACTCATATTAGCCACATACTATTTTAAATTGTCAAACTTTTTTAATTTTAGAAAAATTCATGTATCCTATGAAATAAGTGTTTTGTCAATAAATAAATATATTAATGTGGATTTCCCTAAGAAAATAATTTCCACTCAGAACTTCATTTATCCTCTCAGTATCCCTAAATTGATAGATCAGCTGTCATTTCCACCAACTCGAAAACATAACTCTATCTCTCCACCAAAAAATGTGAAGGGAGCAGTGGAGTTAGAAAATCACCATGTTGTAGTCTTCACAGTGAAAACTATGTGGAGATAATCAGCTTAATGAGTAGTACAATAGTTGTGTGGTTTTGGTGTCTTCCCCACAGAATGCTTTTTAGTTACAACATGAAAGTGATAGCTGTACAGTAGCCAAGCCACCTGGACTAGGGATCAAAATTTACAGCTTCAGTGAGGCACCAGAAGTACATTGCTGCCTCTAGACGGGGTAACCTCAGAAGGACACAGCCTCATATACATAGCATTTACAGATGCCGGTACCTGGAAACACAGGAAAGGAGGAGAAACAATCACAGATTTTAAAAGACCAAAGGCAACATGTGATTCTAAACTAGATTCTATAGATTAAAACTTTAAAAAAAAAAAGAAAAGAAAAATTCATGTGAGGACATTACTACTGAAACAGTTGCCAAAACTGGAATATAACAAAGCAAAGATGGCAGTGTAAAACCACATAAATATAAGGGTAAATGGTATATAGGAATATATTGTACCATTCTTGGAACTGTTGTGGAATTTTAAAAGTATTTCAAGATAAGTTTAAAAGAAAAACCTCGAGTGACTTCCAAAGACTCTAAATCAAACCCAGTCTTTACCATGGCCTTCCATAGTCCATGCCCCCCTTTCCTCTCTCTCCCTTGAACACTGAATTCCAGCCACTGCACTTTCTATTAGTCCACTAGCACTCTAAGGTATTTCACACAATAGCACCAGGCACTAGAGGCACTCTTTCTGTGCTCATGTGGCTAGCTAGCTCCATGCCCTCCTCTGAAATGGGTAACAGAAAATGCACAGTTTAGTGCTTAGCAAAAAAAAAAAAAAAAAGCCATAAAAATTTAAACGGGAGGTGCATGCTTGTTATCCACGATCACAAACTGGCCCTTGATCACTGATATCAGTATAGTTGGACCTCTGTATTCATGCAGATTCAACCAACTGTGGATCAAAAATAGCTGGGGAAAAAAGATGTATCTGTGCTAAACATGAAAAGGCATTTTTTCTTGTCATTATTCCCTAAGCAAGACAACATAACCACTATTTTCAAAGCATTTACATCATATTAGGTATAATAAGGAATCTAGAGAAGATTTATAATACACAGGAAGAGGTATATAGATTCACTTCAAACACTATGCCATTTTCTATAAAGGTCTTGAGCATTCACAAATTTTAGCATCTTGAAGGTCCTGGAATATGATTGTATTTATCTTGGGCTTTCTCTTGCTTTTCTTTATTTGATGACTCCAAGGGATAAATAAGTTTGCCTTGAGTGATAAGTAAAAGAATCTGTGCAGATTACAAAGCATCTTAGCCTTTGGGACACATATTTTTTAAGTTCTTAAAATTAATTCATTATCCAAATAAATCATATGGCACCACACAAATGGATGAACAAATAGATATCTATAGTATACAACTTTAACTACTTAGGGTACCATTATCCAAAAGTATTGGCCTAATCACCTACATAAGAGCATACCATCTACCAAAAACATTTAATATTCCCTTCTTTCAGAAAGCACAGCTTGATGTTGATCAAACCAAACTTTCCTATGAATAAGATTCTTAACATTTGATATTTGTGCATGTCAGCCACTGTCTGGCACATCAGAATGATGCATGAATTCTGGAACAAGCAGTTACTGCTCATGAATTCACAGCTATTTCCTCACTTTAGCTGAGGAAGAGACATCTTTAAAAGATTGCTATAATATGAATATGCAGAGAAAAATTAAAAGTACATGATAAAATTTCAAGGGGAAAACTGGCAGTATTACAAAGCCAATGAGAAACTGAACCTCTAATAATTCACAACTCATAAAAATGTCCTTAGTCATCATTGCAACCAAAATATCACCCCAACCTTTAGTCTCTGCCCCAGTTCTTGTATGATCAATATTAGAAAATACTTAAGCAACTTAGTCAGATGTAAGAGTGTTATAGAAAAGTGGGGGTTCTAGCTAGCCAAAAAGAAATTCAGAGCCAACAGAAGGGGAATGAATAAAAGGAAGTCTGTACTAAAGATATCTCAGTAGCACGCTAAAAAGAAAAAACATTATTAGCATAAAAATTGATCACAAGTAGAAAAGGGCTTCTAAAGTTCTTAAAAATAGTTAATTAAACAAAGATCACAAACTTGTTGCCCACGGATTGCACTCTGTGAGCAGATGTGTTTTGTCTGCCAGCCCTGTATTTGAGAAAATTTGAATTGGTTGCCAGCATTTAGTCAGGAGATTTCACATAACAATATTATTTATATTGAAAGACCTAAAGTCTGGCAACAGTTTGGCGCCAACTTGCTTCACTGCAACATTTGGGTAGCAGTCCTCCACCCTACCTATACACTGAAGATTACACAGGAAGGTTTGGGGGGGGGGGGGGACAGCACCTGAGGTTGAAGCTCCTGTCATTCTGAGTAGAACCCAGGTACCTGTCTATTTAAACGTGTCTCTGAGCATTCTAACAAGGATCCAGAGTTGAGATTCATAAGCCTACAGTTTTACATTTGGCATACACTCTTCAGTTAATCAGAGCAGCCAAATACACCACATTTTTCTTCCAGTCAGCCCATCCTCAATGGTACTGGGAGTTGCAAACCCATTTAATATCCCCCATTTAATCTTATTTAAACCACAGAGCTAAACAAAATACTGCCTAGGAAAGAGGGTCCAGTTCAGCAATATGAAATTTATTAGCTATAAACACTCTAAACCAACTTTACTCAAAGTGTGGTCCACAGAATATCTGCACACAAATCCTTGCTAAAACACAGATTTGCAAATCATGTTCCAGTCATACACATCAAAATCTCTAAGGATAAGCTCCTTAAACACAGTATACAATGAAAACCAGTGTCAGTTTCTAAGGGGATATTCAGGACTCTCTTCTCTACCTCTGACAACCATTCACCCACCACCTGACCATGAAGAACACTAACATGTGTTGGACCACACTACTGTTTCATAGGACAAATCAGTGAGGTTTAAGTCTCTTACATTTTCTCTCTTCCATCCACATGTAGCTTACTCTCTTTGGATCAATTCTCCCTTAGAATTGCTCTTTCATCATGCTCTTAGCCTCTCTATTGTCCACAATAGACATAGTAAAACACACTTGGTACCTTCATGTCTAGGAACATATAGACTTCTTGCTTCCCAAATAGGGAACAGAGGGAAGGAAGCATAATTAAAACACTAAAGATGCCTTTTTTTTCAGCTCCAGAAGAATCATTGCAGCTCATCTTTAGTGCCCATATATTGCTCTCAGGGACTGAAACAATATTTTTCAAGTACGACCCATAAATTATCTATATCCATATTACCAAGCAACTGGATAAACCTGCCTGCTGTATCCTGAGTCTCACCCAAAAAAAGCTTGTTGAATGAATAAGAGTCTTTTTCAAGAGGAACTCTAAGAAACTGTATTCTTAACAAGCTCCCCAGGTAGTTTTTATGCATGAAAAGTTTGAGAACCAGTAAGCTATAGGTATAACAAAAAGAATACCCCCCTCTAGAGCTCCTTCAGGAAATTCACAAGGGCATAGAGAAGCCACTGGCTAATGCTTCTGGTGTTCACAGCTGTCTCTACTCCCATAGTAGCACTTAAGCAATTCAGTACAGCTCCATGTAAAACAACCACATATTCTTTTTTAGTGTAACTCAAATTAACCAAAAAGAAGAAAAACAAGTGAGAAATACTTAAATCCCACTGTACACTAGCAGCGTTTAATCCTATAAAAATACAGATTAGCTTCAAGTCCAGAAAGCTTACAATTATTTGTCATACTACTTCTATTTTAAATTAATCCTACAGGATACCCAGCAAATACCTCTCAATGGAGTTCCAAGACTCTCCTATCCCTTTTATGCTTTCATACACAGCCTTTCCAAGGCTGCATGATATTGCTAACCAACATGTGGCAAAGAAGGCTCTAAAACAGTATGACAATTTTATGCTTGACTCAGGTAATCATAGCCCTCTTGAGGGGAATCTGCTCTTCAGGCTCACCTCTCCACTATTTCTGCCATCCACAATCCCCCCTGGAGGAACTGACAGCTCTTACACACTCGATTACACTCTACTGATTTATAGTGCCAAACAGCCATTCACATAAGGGCTCTCCATAAACATTACCGGATTATGCCAACTCAGGTGATTGATTCTGGACCTCTTAATGTGCCACCTTTCTCAAGAGAAACCTTATGTATCCAATTCTTTTCAGCTCCTCGGATAAGGCACACTATCACACCTCACACCTACTGCCTTTTCAAAACAAGACTGAAGTTAGGAGGCAATGAACTATAAAAAGGAAAACAGGTGAAAGCATTAGCAATGACTGAGGACAAAGAATATGAAAATTAAAGTAAACCTAATTCTTCTGCATGACCAAATACCTTCCTCTTATCATCACTGAAGCTACTGTTTCTTAAACTTTAGGGTGCCTGTGAATTATCTCAAAAATTATTCTAAAATGCACGCTCTCATTCAGACAGTCTGAGATGCAGTTCATGATGCTGCCTTCCTAACAAGCTCCCAAACACTGGTGACATAGTTGTTCTACCACTCAAGGTGGTGGTTGCAACAGTATCAGCTTCAGCGTCACCTTGCAGCTTGTTAGGGCTCTTAAGCCCACCCCAGGCCCAAGAAGAGCAAATCTACAGTTCAGTAAGACCAGTTCAGTTGATGAGTTCACACATTAGACAGCAGCTACCATGATCTTGTATTGGTTGTGAATCAAATTCACCTGGGACCTTTAAAAAATACCAGACCTCACAGCAAAGATTCTGATTCAATTGGTCTGGGATATTTAATTGTTCCCATGTTTGTTTGTTTCTAAGCATACCCGGGTGGTTCTAATAAGCAGCTAGTGTTGAGACCCAATGATTAAAAATACCCCACTGGGTAGGAGGAAATATAGAGTGACTGTTAATGGGTGAGGAATTTCTTTAGGGAATAATGAAAATGTTCTAAGATTGATTATGGTGATGGTTGCATAACTCTGTAAATGTACCAAAAACCATTAAATTGTACACTTTAACTGAATCAATCATACAGTATGTGAATTATATCTCAATAAAACTATTACATAAAAATTAAATTAAAATTTCAATAGCTTCCTATTTAAAAATAAAAAATAGCCTCCTTTGAACAATAATATGGAATTTGTTTCTATCCTGGAACCTGGCCCAAGAGTTTGAACTTCTTTTAAAAAGGGGGGAAAAAGTATTAGGAGCTGCTCATCTACTATGCAGGTTCAATTTTGGCCAAAGCAATAGATGAAGAAGAAATCTGAAATTAAAACCTTGAATCTCAAAGAATACCAAAGCATTAAAAAGAAAAACATACTTAACAATTTGGAACACTTTGCACATCCCAAGTTCCCATATTATTTTCAAATAAATAATTCTCTTTCTGCTTACCCTATTTAAAAGTAAAGCAGTGGGTGCAATCTATTACATTCTTCAAGGAAAACAATTTCCTAGGGCTAGCACTATGGTACAGTAAGTTAAGCTGCCAACTGCAACACCAACATCCCATACAACCTGATGGTTCAAGTCTCTGCTGTTTGGCTTCTGATCCAGTGCCTTGTTAATGTACCTGAGAAAGAAGCAAAAGGTGGCCCACAGGCTTGGGCCCATGCCACCCATATAGACCCGGATGTTTTTCCTGCTCCTGACTTCAGTCTGGCCCAACCCTAGCAACTGTAGCCATTTGAGGAGTCAACCAACAGATGGAATATCTCTCTCCCTCTTTCTCTCTCTTTCTCTCTTTCTCATTCCGTAACTCAAACAAATAAATGTAAAAAACTTTCGTGTGTTTGAAGATATTTGCAAAGCATGCTAAAATATATAAAATGTAAATCTGACCTTGTTTAAAAATGCACTTTAAATAAATCTAAAAATATATACATAGCCCAAGAAACTCTCAATAATGTATTAAAGAAAATAAGAGATCATAAATAGCACTAAAATTAAAGATCATGGTACTATATGAGATACTATTAACATTATCAAAAGGAAAGCACTACAAATATAGATAGTAGGTACCACTCTGTATTTTGGATGCTCACAGCTTCCCACAGGTGTAGAGTAAAATGGCTGAAACTACAGGTGTCATAGGCTCAAATCACTGATGGATCACAAGCAACATGAATTATTCTCTCTATTGGATCATAACAGCTCATGTAAGCCACCCCCCATGAAATAATGCCCTGTTTTGGATCCCATGGTCTCATTCTTTCAAAGCAGATACATCACCTAACAGAGTTTCTAGAACAAAATAAACTGGTTGCCTGCATCTTCCAGGTCTTCTGCTAAACTAAGGACTTTCCTCTCTTAAGAAATGACTCCCTGGACCTTTAAGACAATGAGTAAGCATATTTTCACAAGGGAGTATGATGCCTTCCCTTGTCCATCACTCCACCATAAAACCCAAAGTATTTTACAATTATTTCTGCTATGTGTGTTTTTTCTAAATAATTCTACCTTATTACATTCTACAGGTGACAAAGAAAAGGCAAATCAACACTCCTAACAAGTCAGTATGGGTAGTAATGCTTGCAAAGTGCCCTATTATTTTTTTATAGAAAGGAAGTTAACCTCCAAAATAAGTACATTTGCTCAATGGACTCTACAATTTCCATAGTACTGGACTATAGGTACATATTCTAGAGAAAAAAGAAAGACTTAGACTTTGCATAACAAATTTCAATTCCAAAGAAGCCATCCTAAAACCCAACTGACAATATTTAGCATGTTGTTAACTTTATCTCATTCCTCTGAGTTTTTAAAACACTAAATTCCTTTTGGAGTGAACTTGCCACTAAGAGAAAGTGGGTCAGGGGTCAGTCAGACTAAAGATTCCCAATCATGATATACATATCCTCCTGAATTTAATAACAAATTCTTAATAGATCATCATGTCTCAGCTCATAACTTAGTTATCCATCCATTCTTTCCTTAGAAAGATACAAAAAAAGGCTTACCTAATAGTATAGACACCCTGAATATTCTTCTCACCACCTTCTCCTTCCTTAACAGCTTGCATTTGTAATAATTTCATAATAGCTTTTATCAAGCCATGTGTATTCCTATAAAAAAATACAACACGTTAAATGTTAGACATGAAGTGAAAAATCCTTTTGTTAAAAAAATATATTTATGTACTTATTTGAAAGTCAGCTTTACACAGAGGAGAGGCAGAGAGAGAGACATAGAGGTCTTCCATCCAATGGTTCACTCCCCAGATGGCCACAATGTCTGGAGCTGTGCCGATCCGACGCCAGGAGCCAGGAGCTTCTTCCTGGTCTCCCATGTGGATGCAGGGGCCCAAAGACTTGGGCCATCTTCTACTGCTTTCCCAGGCCATAGCAGAGAGCTGGACAGGAAGTGGAGCAGCCGGGTCTCGAATCAGCACCCATATGGGATGCCGGCACTTCAGGCCAGGGCATTAACCCACTGCGCCATAGCACCGGCCCCATGAAGTGAAAATTCTAACCAGGTGCTTAATGCTACTGCTGTTAAGTAACTGAACATTTGCCAACCACATTGAACAGTAGCCACCCAAAGGCACTCGGCTCATTCCACAGCACATATCCAACACATAAAAAGGAGGAGAAATGGAGCTGAAGAATCAAACCTCCAACCCATCAATCATCTCCCTACATCCTATTGGGGGAAAATCACCCAGAAAAAAAACACAAACATTAGCCCACATAATTTCAGGCAGTGACCACATCAGTTAATCCTACTGAATGATCAAGTCTTTCATTTATAAATATTAGCAGACCATGAAAAATAACCAGACATATGAAATAGATCAGTGATACAAAAAAAATGAGCCAGGGGACCAGTCAGAGTAAATTATCTCCATGAAAACAGAATTAATGGAAGAGGAAACAGCACTTTAAATTTTTCTCTTATTTTCTGTAAGTGGTAGGAGGATAATATATCAAAAAGAAAACCAGCCTACATTTTTTAAACAAGAATCTCCCTAGGAGCTGGAAAGAAATACTAGAAATAAAACAAAAAAAAATTTGTTCAACAAAAAAGTAATTATTTTTGAATTATGGTTGTGAATATTTATTGAGCATCTACTGTGAACTAAGCAATCTCCTAAATGCTTAATACATATTGTCATTTATCATTCAAAACATACTTGATTATAAATAAATGTTAACTTTTAGTTAGGACAAGACATGAGTTTAGAATCATTTCCGGTATTTAGGTGAAATGTTACTGAGTGTATTTTTCTAATAGCATTTCAAGTTTTCCAGCTGACAACCAGCAGGTATATCTGCACTATCCAACACAATAGCCAATATCCACACATGGCTACTGAGCATCAGTAATAGGGCCAGTCCAAATAGAGAGGTGCTATAAGCATAAAACACATGCTGGTTTTAAAAGACTTGAGACATAAGAAAGAATGTAAAATATCACATGTAATTTTGTGTATTGGTTATATGTTAAAATAATATTTTTTGATATATTGGGCTACATAAACACTTAATTAAAATTAGCACCATCTGTTTCTTTTTACTCTTTTAATGTGGCTACTAGAAAATTCTGGTTAACATATGTGGCTTGCATTGGGGTTCATGTTGTACTTCCATTTCATTGCACTGCTGCAGACACTCACATGGTTTAGTTCCTAAGAAGATTCCCTAGGAAATATGGAGGTTTTTCTTGCAGTCTAAACATTTTCCAGTTTTATGTTTTCTCTTTCATATGGATGCTCTTATGACCATGTAGTATAGATTCACAGATGAGTCTTCTGTGACAGATTTCACACATGTATGGTTTCACCTCTCACGTTGTTTTGAAGGATAAATTAAAATATACGTGAAGTATCAATTGTTTTTTCAATATTTATACATACAATTGTACAATAAAGATTATAACTTTCTTCCCACATTACAAATAGGTTTTGTGAGTACTTTGTTAGTTAATGAATATGAAGCCTACAGTCTGACTAAAACTCACCTCAAATACACCCAAAAAAAAAAAAAACAGTATTTTCCATCTCTGCTTATAAAACCCTCTTTTCTTGTTTTCAAGCCTTTATCAGTCTACCTGAAATCTATTCTTGAAAAACTAAAAGGTGGTTATCAAATTCTGTGTGATTGCAGAGAGATGATAGCAGTTTGAATAATGCCAAAAATAAAAGTCTTGAATTATAAGAATACATAATCATTGGAGAAACAAGTATAAGACAGGATAGCAGAAAATTAAACTGCACTAAAATCTTCAAACTTAAAAAGCTACCAAGATCTAGGCAACATTTCTAAAGAAAATAATTTCTGACACCTCAAATCCAAAAATAAGTGGCAAATTCTATGAACCCTTAGATTTTATAAACACAAAATCTGTAAAATAAAGAACATTAGACTGACATCAATTCTAATTTGGTGCCAGAATTCTCACCTGAAAAACTGAAAAAAGAATGTATATGGACTGACCGGCACTGTGCACAGTAGGTTAAGCCTCTGCCTGCAGGGCTGGCATCCCATAAGGCAGAGTTACAGACAGGGAAAGAGAGAAAAAACAGAGCCCTTCCATCTGCCAACTTACTCCCCAAATGGATGCAACAGCTGAGCAGGGCTGATCCAAAGCCAGGAAACAAGAGCTTCTTCTGAGTCTCCCACATGGGTTCAGAGGCCCAAGCACTTGGCCCATCTTCCACTGCTTTCCCAAGCCATTAGCAGGGAGCTGAATCAGAAGTGGAACAGCCAGGTACTCAAACTACATCCATATGGGATTCCAGCACCGCAGGCTGAGGCTTAACCTACTACTCTAGAGTGCCAACCCTAAGAAATATTTTCATATATAATAGTTTAAAATTTTTTTTGTGAAGTTCTCCAGTTAAAAGATATTGTATGGGCTGGCGCCATGGCTCAATAGGCTAATCCTCCACCTTGCGGCACCGGCACAAAGGGGTTCTAGTCCCAGTCGGGGCAACGGATTCTGTCCCAGTTGCCCCTCTTCCAGGCCAGCTCTCTGCTGTGGCCCGGGAGTGCAGTGGAGGATGGCCCAAGTCCTTGGGCCCTGCACCCCATGGGAGACCAGGAGAAGCACCTGGCTCCTGGCTTCGGATCAGCGCGGTGCACCAGCCACAGTGCGCCAGCTGCAGCGGCCATTGAGGGGTGAACCAACGGAAAATGGAAGACCTTTCTCTCTGTCTCTCTCATTGTCCACTCTGCCTGTCAAAAAAAAAAAAAAAAATATATATATATATATATATATATATATATATATAATGTATGAAAAATCTGAGGGGCCGGTGCTGTGGTGCAGCAGGTTAAAACCTGGCCTGAAGTGCCAGCATCCCATATGGGCGCTGATTCTAGTCCCAGCTACTCTTCATTTTTTTTTTTTTTTTTTTGACAGGCAGAGTGGACAGTGAGAGAGAGACAGAGAGAAAGGTCTTCCTTTGCTGTTGGTTCACCCTCCAATGGCCACCACGGCCAGCGCACTGTGGCCGGCACACTGCGCCAATCTGAAGCCAGGAGCCAGGTGCTTCTCCTGGTCTCCCATGGGGTGCAGGGCCCAAGCACTTGGGCCATCCTCCACTGTACTCCCTGGGCCACAGCAGAGAGCTGGCCTGGAAGGGGGGCAACCGGGACAGAATCCGGCGCCCTGACTGGGACTAGAACCTGGTGTGCCGGTGCCACAGGCGGAGGATTAGCCTATTGAGCCGCGGCGCCGGCCCCAGCTACTCTTCTTCCAATCCAGTCAGTAAATAAAAGAGCTAGGCTGAAGCCAGGAGCCAGAAAATTCATCCAGGTCTCCCACTTGGGTGGCAGGGGGCCCAAGTACTTGGGTCATATTGTGCTTTCTTCTCAGGGGCATAAGCAGGGAGTTTGATTAGAAGTGGGGTAACCAGGACTTGAACTGGCACTCTGATATGGGATGCTGGCACCACAAGTGGCAGCACAGCCTGCTGTGCTACAATGCTGGTCACTCATCCTTTCTTGAAATGAATTATCTACTTGTAAAATGATTATTTCCATGGGGCATCTCTCCATAAACTTAAATAAAATTAAATATCAATGATTTCGCAGGCGCTGCAGCTCACTAGGCTAATCCTCCACCTTAACGGCACCGGCACACCGGGTTCTAGTCCCGGTCGGGGCGCCGGATTCTGTCCCGGTTGCCCCCCTTCCAGGCCAGCTCTCTGCTGTGGCCCGGGAATGCAGTGGAGGGAATGCACCCGCATGGGAGACCAGGATAAGTACCTGGCTCCTGCCATCGGATCAGTGCGCTGCTCAGGCCACAGAGCGCCAGCCGCGGCGGCCATTGGAGTGTGAACCAACGGCAAAGGAAGGCCTTTCTCTCTGTCTCTCTCACTGTCCACTCTGCCTGTCAAAAAAAAAAAAAAAAAAATCAATGATTTCACCATTCTTCCACCCAGATTTCACCACAAGTTGAAGTTTTTTTTGCTTCCATATTAGCACAATTCATGTTGCCATGAAAGGACATCTTCTCAAACTGATGTCCTATCCTTCTTAGTGCCTCAAACCAGATCCTGTTTAGACATACTCTAAGTTAGTATGAGTTTATTTTGGTGACAAAAAAAAAAAAAAAATGAAATCCATGCATTTTTTTCAAAAAACACATTTCCATGAACTTTTTGAAGACCCTTCAAGCATGATAAATGAAGGGTTAATATCCATGAAACAAGAAAACAACAAAATAAAAATAATCTCAGGAGAGAAAAATGAGAGAATATAGATATGCAAATCACAGAAGAATAAAAATTCACAATATCCAGATTTGATGAGAATGGGGAAATTAAGCACTTCCATGTTGACAATACATTGGTTCAGCCTTGATGAAGAACAATTTAGCAGTATCTATGAAAATTTTAAGTGAACATACACTTTTTTCTATAAATTCCACTTCTAGGAATGCATCCTATACAATTATGCTTACATATACTGCAGATGCTATTACACCACATTTTGCTATCTTAAAAAAAATGGAAAAGAGAAAATACATGTTTGCCAATAAGAAAATGATTAAAATATAACACAATTGTATTACAGAACACTCTGCAGTTGTTAACAAGGATGGAAACAGATGTGTCTACGCAATGATATAGAAGGATTCCATCACACATTAAATTGGAAAACAGTTGGAGTGTATGTGCATACAAATGCTTTTTTAAAGGTCTACAAATGGGATTGCAATTTCACTCAAGTTCCTTGGTCTCTAATTCCATGTACCTGGATCTGACTTTAGATTACTCTAACGTTCCTCTCTATCTTGGGGGAAACCAAAACCATGATTTAGAGCAACCTGTGAGACACTTCCTATCCTGAAAGCTTCCTAATCCCACAATGTCCTGTTCATCAGGACCCAATTTAAAAAAAAAAAAAAAAAAAAAAAGATTTGTTTTTATTAAAAAAAAGAAAAATATTTTTTGTTGCTTTTTTTTTTAACTTTTATTTAATGAATATAAATTTCCAAAGTATGATTTATGGATTACAATGCCATCTCACTATTCCAAGTGATCAATTTCAGTTCACAATTGATCATAATGAAAGGACTAAGAGTCAAAGGGAGCACATAAACAAGTCTAGTACCTGCTAACACTAACCGATAGAATAAATAAAGGGGAGAGTGATCCAACATGGGAAGTGAGATACTCAGCAGACTCATAGAATGGCAGATGTCCTAAATAGCACTCTGGCCTCAGAATCAGCCCTAAAGGCATTCAGATCTGGCTGAAAAGCCCATGAGAGTATTTCAGGCATGGAAAAATATTTTTAGAAGAAGTTCTACCCCTTATTACTTTCACTATCTTAAAGTGCTACTTTCCACGAGTAGGCACACCATTTTTAAAAATTAGTTTAAAAAAATGAAAGGTTTATAATTTCAAGGTGAAGAAAGACTCTCTGAACACAAACAGAATTTTCAGCCTGACCTTCTGGATAGATGGTATGAGCTGAAATTTAAATACCCATAAATAATGAAATAACAAGTTATCTTTTATTTAGGACCTGTCTTCAGCCACAGTTTAGCATGGGCACAAAAATAAGTTGTTTAATTTGAGAAAGTGGGCTTCTGAGGAATATTTTCAGCAACTGGAATTAGCCTTTAGAAAAGCAGTCTTCATGAATGTGAGGTACACACAGGTATACAGAAGAGTTAATTAGCAAATCAAAGTAAGGACTTTAATCAGGGCAAAAAAGAGCTGATTAGATATTATGCCTATCTTATTCATAGTATAATGTGTTCAGGGGAATATCATTAACCAAAAAAAGCATATCTAGCTGCCTACTGGATACTCCCACTGCAGTATGTGTATTGTGCCTGATGTTCAACTTCTCCAAAATGGAAGACATGCTGTACTTGCACACCTGGGCTTCTAATGTTTCTTATCTATCAGTAGGGCAGACATCTTCACATTCCATCCACCTCAAACACCTCATCCCTAAAATATCTCACAAATCTATTTCCCCATCTCTACTGCAAGCAAACACCATCTCTCACCTGAACTAAGCAATACCCACCAAAATTAAACTAATCTCCTTCCTTGATCCATTCTATCTGTCTACCTCAAAAACCAATATTTTTAGTTTTATCTTCATACTTCATACTACAACAAAATCTATCTTTTTGGAGCCATGGATACCCACTAGATAAAACATTTAACGAGTATGTGTTTTGCACAACAATTAGGGAATCACTTAGGATGGCCCATATCCCATATGGGATGCCACTCCCATATGGGATTTCAAGTTCAAGTTCCATCTCTGCTCCGGATCCAGCTTTCTGCTAATGCACACCCTAGGAAAGCAGCAGATGATGAATCCAGTATTTGAGTCCCTGATACCCACATGGGAGATCCAGAGGGAGTTCCTGGATGTCTACAGCATCCAGGAAGTGAATCAGCACATAGAAGACCTCTCTCTGTCTCCATCTCTCTCTTTCAAATAAAATGAAAACAAATTAGAAAAAAAAAATGTTTTTAAATGCTTCAATAGATACCCTCTGCACCTAAGATAAAAATCAAAATCCTCTGAGGCCAGCATTCTGGCATAGAGGCAAAAGCCACCACCTGCAACACCAGCATCCCATATGGGTGCTGGTTCTGTGTCCCAGCTGCTCCACTTCTGATCCAGATCTCAGCTCATGGCCTGGGAAAAGCAGGGAAAGATGGCCCAAGTATCTGGGCCCCTGACACCCACATGGGAAACGTGTAAGAAGCTCCTGGCTCCTGGCTCAGCCTGGCCCAGCCCTGGCCATTGCGGCCATCTGGGTAGTGATCTAGCAGATGGAAGATTTCTCTCTCTCCTTCTCTGTCTCTCTGTAACTCTGACTTTCAAATAAATAAATTTTTAGGGGAAAAAAAAAAACCCAAATCTTCAATATTACCCATCATGGCCTGCATCATATGATGCCTACCTACCACCCCAGCTTCATGTCAAATGACTCTTCCCCTAGCTCTGAACATTCCTTCAATCTTCCTAGCAGCCATCTTCCTTCCTATGACAGGGACTTGGGATATGCTATTTCCTGTAACTGGAAAGTTCTGCCCTCTCATGTTTGCCTAGATAACTTCCATTCATTCTTAGCCTGATCCCAAGTGTTACTTTCTCAGGAAGGCTTTTCTTCACTGCCATGACTAAGTCAAGCCCTGATACTACAGGCATTCCCAGTACAATATACTTTGTCTGAATATAGTTTAATAGGTGACTATAGAACTCTGCAACTATGGTAATCTCTCTCTCTAAACCAAATGCCCCATGAGAGTATTAACTGTGTCTGCTTTGTGCACCATGATTTCACAGTACTTAGTATAGGATTATAGGAGATAATAAATATACTCAATCAATATGCTTAAGTCAGACAGACATTAATGGATACAGCTAAGGTACTGTATTGCTGAGCTCCACAGGTGATTGCTAGTTCTATAATAACATGATTTTGCATATGCACATTGAAATTAGACTATCTGATCTCTTTAATATTAAAATTCATCATCTGGTTTTTTACTAAGTAAATACAAATGGTATTACTGGTAATAAAATACCTCTCTTTCATTTCAGAGATCACACATTTAACAAGTGAGGGGATTATAAATACTTAGAAGGGCCAGCGCCAAGGCTCACTAGGCTAATCCTCCGCCTTGTGGCACCGGCACACCAGGTTCTAGTCCAGGTCGGGGCACCGGATTCTGTTCCGGTTGCCCCTCTTCCAGGCCAGCTCTCTGCTGTGGCCCGGGAAGGCAGTGGAGGATGGCCCAAGTCCTTGGGCCATGCACCCCATGGGAGACCAGGATAAGTACCTGGCTCCTGGCTTTGGATCAGCGCGGTGCGCCGGCTGCAGCGTGCTGGCCGCGCCGGCCTTTGGAGTGTGAACCAACGGCAAAGGAAGACCTTTCTCTCTGTCTCTCCCTCTCACTGTCTACTCTGCCAGTCAAAAAATAAATAAATAAAAATAAATAAATAAATAAATACTTAGAAGATAAAATTAATACAATATATTTATATTATCAAGCAACAAAACAGCACTATTGGGGAAAGCGAAGCAGTGGGTTTCTTTTGTTAGATTTTGTTGTTGTTGTTGGGTTTTCTTCATCTAACTCATCTCAATCCATATACTTACACTGTAAGATTCCTGGTAGAATAAGAAAAGTAAGATAGAAATAATCAAGTGAGATATAGAGAATTAATTGTCATGTTGAAGATTACCTACCATGTAGCTAAATCCATCAGTCTACAAATTAACTCCAAGATTGTCTCAAAAAAAAAAGTCTTTAAAACAGAGGGAAGATAATTAAGTCTCAAAAAAGTGGTTTAAGAAAAATAAAGAGGGAGAAAAGGACTAAAATAAATCAAGTATGGTGTTTTTTTATTTTTTTAAGATTTTTTTTTTTGCATTTATTTGAAAGAGTTATAGAAAGAGGTAGAGACAGAGAGAGAGAGAGAGAGAGAGAGAGAGAGAGGTAAGTCAGGAGCCAGGAGATTCCTCTGGGTCTCCCACATGTGCGCAGAGGCCTAAGGATTTGGGCTCTCCTCTACTGCTTTCCCAGACTATAGCTGAGAGCTGGATCGGAAAAGGAGCAGCCGAGACTCAAACTGGCTCCCATATGGGATGCTAGCATTGCAGTCAGTTGCTTAATCTGTTATGGTACAATGCTGGCCACCTCTATCTCCTTTTGAAGGGCTAAAAATAATGCTTCTTTGCTTTCAAGCTGACCCAAAATGAGGTACAAGTAAATACCATATTTGATCTGGATAAAATAAAAAAAGCTTGAGTTGAAGTAAATAACATGAGCATACCAAAAGGGAGCCAACCCTGGGTATCACGGAAACAACTGGTATAATTATGTCCCCGTTTCTTTTTAACTAGAAATTATTTCAGATCCCTATAAAGGATAATTGGTCAACCTTAACTATATTAAATCACCAGCAAATAAGAATTATTAAAAAAACAGATACATGATCAAACTTTTATAACTTCATTATAAAATTGATTGAGAAAAGACAGAGACAAAGAGATAAGAGAGGGAGAAAGCAGAAAAGCTCTGCTGATTAAATAAACTGCAAAAAAAAATGCTTCCTTTTTTTTTTTTAAAGATTTGTTTATTTATTTGAAAGGCAGAGTTACAGAGAGGCAGAGGCAGAGAGAGAGAGAGAGAAAAAAAAAAAGAGAGAGAGAGAGAGAAAGTCTTCCCATCTACTGGCTCACTCCCCAGATGGCAACAATGGCTGGAGCTGCCCCAGTCTGAAGCCAGGATCCAGGAGCTTCCTCCAGGTCTCCCACATGGGTGCAGGGGCCCAAGGACTTGGCCATTCTCTACTGCTTTCCCAGGCCACAACAGAGAGCTGGACTGGAAGTGGAGCAGCCAGGACTTGAACAGGTGCCCATATGGGATGTTGGCACTGCAGGCAACGGCTCTACCCACCATGCCCAGTGCCGGCTCCAACCAATGCTTAGTAAGAAACAAAATGTTATTGCGCCTTTGCTAGAGAAAGTTCTATATACTCATTTATCTTGTTAAGTACCAAAAAACAGCCAAAATTCTTCTGAAGCATTTTCCCATTACTGTGTTCAGTAACCATGGTTCTCAAGTCATCTAGAAACATCTTAGCATGAACATATGACTCTTAAAATGGAAGACTTTGTGACAAAAACAATACCTTCAACCAGATCAACAAACTTTAAAAGAAACAGGACAGAATGTCTTAGATGTGAAAAGTGGCTGGAATCACTTTTTTGGTTATGAGCTGTAAATTAAGAGACTGGCATTTTACGGCGCCGCGGCTCACTAGGCTAATCCTCCGCCTAGCGGCGCCGGCACACCGGGTTCTAGTCCCGGTTGGGGCGCCGGATTCTGTCCCGGCTGCCCCTCTTCCAGGCCAGCTCTCTGCTGTGGCCCGGGAGTGCAGTGGAGGATGGCCCAAGTGCTTGGGCCCTGCACCCCATGGGAGACCAGGAAAAGCACCTGGCTCCTGGCTCCTGCCATCGGATCAGCGCGGTGCGCCGGCCGCAGCGCGCCAGCCGCGGCGGCCATTGGAGGGTGAACCAACGGCAAAAGGAAGACCTTTCTCTCTGTCTCTCTCTCTCACTGTCCACTCTGCCTGTCAAAAAAAAAAAAGAGACTGGCATTTTAGAGAAAGAAAAAGGACTGAGGAGAAAACAAGGATACAGAAGATTTGGAAACAGATGTTCTAAAGGGAAAATTTAAAAGGATGAGATAGGGAAACAGGCATGACCTAGTAATTCTGTCAATTATATCAATACAGGTGATTTCAGAGAGTTGATGGAGAATGCATATTATGAAAAAACTATGCATGGATTTAAAAATTCTTTGCATTAAAGTAATATCTTTTAATTCCATTTTCCCACTTACTTTTCTAAATACCCTCCTATATATATATACACAGACCCAGAAACCATCTCCAATTTCATGAAGTAATATTCTTAACACCCCAGCTGCAGATTAAAGCATGCTATTTCCCCTAAGCCTTGGAAGAAAGCTCACAGAGGCACCCTTCCTTGATTCTTCTCCTGCCAAATAAAATAAAGAGAAAGAAGCTAAACAGCACAAAGCAGCTTCAATAATACAACAAAATATGAATAGAGTGTCTCCTCAGTTGGTAGCCATTTCCTGCATGATAAACAAAGCAATTAAGTTTCCCAAAGAACAAGACAATCAGTGAAAGAGAAGAGCCTTAGATAAGAGTCTTCTCAGTAAATTATCCTAAATCTTAACTCCAAATAGTTCTCAGAAACACTTTTTTAGCCATTGGACCTTCATCAATCCATAATCAAAGACTTTCTGAATTCAACAGCTTTAGTCAAGATCTACTACTGGAATTTTAATACCCTATGCAAGATTTCACTAAACAGTAGACTTTAGGAATCTCAGAAAATGTATGTCGATTACCCACATTCAGTATACTTTATATTCCAAAAATACAACAATTGCAGAGCCCTTCCCTGTTAAGAAGCATAAAAGTCACACAAATCAAGTGCTAGCACAGTTTATCTACAGCATAACCTTCCTACCAAACACATTTTTTAAAAGAAGGGGGTTAGGGAAAGCAGTTGAGCTGAAATTACAGGCTGTCATGACACCTCAATATTGCACACTGAACACCTGGTTCTACCGGAGAGTAAGATTTTTATTCATGATCCCGTTACTAAGCAACTGTAACAATGGCTGTGTGCACTTTCTATGCACTTTCTAGAAGCTAGGGCAGTTAAAGAGGATAAAAAAATCTAAAGAGAGGAAAAATAGGAAACTCATTGCTCTGGGAATCTTTTCCCTCACAATAAATTCAATGTAAAAACAAAGCAATCCAAACCAAAACAATCTAAACTCAAAAAAGGCAATTACTCAAAGGACAAGAAAAGTATATGCTACTATAGATCATTCATTTTAATTTCAGATTTGGTTAGTTTCAAAATTCACATTTAACTAGTGATAATGATTTCCTTACTGTTTCCTTTGTGGTCCCTTTCTTGCCTTCAACCTCCCTAGAGAAAAAAGTTGTGTGCTTTGTTTTTTTTTTTTTTTTTTTCATTTTTTTTTTTCAAATTTCTTTTACTGATTAAAAGAACATTTTAGAGGCCTTAAATCCGTTTCTTTGTTTACAGAAGCTATAAAAACTAGTTTGCAATTGTTTCATGTTGCCTCAGCTTTGAACCAAGAACACTCTAGGACATCAAACTATGCCTTTGAAGAGACCAGTCACTCAAACAGAGCCAGACACTTTCCCAGCCACTCCCCGCAGTTTAGACAACCAGAGCACTACAAATGTCAAGAGTTTTTCAAAGTTAGACTATACAATGTAGCAGGCTCTAAACCAACTCAGTTAAATTGTGAGCTGGGTTTCAGGTGGAAGGAATGCTTCTATGCTTATTCAAGGCAAGTTTATAGACCAGACCTGCAATGGGCCAGAGACCAGCTGATGTGTCTAGAAGAAAAGGCCTCTCTTGCTTTCCACTTTGTCTTTCTTTGAAGTGTTCAAAATCTGCAATGCTGAGGGAGTTCCACAAGCTACAATCTCTCTAAATATCTATTCTATATAAGTCTAGGCTGCTTTTTCACTGTTGGACTTTTCTCCCCACTCACCTCCCCCACCAGTTCCCTCCTAAATACCTAAAGGATATGCAGCTAGAAGATAAGCATAATGGAAAGTTAAAAAGTTTTATAATTATTTTTCTAAATCAAAGGTAAGCAGTCATGGTATGGCTCTGTTCCCCAGATACTCCTCCTAGACACCAATAAGCCTCTCTTTTAAGATGTCCAGAGACACATCGAAACTTAAATACTGGAAAAAGGAGACCCAAAGTGCCTCAAACTAAGTCATTCTTGCCAAGATAGAGATGGGTTTCTGTCTAAGTCTAAGATAATTCTCTAAGCAGCATTTGGAAGAGGAGGCTGCTTGGATCTTCTGGATTTAATTAGCTTGTTTCTTAAATTTGATTCTCATTTTGCTTTTTTGAAAAACAGTACAAAATATAATCTTTGTAATTGCTAAAAACCACAAAGCTCTGCTACTTGAAATAAAGCAAACGAAAAAAAATTTTTCTGACATACAAATAATTATTCCCTTTACTGACAACAATAAATACAATTTAGCACTTATATAACACGTTTTATAATAAAATGGATTCAAAAATTAAAATGAGAGCTGGTGTTGGTGCAAGCCACTGTTTAGGAAGCACACATTCCATACAGCAGTGTCTAGGTTTGAGGCCCCATTTCATTTTCAATCCTGTTTTTTACTAATGTTCACTCTGGGTGGCTCAAATACTTGGGTATCTGCTGCCCATGTGAGAGACCCAGAAGGAATTCCTGCTGCTGGCTTTGGCTTGGTTCAGCCATGGCTGGTGGGAGCATTTGGGGACAAACCAGCAAAAGGAAGATTCTCTGTGTGTGTGTGTGCATGTGTGTGTGTGTGTCATCCTTTCAAATGAATTTTTTAAATTTAGTTAAATTTAAATGGTTAAGCTCTCTGCTGTGTCCAGGAAGGCAGTGGAGGATGGCCCAAGTACTTGGGCCCCTGCACCTACACGAGAGACCAGGAAGAAGCACCTAGCTCCTGGCTTGGGATCAGCACAACGCTGGCCGCAGCGGTCATCTGGGAGGTGAACCAACTGAAGGAAGACCTTTCTCTCTGTTTCTCTCTCACTATCTAACTCTATCTGTCAAATAAATTAAAAAAAAAAAAATTTTTAAGTGGTTAGCTATGCTGTCTTCAACCTCCAGTAGCTACTAGTTTAGACAACATGAAATTTCTGTAAGAAGATTTTTAAAATATTTCCAGTATCCATGGTAAAATTCCTATATTTGCTTAAAATCAAGGCATTCTTCTGTATCATGGCCATATGTTTAAAAAACATTGAAAATGAATGGTTACCCATATATATAAAGTTATTTACTGAATATTTATTATTACTGCAAAAGATGAGAAACAATAAAGAATTGGTAATTAAAGCTCAATCATATAAAGAAATTATGCAGACATAATTGTAAGGCTTTTTTTTTTTAAGGAATGAGTTTTAAGATAATTTTTTTAGGACAGCTGCTCCGCTTCCTATACAGCCCCCTGCTAACGCACCTGGGAAAACAGCAGAGGATGGCCCAAGTCTTTGGGTCCCTGCCATCCATGTGTGAGACCCAGAAGAAGCTCCTGGCCCCTGGCATTGGCCTGTCCCAGCCCCAGCCATTGTGGCCATTATGGGTGTGAACCAGCAGATGGAAGGCCTGTCTCTCTCTCTCTCTCTCTCTCTCTCTCCCTCACTCCCTCCTTCTCTAGCTGTAACTCTGCCTTTCAATTTTTTTAAGATTTATTTATTTATTTGAGAGTCAGAGTTACAGAGAAGAGAGGCAGAGAGAGAGGTCTTCCATCTGATGGTTCACTGCCCCGATGGCCGCAATGGCTGGAACTGGGCCGATACAAAGCCAGGAACCAGGAGCTTCTTCTAGGTCTCCCGCGTGGGTGCTGGGGCCCAAGGACTTGGGCCATTTTCTACTGCTTTCCCAGGCCATAGCAGAGAGCTGGACAGGAAGTGGAGCAGTTGGCACTGCAGGCAGTGGCTTTAACTGCTACGCCACATCACCAGCCTTCAAATAAATTTTTAAAAATAAAATAAAATAAAATCTCGGAAGAAGAACACTACAGAAGAGGAGAGAGACTAGATGAAAAGTGGGGATTGGAGTACAGGCCAAATTATTTAGACTTGGCAAAAATGAGGACACATAGGTCAAGAACAATTGTTGAAACAAAAAGTATCTCATTCTCTAGGAGTACTTTTCAACAGTTGTTAACTGGTTCAAATAGCATCCTGTTTGAGCATCTTGGAATGAATAGGTCCATTTGATTCCTTGTGATTATATTACCCTCAGTCTGTGAACAAACTAAATATAGCCATACCAAAAAAATTTAAAAAATAAGAGATTATTAACTTGGAATAACCAGGGAGAAGACATTGCTAAATCACAAACCACTGTTTAAAGAAAGGAGTACAATTATTGTCTCATATACACACTAATGACAAGGGCTAGGTACCGCTATTCTAGTGCACAAATTATATCACTTTGGAAGTAGTCGTGCTTATAGACAACCTTCCTAAAATAAGACAAAAATTTACTTGCAACTTTGAATTTTAAACTACTAAGCTATTTTCTTCATTTAAAAATGACAAATTTAAGTGGAGCTCCTAAGTACTGCAAATGACCCAAAATTCCAAAACTTAAATTAGCAGCATTTTGCCACAACATTTTAAGGGAAAGAAAAACAACTAGCAATTGAGGTGAATGTTGACCTTCAATAGAGAACCAGTGAAGTTTAGGGAATCAATTTTTTTCATAAAGCCTTAATTGCTAACTGATCAAACATGAAAGCAAGAGTACCTGGTTGATGGAATCAGGTTGAGTATCCCATTGAGAACATAGCTGAACTCTGCATGATCCTGAGCGACAAGCGCTACCAGACCTTCACAGCAGGCTGTTCGAACCACTACATTCTCACTGCAACACTTCTCCCACAGTAAGTTCAAGGCAGGAGTCTGAAATCAAACCAGTAATTAATAGACACTTCTGAGAAGCCGTAAACACATACACACACACCCTTTGCAATTCATCAATGTGTATTTATTTGTTCACAGTAGGCTGGCTTTCCTTTACAAAGATGATGATGCTGTTGTCACTCTGTTCTTGGAATAAACTAAAGTCAATTTTCCAAGAGAGGGAAGGAATGTATTTTGATACAGCAACTTTTTGACACAGGGCATGTTGGCTACAAAATAAGGCTGGCTGCAGGCAGAGGTATGAGTTCAGGTGACACAACAAAATTAGAGTTGGTTCTCACACGGTGTTGTAACCAAGTAATTTAACCAGGCACCAATAATATCAGAATATCAATTAGTCTAGATTGAACTCCAAATAGCATCTCTGCTTAAACCTTTTAAATGGCAATAACATTTTCAGAAAACCTTCCTGCTTTCCTATCACCAATCTATCACCTGCATGCACCTCCCACCACCTGCGATGTGTCTATCACAACGTGTTAAATTCTAATGTGGGCCCAGATAGAAGACAAGGAGTAGGACAGACCAACAGCACGGCATTCATTCCATGACTATCAAGAAAAGTTTAGAAAAAATGTTGTGCCCAAGAAAGAGGCATGACTTTTTTTTCTGCTCATACTGTGAATCTATTTTCTTCAATGAAAAAGCAATGGAAAGGAATACAAATTCTTATTTTGTAAAACACTTAAGAACCAGGGATTCTAGACTTTAAAGCTTTCTCAAGAACTCATGACCCCAAAAAAGCAGGTTCATTGAGAAAAATAAACCTATATTTTAATGTACTGTGGGTTAAGTCCATTTAGATTTACACACCACAGTCATTTTTTATTTTAAAAAAGAAAATATAATGAAGCTATTTTTCCTTCATCCTGACACAATTTACTAGGGAAAAGTATGGTGGGGTGGGGGGAGGAGTGGTTAAGCTCCCCAGCTCCCAAATAACCATAACAGAATGGAAATCAACATCATATTGTGCCCCTCTTCCCTTGGTAGCTGGTTGAGGGTTTTTGAGATCTGAATATTAAAATAACAATACAGTTAATAGCCACTGCAGGAGGGAACCAGTTATGTTACATTTCTCCTTTTATTCAGGAGACTGTACTCACCTATACAGACAATAGCAAAGGGCTCTACATGAAAACAAAATGTTGCCTCAGGTAATACTGCATCTTCACAGAGGCAAGCATTAATTTATTAGAAGAGGATGAAACATTTATAGAGATTTTACATTCAATAAATTCTGGCAGTTTATAAGTAAAACCACTACATCTTCTCAAAGTACATAATATGATTGATTATATGCAGGATTAGGATTAAGGTTCTCAGAAAATCCAATTTAATATGACTACATACAAACACCAGATAAATGCCTATTAATGAAGTATTCCCCTACACTTACTTCTACTTGCCAGCAGAAACTATGAAGAGTACAACACAGAGCAGTTAATCACAAAGAATATTAGAAAAAATAAAATCAATCCATTTTTTGTAAGGGGGAGGGGGGAGTGGGGAATCTTCTTTCCATTACATGTTCTTTATGGATTGCACTTACAATTCCTCTCTTAAGCAGTTACCCAACTAGTGAGTCAAAACACACAACAGTGATCAACGAAAACCCAAGTGGTACATCTCATCTGGAATTGCTTCAGTTCTGAGCTCTCACCCACCCTGTGCTCAAGATGGAATCATTCCTCCAATTCTGTCAATGCATGACCTTTCCAACTGAGAATTCATAACTGGAGCTGATCTGAATCATGAGAAATCTCCTATAACCAGAGCTACTATGTTCATCTGCTCTCCTAACCAAAAATATTCCCTGATAGGTAACCCTATCAACCATCTTTAAACCATGACTTCCATCATTCCACTCATGTTATTTTTCATTAATATTCCTAAAAATACTCTTCTTCACCCCTCCATGTCTCATTCCTATAGTCTGCTGTAATAAATTTTTTATTTATTTAATTTATTTAACAAGCAGCAAAACATACACAGAGAGACAGACACTGAGAGAGTGCCTACCCATTTGCCTACAACAGCCAGGTCTGGGCTAGAGCTGAAGTCAGAAATGGGGAACTCAACCCTGGTCTCCCACATGAGTGGCAGAAACCTGATTGCTAGAGTCATCACTGCTGTGTCCTATCCCAGGATCCTGCATCACAAGGAAGCTGAATCAGGATCCAGAGCCAGGAATTAAACCCAGATACTCCTATTTTAGGATGAGAGCAACTAGGCTAAACACCCCCCATGTGTTGTAGTAAATTTTAAAACTTCGAATAACACTATAAAATAAAAACATACCAAACCCAAAAATAAAATAAATAAAAAGGACAATGAATTTCCCCTTCAAAGTCATTTCAGTGGTGACCTGAATAAGGAGGGGAGCAAGACAAGTGGATAGGCAATCCAATGAGTAGTAATAGCTGAATAGAATTAAAGCACGGTTAAATACAGACCTGGTTTGTGGATTGGTGGATCTTTCCAGTAAAACCATTTTCTTTTAGGACTGCAGCAATAAGATGACCCACAGCCTAAAAAAACAAGTGAAATTAATAAACATATCCCCTTAGACGTTCTTTCCAAATGGAGAATTTGAAAATAACTTTTGTCAATTCTAGTTTACATGAATATGTAAAACAATAATAAAATAAAATTTCCATTCATTGAATGTGTACTAAATAGAAGACAATACCATAGGTGTTCCACTTACATAATTTCCAATATTCAAATAACCCTCGCGGTAGATTACTTTATCCCAGGTAGCCAATAAGTAAACTACAGTTCATAAATGCTAAAGAATTTATGTTCAAATTGCTGTCATTTAGTATTAAAAGATAATTGGAGACTGCTTAATCCATTAAACCATGGGAATAATGACAAAAAGTTTCTAAAATCATCTTTGCAACTAAATGAAATCTATCATGCTTAATCATGCTCTTAATGAAGATGAAAGAAACACATTGCAGCTTTTATGACTAAAGCCCATACAGATCAGAGCCAACAGATTTCCTCTCTATCAACACTGTCCTCACTCCATGCCCTGTGATTTTCATTTTTCTTTTTCTCATTGGTTGCAAACCTTTAATAAGCTTTCAGTCTCATAAATCTCTAAAATTTTCCCCACATCATGTTTTAGTCAAATGCCCAAAATTAAAGACTCCTGTAAGAGTGTTGATTACATAAATACATAAATATCACTACCTCCTACTGCCCTACGCCTTATCGCTATCTTTAGCACCACCAACACTACTGTCTGTGAGTTTAATAGGCCAGCAATAGTCACAGCCATTCTGTGTACAGGCTAGAAAAAACTTCACTACTGTGTTTCCTACACTTTAGACTGAAATATAAAAATATTGTGAATAGCTGTCAGTCTTGCAAAGTCTCCAGAAAAACTCAAATAAAACACAGCAGCCACTCTATTCTCGGTAAAACTGATCTAAGACCTCAGCACTTGATGGTATCAGTTTTTCAATACAAATCACTCATTTACATGAATATTGAGTTTACTTCTATTTATTGCCTTACCTCCTAGTAAAAGGAATAGTAACAAGAAATTAGGGCCAATGAATAGGTTAGAGCCATGTTTTCAAAATACACCATATTTCATTGCAAGTAACTGGGCATCATATGAAGTACCATTTTCTTATATGCAACTAGAAAATACAAAAGGCTGCCAACTAGAGATATACAATGCTTCTTTTAATTTAGAATTTTGATTCCATGTTAATGAAACAGTTCTTTTAGACTCATTTAGAAAATCATGGCCAAGTTCACAAATGTACAGGCAACACCAACTATATCTGGATTGCTGCCATCAATTACTAGATGCAATCCAATTTCCAAGATGTTAAAATGTGAAAAAATGTGTGTGAATCAATGAAATATGGTTCTAACACTGAGCAGTGGTTACAATAGAATAATAAGAAGTATCCACAGGAGACAGGCACAATCACAAGATCCTAATAAAACCAATATGAAACACACTGAAGATGAAAAAAAGCTACAGTTCCTATTTAGGAAAGGAATTGAACAAAATAAGCTTAATGCCATACATCCCTCCACTCCCCCCAGATTCAATTAATCTAATTAATTTTTAATTCATCTTCTATCAAATCAGCTCTTAGCCTAAAATGACTCAAAATTACAAATCCTGAGGATAAATCAGCTTAATTGGCAACTTAAGTTTTACATAACAGAATTTAAATAGGCAATACTAAACAATACATGTACAAGTTTCACTTAATTACATTATATGTAATTAATTAGTTACATATATGCATTTCTTGATTAGCTATGCTAATGAAGGGACTCTAGGCACAGAAAAATAAAAATGTGGACAGTAGCCTCCAAGCTTTCATCTTCTTCTTCACGGTAAGGACCTGTGCCGCACAGAGTAGGATATGACTCCAACCCAGTCAGGTAGAAGGGAATCTTGCACAAGGAGTGTTCTACTCCTCATGGAAGGGTTCCCCACTACCCAGCTAAGTCAATTCCCACAGCAGGCATCTCCGAAGTTAACTGCTGAAAGTATTCCAGACGTTCGTCATTTGTCTTCAGGCTGGCATCTGCTAGTTCCTTCATTTTATTTTCACAAGAAAAGACAACAAGTTGTAGTACCTTGATTAACCAGAGTGCTTCTAGTTAGCTAAAGGTTAACCACAATCCATCTTTTTTCAACCATTTGTTTTAATTATGGAACAGTTCTCTAAAATAGAATATCACAATCTTCTTATTTTTTATTTATTTATTTTTTATTTTTTTTGACAGGCAGAGTGGACAGTGAGAGAGAGAGAGAAAGGTCTTCCTTTTGCCGTTGGTTCACCCTCCAATGGCCGCCGCGGCCAGCGCGCTGCGGCCTGAGCAGCACGCTGATCCGATGGCAGGAGCCAGGTGCTTCTCCTGGTCTCCCATGGGGTGCAGGGCCCAAGCACTCGGGCCATCTCCACTGCACTCCTGGGCCACAGCAGAGAGCTGGCCTGGAAGAGGGGCAACCGGGACAGAATCCGGTGTGCCGGCGCCACAACGTGGAGGATTAGCCTATTGAGCCGCGGCGCCAGCCCTCTTCTTCTACTTTAGTAGACAGATCAAATTTTTTAAAAATCCAGAATACTTTACTTATTGAACATCACTATAAACAATCTAAGGGGTAGAATATATCTTTTTAAATGTAATCCCTCATACTCTGAATGTATACTCATTTTCCCCTGCTCCCAATAACTGATTATCAAGCAAAAACAAACAAACAAAGATACATTCAGGGCCTACTAGTTAATCAAGGTTTTATTACCTCTAGGAAGAAAGTTATGATATAAGTAGAAGCTGAGATTGATGCATTTCAAATATTTATTTTCCTTTATCAAATATACATTGTCAAATTAAAAATATGTAAGTTCTTTAATAAAACAATATAAATCTCCATATCCAGAATAAAATATTTAGTGTTAAAAATGTAGTTTAATTTATAAGCCAAAGAGACTCATGTTACCATGAAGCAAAAATAATTTTAAAAAATTACCTGTGATTGGATAAGAGAATTTGGAAATTCAAACCTTTTCCTGATATCATCTGACATTTCTGCTTCTCTTATATATGTATGCAGCTTCTGTAACCAAAGTAAAAGAATATCTGTTAGTCCTCCAGTTGGTCTGAATTGGAGTTCAAACCAATTACTCTTCAAGAATATGAATGTAATTCATCCAAAGACAGCAATGGGAATAAAAGCACAGGGCTCTGCAGAGTAATCCTTGGCACAGCCTTCACTGTTAACCACTTTAGCATTCAGATGTCATGATTAATAAGTAAACTAGGTGCCTAACATCTCTTGGTTTTTCCCTTGAGAACCAATCCTGAAACAGATGAATTCACACTATAGCAACTAAAAATAACCCAAAAATTCAAACATACATTCAAAACAGAAATTAATCCTCCTATGGAATAAAACCTTGCAAGGGAAAAGAGTCAAACTGTCAAAAAATTGTTCAAATTATGTCTCACTTTAGTACAAAAATTCTTGAAGCACTAATCCAAGTACTAGTGACAAGTACAAAGCCTAGGTGAACTTTCTTCAGGAGGCATAGAAATGACCAGAAACTCACACATGAAAACAGACTGCTTGTGCTAAAGCAGGAGCAAGCAAGCAATTTTTACTGTTTACATCACACCTCTCATCCCTAAAAAAAGAAAAATTGCAGAAAGCATGGAAGAGAGCAGGTGGTAAAGTGAAGGCACAAAAGTAATAAAAGGATTCCCTAAGGGTCCTAACTCATCCAATGTCCATGTAGCACTGAACCTACCAAATCACACAACTTTTAAAAGTAGGGTACGTTAGATTGCCAATTTATTACCACATAATTTAAAAATAAAATTTATGTCAATATAGTACCCTAGATATTATGGTTTACATGTGGTTTGAACATGTCCCCCCAGTAGTCATGTATTGAAATTTAATCTTCTTTGTAAGGGATTAATCTGAATATGGCGTCTAAAACTAGAGCCTTTGGAAAGTGCTTAAGACTAGATAAGGTTAGCAGGGTGGAAACCTCATGATTAAATTCCAGTGACTTTCTAAGAAGAGGGAGGGAAAGCAACATAGACATCATGTGCATTACTGGTCTCTTGACATGTAATGCTTTGCAAAATCTAGGACTATTTCAGCAGGGAGTCTTTGGACTAAATAAATTTTCTTTTATGGTGACTCAGCCTCAGGTATTTTACTATGCAGATACAAAACTAATACACTAATATTTTTACCTTATAAAAATAACACAGCAAAACCAAATGTTCTTGATCTCAAAAAAATGAAGAACGTTGTATTGAGCCTGCAACCTCCTTCTACTTATTTTACTTTTTCTCCAAAATTAAACTCCTTAAATAGGTAATTTGTTCTGGTTTTTTGTTTTCAACATCTATGTCCAACTTTACTCTCTTGAATTTGACATCCCACAGAACCTGAACAACTTGCTCTAAGACAGTAAAGTATTTTCCTATCAAAATTTATTCATTATTTTAAACAAATCAGAAATCTGCAACTTCCCAATTGTGCCAATCACAACTTTCTTAGAATTTTCTTCTTTGAGTTCTACAATATAGCAGGATTTCACAAAGTGTGTGCCTGAAAAATCCAGGAAAAGGAGACCTGCAGGTGGGGAAAAAAAGATACCTGGGAACACATTTTTCCATCTTGAAGATTCATTTATTCCTTTAACAAATATGTATCGGGTGCCTATTTTTTAATAGAAAAATTTTATTTAATAAATGTAAATTTCAAAATTACAACTTTTGGATTATAGTGGCTTCCCCCTCCAACCACTTTCCCACCTGCAAACCATCCCATCTCCTACTCCCTCTCCCATCTCATTTGTCATTAAGATTCACTTTTAATTATCTTTACATACAGAAGATCAACTTAGTATATACTAAGTAAAGATTTCAACAGATTGCACCCACACAAAGTATAAAGTACTGTTTGAATACTAGTTTAAACATTAATTTGCATAGTACAACACATTAAGGACAGAGGTCCTATATGGGGAGCGAGTGCACAGTGACTCCTGTTGTTGATTTAACAATTGATATTCTTATTTATGATGTAAGTAATCACCCAAGGCTCTTGTCATGAGCTGCCAAAGCTATGGATGCCTCTTGAGTTCACAAACTCTGACTTTATTTAGGCAAGGCCATAATCAAAGCGGAAGTTCTCTCCTTGCTTCAGAAAAAGGTACCTCCTTCTTTGATGGCCCCTTCTTTCCCAGGTGTCTATTGTATATCTAGGCACTGTTGTATGTGCTTGGGCTACCTGAGTGAACAAAACAGAAAAAAATCTCTATACTTGTGGAACTTACAGTCTAGTAGGAAGAGGCAGAAAATAAATTTTAAAAACTAAGTGATACATAAGATACAATAAATTAGAAGGTGGTAAGTACTGTGGAAGTAAGAAATTAAGGCAGAATAAAGGAGATGAGAAATTGAAGGAAGGGCACATTTTCTGTTTTAAATATGATGCTCAGGGTCAGACTCTTTTAGAGAGGCTGGCATTTGAACAAAGACTTAAGGGAGGAAATGGACTCAGACATATAGTTATCTGGGGGAAAAATGTCACAGGCCCAGGAAATAGTAAGTGCAAAGCACTAAGCTAATGAAGTACTGAAGATCTGTCTTAAGAACAAAGATGTGAACCATAAAGCAAAGAAGGAAAAGAATAAATTTGGTCAGAGAATCAATGAAAAACCAGACCATAAAAGACTTCATAGTCTCCCTGGGAAGACCGATGCATTTGTCCTGAGTGAAATGGGAAGCTAAGGAAAACAAAAGATTTTTCTTTTTTAATTGACAGAGACAGAGGCACTCCCCAAATGCCTGGGTTTGGGCCAGGTCTTTGGCCAAAAGCTAAGAACCAATATAGGTCACCTACACGGGTGGAAGGAACCCAATTACTGTGCTACTGCCACTGCTTCCCAGAGTCGCATAACCAGGAAGCTGGAATCAGGACCTGGAGCCAGGAAATGAACACAGGTGCTTCAATGTCAGATGAAAGCATCTTAAGCCCCAGACTACATGCTCACCCCAGAAGTGGTAAGATTTTAGTAGAAACACTAGAGACAAGAAGTGGTCATATTCTGTATATCTTTGAAGGGAGACTCAATGGATTTAGACGGGAGCATATGAGAAAGAAAGGAGTCAAGTTCAACTCCAAAGTTTTTGATCTGAGCAACTTTATTTTTAATCTCAATTCTTTGGGGCATTTTATGCACTAAATGCAACTTTGTATTTCTTCTTACCATGGCATTTACTAAAATGAAAAGATGGATTTGCCATAAACTGAAATGGGGAAACAAGTTTTGTATGGAAGACCAGTAATTCCATTTTGAATAGTTAATTTAGACACCTAATAGATATCCAAGTTCAGATGTCATATAGAAAATTGGACACAGGAATCTAAAGTTGGAGACAGAGAATTTAACTGTAGATACAAATAACAGAGTACTTATTAAAGAACCTGAGAGGGTCTAAAGCAAGAAGTATATTTAACTTTGTTTAAGTTGGAGTTTTCCACCTTTATGCAGATATGCAATCATAGAAATGCCTGTTAAACAGTGTATCCAACCAGTCTTTCCTGGGATACACATTGGAAAACATGGTTCTCCTGACTCCTCCCAATCCTCTGCTCACCCTGCTTCTTGAATTACATCTCCCTCCCTGGAAGCACTTCCAAGCCTCTTTGCCCTGGGCTCTTCTCCTATCATAAAAGTTATGCCATAGCCATAGGCCTTCCTCTAGTTAGATCTCTAAACTACCAGGCACTCTTAAGAGATTCTAAAACCCAGAAACACCAGAGGATATCAAAAACAAAACATACATTTCCTCTCATAAAAACTGTTTGCATTTCAGTTCATCTTTTCCCTCTTCTCTCACAGTTCCCTTCTCCACATACTCTTAATCCAATCAGCCATAAAGTCTCCTTCATTCTTTGTAGCACCTCAAAGTCTACGTTTCTTCTATACATTCCTATACTCATCATCATATTTTAACAGCTGCTCAGTTTTGGGGTTCTCCATGCTTGAGTTCATCTCATACATTGCTGTCACATTAATTGTCAAAAGATGCTATTTTCATCACATCATTTCCCTGGGAAGAATTCATAGTGGGTTTTCAATGGCCTGTCAGATTAAATGCAAATTCTGATGCCTAGCTTTTAAGCCCTCTATCAACAGTCTCACTCATTCAACTTCATTTTCACTGCTATAATTCCAATCTAGCTAAAACAGTTTTCAAAACGGTCCCACATGCTCAAAAATCTGCTCATTCCTAAAGAAATTTATTCATACTCCTCTTCCACGTAAAATGTCTTTCTCTACATGCTCCCACTATTTAAATTCCTTTCATAACACTTCCCTGTTAAGCTTTGCCCAACAGCCACAACTAATAGTATTCATCTTGCTTTATTTATATTCCTCCAGTGTTACTGCATTTGGTCCGACACCCACCATCATGCAACCATCATTTACACTAGGATTAAAAACCTTTTTCTGTAAATGATCAGAAAGTGACTACTGTTTATTCAAGTCTCACTTTGTAACACTGAAGCAGTCACAGACAATACATAAACAACCAACCACATCTCTGTTTTAATAAAACTTTATTTGTAAAATCATATGATGAAAAAAATCATATGATAGGAGTTCAGGGCTTGTTACTGTTACAAAAAACATTTAAATTTGTCTCTGTGCTTTCAGGCAGTTAAGGTAAATAAATAAATAAATTACACCTCTTTTATTACCTAAAAGATAGAAAAGTATTCTTTATCAAAAAGGAAATAAGCTTTTTCATGCCCTCAAACACTATAGGATATTTCTCATACTGCGCTTAACATAAAGAATATAGTCATATAATAGGCTTAGTTTTCAATAATATAAGCAAAGGGAATTTTTATTTTACTTTTTTAAGCAAACCATGTATAAAGCCATATGTATAATATAACACATAATTCACAAGAGTTTCAGCAAATTGGGTCTAAATACAAAGTTCTCTGATGATTTAATCTAATTCAATAGAAGATAGACTTCAGAGTATTAATGTGTCACAGAATAGACATCCTCAAATGTGAACAGTGTTAGAACAACAGAAGAAAAGTATGAGACTATACTCTCTGATCCAGGCCCAGAATGCCACAATTCCAATATGACTTTGGGGGATCCGAAGAGCAGCTGGTTAGGCCAATATCTTATGGTGGCGAAGAAGCTGAACCGCTTAAAATGTAACCTTGTCTCCAGGAGGTGGCCACTGTGGTAAAAGGCTGTTTTTTTATCAAAATTACCTAAATATAAATGTTAAATACCTAAGCTTACAAAAGACAGCCCTAATTTCAGTGTGATACCTTAACATTTTGTAAATCCATAATAACTTTATCTTTCCTAACAAATGGCCATTAAGTATTCTTAAAGTCTCTACACAAGTTGCAATACAATGTGGTACACACTCTATTTTCTCTCCTTGGGCTACAAATTACAAGTATCATTCATCTGATAGAGACTTATATATCAAGGTTAAGCATAACCATTTGGTCTTTCAAGGTATAAAAGCAGCATATTCTCTTAGGGAATTTCAAAAAAGAATATACAAGCTTGCTTTAGCATTATCGGTGTAACATGTGTCCTACTTTATTTTTAATCTCAATTTCCTTTGGGCATTTTATACACTAAAGAAAAACTGTTTATATATTACTTTTTGTCATGGCATTCATACTAAAAGGAATACAGTCACAGTATGATCCATAAACCACATGCTACAAATATGAGTGTTTGATTTTAGACAATTTATCTCCAACATTCACTTTACTTTTTCTGGACTGTCTAAATCTAAATGGAAAAGATAATTTTTAATGATGTCTTTAAGTTCCCAATGAATCCAGGCATTTTTTTCTGCCAAGGTGTTTCAGCCCCATAAGAATACTGCCAAGAAATTAAATCTAACAGCAACACTCTAGAAGTGATAAAAGAGCAACAGATAAATAAAGTACTAGTTGGATTTTCAACTTTCTCAATAGTTTCTCTAAGATACAAAATATATACCATACATCACATAACACTATTTAAAATCAAAATCAAATGAGGGGCACAATCTGAAAAACAAGAGAAAATTTATCAAGTTATATTCACAGGTTTGATGGAAACCCAGCAGAGGGAGTAATTGATTATAAGGGTAGTTGGAAGGGTCCTGCAGTTCCAGGAAAATGTCTGACTTAGAGCCCTTTTCATTACCAATTTCTAAATGATAAAGGGCTCAAAGGCAGCAATCTGGGTTGAAATCAGGACTATTTATAGAATACACCCTTTTTGTTTTTTGTTTTTTTTTATTTACTTGAGAGAGAGAGAAACTCCCATCTACTAGTTCACTCCCCAGATGCCTGCAATGGCCAATTTGAAACCAGGAGCCAGAAAGTCAATCCAGGTTTCCCACATGAATGGCAGAATCTGATTAGTTGAGTTATCATCATCTCTCAGGGTCTATATTGGTGGTAAGCTGGAATCAAGAGCTGACTGGGGGAGGTGGAGAGGAGGCACCCACATACTCCAATGTAAAACTCAGGCATCTTAAACACTAGGCTAAAACCTATACCAAGGGACAGTGTTGTGGTGCAGTGGGTTAAGCCACTGCTTCCCACACCAGCATCCCATATAGGAGCCCCGGTTGGAGTCCCAGTTGCTCAACTTCCAATCCAGCTCTCTCTAATGTGCCTGGGAAGCAACCAACATAACCCAAGTGTTCGTGCTTCTACCAATCAAGTGGAATCATGGCTGGAATTTCAGGCTCCTGCCTTTGACCTGGCCCAGCCCTGGATGTTGCGGCCATTTGGGGAATAAACCAGCAGATGGAATCAATCAATCGATCAATCTCCTTCCCTCCCTCCCTCCCTCTCTCTTTCTCCCCCCTCCCCCTCTCCCTCTCTCTCCCTCCCCCGCACCGTGTTTGTGTGTGTGTGTCTTTCTGTCCCTGCCTCTCTGTGTGTCATGCTACTTTTAAAATATATAAATAAATATTTAAAAATAAATACAACCTACACTCAGTCTTAAAGCTGGTTTACTTGTACATAAGCAATGTTATCATCAGACTAATAAAATGGGACTGTTTTAGAGACAGAAAATCTCAGACTTATTTTCTTTCTAATGTTTTAATCACCTATTAAACTTATGAGTATGGTATTTATTTAATCTCTTCTTCCTACAAAAAACACTATAGAATCACCACTCTCAACTTTTTCTATATATGTATATATAGGAAAAAATTTATTAGTTTTTTTGGACAGCTGTACAACACTATCAATAAACTTGAGCTAATTTTATAAATTTATCAAGACTATGGCTTAGGGGTATATTTCAGATTCTCTGAATTGATTGGCTCTGCTTCTCCAAAAAGAAGGGGAAATTTGCCAAAACTCACCTTGCTCTGTGGTACAATATTTTCATCTTTAATTTTCCACCTGTTTATCTTCCCGACGACTGCTGCCTAGTCCCTATGTACTTCTATACATCCTCTCTAGGATTTGGGAGCTGAGTTTCCCTTTCATCACCCAGTATTAAATATTGCCAACTGCTAGATAGCCTCAGCTTTTGCTTCAAAAGTTGCAAAATCCAGTAGAGGCACCAAGGTGTCAGAATAGGGAGGGAGCTTACTGCTCTAGTCTAAGGGGAGATGGTAAAAAAAAAAAAAAAAAAGTGGAGAGAGTGCAGTCTCAGGGAAGAGTTAGGGAGAAAACAGTAGAGGTAAATCCAAGCAAATCAGAGGGAAACTGTGGATCTATGTGGAGGGTGCAGACGTGCACAATTCAGGATCCCAGACTGAAGAGCCTCAACAATAGCTTGGAGAGTGAGGTAAGACTAGACTACAGCAAACCAAGCCACTGGACATAAAGCTGCAGGAAGAGTCTGGCATGAGTCTGGCTTGCAGCACTGTGGGAGACAGTATACATGCCAATCTAACGGAAAAAAAGGGGGGCACATTTCCCTCTCCCCAACCACCCAGCACCAGCACCAGTGTCCTACAACTAGCCAAGAGTGGGTGGGACCATTTTGGACATTTGTAACAGCTGCACCAGTTTGTGCCTGAGCACGCCCAGCAACCAGCCAAAAAGAGACACCTGAGTCTGGCTGGGGTGAGACAGAGAGCTGAGTGCTTGACTGTGGGAGCCTTGTATGCTAGGACTGTGAAAACACTGTGTCTGTAAGGGCACAGGGTGTGGTTGGGTCTTTGGGCAGTCACTGTGGACAGTGCCTCATGCTCCGGGCACCCTGATTTCCTGGTTAGGGTCATTACTGCAGGACCTGTGCTCACACCGAGGACTGCATGGATCCTTTGTGTGGTTCTTGTGGCAGCATGCATGACTACTGTACCCACTGGGGCTAGCATGCAGGTGTTGGTCTCAGAAAAAAGGAGGTGAGCATGAGACTATGCCAACAGAGCTAGACAAACCTCCCTTCTGATTTAAAAAAAAAAAAAAAAGGAGGTTTACCACACCCAATTTGGATGTCACTTATACTCCTCTCACACCGGAACACTGAACAGAGCTCCCTACCACATCCAGCACATGCCTCGGGGTATTCACTGAAAGAGCAGACACTCCACTAAGCCATACAAAGCCATAATCCAAAGAGAAAAGCCATCAAAGAGAAAAAAATAAATAAATAAACTAAGTATCTCCACAAATGCCTAAAAATAAATGCAGCAATTCAAGAAGAAAGAATAAGGAAAACAACATGACACCAGCAAATGACCACAACAATACTTCAATACTAGAATGTAAAGATGAATTGAAGAAATGCCAAAAATAGAATTCAAAAAATTGATCGTAGGATTACTTAAAAGTAATTAGAAGCAAATCCACAAACTAAACAAATCCATACATGATATAAAAGAAACTTTTTCTCATAAAATTGAGATTTTAGGAGATGACACTGAGGCTTAATGGGTAAAGCTGCAGCCTGCAGTGCAAACATCTCATATGGGCACCAGTTCAAGTCCCGGCTATTCCACTTCTGATCTAGCTCTCTGCTATGACCTAGGAGGGCAGTGGAAGATTTCCCAAGTCCTTGGGCCCCTAAACCCACAGGGGAGACCTGGAGGAAGCTCCTGGTTCCTGGCTTTGGCTTGGCCCAGCTCCAGCTATTGCGGCCACTTGGGGATTGAACCAGCAGATAGTGTACCTCCCTCCCTCTCTCACTCTCTCTCTCCCTCTCTGTTTCAGCCTCTCTGTAACTCTGCCTTTCAAATAAATTAATAAATCTTTTAAAATTGAGATTTTTAAAGAGAAATTAGAACAAAATATTGGAAATGAAGAATTCAATAGAACAAATTTAAAAAGAATTCAAGGAAAGCCTTGACAACAGACTCAGTGAAGCAGAAGAAAAAATATCCAAGTTAGAAGAAAAATCTCTGGAAACTTTATAGTAAGACCAAAAAAAAAAAAAAAAAAAAAAAAGAAGAAGACGAAATTAAAAAACAAAAACAGTATTGGCGATCTATGGGATACTATCAAATGACCCAACATACAAGTCTTCGGAGGTCCTGGGGACAGGAAAGAGAGAATGGATTAGAAGGCCTTTTTAGTGAAAGAACTACAAAAAACTTCCATAATTTGGAGAAATAAAGGTACGTTCAAGTACAGAAAACACATACAACTACCAATAGACATGAACAGAAAAGATCTTCACCATGACACAATGTAGTCAAACTCTCCACAGTAACACATAAAGAAGATTCTAAAATGGGCATGAGAGAAACACCAGATTACTTTCAGAGGCTCTCCAATTAGATGCACAGCTGACTTCTCATCAGAAACCCTACAGGCTAGGAGAGACTGATAAGATATATTCCAAGGCCAGCGCCACGGCTCAATAGGCTAATCCTCAGCCTGTGGCGCCGGCACACCAGGTTCTAGTCCCGGTCAGGGCGCCGGATTCTGTCCCGGTTGCCCCCATTCCAGGCCAGCTCTCTGCTATGGCCAGGGAGTGCAGTGGAGGATGGCCCAAGTCCTTGGGCCCTGCACCCACATGGGAGACCAGGAGAGGCTCCTGGCTTCGGATCAGCACACCGGCCGCGCAGCCATTGGAGGGTGAACCAACGGAAAAGGAAGACCTTTCTCTCTGTCTCTCTCTCTCACTGTCCACTCTGCATGTCAAAAAAAAATTTTTTTTAATTAAAAAAAAAGGATATATTCCAAGTCTTAAGAGAAAAAAAATGTCAACCTAGAATACTATACCCTGCAAAGTTCTCATTTATGAATAAAGGTGAAATAAAAACCTTGCATAGCAAAGAGGAATTGAAAGAATTTGTCCAGCCTTTAAAAAGATGCTTAAGGATCTGCTACACACAGAAACACAGAAACATGGTCATCACTACGAAAAAGGTGAAGGCAGAAAATCCACCAGTAAAAGTACAAAGTAAATCCAAAATAAATAATAGGAATATTTCTGGAAAAATGGCAGAGCCAACTCATTACTTATCAGTAGTCACCTTGAATGTAAATGGTCTCAACTTTCCAATTCAAAGATACAGATGGGCTAAATGAAAAAAAGTCTATTTGCTGCCTACAAGAAACACATCTCACCAACAAAGATACATGCAGACTGAAAGTGAAAGGATGGAAAAAGATATTCCATGCTAACAGAAACCAAAAAAGAGCTGGTAGGATTATCCTAATGTCGGACAAAATAGACTTTAAACAAAAACTGTTAAAAGAGACAAAGGCCACTGTTTAATGATTCAGAGATCAATCCAACAAGAAAATCTGACTATAATAAATGTGTACACACCAAATTACAGGGCAGCTGGCTATTTAAAAAAAAAATGTTAATAGATCTAAAGGGAGACATAGACTCCCATACAAAAGTAATGGAGGACTTTCAGCAATGGACAGATCAACCACACAGAAAATCAGCAAGGAAACAACAGTTAATTGATATTATAGACCAAATGGACCTAACGAATATTTACTTTTCATCCTACAGTTGCAAAACACACATTCTTCTTACCAGTGCATGGAACTTTCTCTAGGATAGAACACAGGCCAGGCCGTAAAACAAGTCAAAGCAAATTCAAAAAAATCAAAATCATACCATACATCTTCTCTGACCACAGTGGATTGAAGCTGGAGATCAATAATTCAAGAATCTCTAAAATATATACAAACACATGAATACTGAAAAACATGTTCCTGAGTGAACAGTAGGTCATAGAAAAAATCAAAAGTGAAATACAAAAACTGTTGAGGAACAGTTTTTTTTATACTATTTGTTGAACTCTACACTTATATAGAGTTAATCTTATGTGTATAAAGTTAACTGAAAATAGTCCGGCGCCGCAGCTCACTAGGCTAATCCTCCGCCTTGCGGCGCCGGCACACCGGGTTCTAGTCCCGGTCGGGGCGCCGGATTCTGTCCCGGTTGCCCCTCTTCCAGGCCAGCTCTCTGCTGTGGCCCGGGAGTGCAGTGGAGGATGGCCCAAGTCCTTGGGCCCTGCACCCCATGGGAGACCAGGAGAAGCACCTGGCTCCTGCCATCAGATCAGCACGGTACGCCGGTCGCAGCGCGCCAGCCGCGGTGGCCATTGGAGGGTGAACCAACAGCAAAGGAAGACCTTTGTCTCTGTCTCTCTCTCTCTCACTGTCCACTCTGGCTGTCAAAAAAAAAAAAAAAAAAAAAAAGTTAACTGAAAATAGATCTTAGTAAAAATAAGGAGAATAGGAGAGGGAGGAGGAATACTGGTGGGAGTGGAGGTGGGAGGGTGGTTACGGTAGGAAGAATCACTATCACTATGTTCTTAAAGTTGGATTTATGAAATGCATAAAGTTTGTATACCTGAAATAAAAGGTTTCTAGGGAAAAAACAAAACTTTAAAATCCAACTACCACCTGTATTCTCAAATTAAGAGGACAACACAATTAGAACTCTCCTAACTAATTCACAAAAACAGAAAGATCATGGAGAAATCACAATGGAATGTTTTTCATATTAAAGAGCAAGTGTAGGAAAACAGTAATTTTTAACTGAGAGTCAGCAAATACTTTCATGTTAACCCGTAATTTCAAAACCAAGATGAGGCAGAGGGTAACTAAGTGATATATCAGAGCCACTTGATCAATATCATAATCTCAGGGAGCAGGAACAACATGATATGAAAGAAACTGGTGGCTATCCTCCAATATCTATTCTCCCCTTTTTCTACACCAGATTAAAAAAAAATGGGAATCTGAGCAGCTTCATTACTTTTCCAAGTCTCAAATATGGTTAGGTAGTACCACACGATCATGTTGTTTCCTAGAATCTCAGTAGAAGTGATGAGTTAGTTCCAGGTTGCAGACTGCTTCCTCCATTCTCTTCCCACCCACAACCAGGTCTTGGCCACAACCAAGATTCAATCATGCACAAGAAGGCCATCCACAGAGAACCCATTGAACAGGTAATATGGAAGGAACATAAAGTCCTAAATGAAGATTTGTCCAGATGTTCATATCTGATGCCTCCAACTACTACATGAGAAGGAAAGAGACTACTAGCAAGTTTGAACCATTGCATTTGTGATCGCCTTATTGTAGTGGCTAGCACTTCCTTTAGTAATATGAGGGACCATTAAAACGTTCATTTAAAATTTAGGTTTTAAAAAAACTATGCATAGATTTTTAAAAATTTGGGGCACCAAAATAAACCTTTCTTTTCATTCTATTTTCCTATGCAATTTTTTTTAATTTTTCCAAAGAAACTTTCATTTAAGGAATATAAACTTCATGCATTTCATAAATACAACTTTAGTAACAGTGATTCTTCCCACTTTCCTACCCTCCCACTCATACTCCCACCCCTCTTCCTCCTCCCTCTCCTATTCCAAACCTTATTTTTTTAAAAGATTTATTTCTGTTCATCAACAGTTGAAACAAGGGCTGTTCAAAGTCGTTGCATCTTGAAATTAATTTCCCTTTTTTAAGCATTTTTTGAGAAACTTTAAAGAACTCAAGAATGATACATCTTTTACGAGCACTTAGACATAACTATAACTTATGAGACATAAGAATATCCTCCACTTAATATACTAAAACGAAGTAAATCTTTGAGAAAAAGTTTTACTATTAACTCTCATAATACAACTCTTTGAGGACAGAAGTCCTTCATGGGAAGTTACTGCACAGTGATTCCTGTTGTTAATTTAACAATTAACACTCTTATGTATGATGTCAGTGATCACCCAAGGCCCTTGACATGAGCTGCCTTGGATTCTGAATCCATAAACTCCATCAGTATTTCAACAAGGCCATAAGCAAAGTGGAAGTTCTCTTCTCCCTTCAGAGAAAAGTACATCCTTCTTTGATGACCACTTCTTTCCACTGGGGTCTAACCCACAAAGGTCTTTTTTGCCACAGTGCCTTGGCTTTCCATGCCTGAAATGCTCTCATGGGCTTTTCAGCCAGACCAGAATGCCTTAAGGGCTGATTCTGAGGTCAGAGTGCTATTTAAAGCAATTATCATTCTATGAGTCTGCTGTATGGACTGCTTCCCATGTTGAACCATTCGCCCCTTTTTAATTCTATCTATTATTATTACTAAACACTTAGTCCTATTTATATGATCACTTTTACACTTACTCCTATCCGTATGATCACTTTAACATTTAATCTTATCCCCTGTGCACTTTTTGATTATGCTTGTATAATGGACCTGACATCATCTCCCTTTAACATTCTTTTTCACTGGATATCAAAGATATTAAAGAAACTTGCCAAACAGGGAAACAGCTATGGTAGAGCTCAGATGAAAGGAGAGGTTTCTTGATTTCCAACTCAGTATTCTTTCCACAGGGCCATCAGTAACATGAGGCATGACCACAATGTTCCACATCACTGCATCACATACCAGGAATTTTAAGAGCTATAATTAATGTACTGAGCAAATTTAGGTGACTGTGAGTCCTGATGATCTCACCAGTTGCGATTTACTAAAAGTATATCAAATTGCAATCAAGTTCCTGCCTTTAAATTTAGTTCCTTCTCAGTTAATATCACATGCTCCTTACTCACAAATTTTGAAGTGGGAGTCTAAAATAAGATCAAAGGCAGGAAATTCCAAGTTAGAATTGATTGCTGTCCAGCAGAACAAAGCATTAAAATAAAAACATAAAACCACCAACACAAATAACCTCTGAATTATTATAATATTTTCTCTAATTATTGTTGAATAATCTTTTTAAAAATGTCATATATGAGAATGTTCATGTATTTTTATGCTGAATATATAAGAAGATATAGCTGGAAAAGTTACTTATTAAAATTCAAGAATTCATTTGTCTCTAGAATTTTTATTGTATCCAATCTAAGTCCACAAAGAAATTTTCAACATTAGCTCCTTTTTAATTTTTTCTAATATTACAACTTTTTAATATTTTTACTCCACAAAAAGAATGATTCCTCAAATTGCTCAGTAAAACAAAAATATTTTTAAATATTCCAAGTTCAAACAAAATAATTATATTTCCAATAAAATGAATATCCAATCATTTTAAAGATCTCAAGGGCTAATAAATATCGAATATGAACAGCAAAATTTCCATATTCACAATCATTTAAAATACCATTCAGGGGCTGGCACAGTGGCACAGTAGATTAAAGCCCTGGCCTGAAGTGTTGGCATCTCATATGGGTGCCAGTTCTATTCCCAGCTGCTCCTCTTCCAATCTAGCTCTCTGCTATGGCCTGGGATAGCAGTGGAAGATGGGCCCTGCACCCATGCAGGAGACCCGTAAGAGGCTCCTGGCTTTGGATCAGTGCAGCTCCAGCCATTGCAGCCATCTGGGGAGTGAACCAACAGATAGAAGACCTCCCTCTCCCTCTCCCTCTCCCTCTCCCTCTCCCTCTCCCCCTCCCCCTGCCCCTGCCCCTGCCCCTGCCCCTGCCTCTCCTTAAGCTACTGCCTCCAATATTGGCATCCTATATTGGTGGCAGTTTGATTTCCAGCAGCTCCACTTCCAATCCAGCTCCCTGTTAATGCACCTGGGCAAAGATGGCCCAATGCTTGGGCTCCTACACTCAGGGGGGAAACCCAGATGAAGCTCCTGGCTCCTGGTTTTGGTCTAACCCAGCCCTGGTCATTGCAACCATAAGGGGAATGAACCAGTGGATGGAAGATCTCTCGCTGTCTCTCCCTCTCTTTCTGAAAATCTGCCTTTCAAATAAAATAAATAAACCTTTAAAAAAAAACAGTTATCTAAAATTTAGTAAAAATCACAAAATATGTATTATAGATATCTTAATTTTTTTCCTCTCCTCAAAAATGCCTCAAATATTATACACTGGTTCTCAAAAACTAATTTACTTAATTCTAAGCAACTAATCTATAGGGTATTTATGGTATAGTGATGTGACATTTGAGGGTCTCTATAAAATACTTCAAAAGAAAAAAGAAATAGGAAATGAAAGATAAACAAGAATGTCAAATTTTTTTAAGTGGGGGCCAGCATTGTGGCTTTGTAGGTAAAGCCACCGTCTGAAGTGCTGGCATCCCATTTGGGAGCCAGTTCAAGTCCTGGCTGCTCCACTTCTGATTCAGCTTTCTGCCATGGCCTGGGAAAGCAGTAGAGGATGACCCTAGTCCTGGGCCTCTGCACCTGCATGGGAGACCCAGAAGAAGCTCCTGGTTCTTGGCTTCAGATCAGCCCAGCTCTGGCCATTCTGGCCATTTGGGAGTGAACTAGCAGATGAAAGACCTCTCTCTCTGTCTCTCTGTAACTCTACCTTTCAAATAAATAAGTCTTTTAAAATTTTCATTTTAAAATATCTAAATGTTGATAATAGAAGGGTACACTGAGCCGGTGCTGCGGCTCAATAGGCTAATCCTCCACCTTGCGGCGCTGGCACACCGGGTTCTAGTCCCAGTCGGGGCGCCGGATTCTGTCCCAGTTGCCTCCCTTCCAGGCCAGCTCTCTGCTGTGGCCCGGGAGTGCAGTGGAGGATGGCCCAAGTCCTTGGGCCCTGCACCCGCATGGGAGACCAGGAAAAGCACCTGGCTCCTGGCTTCAGATCAGTGTGATGCGCCCGCCGCAGTGCGCTGGCCGCAGCAGCCACTGGATGGTGAACCAACGGCAAAGGAAGACCTTTCTCTCTGTCTCTTTCACTGTCCACTCTGCCTGTCAAAAAAAAAAGAAGGGTACACTGGAGTTCATATTACTAATTTATTTTTATATGCTTGAAATTTTCCATATTTAAATATTTTTAAAACCCCATGTACCTATATAGCTCTTACTGGGGAGTAGGCAATATTTTTTTTTAAAGATGTATTTATTTGCTTGAAAGGCAGAGTTAACAGAAAGGCAGAGGTACAGTGGAAGAGAGAGGTCTTCCATCATCCAGAGCTGCGCCGACCCAAAGCCAGGAGTCAGGAACTTCCTCCAGGTCTCCCACATAGGTGCAGGGGTCCATGGACCTGGGCCATCTTCTACTGCTTTCCCAGGCCATAGCGGAGAGCTGGATCAGAAATAGAGCAGCCAGGACTTGAACAGTGCCCATATGGGATGCCAACACCACAGGAGGCAACTTTACCTGCTACACCACAGTGCGGGCTGCGGGAGCAGGCAATATTCCAAGGACATTATGAGAGTACTTCAAAATGAAATGATATAATGCATATTTTCCATGAACCCTGGAACACCATTCATATATGTATCAACTCATTTAACATCTATAATAACCTGAGACAGGTACTGATTTTACACTGAGGCACAGAAAAGTTAAATAACCTTCCCAAGGTCACAAATAAGCAGAGCAGAGATAGAATTTCAACCTAAGTAGTCTGGCTCCAGAGTACACATGCACATAGAAAAGCCTGGAAAATGTGATTTGTGGATGATTTTTATTCTTATTCAATCCTATTATCTAATTTTTCCATGGGAACATATTTTATCATTTTAATAAAGTTACCAAAATATGAAAATATTTATTCAGATTCTAAAACATTCTTGGTAAATAGAGGATACAACTTTCCAACATACAAATTACTGCAAAAATTCATTATTAAAGAGTGTCATAATGTGAGTAGTGACAAAATAGGAAACTCTTTAAAATAATAAGAGTAATTAGTGTTAGCCATTTTTACTGATGCTTTATGGAAATACAAATATTAAAAAAGACTCAATGCAATTTAACTAGATTAATTCAATTAACTTAGTTCTTCCATTTTCAAGGAGAAATATAACCACTATAATTTTCTCAGTTACGCTCCTGGGAAATTTTGCACCAAAATAAAAATTCTAACTTTTTTTTTAAAAAAAAAAAAAAAAAAAAAAAAGATCTATCCGGAGCCAGGGCTGTGGTGCAGTGGGTTAAAGCCCTAACCTGAAGTGCTGGCATCTCATATGGGTGCCGAGTCCCCACTGCTCCTCTTCCAATCCATCTCTCTGCTTTGGCCTGGGATACCAGTAGAAGACGGCCCAAGTCCTTGGGCCCCTGCACCCACGTGGGAGACTCAGAAGCTCCTGGCTCCTGGCTTCAGCTCCGACTGTTGCAGCCATCTGGGGAGTGAACCAGCGGATGGAAGACCTCTCTCTGTGGCTCTTTCAAATAAATAAAATAAATCTTTAAAAAAAAGATTTATTCATTTATTTATTTAAAAGTCAGAGTTACAGAGAGAGGGGGAGAGGCAGAGAGATCTTCCATCTGCTGATTCACTCCTCAGATGACTGCAAAGGCCAAGGCTAGGTCAGGCCAAAGCCAGGAGCCAGGAGTTTCATCTGAGTCTCCCACATGGGTTACAGTGGCCCAAACACTTGGGTCATGCTCTGCGGGTTCTCCCAGGCCATTAATGGGGAGCTGGATCAGAAACGGGACAGCTGGGACTCAAATCAGAACCCATATGAGATACTAGCATGGCAGGCAGCAGCTTTACCAGTTATGCCACAATGCTGACCCCAAAATTCTAATATCTATGGTTTTTGTTTTTGTTTTTTTTTTTTTTCTGACAGGCAGAGTCAGACAGTGAGAGAGTGAGAGAGAGAGAGAGAGGGAGACAGACAGACAGAGAGAAAGGTCTTCCTTCCATTGGTTCACCCCCCTAATGGCTGCTATGGCCAGCACGCTGCGGCTGGCACACCGCGCCAATTGGAAGCCAGGAGCCAGGTGCTTCCTCCTGGTCTCCCATGTGGGTGCAGGGCCCAAGCACTTGGGCCACAGCAGAGAGCTGGACTGGAAGAGGAGCAACCGGTACAGAATCTGGCGCCCCAACCGGGACTAGAACCCAGGGTGCCGGCGCTGCAGGTGGAGGATTAGCCTAGTCAGCTGCGGCACCAGCCAGCTGACCCCAAAATTCTAACTCTTGAAAATAATTATATAGACTGATTTTAAGTTTAATGACATTTAACATTTCTCTTGATTACTACAAAGTGACCAATTAACCTCAGCTACTATTTTTAATGAAAGCTAAATTAACAAATTCATGTAGAATGGAATAGTTAATAATTTGATTATTTTAACTTGCATACTTAGTACTAATGAAAGCTAAAGATGAGATGAACATAGGAATTTTACAGGAAGATAGTAAATTAATCTACTGTCAACTAAATCAATGTAGCCCACAGTGAACACAGAAGTAACTCTACTTACTGAATACAACCCTTACTTTCAAATAATCAGAAAAGAAAGGATTCACTGCACTGATGGAAAAAAAGATCCTGAAAATGAATAAGATGAATAGATGTACAGTACACTATGAAGCAAAGACATATACTGCAAACCCTAACACAGTCCATAAAAAAGATAAGACAATACCTTTAATCTGATTAAGCCTACAGTCTTACATACCTTTAACATCATGATGACAGAACAACATGACTCAGAGAGCAAAGGCCATGGGCTGAGGGTGGGTGGAAATACAGAGCTGTGTGCAAATCCTGGCTCCAGCACTACCTATTATTAGAGTTTAGCTCTGCCTTTCAAATAAATTAATTAATTAATCTTAAAAAAAAAAAATGGGGCCGGCACTGTGGCATAGCAGATAAAGCCACTGCCTGCAGTGCTGGCATCCCATATGTGTGCCAGTTCGAATCCCGGCCGCTCACTTCCAATTCAGTTCTCTGTTATAGCCTGGGGAAGCAGTAGAAGGCAGCCCAAGTCACTGGGCCTCTGCACCTGCATGGAAGACTAGGAAGAAGTTCCTAGCTCCTGGCTTTGGATCAGCACAGCTCCAGCCATTGGGCCACCTGGGGAATAAACCAGCGGATGGAGGACGTCTCTTTCTGCCTCTGCCTCTCTAACTCTGCCTTTCAAATAAATAAATAAATCTTAAAAAAAAATAAAGTTTAAGTAAATTACTTTTTACCTCAGAGCCTTTTTCCTCATTGATTAAACAAGGTTGTGTGAATAGCAATAAAAGTATGTCTGAAGGCCAGAGTGCCTTCTACAAGGTGGGTATTCTAAATATGTGTGTTCCTCCCTACATACCCCTTTATTCCATGAGGGATAGTCTTATCATTTTGCAACAAAATTTATGCAACTGGAAACCACCATACTTAGTGAAATAAGCCAGTCCTAAAAAGACAAATACCACATTTCCCCCGATCTGTGGTAACTAACAGAGTACCAAAAATGTAATATATTGGAGTGTAATGGACATTTTGAACTTTGATGATTGTTGACAGTCCTTGTCTCTACTGTTGAGACACACTGTTTTTTCTTCTTACTATTTGTTGAACTCTTTACTTAGTGTAGGGTTAATCTGATGAGAATGAAGTAAACTGAAAGTAGATCATTGTAAAAATTAAGAGCGGGAATAGGAGAGGAAGGAAGAGGAAGGATGAGAGGGCAGGGTAGGATGTATCACTATGTTCCTAAATCGGCATACGTGAAATACATAAAATTTGTATACCTTAACTAAGATTTAAAAAAAAAGAAGATGAATGATGGAAAATTTGAATTTCAGTGGTTAGTGGTAAGCAGAGCATTTCTCGTCAAAAATTAGGGAAGGATCTTGTATCTTGTAGGTAAGCAACTACATAGAGAAATATGACACCAACCCCAATGTTAGAAAATGACTAAGATACTCATTCAAAAGATATTTGTCTTTTAACTCATCTACTCAAAAGCTTTCAATAGCTTCTCACTACCCTTGGTAATAAATCCTAAACTCCTTACCATGGTCAAAATGTCCTACAGGCTCTGGTCTTACCACTCTCCCTTCAGGCATATTAACCTTCAGTTTGTTCCTTGAACCTCTCAAGCTCTTTCCATGCCCAGGTCGAGAATTCTAAGGACCCTCAGCCTTAAAGCATTCTTGTCCTTGTTCTTCAAATAGCTGATTCCTCTCACCCTTTACATCTTCCTTGAGCCTTCCCTTTCTGCACCACCACACTCAACCTCAGGTAGTTAACTACTACCACAGTGACCCATCATAGCTTTCTGCAATCTTAAATAATTATCATTACTTATTTCTGCTTCCCCACGCTATCCTCCGTCCCCTAGCCCCAGTGAAATGCAGACTCTCAGAGACAAGAACCTGATCTTTCTTTTTGACCCTGATATCCCTGGCACTGAACAAGTACTTGTTCAATAAAGACTCTGAATAATCACAAAGCATAATACAGACTCTAGAATATCAGGTTGGATGAAACAGTTTCCATGCGCCAAGCAATCCACAAAATACTTTAAGTAACTAATCCCATGAGATCTTCACATAAATCTGAGGCATGTATTACTAATTCCATTTCCTAAATGAGGCAATAGGAGCTCAGGGAAGAAGTGACTCGCCTAGGGTTATACAATGGTATTCATAATCCAGATTTATTGAGAATTTTATCAGGTGGCACGTAGGTAAGTCAAAGCTCTTTATATGCATTCTCTCACCCAGTGTGAAAAATAATCTCAGGACATAAGTACTACATTAGCCATATTTTCATATGAAAAACCGAGTAAGGCAAATATAGGCCAAAATTAATTGCCTAATTAAGGAAGAAGCATAGATATGAACAGTCTGTCTCCAAATCTCACATGCTTACCCACTCCTCTAAAAGGTACAATTGACACAAAGTTTATGTAAAATTCAGATAATCCATTAAAACATTTCACTCAGAGGCAGGCACATAGAAAGCATTTTTAAAATGCTGGTTATTATTATCCTTGTCTGATTTCAACACTTCTCTTTTTCTTTTATCTCTTGTTGTCTCTCAGGAAATTAAGAAAAAACTTTAAAGAATAGCTGGATTTGGTCTATAGTTTCAAATCAAATTTCCAAAGCAACTCTTCAGCATATGCAAACAACTCTGTATCTTTGTATATGTCATAAGTCTACAAACAAATATCAAGTCTAATGTGAAAAAGTTACATATTAATGGAGTGCTCCATGCCCAGAGCACAAAACACAAAAATGATCAATCTGAACTTAGCCCTCATCCTTGTGGCATATCATCAGTAGTATATCCCCCACATTTATATCTTCTTTGATTTCATGTTTTGTTTTCATCACTGACCATTTAGTTTAAATTCAATGAGCATCTAAAAAAGGATAAAGATCGGCCATTTTCATAATGGCAATTAGCATCAATCTATAGTAAGACTATGCTTCTTGCCATTGATATCAACATTGATATCAAAGAACATTCATGTTCTTTACTTATTTTTTAAATAAGTGAATAACAATTGAAAATATATGAAAGCAATTATTTGCCCAAATGATTTCTCAATAGCCACACACAGATGGCTATCCTTCTACAAATTAATTCTTCAATGTGACACTTCAAATAACAGTTCACTGAGACAAGGAAATCTGTCTGTGGATTAGTTCATTTGTAGAAATACAGGGTTTGAAATAACGGTGGAATGCTCCAGAATAAATGACAATAAGCAGAAAGATCAAGAGGAAGTCACTGCATATTCTCTTAGTTCCTGCATCTACCTTAGAAAACAGAGCTTGACCTGGTACTGGGCACGACGTCCAAGGCAAAGAGAATACCAGTGTATGGTGTAGACGAAACAAACTTGGGAGGTAGGATCAGATGTTCTATACAGTCCCTTCCAGTTATAGGAAGGTTGTAATCACCTCTCAGGACATAGAACACCTTCTCATCTCATTCTGAAGAGGCAAGTTTCCATCTATGTAGTAGCTACACCTGCCCTGATGTCAGTGAAGAAGACTTTAAAGCATGAAAGGTTCCTCACCGACCAAGACTGTTGCATTATTATCCTAAACTTTTGAGAACCTTGAGGGATGGGCTGTTTTGTTCATCCACTGCAGAGAGCCTGGCATATAATAACCAATTAATGAATAAAACATTTATTGAATCACTGTGTTATTGTATTCACTATACAATAGTATAAAAAAAATTTAGAATCAAGATTCTATTTGTTTTCAGATCAACTTTCCAGAACAGAAAGTAAGAAACACAGAAGAATCTGTATCTTTCTCATTAATTAAACTCATGAAACAAAGACGAAAGTAGACTAAGAACCAGAGTAGAGAAATTAATTTTAAACTTTATTTCCAAATTAATACAATAACTTGAATTCAATCACCAACACATGAATGATTTGCAAATAATTCATTCTTTTTAGATACATCTCTTATTCCCGGCATTTTTTTTTTTTTAGCTGAGCAAATAACTTTTGTATTTGGTACCACAGACGTGAACGTCAGTCAAGTCCAATTCAAAATCAGCAGAAAACACAATAGTGAGATTTTATTACACTGTTTTTCACTTTGGTACATTTTCTTAAAAAAAAAAAAAAGGCAGGGGCAGGACACATAGAAAAGCTCAGAAGACTTACCTCACTATTTCCATCTGAAACTAATAGAGATGGAAAATGGGTCTTTGTGACTTGAATGCATCATAACTTTTATGTAAATGCTTCAGCTGACAGCTACTATTTATCATAACTGTGCTATTAATCTGCTATGTATTATAACCCTTTAAAGACTCACAGCATCACCTCTGTGTATTTCCCATTGGAGTAAAAGGCATTTAAATATATAATTATCCAAATAAATAACACTTACTAATCTTCTACCAATCTGCTAGTATTACTCATGTCTCTTTTTGATTTGTAGGGTGCTTAATAATCAGGTATTAGCCAGCCTTCATAATGTTTCTAGGCATGAGATCATTAGTAAATCATTTCATACTAGCACAGAGATACCAAGCAGCATATTCAAGAGTTAGAAGAGGATTTGGGAATGAAATGCTGACATCTAGTTGATAGAACACAGTATGTGGATTCTATTTCAGATAAAGTTAATTTACAAATACTATTTAAACAAAGATGCTGTGAAGTAATATATAACTCCTCAGGAGAATACTTTTAATTTCCCAACTGTTAAAACCAATACATACAATTTTCATAGATACAGGCCTAATGGAACTTTTCATTGTTCATTTAGAAGTAAATGAGTGATAAAATGATTACCAGTAGCCACTACATAAGGCAACAACTCACACTGAAGCCAATGTTCAAAGAATTTCATTTCCCCATTAAAGACTTCTTCCATCTCTCAGCTTAAATTCAAGCACAATCTATGAAATTGCTCTCAGTCTGGCTAACCTCCAAACTGATAGAAAAGTCCTCAAAATGTCAGATTGGTCCAGGAATAGAGCTACAAAAATAAAGCAAAACCAGTACAACTCTCAGGACCACAGCTCAGAGTTCTCCACATCTCACCCACCAAACTGGATTTTATACGGAGTCCCAGCTCAGCTCAGCTGCAAGTCTGGGGTAGGTAAAAAAAACAAAACAAAACAAACAAACAAAAAACACTCTACAGGGAGTCAACAGTCCAAGCACTACTAGTATCTGGCACTTCTTGGCCATATCCAAAGAAGTGGCATACATTCTTCAAATTGCATTCATCTGCCATTTCAGAAGCTGAAGACTACAAAAAGCTTAAAAGCAAGTATATTTATGAAAAAGTATTCCTTTAATAATCTAAAAGGTAAACTAAGGGATATTCAAATAAAATACTGATCTATAATTTAGAACATTTTTAAAGGGTTTTTAGTAATGTAAAGAAGTCTATAAGGGGCTGGCATTGTAGCACAGTGGATTAAGCCACTGCCTGCAATGCTGGCATCCCATATGGACACTGGTTACAGTCCAGACTGATCCACTTCTGATACAGCTCCCTGCTAATGTGCCTGAGAAAGCAACAAAAGATAATCAAAGTGCTTGGGCCCCTGCCACCCACATGGGAGACCTGGATAGAACTACCATTTGGGGAGTGGATTAGTAGATGCAAGATTGATCAATCTCTACCTCTTCTCTGTAATTCTGATTTTCAAATAAATAAATGAATCTTGAAAGAAAATTTGAGGGTCTGGTACTGTGGAGTAGCAGGTAAAGTTGCCACCTGCAGGCCGGCGCCACGGCTCACTTGGCTAATCCTCCACCTGTGGCGCCAGCACCCCGGGTTCTAGTCCCAGTTGGGATGCCAGATTCTGTCCCGGTTGCTCCTCTTCCAGGCCAGCTCTCTGCTGTGGCCAGGGAGTGCAGTGGAGGATGGCCCAAGTGCTTGGGCCCTGCACCCCATGGGAGACCAGGAGGAAGCACCTGGCTCTCGGCTTCAGATCAGCACGCTGTAGCGGTCACTTGGGGGTGAACCAACGGAAAAAGGAAGACCTTTCTCTCTCTCTCTCACTAACTCTGCCTGTCAAAAAAAAAAAAAAAAAAAGTTGCCACCTGCAGGGCTGGCATCCTATATGGGCACCAGTTCGAATCCTCCTCCTCTACCTCCTCCTCTTTCCACGTGACAGACCCAAAAGAAGCTCTAGGTTCCTGCCTTCAGATTGGCCCAGTTCAAGCCACTGTGACCATTTAGGGAGTGAACCAGTAGATGGAAGACCTCTCTCTGTCTCTGCCTCTGCCTCTCTGTTACTCTGCCTTTCAAATAAATAAGTAAATCTTTTAAAAAAAAATCTTAATTTAAAAATGCTTAATATAGGCCAGCCCCACGGCTCAATAGGCTAATCCTCCACCTTGCGGCGCTGGCACACCGGGTTCTAGTCCCAGTCAGGGCGCCGGATTCTGTCCCGGTTGCCCCTCTTCCAGGCCAGCTCTCTGCTGTGGCCAGGGAGTGCAGTGGAGGATGGCCCAAGTGCCTGGGCCCTGCACCCCATGGGAGACCAGGAGAAGCACCTGACTCCTGGCTTCGGATCAGCGCGGTGCACCGGCCGCAGTGCGCTGGCTGTAGCGGCTATTGGAGGGTGAACCAACAGCAAAAGGAAGACCTTTCTCTCTCTCTCTCTCTCACTGTCCACTCTGCCTGTCCAAAAAAAAAAAAAAAAAAGAATGCTTAATATAGAATAACAAGACTGAAAGAAATGTTGTATCCAATCATGAATATATCCAAATATAAATGACATATAAATATGACATAAATAAACAATACAAAGACATAAAATTAAGAGAAAAAGATGAAGTAAATATGCAAAAACATTAACAAGTTAATTTCTGAATAACAGGATTATATCCTACTACATTATCCTTTATATTTGCTACTTTTAATTTTTTCCTTTGGGTACCACATTACTTTTTATATTAAAATGGATTAATTATATTGAAATAAAAATGTAATTTTTTTTCAATAAAAAACTGACTGATCTTATTTACTCACTTGAACCATGCTGCTTTATCATTATCTAAGGAGGCAGTTTCACCAGACAATCAAGATAAAAAGAAAGTCTCACTTGGTCCAATTACACTACTGATTACTAAATACTTAATAAGAAAGTCACACCTTTGAGTTATTAGAAGCTATAATGGTTCTGCAGAGTTCCAAACAAAGTAAGCCAACAGAATTACCTTTGATTCTAAATTTTCTGCCAGGAGGTTAATTCCTCTGTCCCTGAAAAAAATTAAGTGCTCCTCCACTTTCTTCAACTTCCTCCAATCTCATTTGAACCAAATACACTAGCTTCATTCAGTCTAGTAGGTATTTTTAACTTGTTAAACTGAAGTATAAAGAACTTATTTTATTTTTATAACATATATACAATATACTAGCTAGGAAGCTGAAATTTTAGTCATCAGTGGGTAAATTTTAGGTATGCAATTACATGCCTTAGTGTTTGTCAAAGAGTAAAGAAAGCCCTTTCTCGTAAGATGACATTTGGACTTGAAGGAAGTAATGAGTATTCAGAGCCAAATGAACAATCAGGCAATGACCATGAGGTGGAAGGATGCTTGGTAAGCTTAGGGAAGACCAAGGACATCAGGATGCTTGGTGCAGACGAGCAAGTTGGGCAGTGAGAAGAGTGAAGCAGGGACGCAGACCACATTAAGCCCTTGCAGGACACTGTGAGCTGCTGGATATTCCTGAGTGGGACAAGAAGTGCTAGAGGGATTGGGACACAAGGATGGCATATTCGACTATCATCTTGAGAAGTTCATTGTGGCTTTCTTGGAGAATAGACCAAAAGAGGGCAAAAATATTTGAGATCTACTCCCTGAGTGAATTCCAAGTATACAATTTATTATTAACTACAGTCTCCATTTATATGTCAGACCGGTGTTGTGGGGCAGTGGGTTAAGCCTCCATTTACAACACTGGTATCCCTATTGAAGCACCAATTGGTATTTTTGCTCCTCAATTTCTGATCTTGCTCCTTGCTCACCTGGGAAGGCAGCAGAAAATGAACCAAGTACTTGGACCCCTGCCACCCATGAGACCCCCAGATGGAGTTCCTGGCTCCTAGCTTCAGCCTGACTCACCCCTAACCATCATGGTCATATGGGGAGTCTCTCTCCATCTCTCTGCCACTCTGCCTTTTAAGTAAATAAAATAAATCTTAATACACACACACACACACACACACACAAAGGATGGTGCTGTGGAGTAGCAGGTTAGCCATTGTCTGCAGTGCCAGCATCCCATGTGGATGTCAGTTCAACTCCAAGCTGCTCCACTTTTGATCCAGCTCCCTGCTAATGGCCGGGGAAAGCAGAGGAAAATGGCCCAGGTGTTTGGGCCCCTGCAGGTAGCTTCCCCACATGGGAGAGCTGGAAGAAGCTCCTGGAGGCTTATCTGGCCTATCTCAGGCCATGGTGGCTATTTGAGGGATGAACCAGGGGATGGAAGATATCTCTCTATATATATCTGCCTCTCTATCTGTAACTCTGCCTTTCAAATAAAATAAATCTTTAAAAAACAAAAGCAAAAAAGTGTATGCTTTGCTGAAGCCTGGATTTACTTTCAGTTCATACCCAATGCAAATGATGCTATCAACATCTGCCCGTCTCACCCACTTTTCCAATTCCAGTAAGGTCTCAGCGGCCCTCTAAGTCCCAGCTATCCCATACAGCTTGAAACATAAACTAAAAACAGAAAGGCAACTACAGGAAAACAGGGAGAGGTAACAAGTGAATTTGAAAGGAGGTGCATAAATAATCCTCATTTTCCCACCTCCCATGCTGTTGCTATCCATTCCTTTCATATCTCCTTCCAAGTTTTACATAAATGTTCATACATTCTCAAGGCTCTGGGTATGTTTGTAAATGAAGGACTGGGAGAGGAGGTCAGGGGAAAATCAGCTTTATTGATTATGACAAGAAATGTGAGAAAAATAAAGAAAATTAAATACATTTATTTCTTTTAAAAATCTTTAAACATATGAATTCACTTCATTAATATATAATTTGATTTGTGAATAAACCATCACTTGTTGCTGAAATGGTTAAGGGATGATGGAGAATTTTATATTTTGAGGGATCAGAACCTGAACCCACTGATTCATTAGTAAAAGTTAAGAAAATCAATCACTGTTCCCATAAAGTGATGGAATAGCCCTTGTCTAAAAAATTCAAATATGCATCTGTGAGGCCGGTGCTGTGGCACAGTAGGTAAAGCTGCCGCCTGCAGTGCCGATATCCCATTTGGGCGCCGGTTCAAGTCCTGGCTGCTCCACTTCCAATTCAGCTCTCTGCTTTGGTCTGGAAAGGCAGTAGAAGATGGCCCAAGTCCTTGGGCCCCTGCACCCACACGAGAGACCCAGAAGAAGCTCTTGGCTCCTGGCTTCGGATCAGCATAGCTCCAGCCATTGCAGCCAACAAGTGAACTAGTAGATGAAAGATCTCTGTCTCTGCCTCTGCTTCTTTGTGTAACTCAGACTTTCAAGAAAATAAATGTATCTTTTTAAAAAAATGCACCTTCACAGGTCTCTAAACTTAAGTACTAGGGTAGAGAAAATATATAAGATAGAGGGCAGCCTTCAGCCTACTGTTTAAAACACTGCTTGGGATGCCCACATCCCATATCAGAATACTTGGAATGGAGTCCTGGCTCTGCTCCCAGTTGCAACTTCTGCTAATGAGCACACTGAAAAGCAGCAAGTGATGCTCCAGCAGTTGGATCCCTGCCACTCACATGGGAGACCTAAACTAAGTTTTCAGATTCTGGGTTCAGCCTGGCCTAACCCTGGCTGTTGCAGACATTTGGGGAACGAACCAGTGGACAGGGATATCTTGTGCTTGCACACTCTCTCTTTCCTTCTCTCTCTCTTTCTCCGTGTGTGTGTGTGTGTGTGTGTGTGTCTCAAGTAAATAAGTTTAACTTTTAAAAAAATACATGAAATAAATAAGCTAATCAACACCATTTGCACAGCAATAGGTCAAAAAAGAATGTAGGATATTTTATAGACAAATGACTGCTTCTCCAACAAATCAATGATATGGATAAAAAGAAGGGTGGAGGAACTATTAAAGAATAAGTGATTTCAGTACGGCGCCACGGCTTAATAGGCTAATCCTCCACCTGTGGTGCCGGCACCCCGAGTTCTAGTCCCGGTTAGGGCACCAGATTCTGTCCCGGTTGCTCCTCTTCCAGTCCAGCTCTCTGCTATGGCCCGGGAGTGCAGTGGAGGATAACCCAAGTGCTTGGGTCCTGCACCCACATGGGAGACCAGGAGAAGCACCTGGCTCCTGGCTTTGGATCAGTGCGGTGCACCGGCCGCAGCGGCCATTGTGGGGTGAACCAACAGAAAAAGGAAGACCTTTCCCTCTGTCTCTCTCTCTCACTGTCCACTCTGCCTGTCCAAAAAAAAAAAAAAAAAAAAAAAAAAGAATAAGAAGTAGTAATCAAACACCTAGAATCTAGAATTTGGGAACTTACCTTGATTTATGTTACAACTCAACTACACTAAGATACTCTGAGCATAGCACATTTGGAACCATGGACTAAATATTAGATAATAGTAAAGAATTGATACTAATTTTTTTAGAGGTGATAATGATGCAGTAATTATATTTTTAAAAAATCCGGGCCAGAGCTGTGGCATAGCAGGTAAAGCCACCGCCTCCAGTGCCGGCATCCCATATGGGCACCAGTTCGGGTCCCAGCTGCTCCACTTCCAATCCAGCTCTTGGCTATGGTGTGGGAAAGCAGTAGAAGCTGGCCCAAGTCTAAAGCCCTGAAAGAAGCTCCTGGCTCCTGGCTTCAGATCAGCGCAGCTTCAGCCATTAAAGCCAATTGGGGAGTGAACCAGTGGATGGAAGACCTCACTCTCTCTCTCTGCCTCTCCTCTCTACCTCTCCTCTCTCTGTGGGTAAGTCTATCAAATAAATAAATAATTTTTTAAAAAATCTCTATTAAAGATAATTACTTTAGAAAAAGAAGCTAAAGGGGGAAAAATAGAAGAAGATTGAAAAAAATGTTGATTTTGTTGAAACAAAGTTCATTTACTATACTCCTTATTTATGTATTTGAAATTTTTCCACAGAATATTTAAGAATAAAGAAAAATGGAAAAAAGTTGAGATTGCAAAATTGCATGTGAAGTGTTAACTGAATTTATTGCCATTTGCTACTGTTAATCTGTATGAATGAAGATTTCCTCCAAATGCAATAAAACCAAAATACAAAAATAAATTGAAGGCTCAGGCACTTAAGATATTATCATTTTTATTCATAATTGCTAATTTTGAATGTTGTATTTATTATAATAGTCCTTGGTTCATGCTGATTTTATAAGATTATGCTATAAATTTGAATTTAAAATAGCTTATTTTGAATAACAAAATATTTCTCTTTTCTGAAGTTCTCAATGATATATTTTTGGGGAGAAAAGGTCCAATAGTTAAGAAATATTTGAAAATTTTCTGCCTTACACTATTCCTTTCACATAGTGATTGTTCCAGCTTTTCCTTGAACAAAAATGCTATGATTCATAATTTAAAGTGAAAGAGGTTGTTATTAAGAAGCCAGAGCAAGTATTCTATGCAGTTGAACAGAGACTAGAATACTCTCTTTGCAGAGAATAAAAGACCATACAAGAGGAGGAACACTTTGTCTAGATGATGCAAAGAGGAAGCCAGAAAATTCCTCAGATAAAAGATCAAAATCCATTTAAGAGGTTTTCCATAAAGTATGAAAGACATAAGCGTGATTCAAAAAGTTCATGGGGTTGGGCACTGTCAAAAAGGTTAGCCTTTGCCTGCAGCGCCAGCATCCCATACAGGTGCCGGATCAAGTCCCGGCTGTTCCACTTCTGATCCAGCTCTCTGCTATGGCCTGGGAAAGCAGTGGAAGATGGCCCAAGTGCTTGGGCCCCGGCACCCACGTGGGAGACCCAGAAGAAGCTCCTGGCTCCTAGCTTAGGATTAGCCCAGCTCCAGCCACTATGGCCATTTGGGGAGTGAACCAGCAGATGGAAGACCCCTCTCTCTCTCATCTCTCCCTCTCTCTGTTTGTAACTCTGCCTCTCAAATAAATAAATAATCTTTAAAAAAAAAAAAAAGTTCATGGAAAATTGAATTAAAAGGTTTTTTTGGTACAGAAAAGTTTAAATCCATGTATAGCTTTTAATAATATTAATGCCCATGAACTTTTTGAAGACCCCTGGTACAGAGACCTGAAAAATTTCGGAATATGAAAAGCCTATCTTTCATTCATTCAATTTACAAATATTTATTTGGGACAGGCTTTTGACACAGTGATTAAGTCACTGCTTGGGACACGTGCATCCCATATCAGAGTGCATTGTTGATGTCCCAGCTTCTCCACTTCCATTACAGCTTCCTGTTAATGGATACCCTGGGAGGTACCAGGTGTTGATGGTTCCAATACTTTCATCCTTGCCACCCCAATGGGAATTCTGGAATGAGTTCTGTGCTCCTGGCATAAGCCTGGCCCAGCTGTGGCTATTATGGGCTGGGGAATGAACATCTGGCCCACAGGCCATATAAGGAAGGTCTACAGAATCATTTGGTTTGGCCCAGGAAAGGCAACCACTGGTGGACTCAATAATCTATATAAATACAATTCTAAATAAATTCAATAATTTACAGCAAGCTAAATTTTAAGTTGATAATTTTGTATGTCCCATGAATAATATTATAAATATCCAAATAGCCCTTGGTAGAAAACAAGTTCTCCACCCCTGGTCTAGCTTGAGAGAAGTAGGGGGAAGTACTGGAATTCTAGGTATATTTTGACATTTCAACCAACAGGCTGTACTAATAGTTTGTATGTGGGTACTTCAAAAGGTTGATGGAAAATGGAATTCAAAGTTCATTTTGGTGCAAAAATAATTATTTTAAAATACATACATAATTTTCCATTAAAGACATTTCCTATGAACTTTACAGATTTTCAGAGAAAGATTCTAGAATTTTAGGCCCAGATCATCAAAAGCATGCATTTTCCATTAACTGAGATGGGGAAAACTCTGATGGAAGTTAAGGAAAGTAATCAGTAGTTGAGTTTGAAATATATATTAGTCACACAAATAGTGCTAAGTAGCTACTGTATATACAAAGTTTAAAGTTCAAAAGCAGAAGTCCAGACAGCAAATATAAATTTGAAAGCTAACAGGGTATACCTAGTATTTAAAGTTAATATTTGAAGACTCAATGAAATGACTGAAGAGTATACAGTCATTGGTCTTGGTATCCTGGAGCACCCCAATGTTAAGAGGTGTCCAGAGGGGCCAGCATTGTGATACAGTGGGTTAAGGCACAGATATCTAAACACCAATTCAAGTCCTGGCTACTCTACTTACAATCTAGCTCCCCGCTAATGCTGCTGAGAAGGCAATGGAAGATTGCCCAAGTATTTGGATCTCTGCCATCCATGTGGAAGGTCGGGATAGAGTTCCTGGCTCCTGGCTTCAGCCTGGCCCAGCCTTAACCTTTGTTGTCATTTGGGGAGTGAAGTAGCAGATGGAAGCTTTTTCTCACTTATTTATTCTCACTCACTGTCTCTCTCTCTCTCTCCCTTCCTCCCTACCTCCTTCCCTCCATCTCTCTCTTTCACTCTCTCCCCTTCTCTGTTACTCTTTCAGAAAAATAAGTCTTTAAAAGAAAGATCATGGAGATAAGAACGAACCAGTAAAGGATTTTTAAAAAGGAGCACTATAAGTAGAAGGAAAACCAAGAATTACAGCATCTTTAATAAGGAAAGAAAATATTATATTTTAAGAAATAGTGATTAATTCTCTCAAAAAATTACTGATATAACAACCAAGAGATGAGGATTAGAAATGGGTCTTTGGGGATAGGTAACTGGTCTAACAGTTAAGATGCTCTTTGGACACCCACATCTCATATTGAAGTGCCTGGGATTGAGTTTCCATCCTGTTTCTGCTTACAGCTTCCTGCTGCTACCTGGGAGGTAGCAGGTTATGGCTCAAGTATTTGAGTCCCTTGTACCCACAAAAGAGATCTGGACTGAGACTAGTTCCTGGAGTCTGGCTCCTACTTTGCCCAGCTCCAGCCACTGTGAGATTTTAGGAAGTCAACCACTGGATGGGAGCTCTCAGTGTTCTCTCAAATAAATAAAATATATAATTTTTATATTTTTAAAATAATAGTTTTTGGATTTAGCTAAATGGAAGTCATTTGTTCCTTTAAGAACAAGTGTTTTAGAGTGGTGAGGAAAAAAAGCCAAATTAAAGAAATAGGAGGCAAGTAAATAGATAAGTGAATATAATCTTGCTATAAAGGAGAACAAAGAAATTGTACAGTAGCTTAAGGTACACACGATGTGAAGAAAGTTACTGGTTTAAGACAGGAAAAAGAACATCATGTTTATGTGCGGAAAGGAACTATCCAGCAATAAGGAAAAATGCAATATGGTAAGAAAGCCAAATCCTTTGGTAGGTGAAAAATGAGACCTAGTATATAAGTGAGGAGCTGTACTTATGAACACAGACTGTTCACTGAAATTATGGGTTCAAAAATCACAGGAGGCAAATCAGCGGTATGCCCACTTCCCACAGCCATGGTTATTGCCATTCTATTAAAGAAGTTCTTACATTTCTGTGCCCAGAACTAACCTAAAAGAATTCAACACAATCTTCCCGGCATCCTACCGATAGATGGAGTTGTCCCATGTGATGAAAAGTATTTGCAAAAGTACTTTGGAGTTCAAAGAAGAGGTGCATAAAAGTGAAAAAACCACAGCCTTCCCTATCTCTGGCAAACATAAATATTCACTGGAGACATACTGTTCTTTTAACTTAGAAACAGTACAACTCCAGCTGTCTTAATATAACAGAAACTGTAATGATTTGATGGTTAAACACTGACAACAGGAAGCTCCATCAAAATTTGAAATCCAGGGGCTGGCATTGTGGTGTAGCAGGTAAAGCCACCACCTGCAATGCCAGCATAAGGGTGCCAGTTCAAGTCCCAGCTACTCCACTTCCAATCCAGCTCCAATCCACATAAGGGTGCCAGTTCAAGTCCCAGCTACTCCACTTCCAATCCAGCTCCTTGCTAAGGTGCCTGGGAGGGCAGCGGAAGATGGTCCAAGGGCTTGGGCTCCTGTACCCATATGGGAGACCTGGATTAAGCTCCTGGCTCCTGGCTTCAACCTGGCCTAGTCCCAGCTGTTGCAGCCATTTAGAGAGTGAACTAGCAGATGGTAGATCTCCTTGCCTCTCTAAAACAAACAAACAAACAAACCTTGAAATCCAAACTACTAATAGGAACTTGAAAGTTATCAATATACTTTCAAAAAGCCATGATAACCTTGCACCAAAATCTAACCTCTTTTTCACTTGCCTTCCTTTCCACTAGTTTTCCCTCCTGCACAACCTTTTCGACTCTATTATTATAGTCAGCAAACTTTCTTATCTCCTCAGTCTCTTCACTGAATGTTCTCCCTACCTCCTAGGCATAATGAAAAGTAAACTCCCTTTCTTGGTGGTCCACATTAGTGAAAGCTAATCATCGGCCGGTGCTGCAGCTCAATTGGCTAAGCGGCACCAGCACACCGAGTTCTAGTCCCGGTCGGGGCGCCAGATTCTGTCCTAGTTGCCCCTCTTCCAGGCCAGATCTCTGCTGTGGCCCGGGAGCGCAGTGGAGGATGGCCCAAGTGCTTGGGCCCTGCACCCGCATGGGAGACCAGGAGAGGCAGCAGCACGCCGGCCGCAGCGGCCATTGAAGGGTGAACCAACGGCAAAGGAAGACCTTTCTCTCTGTCTCTCTCTCTTTCACTGTCCACTCTGCCTGTCAAAAATAAATAAATAAATAAAAGATAAATAAATAAAAAGAAAGAAAGCTAATCACCCTTCCAAACTCCAAGGCCTAGAAGAAATGTTTCCATATTGTTCATCCTCCTACCCTATGAACTTTGAGGACATGACATCCAGGAATCTTCATCTCTTGTATTTACAGACCACTACAACAAGCAATCTAAAACCTCAGAAGTCAACCTCATAATTTACCTGTCCAGCCTGAGTACCAAAGTCATTTGGGATAATGTCTAGGTGAGTGATCCACCCAATAAAACAACCCCACTGTTCCTGAACATGTCTATTTCAGCCATCCACAGCCACAACAAAACCCTTCACTCCAAAGCATCCTAAAATCTTAAATTACAATGGATGTTCCTCAAATTACAATGGGTATGCATCTCAATAATCCATCATAAATTAAAAATATTCTAAGTCCAAAATGTATTTAGCATATCTAACCTTTCAAACATCACAGCTGAGCAATATAGTACACTGTGGGTGATCAATTGTTTACCCTTAGGATCATAAGGGTGACTGACAGTCATGGCTGTCACCCAGCACTGCAAGATAGAATTGCAAGCTATATCACTAGCCTGGGAAAAGACCAAAATTCAAAATATGGTTTCTAATGTGTATCACTTTCACACAGTCCTAAAGTCAAAACCTCATTAAGTCAAACCATCATAAGTTGGGGGCCATCTATATTCCACTCTTAAGTACAAAGTACTTCTAATCATTTAGCTATCTCTCTCTTACCTACAAATATTTGTATATTTACTTCATCCAGGCATTTAATCCTTGAATCAATTACTTTCTCTCAGTTTAAACCTCACATTCCATTACTTCAACCACTTCTCACCTGATATTTTTAACACCCCTTCATTTCTACCTTGCAAATATGTCACAGCAAAATCCAAATTCAGGCTCACTCCAACTATTTCATCATCTCTGGCTCTAGTGAGTTTTGCTGCAGAAAGTTACACAGTTATACAAACTAGTACTTTTATAAATTAATGATCCTCGGGGCTAGCACTATGACTTAGCAGGTTAGGTCACTGCCTGCAATGCCAGCATCCCATATGAGCACCAGTTTGAGACCCGGCTGCTCCACTTCCGACTCAGCTCTCTGCTATGGCTTGAGAAAGCAGTGGAAGATGGCCCAAGTCCTGGGCCCCTGCACTCGCTTGGGAGACCCATAAGAAGTTCCTGGCTCCTGGCCTCGGATCGGTGCAGCTCCAGCCATTGCGGCCAATTGGGGAGTGAACCAGAGGATGGAAGACCTCTCTGTGTAACTCTTTGAAATAAATAAATAAATTTTTTAAAAAATTAATGATCCTCACCTATCTGGCAAACCTTCTTAAAATCTCTAGTCAGTTATCTTCCCCAGTCCCTATGACAACTGACAGTTGATCATTCTCTCCCTCTCACATTCCCTCCCTTGCCTTTTTTTTTCTTTTTTTGGTTTTGGACAGGCAGAGTTAGTGAGAGAGAGAGAGAGAGAGAAAGGTCTTCCTTTTCCATAGGTTCACCCCCCAAATGGCCGCCACGGCCGGCGCACTGCACAGATCCGAAGCCAGGAGCCAGGTGCTTCCTCCTGGTCTCCCATTCGGGTGCAGGGCCCAAGTACTAGGGCCATCCTCCACTGCCTTCCTGAGCCACAGCAGAGAGCTGGACTGGAAGAGGAGCAACCGGGACTAGAACCTGGGGTGCCGGCGCCGCAGGCGGAGGATTAGCCTAGTGAGCCGTGGCGCAGGCCCCCTCCCTTGTCTTCTAGAGCTCCCCTATAAGCTGTTCAACTCCAGTCTTTTTTATTGGATCATTTTCCTTATATGGTGGTTTCAAAGAGTTTTCCTTCTGTTTTTCTTCTTTCTTATTCCACAAACTCTCTCTTCGGTATTATATACAGTCCCACAGTGTTTAACTATCCATATGCCAGAAATATCCTAATCTCTATCTTCTGCCCAGAATCTTCCCATCTTCAGATGAAGTAATCAGCTAACTGCCCACTGAACAGCACCAACTGTGAGACAGAAAGGCATGTCCACAACTGGCCTCATCCTCCCTCCACATCTGATACGCCTCATGACATTTCTGTATTGAGGAGTCATAAATCTAGGAGACACCCCTGACCTCCATGCTTAGCTCCCACATCTAACAGGATACTACCAACTCAATCATCCTCATATATCACAAACCCTGTGGTATTCGCTAAAGTCCCATCGCATTTCAAGAGTCTTATCATATTTTGCCTTCACACATGAACAGCTCCCTGGTGAGCATTTCTGCTTTAGTCCAATAGACATTGGACTCAGGAAACTCATCTTAACTTTCCTCCCTAAAGCCTTCCCTGAATCTCCACAAACCTCTTCTTACTCTCACTGAACTCTGTGTGTGCATTTTGTTATATCATCCCACCGTATTTTGCCTTGCTTATGATGTCTGTACAATACCATAACTTTCTTGAAGAAAAGTTAGTGACCTGGAACAAGAGAAATTGCTGTCTTTGTTGAATGAAAGAATAAAGAATGAACCCTGTAACTCTAAAATCTTTGAGTCTTTGGGTCAGCATTGTAATGCAGAGGGTAAAGCTGTTGTCTGTGAAGCCAGCATCCTGTATGAAAGCAAACTCATGTCCCAGCTGCTCCACTTCTGATGGCCTAGGAAAAGTAGCAGAAGATGGTCCAAGTGTTTGGACCCCTGCTGCCCATGTGGGAAACCAGGAAGAAGCTCCTGGCTCCTGGCTTCAGCCCAGCTCTGCATTGGATATTGCAGTCATCTGGGGAGTGAACCAGCAGATAGAAGATGTTTGTCTGTCTGTCTCTCCCTCTCTCTTTCAGAATAAGTAAGTCTTTAAAAAAAAAAAAAATACATAAATAAAATTTGAGTCCACTAAAATCCCATTTACTTAAATATTTCCATGGGGCTGGTGCTGTGGCATAGCGGGTAGAGCTGCCACCTGCAATGCTGGTATCCCATACGGGCACCGGTTCGAGTCCCAGCTGCTCCACTTCCAATCCAGCTCTCTGCTATGGCCAGGGAAAGCAGTGGAAGATGGCCCAAGTGCTTGAGTCCCCACACCCGCATGGGAGACCAGGAAGAAGCTCCTAGCTCCTGGCTTAGCATCAGTGCAGCTCTGGCCGTTGAGGCCATTTGGGGAGTGAATCAGTGGATGTAAGACCTTTCTCTCTGTCTCTCCCTCTCTGTCTATAACTCTAGCTCTCAAATAAAATCTTTAAAAAGTTTTGAAATATATTCAGAATTCAGATGGTCACTGACTTACAATGGGTGAACTTAAAATTTCTCAAGTTTACAATGCTCAAAAGACATGCACGTTCAGAAGAAACTGCATTTCAAATTTTGAATTTTGATCTTTTCCTGAGCTAGCAAAACATGGTATGATACTCTCAAAAAGGCTAGGCTCACTGGGCAGCAGCAGCAACAGCCAGCTACTCAAGGATAAGCAAGCAGACCTCTACAGCACAGGGTGTTGCCAATACATTTTTAACTATGATACTTTCCATTTACAATGGATTTATCAGGATAGTAACCTCACTATTAAGTCGAGTAGTGTCTGTATGAAAACCTAATGAAAAGTTAAAAAAAAAAAACTGTGCAAAAAGTAAATCGGGCTAATTGAATGAAAAAAATAAGATTTTTAAACCTTAAATACAATTTTACTGCTTCCAATGTGAATTGAAGTAGGCTAAAAACCTATGAAACCAGAAGTGTAATTTATAAAAGTGCTTCAGTCTAATATGGTATCTTCCACACTGCTCAAAAAGTTTGTTGTTTCAAAGCACTAAACTGACAAACATCCCTGTCTTATTAGCTTAGAAAATCTTATTGCCTATAATAGAAATAGTATACTTACCTCCATCCAATTTATTACTGTTATTATAATTTACATCATACTTACATCTGCTGTTGTTTTTTTTTTTTTTTTATTATTTGACAGATAGAGTTATAGATAGTGAGAGAGAGAAAGACAGAGAGAAAGGTCCTCCTTCCGCTAGTTCACTCCCCAAATGGCCTCAATAGCCAGCACTGCGCTGATCCGAAGCCAGGAGCCAGGTTCTTCTTCCTGGTCCCCTATGTGGGTGCAGGGGCCCAAAGACTTGGGCCATCCTCTACTGCCTTCCCCGGGCCACAGCAGAGAGCTGGACTGGAAGAGGAGCAGCTGGGACTAGAACCCAGCACCCATATGAGATGCCGGCACCGTAGGCAGAGGATTAACCAAGTGAGCTTGATTTTTAAAATGCACTATCTTTACAGATCCAGCATTTCCCAAACCCCTGATAGTGACAATTTAATGAAACTGATAGTTTTTGGACACTATCCAAAATACATCAGGAGGCTATGAATATTATGTCTCAGAAGAACTATTTCAAAAATCATTTTAGACCTGGAGAACAGCCAACCGATCTATCTGTAAGTACCATTAATCTATCGACAAATGAAGAACTGTCATTACATCTCTGAGGGCATTTTTATCCCAAATTTACTATTGATTTACCTGTTTTTGCTATTTGTTTTATTTTCATTTATTTACCTTTTGATTATCAAGCCTCAACTGAAGCAATAATCAATTAAAATTCAGTATATGTTATGTTGATAAAAATTAAAATTAAAATACACATGACATTGATAGCCATTAATCAAGCAATACTAACTACTTATCATTAACTAAGTAAACAAATAATCAAGGCAAAGGTTTTAGCTACCACTAATCTACCAAAGCAAGTCAAAATGTTAGAAAAATTGCATTCGTATCGAATTGCTTCTATATGTGACACTTAAAAGCTCATAATTACATTTCAAAATTTAGATGAGTCACAGTGTTTTCTATGTAGGAACAGGATGTGAATCAAAATTGTAAACATGCACTTCCTTGTTAGTCAAAAGGTGAAAATGGACAGACCCAATGTCCACTGAAACAGTAAAACATATAATCATAAAACACATCCTTTTTTTAAAATGGTCAACCCTCAACTGCCAGCACAGCTCGGTAAAGATGCCACCTGCCCAACCTCCACTTGAATATCTCAAAATAACGGAATACTTCTAGTTTCATCCCCCCATCTTAGAGAATCGGCAACTGAGACCCGAGGTCTTTATACAGGCAGCAGGATTGCCCTCATCAGGGCTACCACCGTTTAAGGCTTACAATTGGTAAAAGCAAGGAAACGGAATTCCAAAGGGCACATAAGATTTTACCTAAATCTAGAGCCTGAAACTGAAATATGGACAAAATTTTCATCTTGAGTCTTGTCAGTGAAGACAGTAAAACTGGCAGATAAGCAGGAAGAAAAAGCAGGGAATGATGGTTGTAGTATCTGGCAAAAGACTCTGACCATAAAGAAATCCATCCCCAAAAAGTTTGTAATCAATAATTGAATGCAGAGTAACTGACAGCGTGACTCCATTGATCCCAAAAGCTCCGAAATCAGGAACTCAACCACTGTATCAGGACGCCACAGATAAAACTGAAACTCAGGGGGAGTAGATGCAACACAGCTGCGAGTCTCGGCAAATCTCCTGTATAGCTGCTGCGGACATTTCAAAACATACTCGATCTACTCTTTCCTCAGGTGATTCCTGGAAGTCAGGACAGAGCCAAAGAACCGAGAGGGCAGAAACCGGCCCTGATCACCCATAAGGCTTTGCATCAAAGTGGACATGATCTGAGTGAGTCACGGGGAATGAGGAGACAGTCACCAAAGGCCAGGCAGGCCATGGTCTGACTCCCCTGCGCCGCCCCGGACTAGGGAGCCGATCAAGGGAGCGGGGCATGACTGCAACCTGCTGCAGGTAAGTGCAGAAGGATCGCGTCGACAGGTTTCCAAGACAGAGTCCTGCGGAGTCCCTCTACAGGCGCCACGGCCAGCCCTGCCCAGGCATCCCGGAGCTCTCCGTCCACTGAAGGCCCAGTCCTCAAGGGGTGCAGAGCCGGGAGAGGACAGGACGAGGACAAGCGGCAGGTCCTACCCTCTTCCCAGACGCCCCACGCCGCAACGCGGCCCTGCCGCCACATGCTCCACTAGCCCACTCCTAGTACAGACCCAGGCCCACTGGTCCCCAGCCGCCCTTCGCACAAGCAGACGTGGGCCGCAGTCGGACGTGACCCAGCGGCTCCTGAGCTGAGGGCAGCAACCCGCAGCCGGCCACCCGCCACCCCGCAAGGCTTACCTCCCTTCTGCCCCAAGCTCAGCCCCGCGCCGGCAGCCTGACGTGGTCCCCCGCCACGAACGCCCGGGGGCGGGGACTCCAAGAAGAGCCAATTGGATGTGGATCCCGGGGTCCCGCCCCGCCTCCTCCGGCTTTGGCACGCCCGCCTCCCCGCGCACGCGCACTCAGGCCCTAGGCCGAGCACTGCGGCTGGAAGACGGCTTAGGCGAAGCGTGGCGGGGCGATTACCTGAGGGCCGGGTGGGCTGCACACGCTGCTGCTGGCGGCAGAGCAGCACCGCAGTGAGGAGATAACGCAAGAGAAAGCAGCTTAAAGGAAGCTGCCCAGAGATGCGGCTGCAGCGTACGCGGGTAGTCCTGCTGGCAGTCTGCCCTTATTTGCAGCTTTGAGCTAGTGCAAAGCAACTCCCTGGCGCTTGGAAATTTTTGTTTGTTGCCTGAAGCGAGGGGAAGGGAGAATAGTACCTTAGAATAAGTATTCATAAAATTTAAAGTTAACGGCCGACTGGGCGCGCAGACTTCGTTTTTCCTACACTCAGCTACTGCTGGGTGTCTTTGCTTCATTTGGTCAACACAAAACTGCAGCTCTTGATGCCGCGCTGGCTATTTCCACTGGTTGGGTAGTGGTAAGGGAGTTCTAGCCCGGGCATTTCTACGGACAATCTGGAGCGAACTAGTGCAAGTAATTGTCATTATGTAGTTCTTATTTTTGTATGATAAGTCCTATCCGGGGCATAAATACACATTTTCTCCTGGGGGACTAGGTGGGTGCTCTCATATAGGAAAGGCATGACAGACACCTGACACAAGGGAATTGGAGCAAAGAGATAGCAGAAAAAAATGAGAGGCGATTATGAAAAAGTGGAATTCTAGTTGCATATGATGGAAGTGAAAATTAACTACAAGATCAAAGCACCTTTGGATGCTTTTAGAAGAAAATACTAGTGCCTGGACCCCATGTCTAGACATTCTTGTTTATAGCTCTGCTGTGGGACCTTGACATTTGTATTTTTTAAGTTTCCAAGGTCATTTTAATGTGCTAATAAGTTGTTCTCATTTGTAGGGATTTGATTGCCTATACTTCACCTTAGAAAAGTAATTACACATCACAGCCTACCTTCAGTTCTCCAGATAACCTAAGATGCATTCATTCTGTAAGTATCTAAATGAACTTTGAACTTGCCTAAATGTTCAATCTCTTTGAAAGAAAGGAATTTTATAAAGTTTATAATTGCCTTTTTGATTTTATGGAATTTCGTTATATTCGCCTTCAGACTTCCGAATGCACCAGTATTTCTTCTTGGACAATTTTAATGTTTTTCCTTCATCTAAATTCCCCAGATTTCTCTTTTTAAAAAATATTTTTTTATTTATTTGAAAGGCAGAGTTACAGAGACTGGTTCACTCCCCAAATGGCCACAATGGCTAGGGCTGGGTCAGGCCAAAACCAGGAGCCTGGAACTCCATTTGGGTGTCAGGAGCCCAAGAACTTGTGTCAACCTTTGCTGCCTTCCAAGATTCTTTAGCAGGAAGCTGGAGCAGAAGCAGAATATCCAGGACTCAAACCAGTACTCATGGGATGACATAGTCACAGGTGGTAGCCTAGCACACTGCACCCCAACACCAGCTCCTATTCACATATTTCTTGAAGCACATTATTCAAAATTATAATTGAATATAGAGCTCTATGATCAACTAACTGTATTATTAATTAACTATATATATATATATAATTAACTAATTCTCACTGTATTAACTTGTTTAATCCACAGAACAACCTTCTGAAACAGGAACAGTTATTACTATTACATCTTATAAGTAAAGAACCTGAGGCACGATGATGAAGTATCTTGACTAAGATCATGCTGCTAATTAAAGCCAAAATTTGACTTCAGGTATCGGTGGTTCCACATAAATACACTGTATCTGTTACAGAAAGGCTGTTTGAGGAGAAATGAGGGAAATCTCCATGTAAAAGAATGGTGATGTGTCTACTTTTGTCACTGTCTTAATCCATTCAGGCCGCTGTAACAAAATAACTTACACTGAGTAATTTATAGACAACAGAAACTCGTTGCTCTTAGTTCTGAAGACTGGGGAGTCCAGACAAGATTTGGTGTCTGGTGAGGATCTGTTCCTCAGACAGTACCTTCCTTGTGTACTCACAGGGCAGAAGGCGCAAACAGATTCCTTTGGGCCTTTTTTTTTTAATTGACAGGTAGAGTTAGTGAGAGAGACAGAGAGAAAGGTGTTCCTTCCGCTGGTTCACCCCTGAAATGGCCGCCACGGCTGGCGCTGCACAGATCCGAAGCCAGGAGCCAGGAGCTTCTTCCTGGTCTCCCACGTGAGTGCAGGGGCCCAAGCACCTGGGCCATCCCTCACTGCCCTCCTGGGCCACAGCAGCGAGCTGGACTGGAAGAGGACTAGAACCTGGCGCTCATATGGGATGCCATCACCGCAGGCGGAGGATTAACCAAGTGAGCCACGGCGCAGGCCCTGGGCCTTTTTTTATGAGCACTAATGAGGGCAGAATCCTAAAATCTCCCAAGGGCCCCACCTCTTAATACCATTGTGTTAGAGATTAGATTTCAATATATGACATTTAGGAGGACACAGAGAAAGATTCTAAAAGGATAAAAGTTCATCTTCAAGATCACATGGCTGATAGGTGTCAGAAGGATTAAAACACTAGTTTCCTACAGGTAACCTAACTAAACACCATTATATTTGATACTAAGTAATACATCTTTCAATAAAGTTACTGAAATGCAACAAAAAACACAAAAAACTGGTTTCCTGACTCCCAGATCAGTCCTGTCTCTACTGTATACCCAGTGAAAAAAACCACTTCATGTCCAGGACAGTGGCAAATTCTTTTTTTAATAATAATAATGTTTTAAAAGGTCTATTTATTTATTTATTTGAAAAGCAGAGTTACAGAGAGAGAGAGAGAGACAGAGAAAGAGACCTCCCATCTGCTGGTTCACTCCCTAAATGGCTGCAGTGGCCAGGGCTGGGCCTGACTCTGGAGCTTCAGTAGTTTCACAGACTCAATCGTTTCCACGTGGTTTCAGGGACCCAATCACTTAAACCATATTTCTCTGCTTTCCCAGATGCATTAGCCAGGAGCTGGATTGGAAGCGGAGCAGCCAGGACTTGAACAGGTGCCCATGTGAAATGCTGGTATTATGGTGGATGGCTTTACCTACTACACCCAACACCAGCCCCAATATAATAAAGTTTAAAAGAAGTTAAGGTGAAAGATAGACATCAAACATTACAATTCGCCACCTGTGTTGCTAACCTGGCGAAAAATGGTCCTGCATGCTTAAGTAATCATGACAGCTAAATCACTCTTTCTTTCTGAGCTGAAAGCCAAGAAGGGCCCCTGAGGGGGCTGGCGCCGTGGCTCACTAGGCTAATCCTCCGCCTGTGGCACTGGCACCCAGGGTTCTAGTCCAGGTTGGGGCACCGGATTCTGTCCCGGTTTCTCTTCTTCCAATCCAGCTCTCTGCTGTGGCCCGGGTAGGCAGTGGAGGATGAACCAGGTCCTTGGGCCCTGCACCCATATGGGAGACCAGGAGAAGCACCTGGCTCCTGGCTTCGGATCGGCGCAGTGCACTGGCCATAGCGGCCACTTGGGGGGTGTACCTTTCTCTGAAGGGAAGAGAGAACTTCCACTTTGACTATAGCATTGTCTAAATAAGATCAGAGTTTGTGAACTCAAAAGGCTTCCATAGCCTTGGCAGCTCATGACAAGAGCCTCGGGTGATTACTGACGTCATAAATAAGAGTGTCAATTGTTAAATCAATAAGGGGAGTCACTGTGCACCTACTGCCCATGCAGGATCTCTGTCCTTATTGTGTTGTACTATGCGAATTAACGGTAAAGCTACTACTCAAACAGTACTTTATACTTTATATCTGTGTGGGTAGAAACTGTTGAATCTTTACTTTTACATACTAGGTTGATCTCCTATATATAAAGATAATTGAAAATGAATCTTGATGAAGAATGGGATGGGAGTGGGAGATGGGATGGTTGCGAGTGGGAGGGAGGTTATGGGGGGGAAAAGCTACTATCCAAAAAGTTGTAATTTGGAAATTTATATTTTTTAAATAAAAGTTGAAAAAAAAAGTAAAAAAAAAAAAGGTGATCTAGACTTAATATCTGAAGACTCAACTCAAATGGGAATTTCAGTTGAAGGATTAAAGCATACTTTGAATCTGTATATTATTTCCTGGAAACTTGCAGATTTTTTTTCATGCAAATAAACTCTTTGTTTTTTAAATATTCAAGACAAATCACCCACCCTCTTTAAGGAGAAGGCAGACAGATGGTATTTCTCTGTTAAATCCTTGTATTTTTTTCCACTGGAATAGTTAAGCAGTTCTCCATTGTACAAGACCCTTTAGGTAAGTACACTTTTTGAAGTCAGTATAGAAAGGCCTATTGACTTTAACAACAACAAAAAGAAAGCGAGTAAGAAAAATGTGTTCACTCCCAAATCATTAACAGAACTGAAAAGAATATGCTAACAACAAAAGACACTGTAGTGTGAATCCTGTACTGTGAGGGAAGGTCATGTCACCCACAGCATCAGGAGCAACACAAAGCCTTGAACTCAGGCCCAAGCATGCTGGGCTGGCTGAACATGCCCACTCATTCATCAGCAGGCACATAACTAGGAGCAGAAATTCAGTACTGAATCACAGAGCTCCACTGTAGACACATAACAGAAAGTAGTATTATGAGAGCTAATTAGATGTGAGTGTGGTGCTCCAGTGGCTCCCCACTTCATTTAAAGTAAAAGTCAAAGCCTTCACAAAGACCGAAAAGGCCACACATGCTCCATCTCCCCCCACATCATGCACCTCCAGTCCCAGCACACACACACACACACACACACACACACATGCACACACAGTGTGTGACCTTACCTTCTTAGACACTCTTCCCCAGGGTTACTCTACTGCAGTCACACTGCCTCTTCACAGCTACCTGATCTTGGCGCTTCCCACAGGATATCTTCATCATTGCAGAAGGTCATTAAGCCTTTGCTACCTTATATATAAGGCCTACTCTACTGCTCAATGTCTCAGCAGGAAACAGATGGTACAATTAAATTAAGAAGGTTAGATGAGAGTTTAATAAATAGATGTAGGCAGGGGTTAAAAAGATCACAAGGCAGGGAGCAGTGTTGTGGCACTGCAGGTTAAGCTGCCTCTTACAACATTGGCATCCCTTAGCAGGGTACGGGTTCAAGTCCTGCTGCTTTGCTCACCATCTGGCTTCCTGCTGGTGTACTTCAGAAGGCAGATGATGGCCCAAGTGCCTTGGCCCTGGCACACATGTGAGAGACCTAGATGGGTTCCTAGCTCCTGGATTCAGCCTGGCCTAGACCTGTCTATAGCAGGCATTTGGGGGGTGAATCAGCAAATAGAAGATCTCTCTGTCCCCTTCCTTCTCTCCCCCTCTCCCTCCTCCTCTCCCTCTCCCTCTCTCCCTCTCCCTCTCACCCTCTCTCCCTCTCTCCCTCTCCTTCTCCTCCTCCTCCTCCCCCTCTCCCCTCCTCCTCCTCTTCTCCCTCTCCCTCTATCCCTCTTTCTCCCCCTCCTCTTCCCCTCTCCCTCTCTCCCCCTCCCCCTCTGCTTCTCCCTCTGCCTCCCCCTCCTCCTCTCCCCTCCCCCTCTCCCTCTCCTCCTCTCCCCTCCCCCTCACACTCTCCCCCTCCTCCTCTCCTCTCCTTCTCCCCCTCTCCCTCTCCCTCTCCCTCTCCCTCTCCCTCTCCCTCTCCCTCTCCCTCTCCCTCTCCCTCTCTCTCTCCCTCTACCTCCCTCTCTAATGCTCTGCCTTTAAAAATAAACATTGGAACTCCAAATCCCCCTGAATTGAAGGGGATAAAGGAAAAATTACAGAACACAGAAACTGCTACATAGAACTATCTGACAGGAATTGGGACATTCATTCAAGAAACATAGCCAGTCCACAGTGACACAACAGAGAAGGGGCCCAGGGAATTAATATCTTGATATCCCTCATTCTCCTCGTTCCCTCTTCCAAAGCAAGGGAAGTCTATGATGCAAGCTATGCAAGTCAGCCCCCCGAACACAGTGAAGGGACAATAAGAAGAAATCTGGCTCATTTACCTTGTTCGCTTATAGTAGCTTTTGCTGTATAACTACCACTCCAGAACTAAGTGACTTAAAAATCTTAAAGATTTATAAATTCTCAGGATCTTGTAGGTTAATAAGCAGTTCTTTTCTAGACTGGCTTTGTTGATCTTTCCCAGGTCCATTTATTTCTGTAGTCGGCTCAAAGCATGGATCATCTAGGATGGCTTCATTCACATGGGTGGTGGTTTGCTCAGTGGGAAATTGGGCATTAGGGACCATGTAGCCATATATATCAACTAACCATAACCAGTCACTTCCCAGTAATGTGGCAAAATCAGATCCTTGCTCATATCAAGATACATTATTTCAATGGAAATCCCATGTTAAAATATTCCTAGCTTTCATTTTACTATGCAGTGTTAGCAACCAAAGGAGATGGAGCATGATTGATCCAAGCCAGGGCTTAACACATTTTTTCTTAAATAGGCCAGACAGCAAGTTTACCTTAAGTCTCTTTTTGTTCTTTCCTATATAATAATTTTCAATTATCAGAGGCATTGAGAGAATTTAATAAAGCAAAGGATATATAAAAGGATATATAAACAACTTGTATACCCCCGCATACATGTGCACATACATGTGATGGGCAATTAGATTACTTCCATATCTTGGATGTTGAAAATAATATTGCCGTGAACATGGGAATTCGATAAACTATGAGATACTGATTTCACTGCTTTTGGATAGATACCCCAAGTGATAGTGTAGGATCGTAAGGTAATTTGATTTTTTATTTTTTGAGGCTCCTCCATACTCTTTTCCATAAAGGCTCTACTAGTTTACATCCCCACCAAGAATGCACAAGGGCTCCCTTTTGTCCATTTCCTCAACGCTTGTTATCTTTTCTAACATATGTAAGACTGAATCTCATAGTGGTTTTGAACTTTTCTAGAAAAGTGATATTGAGCATTTTTCCATTTGTCTATTTACCATTTGTATGTCTACCTGAAGAAATATTGGCTTAAATCTTTTGCCCACCTTTTAACATGGTTACTTATTTTTAATATAAAGTAGTTCAAATTGCTTATGTGCTTTGAATATTAACCTTTTATCAGATGCATTCTTTGGAAATATTGTCGCTCCCCCTCTTCGTGGAGGAACGACACAGGACCCTGCGCTGTTCTTTCGTCTGCTCGGCCCTCCCCGGGTTTGCTGCTGGTTCTTCCCGGGTTGGCTACTATCCCTTCCACCTCCGTGGAAGGGCAGTTCCCCCTGGCCACATTCCCCACTTCCGCAGGGGAGCGGCACACCGCCGGCCGGCTCTCTGGGGGGCTGCACAGGCGTTCCTTCAGATGTTCCCCTTAGATGTTCCTGGTGCATGCCGTCTCTCTCCTCCTTTATAGTCCTCCTCTGCCAATCCCAACTCGGCTGCCCACACGCCGAGTACGCTGCTCTCCTCCAATCAGGAGCGAGTCCTACAGTTTATTGGTTGAACTGGAGGCAGCTGTGCAGAAGCTGTTTACTTCTCTCCCAGCGCCATATTGTGGGAGAGCAGATGCATAGAATAAGTCTTAATTCCAGTAACTCAGTCCAGTCCGGATTGCTCCCCACAAATATTTTGTTCCATTCCATAGCTTGTCTCTTCACTCGATTGATGGTTAACTTTGCTGGGAAGAAGCTTTTTGATTTGTTACAATCCCACTTGTCTACTTTTACTTTTGTTGCCTGTGCTTTTAGGGTCGTCTCCATACAGCCCAGACCAATATCAATAACCCTTTTCCTTATATTTTCTTCTAGTCTTTAATTGCTTTTTTAATTTTATGCATGGGATTAATCCAATTTCATTCTTGTTCATGTGGTTTTCCAGTTTTACCAACACAATTTGTTGAAGAGCCTGTCTTATCCTTGCTGAAGATCAGTTGAACTTAGATTTGTACATTTATTTCTCAGCTATCTATTCTATTCTATTGCCTGTTTTTATGCCAGTACTGTTTTGACTAATGTAACTGGGAAATATATTTGGTATTTGAAAATACAAAGGGTTTTCAAAAAAGTTCTTTGAAACTATATACTATGAAAAAAGTATGAGTGGATTTCAAAAATTGGGTGGTGGTGGGGGCTATTTGTGGTGTACCAAGTAAAGGCACCACCTGCGACACCATCCTCTCATATGGGCACTCAGGTGTCTCAGGTGCTCTGCTTCCAATCCAGCTCCCTGCCAAAGGCCTGAGAAAAGCAGCAGAAGATGTCCCTAGTGTTTTGTTTCTTGAAATCTGTGTGGGAGACCCTGATGAAGGTCTTGGCTCTTGGCTTCATTCAGCCTAGCCCAACCCTGGCTGTTACAATCATCCAGCGAGTGAACCAGCATATGAACAATCTCTCTCTCTCTTGCGCGCGCACTCTCTCTTTCTCTCTTTTTCTCTTCCCCTCTTTCAGTGCTTCTGCCTTTCAAGTAAATTTAATAAATCAATTTTTCAAATGGGGGCCCAATGTAAACTTATCTTTCAATTCCATTTTTCCACCAACTTTTTGAAAAAATTTGTTTTATTTTTTATTTTGGAAAAGAGAGCAAGAGAGAGCAAGATAGAGATATTCCTGAAGCCAGGAGCCCACAAAATCCATCCAGGTCCCCGACATGTGGAAGGAACTTAAGTATTTGAGCCATGATCTACTGCTTCCTAGGATATAAGCAGAGAGCTGGGTGGGAAGCTAAGTAGCCAGAGATCAAACCCACACTCGGATATGGGATGCAGGCTTCCCAGGCAGCAGCTTAATCTGCTGCACCACGATGCTGGCCCCTCCATCATCTTTTTTGAAGTACCTTCATATGATGCTTCTAGCTTTGTCTTTCTTGTTCAAAATTGCTTTGACTTGTGGGTATCTTTCGTGATTTTATATAACTTTAGGGTTATTATTTCTATTTCTGTAAAGAATGCTATTGGGATTTTGGTAAGTATTGCATTGAATCTGGAGATCACAATAACAATATTAATTCTTCCAATCTATGAGCACAGGATGCCTGTCCATTTGTCTATGTCTTATGTAATAAACAGATTTTGGTGTGTGGAAATAACCTTTACACTTTTCACTAAAATTTTAAAAATTTGAGCATGAAAAAAATGTATCTTCTGTAAATTTCTGTAGGAATGGAAATCTTACTTCTTTTTAAATTTTAAAAACACAGGATGTATATTAAGTATCTTGACATTATTTGTGATTGGAACAGAATTATTTATTAATAAAACTTTACCAGGGTCAGCATATGGCAGTTTGTTAAGCTGCCTCTATTCTATGCAAACATTTCATGGCTTGTCGCGCCCCCACTCGCGGAGGAACGACACCGGACCCTGCGCTGTTCTTTTTCCCCGGCCCTTCTCAGGTTTGCTGCTCCCCCCCCCCGCCTCCTCGGAGGGGCGGCACCCCTGCCGCTTCCCCCACTTCTGTGGAGGAGCGGCACACTGCCGGCCGGCTCTCTCAGGGGTTGCTCAGGTGTTCCTCCTGCATGTTGTCTCTCTCCTCCTTTATAGTCCTCTTCCACCAATCCCAACTCTGCTAGCGTTCTCTCCTCACGCGCTGAGCACACTGCTCTCCTCCAATCAGGAGCAGGATCAGCTCCTGCAGCTTGTTAGTCGAATTGGTGAGGCAGCTGTGTGGAAGTTGTTTATTCCCTCTCAGTGCCATATGGTGGGAGATCAGATGCACAGAATTAGTCCTAGCAGTTCCAGTGATTTAGTCTAGTCTCGGTTGCTCCCCACAATGGCTGATCTGCATCTCATCCAGATCCCTGCTAATATGCCTGGGAAATCAGCAGAAAAGGTTCCAAGTCCTTGAGCGATTGCCACCCATGTGAGACACCTGGACAGAGTTCCAGGCTCCTGGCTTCATCCTGAAGCCATTTGAAGCCATTAGGGGATGAACCAGCAGGCAGAAGATCTTTTTTCTCTCTGTCTCTCCCTCTCTCTCTGTCACTCTGCCTTTCAAATAAATAAAATAAATCTTTTTTTAAACAATACTTTTACCAGCATTCTGGTGCAGTGGGTTGGGTTGCTGCCTGTAACACCAGGGTCCCATATGGGTGGGAGCTGGTTCAAGTTCCAGCTGCTTCGTTTCCTATCCAGCTCTCTACTAGTGTGCCTGTACATCAGCCACGCATGTGGAAGACCTGGATGGGATTCCTGGCTCCTGATTTTGATTTGATTCAGCCCCCACCATCATAGCCATTCAGGAAGTGAGCCAGTTGATGAAAGATATATCTCACCCCGCCCCCTCTTTCTCTTGCCTCCCTCTTGTAACTTCAGATAAATAAGCCTTTAAAAAATGACCTTGATGATGTCTAGGTTTTGCACATAAGCACTATGCTCCTGATTTTATTTTGAGAAACATGGTCAAGTACACAACCAAAGTTAATTTTCAAAGCCAAACAATTCTAAAATAATAATAGATGAAGGTCGTTCTTTTTCCAAAAAATTCAGTCTCAGACCTGAGTTTAAAAATGTCAATTAAATTCTAGAACTTCAACAACCTTTGTATACACAGGCAGTGCCACGGCTGAGAAAGAACTTCTAAGATCAATCCCATTCACAACAGCCACAAAAACAATCAAATACCTTGGAATAAACTTAACCAAGGATGTTAAAGAACTCTATGATGAGAATCTTAAAGAAAGAAATAGAAGAGGATACCAAAAAATGGAAAAAATCTGCCATGCTCATGGATTGGGAGAATCAATATCATCAAAATGCCCATTCTCCCAAAAGCAATTTATAGATTCAATGCGATACCAATCAAAATACCAAAGACATTCTTCTCAGATCTGGAAAAAATGATGCTGAAATTCATATGGAGGCACAGGAGACCTCGAATAGCTAAAGCAATCTTGTACAACAAAAACAAAGCCGGAGGCATCACAATACCAGATTTCAGGACATACTACAGGCAGTTGTAATCAAAACAGCATGGTACTGGTACAGAAACAGATGGATAGACCAATGGAACAGAATAGAAACACCAGAAATCAATCCAAACATCTACAGCCAACTCATATTGATCAAGGATCAAAAACCAATTTCTGGAGTTAGGACAGTCTATTCAATAAATGGTGCTGGGAAAACTGGATTTCCACGTGCATAAGCATGAAGCAAAACCCCTACCTTACACCTTACACAAAAATCCACTCAACATGGATTAAAGACCTAAATCTATGACCTGACACCATCAAATTATTAGAGAACATTGGAGAAACCCTGCAAGATATTGGCACAGGCAAAGACTTCTTGGAAAAACCCCAGAAGCACAAGCAGTCAAAGCCAAAATTAACTATTGGGATTGCATCAAATTGAGAAGCTTCTGTATGGCAAAAGAAACAGTCAGAAAAGCGAAGAGACAACTGACAGAATGGGAGAAAATATTTGCAAACTATGCAACAGATAAAGGGTTAATAACCAGAATCTACAAAGAAATCAAGAAACTCCACAACAAAACAAACAATCCACTTAAGAGATGGACTAAGGACCTCAATAGATATTTTTCAAAAGAGGAAATCCAGATGGCCAACAGACACATGAAAAAGTGTTCAGGATCACTAGCAATCAGAGAAATGCAAATCAAAACCACAATGAGGTTTCACCTCACCCCTGTTAGAATGGCTCACATACAGAAATCTACCAACAACAGATGCTGGCAAGGATGTGGGGAAAAAGGGACACTAACCCACTGTTGGTGGGAATGCAAACTGGTAAAGCCACTATGGACGTCAATCTGGAGATTCTTCAGAAACCTGAATATAACCCTACCATACAACCCAGCCATCCCACTCCTTGGAATTTACCCAAAGGAAATTAAATTGGCAAACAAAAAATGCTGTCTACACCTTAATGTTTATTGCAGCTCAATTCACAATAGCTAAGACCTTGAATCAACCTAAATGCCCATCAACAGTAGACTGGATAAAGAAATCATGGGACATGTACTCTATATAATACTATACAGCAGTCAAAAAACAATGAAATCTGGTCATTTGCAACAAAATGGAGGAATCTGCAGCACATCATGCTGAGTGAAATAAGCCAGTCCCAAAGGGACAAATATCACATGTTCTCCATGATTGGTGACAACTAACCAAGCACCAGAAAGGAAACCTGTTGAAGTGAAATGGACACTATGAGAAACAGGACTTGATCAGCCCTTGTCCAGATTGTTGATGAACAACTTAATACTTTATCCCTTTTTGTATTTTTTTTTTGTTCTACTTAATACTGTTGGTTGAACTCTGTAATTAACACACATTATTCTTGTTTAAATTTAACTGAAAAGTGATCCCTGTTAAATATAAGAGTGGGAATAAGAGAGGGAGGAGATGTACAATTTGGGACATGCTCAAGCTGACTTGCCCCAAATGGTAGAGTTAGAAACGTTCCAGGGGATTCTAATTCAATCCCATCAAGGTGGCATGTACCAATGCCATCTCACTAGTCAAAGTGATCAATTTCAGTTCACAGTTGATCACACTGATAGGTCTAAGAGTCAAAAGGATCACATAAACAAGACTAGTGTCTACTGATACTAACTGATAGAATTAAAAAGGGAGAAAACGATCCAACATGGAAAGTGGGATACACAGCAGGCTCATAGAATGGCAGATGTCCTAAACAGCACTCTGGCCTCAGAATCAGCCCTTAAGGCATTCGGATCTGGCTGAAGAGCCCATGGGAGTATTTTAGGCATGGGAAGCCAAGACACTCTGGCAACAACAACAACAACAACAAAAACCCCTAAATGAAAGATCTCTGTGAGTGTGATCCCAGCGGAAAAACAGGCCATCAAAGGAGGTACCTTTCTCTGAAGGGAGGAGAGAACTTCTACTTTGACTGATCTTGTCTAAATAAGATCAAAGTTGATGAACTCAAAAGGCTTCTATAGCCTTGGCAACTCATGACAAGAGCCTAGGGTGATTACTGATGCCATAAACAAGAGTGTCAATTTGTTAAGTCAACAACAGGAGTCACTGTGCACTTACTCCTCATGTAAGATCTCTGTCCTTATTGTGTTGTACAATGTGAATTAATGCTATAACTAGTACTCAAACAGTATTTGATACTTTATGTTCTGTGTGGGTGCAAACTGTTGAAATATTTTCTTAATAAATACTAAATCGATCTTCTGTATATAAAGATAATTGAAAATGAATCTTGATGTGAATGGAATGGGAGAGGGAGCGAGAGATGGGATGGTTGCGGGTAGGAGGGAAGTTAAGGTGGGGAAAAGCCATATTAATCCATAAGCTGTACTTTGGAAATTTATATTCATTAAATAAAAGTTAAAAAAAAATTCTACCATAAGAGAATCAAAAATGAATCTTGATGTGAATGGAAGGGGAGAGGGAGTGGGAAAGGGGAGGGTTGCGGGTGGGAGGGACGTTATGGGGGGGAAGCCATTTTAATCCATAAGCTGTACTTTGGAAATTTATATTCATTAAATAAAAGTTAAAAAAAAATTCTACCACTACTATGCCATCCAACTGTTTTTTGATAGGGCAAATCAGGATGTTGGCTTCTATTTTTGAGAAAAGTTCACAGACTGATAAATTTTTTTTAGAAAGCTTTTATTTAATAAATATAAATTTCATAAGTACTTTTGGATTATAGCTGTTCTTCCCCCCATACCTGCCCTCCCACCCCTAAACCATCCCACCTCCTACTCACTCTCCCATCCCATTCTTCATTAAGATTCATTTTTAATTATCTTTATATACAGAAGATCAACTCTATACTAAGTAGAGATTTCAACAGTTTGCACCCACACAGACACACAAAGTATAAAGTACTGTTTGAAGACTAGTTTTACCATTAATTCTCATAGTACAACACATTAAGGACAGAGGTCCTACATGGGGAGTAAGTGTACAGTGACTCCTGGTGTTGATTTAGCAATTGACACTCTTATTTCTGATGTCAGTAATCACCGGAGGCTATTGTTGTGAGCTGCCAAGGCTATGGAAGCCTCTTGAGTCCACAAACTCCAACATTATTTAAATAGGGCCGTATCAAAGTGAAGTTCTCTACTCCCTTAAGAGAAAGATGCTTACTTCTTTCATGGCCCCTTCTTTCCACCGTATCTCACGCACAGAGATTTTTCATTTTGGTCATTTTTTGCCACAGTGTCTTGGTTTTCCATGCCTGAAATGCTCTCTTGGGCTTTTTAGCCAGATCCAAAGGCCTGAAGGGCTGATTCTGAGGTTAGAGTGCTGTTTAGGGCATTTGTCATTCAATGAGTTTGCTGTGTGACCTGCTTCCTATGTTGGATCATTCTCACCTTTTTAATTCTATCTATTATTATTAGCATACACTTGGTCTTATTTATGTGACCCCTTTGACACTTAATCCTATCTTTATGATCAGTTAAAACTTAAACTGATCACTTTAACTAGTAAGATGGCATTTGTACTTGCCAACTTAATGGGATTTGGAGTCTCATGGCAAGTTTGTAGATTTTTCCTTAGGGGTAAGTCTGAGGGAAAGTGTGCCAAACTGTACATCTCCTTTCTCTCTTATTCCCACTCTTATTTTTAATAGAGATCAATTTTCAATTGGATTTAAACACCTAAGAATAATTCCGTTTTAAGTAAAGAGTTTGACCAATGGTATTACGTAGAAAAAGAAAATACTAAAAAGAATAACATAGTAAGCAGTACCTCTGTCCTTATTGTGTTGTACTATGAGTCAGGACAAAGGCTGATCAAGTCATTGCTTCTCTTAGTGTCATTTTCACTTCTACAGGTTTCCTTTTAGGTGCTCAGTTAGTTGTCACTGATCAGGGAGAACATATGATATTTGTCCCTTTGGGACTGGCTTATTTCACTCAGCATGATGTGCTCCAGATTCCTCTATTTCGTTGCAAATGATTGGATTTCATTTTTTTAAACTACTGTGTAGTATCCATTGAGTACATATCCCATAATTTCTTTATCCATTCTTCTGTTGATTGACATTTAGGTTGATTCCAGGTCTCAGCTATTGTGAATTGAGCTGCAGTAAAAATTGAGGTGCAGACAGCTCTTTTATTTACCAATTTAATTTCTCTTGGGTAAATTCCGAGGAGTGGGATGGCTGGGTCATATGGTAGGGCTATATTCAGATTTTTGAGGTATCTCCAACTGTCTTCTATGGTGGCTTTACCAGTTTGCATTCCCACCAACAGTGGATTAGTGTGCCTTTTCCCTCCCTCCTTGCCAGCATCTGTTGTTTGTTGATTTCTGTATGAAAGCCATTCTAAGGATTGTGAGGTGAAACCTCATTGTGGTTTTGATTTGCATTTCCCTGATGGTTAGTGATCCTGAGCATTTTTGTGTGTGTGTCTGTTGGCCATTTGGATTTCCTCTTTTGAAAAAGGTCTGTTTAAGTCCTTGGCCCATTTTTATTTTTTTTAACTTTTATTTAATAAATATAAATCTGCAAAGTACAGCTTTTGGATTACAGTGGCTTTTTCTAAAACCCCATAACCTCCCTCCCACCTGCAACCAACCCATCTTCCACTCCCTCTCCCATCCCATTCACATCAAGATTCATTTTTAATTATCTTTATATACAGAAGATCAATTTATTATATACCAAGTAAAGATTTCAACAGTTTGCACCCGCACAGGAATACAAAGTGTAAAGTACTGTTTGAGTACTAGTTATAGCATTAATTCACAATGTACAACACATTAAGGACAGAGATCCTACATGAGAAGTAATGCACAGTGACTCCTATTGTTGATTTAACAATTAACACTCTTGTTTATGGCATCAGTAATCATCCAAGGCTCTTGTCATGAGTTGCCAAGGCTATGGAAGCCTTTTGAGTTCTCCTTGCTCCATTTCTTAATTGGGTTTTTTGTTTTGTTGTTGTTGAGGTTCTTGATCTCCACAGACTGATAATTGTTAGGTCCACTGGAGTAAATGAAATTCACCATTAAACTGCTAATTCAAAAGCACACAATGTACTAAAACACTTTCTGCAACTTACCTGCTGAACAGTATGATAATCTGATATTTGTGCAGGATCTATAAATTTGTCCACTAACCTTTTCTGCCCCATATATTTTATCACCATCCGTTCCAATGCATTTTAGCAGATTCCACTTCAGATTATACTGAATTAAGCTTTTCTCAGTATCTTTGAAAATGCTCTCACCCACAATTCTTCCACACAAAGAGGCAGATTTTTTCAGTCATTTAAAACTCAGCATTGACGCCTTGATTCAACAACATCTGAACTGTAATATCTGTCCACTCATCAAGAGCCAAGGAAAACCACTCAATATCATTTACTACCCCTCCTTTTAATGTCTATTGATGTTGTGCCCAATGCTCTCATCTTTTCAGGTACCAGTTCTCACTGCAATACTAATACTCTGAAACTAGTTCATGTCTCTGGAAACAATTATTTAGCTCCTGCAATCAAACAAGGTGATTTAATTAACTTGCCATAATTAACTGACACACTTAGTTCAGTTTCAACTCTTCAATTTTTCAAATTGTTGTAAAGAAATTCTGCTGAGGTAAAATATTTCATCATAAATTTTCATATTTTAGCCTCACCATGAATTGAAAATATTGTGTTGAATCTTGGAATGTTGAAGTGTATTGTAATCTTTTAGTATAGTTGTGGTGTCACCACACAATAAGCACATACTTTGCCATATAATTTAAAAACAAAATATTCCACATTCCAATCTGTTTTAAAAATGTGACATAAGGGGCTGGCATTGTGGCACAGTTGGCTAAGCCACTTCCTGCCACACTGGCATCCCATATGGGCACTGGTTCAAGCCCTAGCTACTCCACTTGTGATCTAGCTCCCGGCTAATATCCCTGAGAAGGAAGTGAAGGATGGCCCAATTGCTTGGGCCCCTGAACCCATGTGGAAGATCTGGATGAAACTCCTGGCTTCTGGCTTCCCCCTGGCCTAGCCCCTGCCATTGTGGCCATTTGAAGAGTGAACCAGTGTATCTCTATCTCTCTCTCTCTCTCTGACTCTGCCTCTCTCTTCTGTAACTCTGCCTTTCAAATAAATAAATAAATAAATCTTTTTTTTTAAAGAATTTTGACATAAAAAGTTCCCTTGTCTCTCTCTTTTTTTTTTTTTTTTTGTCATCATAGTTATGCAATGGTATTTTTAAATCTAGATATTCTTAAGGGTGGGCATTTTGCCTGATGGTTAAGACACTGTTATAGATGCCTGTTCTATATCCGAGTATTTGCATTTGATTCCTGGCTCTGACTCTAGACTCCAGTTTCCTGCTAATACAGACCCCGGGAGGCAATAGTGATGACTCAAGTAGTTGGACGCCTACTAACACTTGGGAGACTTGATTTGAATTCCTGGTTACAGCTTCAGCCAGGCCCATATCCAGGCTTTGTGGACACCTGTGGTATGAACGAGCAACTGGAAGATCTCACTCTCTCTCCCCTTTCAAATAAATAAACTTTTTATTTAAAAAAAAAAAATGCTTAGCTTTCAAGCCTTATGAAACCAGGTGGTGATCAAGATTTGGCCCGCAGACTATAGCTTGCCTTCCCCTAGACTAAGCCAGTAGTGGCTCTCTCATTTTTCTTTTACAGATGCTTTTTCAGACTCTCTTACAGCAAGATGTGGCCATGTGATTCAGTGCTGGCCTATGAGACTAATAGCACAAGAAGATTCCCAGAATTTTTTTTATTTTTGACCAAAAAAAGTAGTCATACAAGGAAAAAGGAAATTACCCTTGATCCTAGATTTTGCATTTTTGCACAGCTTCCCTAGTTATGCTTCTGCCCCCATCACAAACCCACCCTGCCCCAGATTCTAACACCATAACCTTTTACCCCAGACACTCATTTAAGTAGGCATTGATGGAAAGTTCAATAGGAAAGGAACCTATTGGGTCAAGCTTCTCAAATGTCAGTCGTTATAAGGAACAGAATCCCCTTGTCACCAGTTTAAATGAAGAAAAGGTAAGTGTATGGAATTAACAATAAAATCTGAGATTCTCCCTGTTGGGGACCAGCCCTACCTTTGCACAACCCTGAAAGTGACACTTCCTTAAAGTACGTATCCTAGGGGTCTCAATTCCTTCTCTCCAGTAAAGCCCTGCTTGTTCTTGGTGGTAGACAGGCCCAGGAAGAATAAATCAGGGAATTAAATAAGAGCAAGGAAATAAAAATCTCTCTCATTTCTATCCTCCAGTCGCCAACAGGATTTGACATTGGTTGTGTCCTCATGGAGGTCAGAGGACAAAAAATCCTTTTTGATGCAATTCACAGGGGCCAGCCAGTCCAGAGCTGACTGGAAAGGCTAAGAATGAACATAGAGAGGCAAAGGAGAATCTCTGCACAGGCTGCAAATAGAATAGACAACAAGATTTTGTCTCACGTGATTGCTACTTCTTATACCATGCATTTTATTTCTGTCTAGAACACCATTACAATTTCCTTCCCATTAAGCCATTTTTTTTTTTAAAGATTTGTCCAGATGAGTCAGGATTCAATCTCCTGACAAGGCTAATACAAGGCATAGGCCAGCTCATATGTGGAAGGTGACCTCCTCAGAAACAGCCATTTAACTGGCTTCTGACAGCTTCAATTACGACTAATGGATCTATTCGGTAGCCATCATGCCCTGTAATCACACCATTTAGGGTTTGTACAACCTTTATAGCCTATCCTAATTTCTCTCTGTTTCCTTGCCCTGTAATTTTTTTATATAGATGTTGTTTTATGTCATCACATAAAAAAATAGAAATATGAAAACAACAGTTACTTGTTAGTAACTGCTTCTTATCATCAGGAATATTCTATTACATAGCATAATAATGCTGGCAGATAAACTGATTTTGTTTATCTCAATAAACATTTATAAAATGATTCCACTTAATTCACATTTCCATCAGAGTAGATTAAGAGGATGTCCTTCCTCTTGTTCTCTTATTATATCTAGCTGTTAAAATGAAGTCATGAAAGATCAGATCATTTGGGGGTCATTTTTCCCCCTTATGATTAAATGTTGCAAGTATTCAGTAATGAACTCTCATGTAGAGGAAAACAAAGGGTACTGTGTCATTATAATTTAGCACTTCATTCTAAGAAATACTAAATGGGAAGCAAATAAAACCAATTTCTCATCCAGTGTATTTAACAAAGACATGTACTTATTTACAGGAAGTTATAAAATGAAATTGTATTTCACTCAGAATTCATTGGCACTCCCAGGAATAAAAACAAGAAAAAGTGCAATTCCTCTTTCCTATCTGAACATACTTGAACTTTTCTAGTAGCATCTATAAGCTATTGAAAAAAAAATTAAAGCTTTACCTCCTGTGCTATTACCTACACCAGAATGATCTCTTTGACAAATTCAATGAAGAAAGAATTCCTTCCTTAATATAAAGGTATTTATTTATTCATTTTTAATCTGGTTTTAATTTTGTTGCATTTTTTGTTGTTGTTTGTTTATTCTTTGGAAGTTCAAGGTTTTACATACCTAAACTCACCACAGCCTGAACTGAAGCAATATACCTTATCAAAACATCAACCATGTCCAAGAGATCTTGAATTTCAGTTGTAAAGCACCTAAAAGATACTTGTTATTTCTCCACAAAGTTTCTGGGTGATCCCTTTCTGTCCTCACTGGGAAGTTCCTGGACCCTATGCTAATATTGCGGAATTGGAATAAAAGACTTTGTAGGGATGTGGCCAAGATGGTGGGATTAATTTTGCATGGGATTAAAATACAGGAAATGAGCCATTTATTGAGAACTTTGTCTTTTCCCATTTAAGTTTTCAGTTGTAAAATTACTTGGTATACTTTTGATCTCTTTCTTCTGGGTTACTGAGTAAGTAGACCTCTGACTAGCCTTAAGAACCTGCTGTTGAGAATTATGTGAGACAGTTTTGATCAAATTTTGATCTATTTTGGCAAATCAAAAGAAATACTTACAAAAGAAAGTACTCAGGAGAGTAAAGAGGCAACCGACAGAATGGGAGAAATCATTTGCAAACAATGCAACTGATAAAGGATTAATAACCAGAATATATGAAGAGATCAGGAAACCCTACAAAACAAAACAACCTAGTTAAGAAATGGGCCAAGGACTTAAAACAGACATTTTTCAAAAGAGGAAAATCAAATGGCCAACAGACACATGAAAAAATGCTCAGGATCAGTAGCCATCAGGAATATGAAAATCAAAACCACAGTGAGGTTTTTACCTCACCCCCGTTAGAATGGCTTTCATACAGAAATCAACAGCAACAAATGCTGGCGGAGATGTGGGGGAAAAGGGACCCTAAACCACTGTTGGTGGGAATGTAACTGGTAAAACCACTATGGAAATCATGTTGGAGATACCTCAGAAATCTGAATATAGGCATAACATATGACCCAGCCATCCTAGTCCTGGGAATTTACCCAAGGGAAATGAAATCAGCAAATAAAAGAGTTATCTACACCCCTATGTTTATTGCAGTTCAGTTCACAATAGCTGAGACAATGGAATCAACCTAAATGCCTCTCAACTGAAGACTGGGTAAAGAAATTATGGGATATATACTTTATGGGATACTTCACAGCACTAAAATAAAAAAATTAAATCCAGTCATTTGCAACAAAATGGATGAATCTGGAAAACATCATACTTAGTGAAATAAGCCAATCCCAAAGGGACAAATACCATATGTTCTCCCTGATCTGTGAGAACTAATAGAGTTCCTGAAAGGAAATCTGCAGAAGTGAAATTGACACTTTGAGAAGCAATGACTTTTACAGCCCTTGTCTTGACTGTCCAAGAACAGTTTTTTCTTTTTTTTTTTCTTAATGTAGAATGGGACTGGGAATGGGAGAGGGAAGAGGAGGAGGGATGTGAGTGGGGGTGGGAGAACTTATGAAATTTGTACTCATTAAATGAATAGGTTTCTTTGGGGGGAAAGAAAGGCATGTCTATCCATCAATCATGGAAGTTTGCCTCGTATTCATTCTTTGATAATTTTTTGCTACCATTTCTCTGTTTTATATTTTGTGGAACTCCTATTAGTCATTTTTTACAAATAGTTTTGGAGGCCGGCGCCACAGCTCACTTGGCTAATCCTCCGCCTGCAGCGCCAGCACCCTGGGTTCTAGTCCCGGTTGGGGCACCAGATTCTGTCCCGGTTTCTCCTCTTCCAGTCCAGCTCTCTGCTGTGGCCTTGGAAGGCAGTGGAGGATGGCCCAGGTACCTGGGCCCTGCACCCGCATGGGAGACCAGGAGGAAGCTCCTGGCTTCAGATTGGCGCAGCACCGGCCGCAGCGCGACTGCTGTGGCAATCATTTGGGGGGTTAACCAACAGAAAAGGAAGCCCGTCCTCTCTCTCTCTCTCTCTCTCACTCTCACTCTCACTCTCTAACTCTGCCTGTCAAAACAACAACAACAACAACAACAAATAGTTTTGGAGATGTTATGGGTGATGAAAGTTTGGAAACTAGGAAAAGATAGTGTTTGCACAACATCATAATGCACCAAATACCACTGAATTGAATATCTTAAAATGGTACATGTATGTTTTGTGAATTCCATTCCTATGAAATATATATTTAATATATATATAATGTTATTTATTTTCTACCTCTTGGGCTTTTTTAAAAGATTTTTTTAAAGATTTCGTTATTTATTTGAAAGAGTGACACAGAGAGAGAAGGAGAGGCAGAGAAAGGTCTTCCATCTGCTGGTTCACTCCCCAATTGGCTGTAACAGCCAGAGTTGTGCTGATCTGAAGCCTTGGAGCTAGGAGCTTCTTCCAGGTCTCCAATGCAGGTGCAGGGGCCCAAGGCCTTGGGCCATCCCCTACTGCTTTCCCAGGCCATAGCAGAGAGGTGGATCAGAAGTGGGCAGCCGGGACACAAACTGGTGCCCATATGGATGCCAGCATTGCAGGTAGGGGCTTTACCCGCTATGCCATAGCACTGGCCCCAGGAGGCTTTTCCTGCTACGCCACATCACGGGCCCTAAGATTTATTTTAAAAGTCAGAATTAAAGAAAGAGAGGGAAGGGCAGAAAGATATATCTTCCATCTGCTGGTTCACTCTCCAGGTGGCCACAATGGCCAGGGCTGGTCCAGGCTGAAGTCAGGAGCCAGGAGCTTCATCCAGGTTTCCCATGTAGGTAACTGAGGCCCAGACAGTTTAGCCATCTTCCTGTGCTTTTCCCAGGCCATTAACAGGGAGCTGGATGGGAAGCAGAGTAGCCAGGACAGGAACCAGCAACCATATGGTATGCTGGCATCTCAGGTAGTTTTACCTGCTATGCCACAATGCCAGCCACCTCTATGGCTTTTTTATTCTACTTCCTATACCATATATGCTTCTGTATTTTTACTGTGTTAGTGTTTTTATTCTCTAAACATTTTTATTAAACCACATTAGCGGCCTGTGTCACGGCTCACTAGGCTAATCTTCCACCTGTGGCACCAGCATCCCAGGTTCTAGTCCCGGTCAGGGCACCGGATTGTGTCCCTGTTGCTCCTCTTCCAGTCCAGCTCTCTGCTGTGGCCTGGGAGTGCAGTGGAGGATGGCCCAGGTGCTTGGGTCCTGCACCCGTATGGGAGACCAAGAGGAAGCACCTGGCTCCTGGCTTTGGGTCGGCGCAGCGCGCCGGCCGCAGAGGCCATTAGGGGGGTGAACCAGCGGAAGGAAGACCTTTCTCTCTGTCTCTCTCTCTCACTGTCTAACTCTGCCTCTCAAAAAAAAAAAAAAAAAAAATTAGCATTTTGTGACTATAATACTTCATCTCTGAAAGTCTTCTTTGTTGGTAATTGTTTGTATTTTATCATTCTCCTCTGTTTTGTTTTATTTGTTACAATATACCACTACCTCTGATTCTTGAAAAATTCTAAAATTTTTTGTTTTCAAGTTTTTACTTCTTTTTTTTCCTTCCTGGCTTTCCTCCTTAAGGATAAACTATCTCAGATATATAAGTCAGATGCCACATGTTTATTTTCCAGTTTTAGAACTGTTATTATTATCTAGAACTGTTGTAAGCACTTCTTCTGTTCCTTGGCATTGTGATCATGTATATTTTAATTTCCTTCCTGCCATTTCATTAGTGTTTTCTGGAGATAGCTGAGGGAAAATCATGCCTTTGTTCCACCATGTTTGATTGGAAGCCTGTTTTCTTCTTATGGGGACCATACTAAAAATTTTGATTTAAATGACAAATAATGCTTTCAGTTTGGAGGTCATATCCTACATGAGGAATAATATTTATGAAAAATATGGTGAAATTTCATGGTAAGCTTTAAAAATGTTTTTATATTTATCTATTTGAGAGGCAGAGAAACAGAGAGACAGAAAGTGAGCTCCCATTGGGTTTACTCCCCAAATACCCCCCAACAACTGGAATTGATCTGGGGACAAAGCCAGGAACAGGACAATAAGCAGATAAAGAGAGATGATTCCCATAAAGAAAGAATCATACTCATATGGTACAGAGCTTCTAATGCCAGGGTGATATCTTAATTTTGGAGATGATTTCAAGAGTGTATAAATATGTCAAACTTATTAAATTATATGTTTTATGTAGTTTATTGTATATAAATATGCCTCAATAAAGTTTTTATTATTATTTTATTTTGGAGACAGAGATGGATAGACAAAGTTCCCATCTACCCAGTTCACACCCCAAGTGCATACAGCAATACTGAGGATAGGCTGCAACTGGAATCAGAAGCTGGGAACCCAATACAGAATTCCCTCATGGGTGGCAGCAGCCCAGTTCTTTGAGTCGTCATCAATGCCTTTGTGGTGTAACTTGCTGGGAAGTTGGAACTAGAACCAGAAATCAAATCCAGGTACTCTAATGTAGGACATGAACATCTTGACCACTAGGTTAATGCCCACTCCAATAAAGCCAGGTTTTTGCAATATTATGTTGAGAAGTTTTTATACAATTTTATTCTTACTGGGAAATACTGCAGTTTTTATATAGAGAAATGATATACAAGTAGTATTCTGCTGCATGAAGGGTAAACTAGTAGCAATGTTATTTGAATCTAAAAAGGAAGTGATAAGGCAGGGCACAATACCTCATTATGGAGTATTTATCTAGCGTAAGCAGGCATCTTCGATGTTAAATTCTTAATAGAGCTACGATTTCTGGCTTAGAGACTGTTAAGAAAAAAAAAGAAAAACTTCAAAGTTTTATAAAGACTACGAATGAATCCCAAGAGGTCTAAAGACCTGAAATAATTACATAGTTAAGTCTTGTGGAAGAACATGGTGGTGAAAAAATATAAACACCTAAGTTTTACATGCTTTCCTAAGAGGTTGTGAATAATACTGCTCTTTTCCTAAGAGGTTGTGAATAATACCAGCCTACATCAGTAAAGCCCAATTCTGTCTTTTGTCCATACAAAATCAACTAATTCATGTGTTTATCTCATTAGATTAAATAAGATGGGTGGTTTCAGTCCCCACACTGCCTCAGAGTTATACTCTGTTCTGTATCAGAAGATCAAAAAAAGATTGTGTGTGCCTTCAATACATGCATATAACTACTTGATTCCAAAAATATGAGAGCAAAAGAAACTAAGTATTTTAGTAAAACATGAGAAAGCACAAGCCCGAGCAGGAGAATGGAATAAAAAGTTCTTAAAGGAAAGAAAGGCTCTCTGGATGTTTGCTTTTCCCAGGTTTTAATCTCTTGTTGTCCAGAGTATAATTGCAATATGCTATTTTAAAATATAATATGTACTCCAATAAGGTGAAGCTCTCTCCCTACATTCTCTTTTGACTAAAAGTAATTTCCAAGTATTTACATTTTTATAGTTTCTTGTATTGCACAAATAATTTCTCAATCAACTTACTTGAATTATAAAATGTATTTGGAGATTAGCTTGAAGTGACCACAGTCATTGCTAGTTTTAGATGCTTAAAAAGTCAAGTAAGGAATCACCTTTAAAAAAATACAAAACAAAAATACGGGAGTAGACATTTAGCCTAGCAGTTAAAATGCCTGCATTCCACATCAGGAGTTCCTGGATTTGCTTTGTGGCCCTGGCTCCTGACTCCAGCTTCCTGCTAATGCATACACTGTGAGATAGCAATGGTGGCTCAAGTAATTGGGTTGCTGCCACTCGTGTCTTTTTCCTCTTGAATATATTTTATCTTTTTTTTTTTTTTTTTGAGAGGCAGAGTGGACAGTGAGAGAGACAGAGAGAAAGGTCTTCCTTCCGTTGGTTCACCCCTCAATGTACACTATGGCCGGCGCGCTGTGGCTGGCGCACGGCGCAGATCTGCAGCCAGGAGCCAGGTGCTTCCTCCTTGTCTCCCATACGGGTGCAGGACCCAACCACTTAGGCCATCCTCCACTGCACTCCTGGGCCACAGCAGAGAGCTGGACTGGAAGAGGAGCAACTGGGACAGAATCCGGTGCCCCAACCAGGACTAGAACCTGGGGTGCCGGTGCCACAGGCAGAGGATTAGCCAAGTGAGCTGCGGCGCCAGCCGAATATATTTTAAACTCTTTGGAAAAACAGAGTAAGTCCTGCCCATCTTTGGAACCCTAAAAGTACTTCATAACTAATGTGCAGTCAAAAATGAAAAGCCGTTTTTATTATTTGAAGCCTGATCTTCTGAACCTTTAAATAGAATGGTAGTAATTGAACAATTATCTTTTACCTTCTTTAATAAAAGAAGGTAAAGATTACTTCTATGGTCATACTATATATAAAGAGTCAATACCATACCATAAATAGATATGAATTTAATGCTATATATTATTTTTTATTTATGTGTAAACCTATAAATATAGAGCTTTAGAAAGTAAAACATAACTAAATATTATTTAAATTACATTTTCTACAGAATCTTGTGGGGGAAAGACAGACTTAATACCTTAATTTCATTAATAATTAATAATAAAAACAATAAAATTGATATGTTTACTTCATTGTTTGAAAGTGCTTTGAAATTTATTGTCTCATTTGATCTCATTAAGATGAAAAAAAAACATAAAAGACATTATCCGCTTGTGATTTACTTAGTGACATTAATGAATATTAGAAAGATATATAGTTCCTATATGCTTGCTTTTTTATTATGAAGACCAGGGAACCAACATCATATGAAATAAACTTTTAAAGAATACTTGAGATAATTTTTAGCATAAAATATGTTATAGGAGAATGAGAACTACAGATGCTCAAAAGGGAAACTTTATCAGAAAATGTGGTGCTACTATAAGTTTGCAAGTTACATATTGCTTGCCTCAAACCTCAGTTTTATTTATTTTTTAAACATGTATTTATTTATTTGAAAGACAGAGTGACAGAGACAGAGGGAGAGATAGAGAGAGAAAGAGATCTTCTATCTGCTGGTTCATTCCTACAACGGTCTGGGTTAGACCAGGCTGAAGCCAGGAGAAAAGAACTCCATCCAGGACTCCCAGGTGGTTGGCAATATCCCAAGCACTTGGGCCATCTTCTGCTGCTTCACCAGGCAGATTAGCAGAAAACTGGACAAGAAGCAGAGCAGCCAGGACTCAAAGCAGCACTTGGATAGAGGATGCCAGCATCATAAGCAATGGCTTAATCTTCTACAGTACAATGCTGCCCCCTTCAACTTTATTTTTTTGTTGTTGTTTTTTATTTATTTTCATTTTCTTTTAAAGACAGAGAGAGAGCTGAAGAAATGGAGAGAGAGAGAACTCTATCCAAGTCTCCCTTGGGTAGCAGGATCCCAAGCACCTGAGCCATCATCTGCTGCTTCCCTGGGTGTGTGTTAGCAGGAAGCTGGATGTGGATATCCCAAGTGGTGTCAACCACTGCAGTAAACACCCACCCTTCAAATGCAGTTTTAAACTCATTCTGATAATATTATTCAAGTGCCAACTAGATTGTGAGTTTCTTGAAAATAAAGCCTGATGGAAAGCCAAGACACTGTGGCAAAAAAAAAAAAAAAAAAAAAAAAAAAAAAAAAAACAACAACAACAAAAAAACACACCTAAATCCTAAATCCTAAATGAAAGATCTCTGTGAGTGAGATCCCAGCAAAAAGAACGGGCCATCAAAGAAGGAGGTACCTTTCTCTGAAGGGAGAAGAGAACTTCCACTTTGACTATGGCCTTGTCTAAATAAGATTGGAGTTGGTGAACTCAAGAGGCTTCCATAGCCTTGGCAGCTCATGACAAGAGCCTAGGGTGATTACTGATGTCATAAATAAGAGTGTCAATTGTTAAATCAACAACAGGAGTCACTGTGCACCTACTCCCCATGTAGGTTCTCTGTCTTTAATGTGTCGTACTATGTGATATAACTAGTACTCAAACAGTACTTTATACTTTGTGAGTCTGTGTGGGTGCAAACTCTTGAAATCTTTACTTACTATATATTAAATTGATCTGTATATAAAGATAATTGAAAATGAATCTCGATGTGAATGGAATGGGAGAGGGAGCGGGAGATGGGATGGTTGCAGGTGAGAGGGAGGTTATAGGGTTTTAGAAAAAGCCACTGTAATCCAAAAGCTGTACTTTGGAAATTTGTATTTATTAAATAAAAGTTAAAAAAATAAATAGAGCCTGCTTCTTAGAATGGTTTACGATGCAAAATGTTTAATAAAATACTCAATGAATGATTAAGGATAAATGATAGAAGGGAGGATTACAAATCTAGAGGTCAATTTAGTGTGTGACTATGAATGTGTGTGTAAGTGAGTATGTATGGTAGGTAATGTAGACCACTAGTAAAATAATCTTTTAAAGAAAAGAGTATCAAAAAAAAAAAAAAAAAAGAAAAGGATTAAAGAATGAAAGGAAGGTAGGAAGGAAGGAAGTGTAGAAGGAAGAAGGAAGGATATGGAGGGAAATAGGGAAGGAGGGAGGGAGGAAGGAAATATCATTAATGTTCTTAGAACTGTATCTATGAACTATATTGAATCTGTTCTGTTTGTATTAATATTACATTAACATGAAGCAAAGTATCAGAAGAAAAGTACTTTATCAACTTAAAAATAAAAAGAGTGTCTTGGGAGTTTGGAGATTCTAACAGGGAAGCACAACTACTTATATACCCATGACTGAAGATTGGTCCTCCTCTAGCTAGGAAGGTCGTCTTCAACCATTTGACCAAGTGCGGGGCTTCAGGAGAGACACACATGGAGCAGTGAGGGAGGAACACCCACCCAACCAACCAGATCAGCGGAATCAACGCTGGCGATCCATGTGGTAACAGATGTTGCAGCCAGATTGTCCTCACATCCAGGAAAAGAATGTCTCTTAATTTACTTTCTTTTGTAGACAGAGCCACCATTCCTACCTTGACATTATCAGAACAGAAAACTATGTTACATAGTTATTTTCCGTGTTAAGAATAAGATATGCTTTAAATGCTATTACAATTATTACTTTAAAAGGTTACATTGAAAAACATTAGATTAAAAATTTCCAGGTATTAGGAATTTTCTGAAGTTAAAGTATTCCTTTAAATATGTCTCAAATTTCCTATTAAGTAAAATATATATTAAAAATTAAATCTTTACAATGTTACCAAGTTTATATATAACATATATAACAAATATATTTCCCCATTTTTATACACAAAAGGCACATTTGTACTCATACTACATCCCTGTTTTGTGTTTGCTTTTTTTCATGGGGTATATCTTGGTGACTTTCCATATTAATAAATAAAGAATTTCCTCATTCTTTCTTTTATAGCAGTATCATATTCTACTTTAAGGAAATATTTTTGATGATCACTGGAAAGTTACCAAGCTTTTGCTAATAACAGTGTTGCCTTTTCCCACATCATTTCATTTGTGCCTAAGTATATCCATAGGATAAAATGAAATAGAATTTCTTTTTTAAAAGAAGATTTATTTATTTACTTGAAAAGCAAAGTACAGAGACAGAGACGGGAGGGGAGACACACACAGAGATATTCAATCTGCTGGTTCACTCTCCAAATGGTCACAACGGCCAGGCCAAGGTCAGGAGCCAGGAGCTTCATTCTGGGTCTCCCACATGAGTGCAGGCTCCTAAGCACTTGGATTACTTTCCACTGCTTTCCCAGGTGCATTAGCAGGGAGCTGGATCAAAAGAGCAGCAGCTGGGACACGAACCAGCACCCGTATGGGATACCAGTGCTGCAGGTGGCTTTACTGGCTATACCACAAAGCCAGCTCCTGAAATAGAATTTCTGAATCCACATGTAAATGTATTTATAATCTGGTAAATCTTGCAAAATTAATCTCCAACGGATTTGTACCAATATGTACTCAATGTGTCCTAAGTATATTTATTTAATAGTTTGCATGATGGACACAATGGATCATTTTTGAAATATATTTACTTCCTTTTCCCAGTGTGACAAAATTTAAAATCACAGAGAGAGAATAAGAAAAAGAAAGATGTTGAGAATATATCAGTTTAATAGTTTAATAATCCCTCTTGGATTTCCTTAATCGCCTGCCCACTCTGGCCTTCATAATCTATCAAATGGACAACTACCTCCCAACCATTTACATTTCCTCACTATAACACCTCCCATTCCTGATCCATCACATCCAATTCAGATTATTCTATCAAAACCTGTTGCAAAAGCCAACCTTTAGACAGTCTTATAATGCACACAGTCTGCTCTTTTTCCTACATAGCTCATTGCACTGGAAACTGTCACACATCCTTTGGGTGCTGCTGACACTACAATTTCAGTATCTCCTATCTCTGTTGGGCTTTTCATTGCTAATTCTCAATCCTTTGCTGGTCTTTGGTTGCCTCCCACCCTGTTCTTCGTTACACCTCATTTATCAAATGACTCTTCCTCCCTGCTTCTCAAAGAAGACACAGAGGCTCTGGGTAAACTCTATCAACTTCAGCTGCCTTTGCTCCACCTCCTCTCTGCATGCTGCACATGCTCCACCTCCTCTCTGCGCTCCCCAGCTGTGCTCTTACTTCTACTTCTCTCATCTCTCAGGGACATCCATTCTGTCAGTTTTCCTTATGTGAGTTAAAACTCTCACTTATTGCTGACTCCTCTGCCATAGTCTCTGGACATGTTCAGCCACTCCATTCTAACTACAGCCTTTCGTCATGTAGTGTTCCTCTGGTTTTTGCCTACCTCTCCCTTTTCCATCCCTCTCAGGCATGATTCTTATCTTTTAGCTCTACTTGCTTTTTTTCTAGCTTTTTCAAACCACTCTGATCCAACTTTGGACCCTTCTCCCCCAAATCCTGCTGAAATAACCCTTGCTGAGATTATCAGCAATCTATTTTTTATAACCAGTGAACACTTTTCTGTATGTATTACCTGACATCTCTGTAACATTGGCACTGTTTACCACTTGCTCTCATCTTGCTTTTCTTTCTTTTATTCTGACCAGACTGCTGCTGTCTCCTTGGATCTTCTTAATTCTGCTAACCTCTACCTATTAGTATGGAGATGCCTTCAGGTTTTACCCCTGTAACTTTTTGTATTTGTCTCCCAAAGGGATCACAATATTTCCCATAATTTTAGCTGATAAGTACATCAAGTACATTGACAAGTAATAGGCAAGTGGCCTTGTCATCAAGATACATGCTCTAAAGCAGAATGTATGGGTTCTTATCCCAGCTCTATCACTGTCTGGCTGATTGGGCAGCTTTCCTTGCCTCTGTTTCTTCAGCTTTAAATTGGGAATAACAATAGTATGCACACCATAGGTCATTAAAAGGTATGTGAATTAATATACTCTGAGTGTTTAGACACTGCTTGGCACAGAAGAGGCCCTGGTTAAGTGTTCATCATAATTACTAATATGACTGCTATTATTACTGGTGACTCACAAATTATCCCTATGTATCTCTTCAACTCTGCAGTTGGACATTGGACTGCCACTGGGCTTGTCCACAGGTATATTCTACAGCCACCTCAATAAAACATTTTCAAACCTGAATGCATCTTTTGAGTAAAAGTTTATTTGCTCCCTATATTCTTTTACTCCATGCCTTAAATGTGTATTATTCACCAAGTCACTCAAGTAAGAAATCTAGATGCTTCTGTGAAATGCTCCTCTCCCTTTGATCAATTTTCATCTCTGAAGTTGCTCACCAATCTTGTTGTACTGTTCATGGTCACTGTTTTAGTTAAGTCTTTATCAGCTGGTCAAGACTCTAGCCTAAGATCAAGTAGCCTAATTGATCTCACCATCTCCACCTCTCTGCTTTCCAGTGCCTCTACATGAACATGAAGATAACTATTTCTCTGCATGAACTCCTGCAATGACACTTTATCACTGTGTTCATTTGCTAAAATGGCCATAACAAAATATCACAGACTGGTGGCTTAAAGAACAGAAACTGCTGGCAGGCCTGGTTTCTTCTCATGTCTCTCATCTTGTCTTGCAGGTGACCACCTTCTCCCTGGGTCCCCACCTGGTCTTTCTTCTAGGTGCATACATACTGGTGTCTCTGTGTGTCCAAATGTCTGCACATAATTCAATCACCTTTTTAAAAGCCCTGTTTCCAAGTGCAGTCATGTTCTAAGGGCTTCAACTTAGAAATTTGGAGGAAATGTAATTCAGACAATAACAATATAATAATCCTCTTCAAATTAAGGATGAAGTTAGTTATATCACATAAATTCACTTATAACATGCTCCTTTCCAACTCCAATTACTTCTTTCTATTTCTCTCTGTCACTTTAAACTCTATGGACACCAAATTCTATTCAAGCATCCAATCTGTTTGGTGCTTTTGTGCTACCCATTCTCTTTGATTAGAATGCCCACTGTACCTCCATTCTTGTCACTGGTAAGCAGCCACTATTCACCCTTCACACTTTATTCTGAGACTTTTCTGAAATGTGCAAACCTATAAACCAGCAAGTGATATTTATTTTGGTTTGATGAAATTCCATTACTCTTTCTAAGTGTCCTAGTTTCTCAATATAGAACTAGAAACATGTATTTCCCCCCAGATGAGTAGGCCTATATATAGAGGAAACCAAGTCAGAAAGTATGATCTATTTCACAGGACCTACAGAGAGAGAGGAAGACTTAATGGGCTGGGTATGGGGAAGACTATATCTTTCCCCACTCCAGGCAGGGTACCATGAAGAAGCGAGAGTAAGCCTTGTCCCAGCAGACCTTGCCTTCTAGCATTAAGTGGGTCTTGTGCTATTCATTTAAGACAGCCACACCCTCTAAAGGATATCAGACTACTTGTATATGAGGGACCCATGTATCCAGTTGCCAGAGGCTGCCTGTTAATCCTGCTGAATGAGAAGCCAAACTTTCATCAAGAGTAACTAGGCATTCAGGAACTAGGCTACCCAGCCATGAGAAGCCCATTCATGCTTTCAAAATGTGTGGCTTAAAGCCAGCTGCATCTTCAGATTTGTTTTTAAATACCATATTTTTTTGTCTTTTTATTTATTTGTTTGAGAGGCAGAATAACAGAAAGAGATGGAGAGACAGAGAGAAATGTCTTTCATTCTCTAGTTCACTCCCCAAATGTCAGCAACGGCCAAAGTGGGACCAGGCCGAAGCCAGGAGCCAGGAGCTTCTTCTGGGTCTCCCATATGGATGCAGGGAACCAAGGACCTAGAATATCTTCCATTGCTTTCCCAAGCACATTAGCAGGGAGCTGGATCAAAAGTAGAACGATGGGACTTGAACTGGTGCCCTTATGGGATGCTGCTATTGCAGGTGGCAGCTTAACCCTGTAGGCTACAATACCAGGCCCTGATTTTTTTTTTTTTTTTTGGACAAGCAGAGTGGACAGTGAGAGAGAGACAGAGAGAAAGGTCTTCCTTTGCCGTTGGTTCACCCTCCAATGGCCGCAGCCGGCGCGCTGTGGCCAGCGCACCGCGCCGATCCGATGGCAGGAGCCAGGTACTTATCCTGGTCTCCCATGGGGTGCAGGGCCCAAGTACTTGGGCCATCCTCCACTGTACTCCCTGGCCACAGCAGAGAGCTGATTGTTTCTTTTTAAATACATTCAAGGCAGGCATTCTGGCAAAGTGAGAGCAGGCCTGGAGGAATGAATTTGAGAATAGCCTGTGTAAAGGTGGTAATTGAAACTACAGAATTAGATGAGGCAAGCCAGAATAATGAACTCTAGAAGGAGAAGAAAAATAAATCAAAGATGAATATTGAAGGCCTAGAGAAAACCTGAAGAAGGGTATGTAGAAGAAGTTTCCAATAAAGACAATGAAGGGAAGAGTAAGATTTTTAAAAGATGAAAATCATAGGAAAAATGTATTATTGTAATAAAGGGAAGGGGAAATTGTGAGACATTGTCAATATCATCAAAGTCTTCAGAAACTAAAATAGATACTAGAATTGAAAAGTGTCTATTGGAATTAGCAACAAGGTGATCACAGGCAAATTTGGCAAGAGTAATGTTGGTGGATGCGGCAGCTATTGTCTACCCAGCATGACTTTCTCCTTTCATTTGGCAACAACTCCTGCTTCCCTGTGCCCAAGGACAGGCAATGAGTCAAGTTATGCCATAGCATCACATCCCCTAGCTATAGATATAAGTAATGTTCAATAATGGGCATTTGGTCCAATCTAGGTCAATCTGGAACCAATGAGGAATATACCTTCTTTTCCTTTTGGAGAATAGAAATATCAGAATGAAGTGAAAATTTGAAGATATGTACAGATAAGAAATGAGCAATGCAGAGAAATTGAAAGAGAAAGAGAAGGAGAGAGCCTGTGTAGCTCAACTGTATTTCAGCCCGTGGATCAAGTCATCACTGACACCAGCCCTTCCCTTTTCCCAAAACCTTTGAGCTTCCTTAATACCTTTCCAATAATTTCCACTGCTTCTTACTCCTCCTTTTTTTTAGTAACAAAAGAATATATGTTAATAGGTGATTTTACATAAGACTGTAAAAGAAAACTTAAATAAACAGGAAATCCTACCACATGCCTAGGTAAAAATGACTATTATAAAGATGTCAGTTCCTCTTAAATTAATTTATAGATTTAAGGCAACTGTGATAAAATCTGAATAGCTTTTAGAGCTTCAAACAGTTTTCTAAAGTTGATGATCTAGGAAAATAAAGGAGAGTCACAAAATGCTTCAAAAAAAAGAAAATTGATGGAATGGACTTTCGATGCAGTGCTTAGCATGTCACTTGGGATGCCCACATCCCATATGTGTGTGTGGTTGGGTTCAAGTCTCAGCTCTGCTTCTGATTCAGCTTCTTGCTAAAGTGCAACCTGGGTGGCAGCATGTGATGACTAAATACTTGGATTCTTGCCACCCATCTGGGAGACTTGGATTGAATTCTAGGCTCTTAGCTTTTGCCTGGCCCCAGCTCTGGTTTTTGTGGGCATTTGAGGAGTAAACCAGCTGAGCCATCAGCAGCACATGGAAGCTCTTTCTCTCTCTGCTTTGGTCTCTCTGCATTTCAAATACATAAAAATAAACACAAATTTTTAAAAATATGTGAAACAATTCACTTTCACTTTTTAAAAGTGACAAAATAAAACATCAATGACATTTTATTCTACATAAAAACAAATATACTAGCGTTCATAAAATGTAAGGCTGCTGAAGTTGTTCCAAAAATAAGCAAGATCAGGGCCAACATTGTGGTGCAGTGGGTTAAGTCACATCTGCAATGCCAGCATCCCATATGAGCACAGGTGTAAGTCCTGGGTATTCCACTTCCTAAGATGCCACCCATATGGGAGACCTGGATAAAGTTCCTGTCTCACCCCTGTCATTGCAACCATTTGGGGAGTGAACCAGCAGATACAAGATTCTCTCCCTCTCTCTCTCTCTCTCTCTCTCTCTGTAACTCTTTCAAATAAATAAATATTTTTTAAAAATAAGCATGATTATATACTCCTATTGAGAATCCAAATTGAGTGTTTTTTGAGAAAACAGTTGGCCATTATATACCAATCCCTCTTCTAGAACCTAACATAGGGTAATTATGAAAAGCACAAATTGTAGCCCTTTTTCTCAAAAGCATAAGTATGCATGATAACCAAGTTGAAAGAGGGGAAAACAAGGTAGAAAATAAAAGGGAATGACTTAAGCCTCTGATTCTAGTCGTTGAGGTCCCTAGAACAGCCCTTATTCCTCAGAATCTTGATCTATCTCAGGCTCCTACCAATAAATCTTCTGTTGACCTTTTTTAGTTTCTTCTCCTTGCCCAAGAAAACAATTGACTAACATAACTGCTCTGGCTTGAAATGTATAACCTTTCTTTCTATTAGATTAATCTACTATATAATTTTTGGTAAGAAGTACTGATTACCTTCAGTCATTGTAGTTTGTTCTGGTTCACACTGAATTAGTTTGGAATTAAAATGGGATGCATATGGGTACCCTCTAGGGTATCTACCTGAATACAATATTAGATTGATAAATCCTCTTGGATGAAAAGTTTTGGTAAGATTTCTGACAAAGATAATATTTACTAGACCAAGTAGATCAGAAGCAAAAATTAGAGGAAATTTGCCACAATTATTAGGGAGATAGAACTGGTATATGTGGTAAGGTAGATAAGTGAAAATCAATGAAAGTCAACATTTAGAGGAGATGCACTTGGATCCTCTTTCTTGATGGATCAAAGCCTCATGAACAATTGACCAATCTTGTCTTGTTTTTCTCCTCAGCCTTCACAATACCATACTCTCCTGGTACTTCTCCTTTGCCACATTATTGCCTGGGTTTAAATAATAGAGTAGTTCAAATAAAAGCTAGATTGCTGTTACAAGAGACAAAAAAGTTATTAAACACATGAGCATCCTTTCTCATGTAATTTTTTGTGTGCGTGGTCCATGAGAATATGGTGGTAAACAGACTCAAAAAACATGAGATTCTTTTAATGTATAATATCCATTGGATATAGCCCACATCCACTATCATATTTGCATTTGCCCCCATGGATAGCAAGGGATATACTTCTTTATTAGAAAGGGCATGACCAGATGTTACAACTACCATTTCTAAATCTCATAGATCAAAACCTAATCCTATGGCAATAATTAACTCCTAAGAGTCTGAGAAATGTAGTCTATGTGGGGACCCAGGTACCCAGCTTAATCTCCAGTTTATAGAATAACACTTTCTAAAACCTATATCTCAGTGTTTACTAAGTATGTTTTAGTCCATATTTCTCTTCTGCAGTTCAGAACTATTCAACTGTTTATTGAGCATTTATTTACTCAAGAAGTATTTAGCTGAGTACCCATGTTATGAGCCTCTCTCTCTCTCTCTCTCTCACACACACACACACACACACACACACAAATAGATGCTTCTTCACTGTAGATGTTGTTTAGAACCCTATCATATTCAAAGCTGATCATGTCATATGCCCCTTACCCTGCTCTTGTCTCTCTAAGTCATTTGCTTGGTTATTGAATCAGCTGCCCAAGTCAGATGTGAGGGTATCTCAGCCTTTATTTTTTCCCTCTCTTACACAATCTCCAGGCATAGTCAAACCTTCCCCTATCTCCATTCTAGCCACTTGTTTCCACACCTTCTTTTAACTGTGTCATCCAGGGCTCAGTCTCTCACTCTCTCTTTGTTAAATCAAGGTATAATGTACATGATGTAAAGTACACTAATTTAAATGGAAAGCTTAATGAGTTCTGCATAATCTATATATAATATTTACACACCCCTTTCATCATCTCCAGATCAGGATACCTCTTAAGGTTCTCTATGTCCTTTCCCAATCAGGCATTTTTTCTCTTGTGTAGACGACCATTTCAGCCTTTTCCATGATTGCATCCAATACAACAAACTCACTGACTACAGTACAGTCTCTCTTTCTCCTTTTCTCTCTCTTTTCTCCTTAGCCTCTGGCCCACCACATGACTTCTACTCTTTCCCTATTGGAACTGGATAATCTCTCTATAACTCAGAATTCAGTTGATATATCACCTGTATCAAGATGCCAGTTGCTGGTCTGGGAATTTTCCTAAAGAATTTTGTTATAGTTGTCTTAGGAAAATCCATGTTTAATATGGATTAATGTAGAGTATATTGTTTTGGGTAAATAAATTAGAAATAATGTTTTATTGATTGGTCAGCAAGATTTGGTCACAAAAATATTTTCATTCCTTGTAAATCAGCTATGGCAACAAATCTATAATATTTAAGACCTACCTCCTGGGGGCCGGTGCCATGGCTCACTTGGTTAATCCTCCACCTGTGGCGCTGGCATCCCATATGGGTGCCCGTTCTAGTCTCGGCTGCTCCTCTTCCAGTCCAGCTCTCTGCTGTGGTCCGGGAGGGCAGTGGAGGATGGCCCAAGTCCTTGGGCCCCTGCACCCACATGGGAGACCATGAAGAAGCACCTGGCTCCTGGCTTCGGATAGGCGTAGTGCCGGCTGTAGCGACCATTTGGCGAGTCAACCAATGGAAGGAAGAAAGACCTTTCTCTCTGTCTCTCTCACTGTCTATAACTCTACCTGTCAAAAAAAAAAAACAACCAAACAAACAAACAAACAAAAAAAAAACCTACCTCCTTTAAGTGGATGTCAGTAGTAAATAAGCCATGAAAAATTAAGTCCATATATATTTTGAATTAATGTTTTTGATTATTTACATACAGTAAAATATGCATTTCTTGGGGCCGGCACTGTCGCTTAGCAGGTAAAGCTGCCATCTGCAGTGCTAGCATTCCATATGGGCACCGGTTCAAGTCACAGATGCTCCAGTTCTGAACCAGCTCTCTGCTATGGCCTGGAAAAGTAGTGGAAGATGGCCCAAGTCCTTGGGCCCCTGCATGCACGTGGGAGACCCGGAAAAAGCTCCTGGCTCCTGGCTTCGGATTGGTTGCTCCGGCCGTTGTGGCCATTTGGGGAGTGAACCAGCAGATGGAAGATCTCTCTCTCTCTCTGCCTTTGCCTCTTTGTAACTCTGCCTCTCAAATAAAATAAATAAATCTTTAAAAATCTATATACATATCTTAGTATATAGTTCAATGACCTTTGATGATTGTATACATCTGGGTAACTAATATTCCAGTTGAGAGATAGAACTTTTCCAGCACCCAAAATATTTCCAGTGTGCCCTTTTAGTCAATCCCTCCAAGAAGCAGCTTCTGTTCTGATTTCTATCACAATCCACTGTTGCTGCATACTCTTGGATGCCATATAAATAGAATTGTATAGTACATACTATTATGTGTTCGGTTTCTTTTACTCAACATAATATTTTGGTGACCCATCTATGTAGTTGCATATATGAGTAGATCTTTTTATTGTAGTACATATATAATAATTTATCTATTTTTATCAATCTGAAATTGGTAGATTTATGGATTATTTTCTGTTCTGGGCTATTATGACTAAAGCTACTATGAACACTATTATTTAGGTTTTCTGTGACCATACAACTATGTTCTCACACTTCATTTTAAGTAAAATCTAGAAGATACGGATCTAAACATAGGATAGGTATACATATATATATGTATGTATATGTATATATATTATAATTTGCTAAATAGTTTCCCAAAGCGTTAGTAGCATTTTACTCTCTAACTAGAAATGTATGTAAATTCTAGTTGCTCCACATCCACACCGAAATCTGGTGTTGTCAGTCTTTGTAATGTTTGCCCTTTTGGAAGTGTGAAATGGTATCTCATTATAGTTTTATTTGCATTGCCCTGATGATTAAAAATGTTGAACATCTTTTCTGGGTTTCTGTCCTGGAATCCTTAGAGTGTGGTGCACATTCTCATTCTTACAAAATGGCTGATGGAGCACCAGCTGTCACTCTCTGGGTTAAGAGCAAAAAGTAAAAACAAAGAATCAAGTCCTGAAGCCAAGCATCTGCTGAGACTTTCTCAGAAACCTCATCTCATAACCTTCTGCTTATTTTTTATTGGTCAGTGGTATGTCACATGGTTGCTCCAATTTGGCAGGAAGGTTAGGAAATGTAGTATTGAAATTTGATCTGCCAGGAATCTATTGCTGTGTATCAAATCAACTCAAACTTAGTGACTTAGAATGAATGTGTTTTTCTTACAAATGTACCACTCAGGCAAAACTCAGCAGGGACAGCTTGTCTCTGCTCCACTTGGCATAGCATAGCATAGCAGCAGTCGATGCTGGCCTCTGGCCAGGAAGACTCACACAGTTGGATCTGCCTTTAGAACACCTTTGTGTGGCCTTTCCCTGTGGTTTCTGGTTTCTCACACCATAATAGCTAAGTCTCAAGGGTAAAGGTCCCCTGCCGGCGCCGCGGCTCACTAGGCTAATCCTCCGCCTAGCGGCGCCGGCACACCGGGTTCTAGTCCCGGTCGGGGCGCCGGATTCTGTCCCGGTTGTCCCTCTTCCAGGCCAGCCCTCTGCTGTGGCCCGGGAGTGCAGTGGAGGATGGCCCAGGTGCTTGGGCCCTGCACCCCATGGGAGACCAGGAAAAGCACCTGGCTCCTGGCTCCTGCCATCGGATCAGCGCGGTGCGCCGGCCGCGGTGGCCATTGGAGGGTGAACCAACGGCAAAGGAAGACCTTTCTCTCTGTCTCTCTCTCTCACTGTCCACTCTGCCTGTCAAAAAAAAAAAAAAAAAAAAAAAAAAAAGGTCCCCAGACAGTCCCAAGTGGAAACCATATCGGCTTTTATGACCTAGGCCTGGAAGTTACACAGCATCACTTCTTTTTTTTTTTTTTTTTTTTTTTTTTTTTTTTTTTGACAGGCAGAGTGGACAGTGAGAGAGAGAGACAGAGAGAAAGGTCTTCCTTTTGCCGTTGGTTCACCCTCCAATGGCCGCCGCGGCAGGTGCGCTGCGGCCAGCACACCGCGCCTATCCGAAGGCAGGAGCCAGGTGCTTTTCCTGGTCTCCCATGGGGTGCAGGGCCCAAGCACTTGGGCCATCCTCCACTGCACTCCCTGGCCACAGCAGAGAGCTGGCCTGGAAGAGGGGCAACCGGGACAGAATCCGGCGCCCCGACCGGGACTAAAACCCAGTGTGCTGGCGCCGCAAGGGGAGGATTAGCCTATTGAGCCATGGCGCCGGCCTAGCATCACTTCTGCTGTACTCTGTTTCCTGTGACAAATGCAAAATTATACCCAAGTTCTAGGACAGAGGAAACAGATTTTTACCTCTTGATGTGGAGGTGGAAATTTCTGGGATAATAAGTGGGACTAAAATATTTCTATGGCCATTTGGGGGAAATCTAATATGCTGCAATTGAGTATGTTGCTTGTCTCCAAACTTGGATTCTCTTCCCAAGAAGACTGTGGTAATTCAATATTGGACAGGCAGGTTGAGTTTCTATCATGTTCTTTACACATATCACATTATAGTTGTTTGCTTCCCTTGTAGAATATAATCTCTATGGAGGCAGAAGCTGGATTTGTCTATCTTGTTAATTATTGGTTCCTCAGGATCTAACAAAAAAATAGGCATTCAAGAGATATTTATCAATGAATGAGTATGAAATCTAATATAGCTATGTGTTGAATATCAGTTTTAGAAAAATAAACAGTAGGGGCTGGCACTGTGGCATAGCAGATAAGGCCACTGCCTGCAGTGCCAGCATTCTATATAGGCCCCAATTCAGGTACTGGCTGCCCCACTTCTGATCCAACTCCCTGCTATGGCCTGAAAAAGCAGTAGAAGATGGCCCAAGTCCTTGGGCCCCTGCACCCATGTGGGAGACCCGGAAGAAGCACCTGGCTCCTGGCTTCATATTGGCAAAAGTCCGGCATTTGTGGCCAACTGGAGAATGAACCAGCAGATGGAAGATCTCTCTCTCTCTCTCTCTCTCTCTCTCTCTCTCTCTACCTCTCCTTCTCCCTCTGTGTAACTCTGACTTTCAAATTAATAAATAAATCTTTAAAAAAAGAAAAGAAACAGTAATGTATAGGATTGAAATTTTCAGTCAATAATCTACAAAAAACATAACAAATGTACCCTATATATAAGATTAAAACAAATTTCTTTCTACCTTTTCAAATCAAAATGCCTTCTTTAGAAATTGATATAGATAAAATATATCTTCTTATTATTTGGAAAGCAGGATTTCTCAGAAAGAATAGAACGTCCTTTTCTGGAAACATCACACACTGCAAGCCAGTCCCCATGGTCTTCCTATGCACTTTTTCATATTGGTATAGAATATCCAACTGTTGGTGAATCTTTGCTTTTGCTGGCTGCAGTTTGGAAACCACAGCTTCCTAAACCTTCCTGGATCAGTATTGAGGTCAAGAACTTGCTCACTCAGTAAGCTATCTTTTCTTTTTTCTTAAATACATAATTGGCTTACATAGTTTGAAATCCTTCCTGACTTATTTTCTTTCATATATTTAAACCTTTTTATTGTTTCCATTTGTTTTATATTCTTTTTCAAAGAGTTCTTCAGAGCTCTTATTTCTTTTTGGTCCCCTTAGTCACTAGTTTACCATTAACCATATCTGCATGGCACATTCCTTAGAACCATTGTGACATTCTCATACATGCAAATCTGGTCATGTTACTCATCAGCTTAAGCCATTTCACTGGATTCCCATCAGCACAGAAAAATCTAAACTTCAGAGCATGACATCAAGGCCCTTCATGAGCTGGCTCCCCATGTCCCACCAGTCTTCTGTCAGACCAAAGAGTGTTTTTTTTTCAGTCTGATGGAGAAATTTCTTTTACATGGTTGTTCCCAATTTCCCTCCCCTTCATCCATATGACAAACTCTTTCTTGCCCTTCAGTGTCATCTCAAGTGGGAAATAGTTAGTGATTCCTAATTCCTTCCCTGAGCTCCCCTCACAGAAAGAATGTTTTCCTTATCTTTTATTTGAATATCTAAAATTGAGTTAAGACTTCTTTTTTCTTTTTTTTTAACTTTTCTTCTCTACAAGTAGTATTACACAAAATCTATGTGGAAGAAGCCAAACACAATAATATTTTTTGACAGGCAGCACAATAATTTTTTTTTAAAATAGCATTCACTGTAGTAGGAAAATATGAGAAAGGCATGGCTCTTTTTATACTTAGTATTGGCCAAAGAAAGATCAGACAGTGGGGAATAGAGGTGTCCTGATGGAATGTCAAAGAGTAAGAGGCCACTCTAAGATCTTATTCTCTCATATTGGTGCAGAAGGGGATGGTAGAAGCTCAGACTTGAAGCCCATGCCAACAAACATCTTATCTTTTACCTACTTCCTTACTCAGGTAAAGAATGTCCTTGGGTGTTCTCCCCATCTGTCCATGGGACAACCTACCCATGTTCCCTGTCCTCTGGGCCCCCTTCCTTGACAGAGAATTCTACTTAGTGTAGTACTATCACAACACAAGACTGTTATGATGTCTGAAGGGAAAATGCCAAGAGACACAGGCAACAGAGAATTTCTTTAATGGCCATAGATATATAAATAGACAAAGCAGAAAACAACGCAGTGATCCCAGTTGGATTTGCTTTTTAAGTTCCCCATTTTCTCCCCACTTGCAAAGAGTGGGATGTCTCTTTTGACTTTTAGAGAATTTCCAATCCTCTCTGCTTCTCCCTCTGCCTAGCTGAATTACCTCTCCAGCTGCAAGCAATTGGTTCAGGTTAACCCTAGCACATCCCAAAGTGTTTACTGGGACTCTATGTAGGTTAAAGATGATTTCTCAAATAGAGCATCATCTTGTAGCAGGTCCAGATTCCCGAATTGCTTTAGTATGGTCCATTTCTGCATGTGGCATTTCTACTTTGTTAAGGTCATTCCCACATTATTGTAAGACTGGTAGCATTAGTCTAGGGACAGATTGCTAGAATTTGAATGTTAGGGTAGCCAACTATACTTGGTTTTCTGGGTCTAAGGAGTTCCACAGAGATACAGAACTTATTAATACCAAAACTAGGACAGTGGTCACCTCAGAACTTTGCTCCGCCGGCGCCGCAGCTCACTAGGCTAATCCTCTGCCTTGCGGCACCAGCACACAGGGTTCTAGTCCCGGTCGGGGCGTCGGATTCTGTCCCGGTTGCCCCTCTTCCAGGCTAGCTCTCTGCTGTGGCCAGGGAGTGCAGTGGAGGATGGCCCAAGTGCTTGGGCCCTGCACCCCATGGGAGACCAGGATAAGTACCTGGCTCCTGCCATCGGATCAGCATGGTGCGCCGGCCGCAGCGCACTGGCCGCAGCGGCCATTGGAGGGTGAACCAACGGCAAAAGGAAGACCTTTCTCTCTGTCTCTCTCTCTCACTGTCCACTCTGCCTGTCAAAAAAAAAAAAAAAAAAAAGAACTTTGCTTCTTACCATCTGTATGAACTTCCATAAGGTGTTTAGCCTCTCAGTGCCTCAGGTTACTTAGGCCTAAAATGGAGAAAAAATAGGCCAGCACTATGGAAGTATTGTGTCTTTAAAAAGTTAATAATTAGAATTGACATTAGCTGCTTGGAATGCCCACATCAAACATGGAAATGCCTGAGATCAAACTCTGCCTCCGCTTGCAATCCAGCTTCCTGCTAAAGTGCACTCTGGGAGGCACCAGATGATGGTTCAAATACTTGCATATGTAGGATGCAAGTATTCTTGCCATACATAAAGGAGACCAGATGGAGTATTTGGCTCCTAGCTTCAGCCTGGCCCAGCCATGTCTATTGCAAACATTTGGGGATTGAACCAATGGAGAGGAGATTCTCTCTCTCTCTCTGTCACTTTGCCTTTCAAATAAATTGAAACAAATAAATATTTTTAAAAAGTTAAATTTTACACATTTAAAAGAACTAATGTTTGCGGAGAACTCACAACAGAGTCTGGCATGCACAAGTATATGTTTACTGAATAAAAAAATTAAAATAATAATAATCTTAGTATAATCTTAGTATCCAAGCAAGCTTTTAGTTTCTGCTATTATTTTAGGGGTTTACAAAGTAAGTTTCTCATTTACCTATACCTTTGTATCTACACATATATAATTTCTGACTAATGGAGTTTTTACCATCTAATTTTCACATGGAACAAGCTATACATACTCAAAAATAACATTTCCATAGTAATGTTGAACTTCAGAATGTCATGAGGAAATAATACAGTAAAGGAGCATCCTCAGTTATGAAGAATATCCTCTAAACCCCTGACCCTTTTGCCTGTCTGCTCTTATGCTGCCTTGAACAAAGCTCAGTTGTAGTCGTATGTATAGTATTGGAATTGAATGTCTATTACCACACAAGACAGGATGTGGAGAGCCTGTTCTTCAGCTGACAGTATGAAGGGGAGAGGGTGAAGAGTGGTGAATAATGACTATTAACATCTGAATCCTTCTATCAGAAATGAGAACCTTGGTGTCAGGCCCCTTACCCATCAAATGAACTATCCCTCCTCTGATGGAGGGAAATGGGTACTTCTAGAGAAGGCAGTGAGAAGTATTCACTACCACGTTCTATGGAAATGAAAAAGAGGTATGAGTTACAGATTTGTCTCCCCACCTACACTTTTTTCGATAAAACCTTCCTTGTTATATTTTTTAGAGGTGAATATTTGTCCTACCAGTTAAGACACAGGTTAAGACGCCAGTGTCCCATGTTGGAGTACCTTGTTTGGATATAGAATGCCAGCTCTTGACTCCAGTTTTCTGTCTAATGCAGATCCTGGGAAGTCATGGCTCAAGTGTTTGGATCCCTGCAAACCACATGGGAGACCTAGACTGACCAGGGCTGTTGCAGGTATTTGGTAACTCAATAGTGGATAGGAACTCTTTCTTTCTGTCTCTTGCTCTACATCTCTAATAATAAAAAAATAAATAAATAAAATTTGTAATGTTTTTGAAGCTTTTTAAAACAAGGTTTTTGAACCCCTTAGGATTCAAATTTAGAGTAGTGCCCTTGACAAAGAATGAAGTCCATGTGACCTTAAGTATTTTAAAATAACAAGGCCTTTAGGTTTTTCTTGTGCATCTGGAAAAGAACCCATAGAACTCCCTCCAATACTTAAAATTCTCCTTTGTGCAGCTCTATTCAGCCAGGGAGCCTTCTCTCCTTACAGTCCACTTTTTCCTCCACCCCAGCCCTCTTTCACCCTCAAGCCTAGAGGCATTTGTTCCTACTTCACTTTTCCTACTCCTCTTTATTATGTAAATTGACCTAATTTCTTTGTTAAGTCATTGTCTTCTCCTAATATTCTTTTTTTTTTAATTTAAATATTTCTTTGGGAAACAAGACACCATACTTCAACTCAGTTAATAAACATCTTTGCAGTCTAGAGGTCTTTTATTTATTTTTTTAATACCTATTATGCCATGAATTCATAGGGAATAGGTTCCAGCAGCTCAGGCTCCTTTCCATTGGTTCTGACAAAGTGGGCTTCTCTGGGTGGAGCAGGTTGGTGCTTTAGTTGAACCCAGGTACCTTTCTTCGGCATCCTTCTTTTTCTGATCTCTTTCCTTCACACATTTCAGGAAGCTATCTCAACTCTTAGAGTGCTTAATATACTCAATATGCACATTTATTCTCTTGGCAAGAATCTTGTCCTTCACTTGTTTGTCTACAAAATGCCAACAGCATCCTGGGTAACACTGTAGACTCTTCCAGTTTTGCCACGATAACATTTATGGGGCATTCCTTTTTGAACAGTACTCATTCCCTTGATGTCTACAATGTCACCTTTCTCGTAAATGTGCGTGTATATGGCCAAAGCAACAATTCCATGTTTTCTGAAAGACCTGGAGAACATGTATCAGGTACCTTTCCTCTTTCCCTTTGTATTCGTTATCTTGGCGAATTACTGGAAGATGGTGGTTCCAGCTGAAAGGGCCTAATATTCTTTTTGTTAACCTTTATTTAATGAATATAAATTTCCAAAGTACAGCTTATGGATTACAATGGCTTCCCCACCCCCCATAAATTCCCTCCCACCCGCAAGCCTCCCCTCTCCCGCTCCTTCTCCCTTTCCAGGGCCTAATATTCTTAAATTCTAAATCTGTGCTCTCTTTCCAATACTCCAACATCATTGTGGCTCGTGAACTCTTGAAATGTGGCTAAATCTATTTGAGATATACTCAAGCATAGGTACACTGCATTTCAAAGGCAGTATGAAAAATAACATAAAATATCTGAATAATAATCTCTATATCAAAATGACAATATTTTCAAGTGAAATAGATTTATAAATCAAATTTCATCATTTTCTGTTTGAAAAATGTGGCTATTACATTTAAAATTACATGTGTGACTTATGTTACATTTCTGTTGGATAACACTGTTCTAGATTGGGGTTGGCAAGCTTTTTTCTATAAAGGACTTGAAGGTAGCAAATATTTATTGCTTGCCCGAACTTCAGTCAGGCTTCTGAATCTACTGTTAGGCACATCTGTGTATCTCTCTCTCTAATACTTAGTTTTAGCAAAAATGTCCCATACTCAATATCTGATCAGGCTCCTCATCTTCTACCACTCTCAGGTAATGTCTGACCACCCTGGCTTATCTTTAGCAAGAATCCTGCTTGGTCAGTTTAGCCAGAATGTACCTTAATCTTGATATTTCCTCTTAATAATTTTCCAGACCCTACCCGCAACTCTGCGACTTAGCTTAGATTCTCATGTGTACATGCTGTACTTGGAGTTGAGCCCATCTCTTTGCTTCACTGTAAGAATCCATTGCATGGTCCCTGTGCTATCTTGATGGCTCTGAATGAAATCTTCCTTCCTGTGCTTGAGCAAGCATCACTGAATACTTTTTCTTTAGCAATAGTGAGCATTTTAAGCTTTATAGGCTCTATGATTTTTGTTGTAATTCTTCCTTTCTTGCAGCACAAAAGCAGCCATGAGATAATATGCAAACTAATGAGCTTTGCTGTGTTCTAACAAAATTTTATTTATAGACACTGAAATTTGAATTTCAAATAGTTTCCCCATGTCATGAAATATGCTTTTTTAAACTTTCACTTAACTATCTAAACTATTTAACTATTTAAAGCTTTTCTTAACTCAAATAGACTTAGAAACTGATTTGACCTCCTAGCCATAATTTGCCTGCCATAGATTACCTGCATGTGTTCTCTATCAGCACTAGGATCCTTGAGATGAGATTATCTTCAGTGCTATAAAAAGGGCTTCTATGGTAAGGCTGGGTGACTGAATGACTGGAATGGTGGAGAAGGCTATAGGTAACTGAGGCATGCCCAATCTAGTGAGACAACCTGAACTCAGCTCCAGCTGTCTTATTCATACAGATGAACCCTGAGTGGCCAGATCTTCTGATATTTTTTTCCCCAGGATAAGAAGGGAATTTCAATTTTTTATGTAAAAATATCAGAATTTTATATATTGTCCATTATGTTATTTTAAGCAAACAAATAAACCAAAAATTTTGTTCAGGGCAAACAAAATATGTCTTTGGGCTTAGTTTAGCTCTCTGGCCATGCCTTTATATCCTTGGCTTCAGCCATGGAACTTTTTTATGAGAAACCATGGAATTTTTTTTACGAACATGTTTTTCTTTTTGTTTAATTTATATGAGAGGTAGAGAGACAGATAATAAACTGATGTAAATACAGCTCCCATCTGCTGGTTCACTCCCTAAATGCCTGCAATAGCCATAGCCGGGGGGACAGGAGCCAGGAGCCAGAAACTCCATCTAAATCTCCCATGTGGGTGGCCAGAACCCAACTACTTGAGCCATACCTGCTACTTCTATGAGTATGCATTAGCAGAGAGTGGGAATTGGAGGCAGAGTCAGGATTGGAACCCAGGTACTCTGATATAGGATGATGGGTAACTTAACCATAAGACTAAATGTCTGCCCCGCATTTTCCTTAAACCTTACAGATAAAAGTTACTGGTGTTTCTGATTTTTATGTGTCTTCCCCAAATAATTATAGTGTGGCATAATTTTATTACTTCAAGTTCTCAAGGATGATTGTTTTTTAAAAATATTTTTTCTTAATAAACAATCATTTGGCCGGCGCCGCGGCTCACTAGGCTAATCCTCCGCCTAGCGGCGCCGGCACACCGGGTTCTAGTCCCGGTCGGGGCGCCGGATTCTGTCCCGGTTGCCCCTCTTCCAGGCCAGCCCTCTGCTGTGGCCAGGGAGTGCAGTGGAGGATGGCCCAGGTGCTTGGGCCCTGCACCCCATGGGAGACCAGGAAAAGCACCTGGCTCCTGGCTCCTGCCATCGGATCAGCGCGGTGCGCCGGCCGCAGCGCGCCAGCCGCGGCGGCCATTGGAGGGTGAACCAACGGCAAAAGGAAGACCTTTCTCTCTGTCTCTCTCTCTCACTGTCCACTCTGCCTGTCACAAAAAAAAAAAAAAAAAAAAATAAACAATCATAATTACTATATGAGCATTTTTCCTCTAATTTCATATAGGTTCCTCATTTCATAGTTTTATTCTTTGTGAAAATGCATCATTTCCTGAAAATGGCTTTTAACTGAGTGGTGGTTGAAAACTGCCATGACTCAAAGAGGCCAGACTTTTATTTTAGCTTTACTTTTTGAAAGTGAATGCACACTTAGAAAATTATGTGTATTCACTGAAAGAAAGAAACTAACAAGCATAAAAGCTGATTTTGTGGCAGTATGGTTTGGAAGTGGCATTTGCCCCCATGGTTCACATTCTGGAAGCTTGATGCCCTGTGTGGTGATGTTAAGAGGTGGTGGGACCTTCAAGAGGAGGGGCCTACTAGAAGGAGATTTACCTGGGATGCAGACCTTGGAAGGAATTACTGTAGCCCATTTGGGAACCTAGTTAGCCTTTGGAGAGAGTTACGATAAAAGAGCAAGACTAGCCCCTCCCACATCTCCTTAGCTTCTTATCTTACCATGTGATCTCTCTCTCTCAAACATGTTTCCACCATGATGCCATCTCCTGTGATGTGATGTGGTTAAGGAGGCCATGGCCAGAAACAGAACCAGAACTGGAACTGTGAGCTAAATAAACTTCTTTTCTTTATAAAGTACCCAGCCTCAGGTATTTTGTTATAGCATGGAAAACAGACTAACACATGGATTTTGAAAAATATTGCTTCTACTTTTAGTTTAAAAGTTAGTTTTAGGCCAGCTTTATTCCTTTAAATACAGTTTGTACTATTAGCTTAATGAAAAACTTCTGCAGCGCTCCCCCCCCCACCACCACCACTATTTGTACGAGAAAATAAGATGTCTCAAGTTTGTTATTTTGGGAATGTCTGCTGTTCTTGAACTCTGCCAATTGGAAACAACCTCTGATGTCAAAGAACTTCCTTTTTGAAAAATGTGGTTGGCGCAGAATTACTTCTGCTCTGCAGTTTTGCCAAGTGGGTTTGCTTATACCCAAGAGTTAAATCATTTTCTCTTTGACATTAAGGAATAGGTTAGCCAATTTATTTTTAGGTCAATACTTTTAAAAGGGAAAAAAACTGCTAAGATTGATTTAATACTCTTTTGTAGCATATTTTTGTAAATCTACATATGAGTTCAATGAACTCTTGACTCCAAATATGTAAAATTAAATAATGAAGCCTCAGCAATTACCTTCAGACCTAATTTTTCAGGTTTTCTACCCATGAAACACTAAGCAGCTTTTCAAAGCAAGCAATATGATAAAAACTGGAATAAAGGAGAAACTAAGGAAGTTGTGTACCATGGCTGCTATAGTAAAAACCAAGTTCAGGAGGGTTCTAAGTTATCCCAACTGTAAAAATGAGGGTCAGTGCATTTTACCCTTGACAGCACTAGTTAATAATCCACTGTAATGATAAATAACCTCACTTATTCATTTCTAAATTTTTATAAAATTCTGTGCCCACATTATCTTATCCATATTATTTCTTTTCTTTAACAAGTAGATTTATCCCAGTAAGTACATTACCTTCAAGAACACAAAAACAATATGCTTGCAAATTTTTGAGTATTGTCTTTTAATAAATGTTCTTGTTTCTCTACATAATTCATGTATTTCTTTCCTGTGCCTTCTCTTTTACCTTACATTTCTCTTTGTTCTTTAACTAACATCACTCCACTCATATTATCTTTACATTGAATTCTATTAAAAGTTGCAAAATTTATTTCTGTGTGCTTTACATATAAGTGTTGTACAACAACTATTTGTTATATAAATCTAACATATAAATATATTAGATATATAAATATAATATAATATTAATATAATATATAATGTTATATAAACATAATATTAGGAAAACTGGTTATTCTTTCTTATTTTATATTTTTCCAACATATTCTGTCAATAGGTTTACAGATTGGTGAACTAAAAAGAGACAAAATGTCATCAACTAATATAGTAATGCCATTTTACTTTCCCCCCAAAAAAACTTTTACTTAAGGTATATAAACTTCACAAATTTCATAAATACAATTTTAGAAACATAGTGATAGTGATTCTTCCCACTGTACCCACCCTCCCACCCCCACCCTTCTTCCTCCTTTCTCTCCTCTTCCCATTCTTATTTTTTACTAAGAGTTATTTTCAATTAACTTTATACACAGCAGTTTAACTCTATACTAAGTAAAGAGTACAACAAATAGTATGAAAAAAATTGTTCCTCAACAGTTTTTTGATTTCTTTTATGACCCACTGTTCATTCAGGAGCATGTTGTTCATCCTCCATGTGTTTGCATATGTTCTAGGTAGTCTTGAGTTACTGATTTTTAGCTTCCTTGCTTTGTGGTCCAAGAAGATGCAGGTTTGATTTTGATTTTTTTTTAATTTGCTGAGACTTGCTTTATGGCCTATTATGTGGTCAATCCTAGGGGAAGTTCCATGCATTGCTGAGAAGAATGTGTGTTCTGCAATGTAAGATGAAAAGTTCTGTAGGTATCTGTTAAGTCCATTTGGTCGATTAACTGTTGTTCCCTTGCTGATTTTCTGTTGGTCCATCTGTCCATTGCTGAAAGTGGAGTATTAAAGTCCCCCATTACTATTGTATAGGAGTCTATGTCTCCCTTTAGATCCATTAACATATCTTTTAAATAACCAGGTGCCCTGTATTGAGGTGTGCATACATTTATTATAGTCACATCTTCCTGTTGAATTGATCCCTTAATCATTGTACAGTGCCCTTCTTTGTCTCTTTTAACAGTTTTTGTGTTAAAGTCTATTTTTTTCCCTGATATTAAGATGGCTACATCAGCTCTTTTTTTGGTTTCTGTTAGCATGGAGTATCTTTTTCCATCCTTTCACTTTCGGTCTGTGTGTATATTTGTTGGTGAGATGTGTTTCTTGTAGGCAGCAAATAGATTTTTTTTTTCATTTATCCAGTCTGTATCTTTTAATTAGAGAATTGACAACATTTACATTCAAGGTGACTACTGATAAGTAATGACATGGCCCTGCCATTTTTCCTTAAATATTCCTATTGTTTACTTTGGGTTTCCTCTGTATTTTTACTGGGAGATTTTCTGCCTTCACCTTCTCTCAGAGTGATGACCATGTTTTTGTGTTTCTGTGTACAGCACCTCCTGAAACATCTTTTTAAAGGCTGGATGCATGGTGACAAATTTTTTCATTTTCTGTTTGTTATGGAATGTCTTTATTTCATCTTCATTCATAAATGAGAGCTTTGCAGGGAACAGTATTCTGGGTTGACATTTTTTTCTCTCAAGACTTGGAATATATCTCATCATTCTCTCCTAGCCTGTAGGGTTTCTGATGAGAAGTCAGCTATTAGTCTAATTGGAGATCCTCTGAAAGTAATCTGGCATTTCTCCCATGCGCATTTTAGAATCTTTTATGTTTTACTGTGGAGAATTTGACTAGGATGTGTTGTGGTGAAGGGCTTTTCTGGTCATGTCTATTAGGAGTTCTATGTGCTTCCTGTACTTGGATGTCCGTTTCTTCAAATTGGGAAAGTTTTATGTTATTATTTCTCTAAAAAGGCCTTCTAATCCAAATCTCTTCCCACATTTTCAGGAACTCCCAAGACCCATATTTTGGGTCATGTGATAGCATCCTATAGATCTCAACACTGTTTTTTAGTTTTCTAATTTCTTCTTTTTCTTTTGGTCTGACTAAAATTTCCAGAGATTTATATTCTAACTCAGATATTCTTTCTTCTGACTCACTGAGTCTGTTGTTAAGGCTTTCTACCACTTTTTAAATTTGTTCTATTGAATTCTTCATTCCTAATATTTTAATTTCTCTTTAAAATATCAATTTCATGAGAAAAATTTTCTTTCATGCCATGTATGGATTTATGTAGCTCATGGATTTGCATCGTATTACTTCTAAGTAATCCTATGATCAATTTTTTGAATTCCATTTCTGACATTTCTTCAATCTCACATTCTAGCATTGAAGTGTCATTGTGTTCCTTTGTGGGCTCATGTTGTTTTCCTTATTCTTGTTTCTTGAATTGCTGCATTTGTTTTTAGGCATTTTTGGAGATACTTGTTGGTTTATTTTTCTTCCCCTCTGTGATGGCTTTTATCTTTGGACTATGCCTCTGTGGATTAGTGGAATGTCTGCTCTTTCAGTGAATACCCTGAGGCGTGTGCTGGGTGTTGCCAGGGAGCTCTGTCCAGTGCTACAGGGTGAGGAGAGTGTCCAAGGTGACTCCCAAATTGGGTGTGGTAAATCCCTCTGTGTGTGTGTGTGTGTGTGTATGTGTCTCTCTCTTCCTCTCTCTCTCTTCCTCTCTCTCTCTTTTTAATCAGAGGGGAGGTTGATTCAGCTCTGTTGGCATAGTCTCACACTCCCCTACTCTCCTCCAAGGAGATCAATGCCTTGGCGCTAGCCCCAGTGGGTACAATATTCATTCCAGGGTGCCACAAGATCTGTATAGTCCTCAGTTTGAGCACAGATCCCACAGCAATGATCCTCACCATGGAATCAGTAAGCCTTGAGCATGTGGAGCTGCCCACAATGACTGCCCAAAGACTTCGCCATACCCTGTGCTCTTACACACAGCCACAGTATTTTCACAGTTCCGGTATACAATGCTCCCACAGTCACAAGCACCCAGCCCCCTGTGAGTTCCCCTAGCCAGATTCAACAAGTGTCCTATAGGTTGGTTTCTGGGCATGTGGACATGAGCTGTGCAGCTGTTACATATGTCTAAAACAGTGTCCACCTTCTCTCTACCAGTTACAGGACACCAGTGCCAGGTGGTCAGGGAGAAAGAAACGTGTCCCCTTTTTTTTCCCTCTAAGTATTCAGGTACACTATCGCACACAGGGCTCCAAGCTGGACTCCTGCCAGGCTCTTCCCGCAGCTTTATCACCCATGGCCGGGGCTGCTGCAGTTTGGTCTCACCTCACGCCCCAAAGCTGGTGCTGAGGCTCTCAGCTGCTGGGCTCCATAGTTGTGAGCATCCACATTCTCCATGTCGATCCACAGTGTCCCTCTAATTTGCATGGAGTTTCTTCTGCAGTTTTCTTCCTAAATTATCCCTGAGATTGCACTCTCTCCATTTCTTTTTTTAATATCTTCCCCTAGACTACAGCAGTAAGCTCCCTCCCTATTCCTCCATCTTGGTGCCTCTGCGCCATTTTAGTTTTAATTTTGGTTAGAAGAATAAAACTTCTTTCCTTTTCCCTCAAAATAAAAGAACAAAATATAATTGTCATGAATGTCTACCTGAATCCTTTGTCCCAAATTGTTAAGACAAAGTAACTCGGAATGTTTGTTTATGTCTTTTCCTGCCATGTCTGTATATATGATCACCACCTTAAGGTTTGACTTCATTTTTGGCTTGAAGTCAGACCATTGGATTAGCTCTCTTGTCAAAATGTCTGGCACACAGCGAGACCAATACATGGTTTTAAATATAGGGTTGTATAAGAGAATTAAAGGTCTTGACTGAAGGGAAGCTGAAGAAATCTGACATCTCTGAAAGATACTTCTGTGTGTTTTGTTTGCAGAGTAACCACAGTGTGGGTAAGAACCACAATATAACAAGTAATTAATTGGAAAACTATATGGACTATGTTATATACAATTATACCTTCCACATTGGGGTTATGGAATAAAAATCAAAACCAGTCTCTAAATGTTTTATCCTTAAAGTAAAAGGAATTTTTCCACAATACAATTATCATATTTATAATTCCCATATATTTTGTTTTGTGGTCTAGTTGCAATTTTTTTTTTCATCTTAACATGGTTTGGATTTATCCTATTTATTTAGAGCCCAATTTTTTTTTAAAAAAAAGAGTTATTTATTTATCTGAAAGTCAAAGTTACACACAGAGAGAAGGAGAGGCAGAGAGAGAGAGAGAGAGAGAGGTCTTCCATCTGCTGGTTTACTCCCTAGTTGGTCGCAATGGTCGGACTTGTGCTGAACCAAAGCCAAGAGCCAAGACCTTCTTCTGGGTCTCCCATATGGGTACAGGGGCCCAAGGACTTGGGCCATCCTCCACTGCTTTCCCAGATCATAGCAGAGAGCTGGATTGGAAGAGGAGCAGCTGATAGAATAAAAAAGGGAGAGAACGATGCAACATGGGAAGTGAGATACACAGCAGACCCATAGAATGGCAGATGTCCTAAACAGCACTCTGGCCTCAGAATCAGCCCTTAAGGCACGCGGATCTGGCTGAAAAGCCCATGAGAGTATTACAGGCATGGAAAGTCAAAACACTCTGAAAAAAAAAAAAAAAAAAAAAAACCCTACATGAAAGATCTCCACGAGTGAGATCCCAGTGAAAAGAACAGGTCATCAAAGAAGGAGGTACCTTTCTCTGAAGGGAGGAGAGAACTTCCACTTTGACTACGACCTTGTCTAAATATGATCAGAGTTGGTGAACTCAAAAGGTTTCCATAGCCTTGGAGACTCATGACAAGAGCCTAGGGTGATTACTGAGGCCATAAACAAGAGTGTCAATTTGTTAAGTCAACAACAGGAGTCACTGTGCACTTACTCCTCATGTAGGATCTCTGTCCTTCATGTGCTGTACATTGTGATTTAATGCTATAACTAGTACTCAAACAGTATTTTTCACTTTGTGTTTCTATGTGGGTGCAAACTGTTGAAATCTTTACTTAATATATGCTAAACTGATCTTCTGTATATAAAGAGAATTGTAAATGAATCTTGATGTGAATGGAAGGGGGGAGGGAGAGGGAAAGGGGAGGGTTGTGGGTGGGAGGGAAGTTATGGGGGGGGAGCCATTGTAATCCATAAGCTGTACTTTGGAAATTTATATTCATTAAATAAAAGTTAAAAAAAAAAAAGAGGAGCAGCAGGGACCAGAACTGATGCCTATATGGGTTGCCTGCACTGCAGGTGACGGCTTTACCTGCTATGCCACAGCGCAGGCCCCAGGAGCCTGATTTTTAATCCATGTTCTTTTAAACTTTTTTTTTTTTAGATAGACAGAGTTAGACAGTGAGAGAGAGACAGACAGAGAGAAAGGTCTTCCTTTTCTGTTGGTTCACCCCCGAAATGGCCGCTATGACCCAAAGCCAGGAGCCAGGTGCTTCCTCCTGGTCTCCCATGTGGGTGCAGGGCCCAAGCACTTGGGCCATCCTCCACTGCCTTCCCGGGCCACAGCAGAGAGCTGGACTGGAAGAGGAGCAACTGGGATAGAATCTGGAGCCCCAACTGAATCTGGAGCCTTAACCGGGACTAGAACCTGGGGTGCCGGCGCCGCAGGCAGAGGGTTAGCCAAGTGATCCGTGGCGTTGGCCTAATCCATGTTCTTATTAGATGACTTTCTCTACCCATGACAGAGATTTCTAGGATTGAGTGGTGTCTTTGTGTATTCCCTCCTCAGTTTGGGAAGGCAACACAGAACTCTACCTTGGTCCTATTTTGTCTGTCCTTTCCACATTACTCTCTCTGGTACCTGCTTGGCAAGAAATCCTTATAAGTATCCTGGGCTTAAAGTTAGAGCCTGAAAAGCAATATGTTAATTTGCTATTTATTCAAAAGTGCTGGCCAGTCTTTAGACATTCTACTGGCTCTTCTTCATTAAGAAAAGGTCCTGTTCCTGATTCTGAGAAGTGCTACCTGACAGGTGTCAGAAGTAGGTGACCCTTAAAGAAAATATTAACTGAGAACAAAAGCATTAGATGGCTTCTAAATGAGCCAGGGCTACTCATCCAGCTGCCCTTGAGCAATAAAAAAGGAAAGTCACAGCATTATACAGCAGGTCAGTGATAAAAGCCATGAAAAAAAATCTAACTTAGACAATGCTGATATTGGCAGTCCTTGAATGCTATTACACACGCACGCACACACACACACACACACAAACACACACATTTGAAAAATGCCTAATGGGGCACAATTAAGCAGTTTGTAGAATTGAATGACCTTTAAATTGCCATAATCTCATGAGGGAAACCTTTCATATACAGCCTCTACATTTGAGAGAACATTCTATAAAATATTGTTACTAATTCAGCAGGGTATGCCAAACGCAGGTCTTGTGCCTTGCTCCATCTTGGAGCCTTTCATTGCAGAGAAAAGCTGAAATCACTAAAGATACTGACCTCACACAAGTCAGTTATCCAAAATCATCACACAAATATAATTCAAAAACAGTTGGTGACAGGAAAACAAGATAAAATATAAAATATAAAATATAAGTCTGTAAATGAGAAGAAAGGAAAAATTCTAACCCTTTAGTTTTTCCTTAAAAATAAAACTGTTCTAGATTATAATCAATTCACTTCTCATTTTTTCTACTTTTGTTATTATTAAGCATATGGTTTTAAGAAGCAAAAAGCATACACTATTGAGGAAACTGTTACTTTTGAAATTAGCTCTGAATCTTGACAGATTAATTTTTCCCTTAAAATTTGTATTCTTAAAAATGAAAAATTTATAGAAGAGGTTGTATAATAATCATTTGCTTTATCTCTCATTTTTATCTCAATTTATATCTATGGCTCTCTTTTTTATTATTTTTTAAAGATTTATTTATTTATTTATTTGAAAGGCAGAGTTTACACACAGAGAGGCAGAGACAAAGAGAGAATCTTCCATTTGCTGGTTCACTCTCCAAATGGCTACAACAGCCAGGACTGGGCCCGATGGAAGATAGGAGCCAGGAGCTTCATCTGGGTCTCCCACAAGGGCATTAGGGACCCAAGGGCTTGGGCCATCTTCCACTGCTTTCCTGATGTATTAGCAGGGAGCTGGATCAGAAGTGGGACAGTCACGATTGAAAGGGTGCCCATATAGGATGCTGGTGCTGCAGACAGTAGCTTAACTCATTATGCCACATTGCCAAGCCCCTAGTTAAGTATTAAGCACTGCAAAGTGTTGTCATGTTTCTCCAGTTAACTTTATTTCTGTATTTTAAGATTTTACATATTTATTTGAAATGCAGAGTAATATACAGAGAGAGGATGATTTTCCATCTACCAGTTCATTTTCCAATACCCGCTTACAGTCAGGGCTGGATCAGGCCAAAGCTGGAGTCAGGGGCTCAATCTAGGTCTCCCACATGGGTGGAAGAACCCCAACTACTTGTACCATCATCTGCTGCCTCCCAAGTGCATCACCAGGAAGTGGACTGGAAGCCAGGAGTAGCCAGGACTGGAACTGGTGCTCCAACATGGGATATGGGCATCCCAAGCCACCACAATGGGGCTGGTCCAGGCTGAAACCAGCAGCCCAGAGCTCCACTGGGTCTCCCACATGGGTGTCAGGGGCCCACAGACTTAGCTTATCCTCTGCTGCCTTCTCAGACATTTTAGCAGGGAGCTGGATTGAAGCAGCCACAGCCAGTGCTCAAATTGGCACTCTGATGTGAGATGCCAGCACTGCAGGTGACAGCTTAGCTCTCTGAGCCACAACATCAGCCCCTGCTGTAGGCTTTTTATAGCATTACGCCAAAAGACACATGGTCTGAGGTATTCCTGTTATCAGCGATGTTAAGTTTGATCACTTGGTTATGTCCCTCAGATTTCTGCGCTGCAAAGCCCCCTTTCCCCCTTCATAATTAATACATGATCTGTGGAGTGATACAGTGAGATCTTGTGAATAATGTATTCTTCAAAAATCTTTCACTCAATACCTTCAGTATATATTGATGAGCCTTATCTAAATCTATTATTACTACATTGGAGATTGTAAAATGAAGATTTTTACATGCTTGAGTATCAGTGAGCATGTTTCTATAAGGAGAAGCTTTATTTCTAATTTTCTTGTTATTTTTCTAAAGTATCATTATGGAATCACAAATCACAAATTGTCCCAGATTTGGCCAGTTGAGGCCTTTGGAAGTAAAATTTTAATTTGGAAGTGCTCTCAGTACTTGCATGTGACCTCAGTAAATAACTTCATCTTTTTCTTTTTCTTAATAGGGATATTGCCAAAATGATGGCTGAAATCCAAAGTCATGGCTAAATATTTTTTTTTCTTTCTCAGAGATACAAGGGAATAACTAGGGCTTATTGTTATGTGCTTAATAACAACTTTCATTTGTTTTAACAACCTATCTTCTTTAAGTCAATAATTATGAAATGCCTTGAAATAAATGACAGTTAGGGGCATCCTATTGTAGGCTGATTACCAAGGACATAGAACAGTAGCTGCCCTTCAATGGACAGCAAATAACAGCTAACTGAATGTGTTGAATTAATAATAAACTCAAATGTCAAATTCCTGAAACATAATATGAATGATTGAAATAATATATATTAAGGGTCTAATTGTATAGAAATAAGTAAAGTTTTTTCTATTAGTGATTTTTATCTCCTTCTTACCTTGAAATTTTCCCTCGAAACTGCTGTCAGTACAGTTACAAAGATAGTTTATTCACTAATTTTCTTTATTTGCATTCATAGATGAAATGTAATAGAGTTATAGTTTTTATTTTTAAAGATGTATTTGTTTATTTGAAAGTCAGAGTTACACACAGAGAGAAGGAGAGGCAGAGAGAGAGAGAGAGAGAGAGAGAGAGAGAGAGGTCTTCCATCCCCTGGTTCATTCCCCAGTTGGCCACAACAGCCGGAGCTGCGCCAATCTAAAGCCAGGAACCAAGAGCTTCTTCCAGGTCTCCCACATGTGTGCATTGGCCCAAGAACTTGGCCAATCTTCTACTGCTTTCCCAGGCCACAGCAGAAATCTGGGTTGGAAGTGGAGCAGCCAGGGCTGGAACCAGTGCCCATATGGGATGTCTGCACTGCAGGCAGTGGCTTTACCTGCTACACCACAGTGCCGGCCCCCAGAGTTATAGTTAGTAATGACCTTTAGGATTTCTTTTGATTCAGCACACTGGTAAATTAATATATCTTCTTTCTTGTCAATTGGCATTGCTTCCTAGATCAATAGTATTTTGTCAAAGCACTCTGTATCTGGGATGACAAGTTGCTTAATAAAATTTCAAAATTTTTACTGGTAAGTTTTCCTTAATAAAATTTAAAAAGCACTCCAAAAGAGATAGGATCAACTAATATATAGATCTCTATGTTAGAAAAGCTATGGCTAGGAACTAACAAACAGATGCAATCCTATGCATTTTCTATAGTTTAAAAAAGCTGCTTTGAACATAGATTTACATTTTAAGAATCCCACACACATAAATCATGTCATTGTGGATTATCTACAAAGTGGGAAATACACTCATGGATTATTCAGGGCTGACTGTAAATAGCTTAATCCAACCAGGATACTTGATCCTACCATAAGGTAGTAAATCACTCACTTCTTATAGGCTTAGTATTATGTTCAAACCACTGTCACACCATTTAGTACAGTGAAGGGAAAGATTTCTTTTTCCTAAGCTTCTTTTGCAGTTTTAATTGAAGTTTGAGTTGTCTGTATTAGTTACTAGGCCTGATACGTTATTTTTCTATTTTTACCATAAGGCCAGATGTACTTTTCATCTTAGGATGAAATGATTCTTTTAGCTCCTGGTTCATAACATGTGAATGGGAAAGGTGAATTCATATACAAAAACAAACTGAATTTCTCCTAGAAATTAGAGATCAAATCATTATATATATATAAAGTAAGATGGAAAATTGTTGGGCTGATTTGATTCCTGGCTGCTCCACTTCTCAATCAGCTCCCTGCTAATGTGCCTAGGAAAGCAATGGAAAATGGCTCAAGTGCTTGGGTCCCTACACCCACGTGGGAGACCTGGAAGAAGTTCCTGGCTCCTGGCTTCTGTCTGGCCCAGCTCTAGCCATTGTGGCCATTTGGCGAGTGAATCAGTGGGTGGAAGATCCTTGTTTTTGTAACTCTGCCTTTCAAATAAAATAAATACTAAAAAAATTATACAGTAGACTTTGAAGAGCTAGCTATAGTCACATAAAGATATAAATGGTTTAGAGATCATTTTGCAGCAAGCAGTATTAACTTAATATGTGTTCTACCTACAATTATTTCACTGGGGTTCCTGCACGTATGAAGGAGACATTTTCAATTACACCAAATCAACTGACCCCCCAAACTTATCTTGCTTCATATTTATGGCCTTACATAACATCCTTGATGAATTTTCAGGCCTTGAGGTGCTATTTATTAAATTAGGAATACAGCCCACTAAATTAATAAATCATTACTATGGAGGCACTCTTGTCTTTTGAATGTATAAATACATTGCTTAAATTACTCTCAGGGAATAATTTATACATGAAGAGGCTCTGGTGGTTAAAAAAAAAAAAAAACCTGTGTATTTCTTATCTCTGGAAATAGTCCTGGACTAGGTACTTAAGTGGATATCAAAGCAATTGTTTTATTTTTTTCTTTTTCCGCAGTAGTAATAGTTCTTACTATCCTGGTGTTTCCAACACAGTTTTATGGAATCATGAATTAAATATAATGTTCATCATGTAACATTTTGAACCAAAACATTTCCATACAAAATATGAGAACTGTCTGACACTGAGAGCATACACTTAGGGATCCTCAAAGGCTTCGCTTTCCTTCACTGTAGGATTCTGCCGCCTCCCACCCCCCAAAGATCTCCAATAAAGTGAACACTGAAAATACTTCCGATCAAGGGAAAGGAAATTAGGAATCGGCTACTATTGCAAGAAGGATACCCCCCTCCCCTTTTAAGTATTAAAAGGTGAAATTGAGGGCAATGACTCCTGGCTTCTAATCTTGTGAAGCTGTTTTTCTTGTCCTTGGGTTGTTCCTGTCAGATTTTTATGCTGTTTGCCTATGTGTGACACACATCTGTATCTCAAGTTTAGGTAATAGGACACTAAAAACATAAAAAGAAATGGTTTTGGTGAAACTTCCCTCCTGGGTTATAACTTCAGTGACAGCAGGAAGCCTGTCATTCTTACATTCTTAGAGCATAGCTCTGTGCCTGATACCTGGGGCAGTTTTGATGAATAAACATATGAATGAAGTACATAAAAAAGTCCACCATTATAGGAGGAAATCCTTAATTTTTCTGCTTAGTATTTCAAAATGTCAGGTTAGTATCTGTCCTACTGTCTAGGTTTTTTTCCACATGTCTTCTCACACAACCCCAATTTACATAGCAAATAATGGACCATGGTCAATTTTATTGATTTAGTTATTTGAGTTTGTGCCTCAACAATCTACCACAACAAATAGGTAAAATGTATTTTAGGTTGCACATTAACACCTTACTTACACATTGAAGACCCTGGTTTGGTTCTGACTGAAGCATCCAAACTGGAACAACACAACCTAAACAAAAGAATTGAGAATAAAAGGCAGAGTCAAATAGGCAGTGGTCAGGCTGTGGTGATGCCCTGTGGTATGCTTGGGAATTAAGAACTGTCACAGACATGGTCCCCTTTCATTCTCGATCACGGGCTTTATTTGATAGGTTGTCAATTGCTTTTTCCTTCTGCTCCTCAAAGGAGCTCTATTGTGCTTCCTGCTGTGCTATGAATTTGGGAAAGATAATTATCCTTTGACTAAGTCCATGGTTTGTTCCTTCATTTCTTCCATTCCAATTTTATTGTTTTTTCTTAGTATTTAGTACTCAGGGTTGTCTTCAAAGTTGCTGGTAATACGTTGTCTATAATTATATTGTCAGGTACACAAGAGGTTGCTTTTCACATTTGTACCTCAAAGTGTGAAGATCTACAGATACGCTGGAAGGAAAGGAATGTTATTCGTTTTAATTTCTTTCAATACTCAAATGTTTAAAATAGGTAACGCATACTAAACTGGAAGACTGGCATAAGTTCCTCCGTCCAAAGTTGATGCTGGAGTGTTCGGACTGTGTTTTCTTTCTTTTCTCCGGGTCCCGGTCTTTTTGTTGTACAGGGGTCACATAAGGACGTCCGTAGAAGGGCTCCGTGCGCCATCTACTGACGGAATCCAAACTTGCAGAGTCTGGAGAGGGAATTACCGTTGGTTCTAGAGTGAAAGCATTCTTTGAGAAAGAAGAGTTGGGGGGGGGGGGGAGACCCTCTCAGGCTCTGTGGCTTATTTGTGAGTGCCAGAATAAACCTGAATTCAGCAAATACACAATCCCAAAAGGAGACATCAGTGCGTCGTGCGACTCTGGGCTCTTGGAAGGCAGCCCAAGGGAGCCCAGCTGGCACTGGAAGAAGTTGGCCGAACCCCGAAATCCACGCAAACTGGGAATCCGGTGGTTGTTTCCAACCTGCGTCTTGCTACACTCGCCGCTTATGGTTCCCGTTTACTTTATTCGCGACGCATCCAGATACCCTTCGGTTCCCAGTCTCAGTTCCAAAAGACTTCTCTCAAGTTTGTTTGTTTGTTTTTAATAAAAAATGTAGTAAAGCGTAACAAGGAGGTCCACGGGATGCTTTCCTCTATCTAAACACACAGAAACACCTACAGAATGATAGGCGCCGCTGTGCATGTGGGTGAACTGAGAAAGCTAAGCTCTTGGACTGGGATTTAAAACGTTTCTCCGCACAACAGTTTGCTCCATTCTGTGCTAGACAGTGAAACGACGGGTGGGAAGAATTCGGGTCTTCAACCCAAGGGGGTTCCTCAGTTATTCCTGGGGGACAGCAGAGGAGCAGTTTGCAGGGATCCAACTACTCGGGTTGGAAGCTGGCTGGGTTGGAAATGAAAAGTTGCCTCGAAGCGGTCCTGTGACCGCCAGCTTTTGGTGAGCAGCTGGAGGAACTGAGAACTGTACACAGCGAGGGCCCCGGAGGTCCCAGGTAACTTTCCCGCTACTTTGCCGCCCTCCGTCCAAGGGCTGAGACAATTTGCTTTCATGGTTTGAAGTAACACCGAAAAGGGAAAGGGAGAAAATAAAAAACACGAGGGAAAGAAAAAAAGGAAAGCAAGAAAGCTGAGTCCGAAAGAAGAGGAGGGCAAGGGGGAAGGTGAGGAAGGGAGAGAAGCCCGGGAAGTTCCGAGGCCAGGGTGCAAGGGCAGAAAAGCTAAGGTGAAGACGGCCGCGAGGGAATCCGGCTGCGAAGATGCAAGTCTCGCTTCCACAAACCGGAGTCACACCCATCTTTCACTTTCCACTCGGTCGTCGAGATCTTATCCGCTTCCTTTCTCGAGACTGTCAGCGCTGGTAAAGGAAGCGGGTCAGGGCTCCTCCCGCGCCGCTCGGTGCGGGGCGGTGCGGGCGGCGGGACGCGAGCAGAGCCCAGGGCGGACGCCTGCGAGAGCGCGGCGCCCGCAACTCCGCCGCGACTCGCGGTCACCCGGGAGCCTAACCGGATTTCTAACCCCGAGATGGATTACGTCGGCTGTCACCACTGCGCCTCAAGATCCTAATCCCATTTATGCACGTTGCAGTCGGCATTAACTTTATCTGCTATTTCAAGACTCGCGGAGGCTCCGCGTGCCCTCGGAGGACCGTGCCGGCGCGTTTTGAGGCGACGCGGCGGGCTGTCAGGCGGGGCGGCCTCGCCGAGCAAACAACTCGCAGCCGAGTCCCCCGGCGTCCGCGCCCGGCACTCCCAGGTGTCTCGCCGTCACCTGGGCGCTGCGCGGTGCAGCTGCCCCGCCTTCTCGTTTTTCAGTCCCAGCGTTCGGTGGCTGCGGCAGACGGGCAGCGAGTGAGGGTGGTCGGCGGGCGGCCGCCTCGTGAGGAGGTGGGGAAGGGGCCCGCGGATGGCTGCGGGTTCTCAGCCTCCGCGGCTGTGCCTGGATGCTGGCTTTTGTAGGTGGCACTGCTCTGGCTCTCTCTTTAAGTAAGTTTGTTTGGGTGTGAGTTCTTGCCTTCTCAGCACAAAAACCACAAAGATGCGCTGTGGAAAGTGGAAAAAAAAAAAAAGCCCACCCCCACCCCCTCCCCGAGCGTCAAAGCCTTGATTGAACGCCCCCTCTTCGGCTGCTCAGGGCTCCGGGCAGTGGCGACATTCCAGCAGTTTTAATCCGTTTTTTATTGTAGGGCGATCGGAGTTTACACAGGGGCTGGGTGGCTCCCCAGCTGGCCGCTCTCGCCGCCCCAGCGCCCCCTCCCCGCCCCTCCTCCCCGCCGCCCCAGCAGGAACCTGTTACTTTAAGCGCCGCGTTCCAGTGTGGCGCTGCGGGCTGCCCGGGGGTTCGGAGGCGGCCGCTGATTGGCTCTTTCGAGCTCCCCCTGGCTCGCCCGCGCGGCCTCCCCGCGCGCTCCGCCCCGCCCGCGCGCCCTCCCTCCGCCCCGCGAGGCGAGGAGCCCGAGTGTCAGGCGCCACGGCGCATGCTCCGGAGTCATCCTCCGGCCCTGGAGCTGCTGCTGCTGCTGCTGCTGCTTTTGCTTTTGGGGCTGAGTTTAATAAGCGAGCGAGCGAGCAAGCGAGCGAGCGAGCGCGGGGGGAAAAAAGGCAGAGAATGTCCGCCATCTACCCTCCGCTCCCGGGCGCGCTCTCATTCATAGCAGCCTCTTCATGAATTACAGCTGAGGGGGGGGCGGGGGAGGGGGGTACCACACAACACCCCAGCAAACCTCCGGGCCCCCAGGCATGGCTAGCTCGGTAAGTACATGCAAAAATAATAATAAAAGACCCCCCCCCCTCCCTCTCCCTGCGCCGCCGCCGCAGCCCAGACAGCGCCAGCGCTCCGCGGTTCCAATTAGAGAAAGGTTGGTACGGCTTGCAGGGAGCTGCTGCCTCTCCCCAGCCTCCGCTCCCCTCCTCCCCCAGCCCGGCGCGCGCGCACACTCACACTCACACACTCGCACACACACACACACTCGCCGCCACCCCCCGCGCCTCCCTCCCTCCGCGCCTCTTTGCAATCGCAAGAAGCGCACTCACACCCTCGCTCTCGCTCACACGCGCGCACTCACACACACACTCGCACACGGTGGAAGGAGGCGAATAATAACTCAGCCATATTTCAGCCGCCGCCGCCTGGAGCTGCGGGCACGGTCTGGGGACGCGGCGAGCAGCCTCGGCGGCCGCACCTCCGCAGAGCGCCGCTGCCGCGACCATGGTGCGTTCTCCGCGGCGCGCGAGTGTGAGCCCCGGTGTGCGGGCTGACAGCGGCGGGCTGCACGCAACTTTGCCCCAGCGCCGGGCGCTGCGCAAGCCCAGGCTCGGCGGCCGTCGGTCCGCCGCCCAGCTTTTCTGAATTTCATTTTTTTTTTTGGGAAGGCGGGGGTTGGGGGGGGGAGGTGGGAGGTACTTTGGGGCCACTTTGGCTCTTGGAAGTATGTTGTGGGGGCTCCGTTCGGCCGGCCTCGCCGATCGCGTGGGGCTTTTCTCCGAGGGGTGCGGGGTGCTTTAAGTTATGGATGCCTCGGCGTGTTTTCCTGCGGCGTGTGCGTGTGTGTGTGTGTGCGTGTGGAGACGACGTCTCATTTTTGTTGTGAACGAACCCCGTGGTAAGAGCACGGGAGTTTGTGCCCATCAGCAGAGGCTGCCTGTAGTTTCCATTCCGCCTGGCACGGCGCTCCACACGCACGCACACACACACGTACACAAAGACTTCCTCGGCGTGTGCCTGTCGCCTCGGTACTTTCGAGGAGGGGGCCCGCCAGGAGCCCCCCGCCCCGACCCCCGTGGGCCCAGCCACCTCCCCTCCCACGCCGGGAAACCGCCCGGGTATCGCATCCTAATTGTCTTCTAATTTGTTTCCGATGCATTTGTTGTGCCTGTCGGGCTGAACGTGCTCTCCCTCTCCCCCGACCCCCTTGCGGGCTGGGGGTAAACATTCCGTTACAATCCGGGCCCGTTGCGGGACCCGGGCGCCTGGGCCGGGCCGGCCGGGCGCGGCGGGTTTGGGGGGCGTGGGTGCACGCGCCCACGAGCGTGGATGTAGAGGGCACCGCCGTTTCCTTTTATGTGGGTTTCAAGAAGGAGGAAAAAAAATGTCAGGCGCAATGTTCAATGCTGAACGGCCGCCTTCCTGTTGTTCACGGCTGTCTCTCCTCCCCCTGCCCGCAGTGTGCCGTGCAGGTGAAGCTGGAGCTGGGGCACCGCGCCCAGGTGAGGAAAAAACCCACCGTGGAGGGCTTCACCCACGACTGGATGGTGTTCGTGCGCGGCCCGGAGCACAGTAACATACAGCACTTTGTGGAGAAAGTCGTCTTCCACTTGCACGAAAGCTTTCCTAGGCCAAAAAGAGGTAGGGCTCGGATACAAAAGGGGCTTGATTAAAAAAAAAAATGTCTTGGCTCGGCAAGGAAACAATCGCTTGGCCCGGGCGGTCCCCTGCCCCGCTCGCTCCCCGCCCCCCGCGCCACGCTCGCGGCGCAGCCTCGGGACCTGGGTGCTCGGCGCTGTGCTGGCCGGGCCCCCGCTTCCACCCCTGCGCGCGCGGGGCTTCTGCATCGTGAAAGTGGCCCTGGAGAAAGGGCCGTCAGGTGTCGAGGGCTTGTTCATCGCCAGTCAGCCCTCCCCGGTCCTCTGGGGGTTGGCGGCGGGTTCTGTGGGGAAGGTGCAATTAGTTGTTGGGTTTGGCAGCGGGCAGAATGGGGGCTGGAAGAATAAACAGTTTGCGCCTGTTTGTCCTCGAGAAACCGGGATTTACCTGTGTTGTTAGCGAAGAATGCGTTGGATGTAGTTATTGTTCTGCCCCGAGAAGTACATCTGAGTCTCTCTGCTGTCTTCTCTGCCTCGGTCTCTGTGTGAGGCACTGGGTATCAGTTGCCATCGACTTTTCTTTTTGTGGGTTTAGCTTCCGCCACACCCCAGCCCAGTCTGTATTTTATGTTTAGTTGGGGGCTCACCACCGCCCGCTGCCCCCACTCGATTTTGAGCAAAACTCCCAAGTGTCTGCGGGCTGTGGGCTGCGGGGAGCGGGAGGATTCCTGCAAAGGTCGAAGCTAAGTTTTCCCGGGAATGGTGTTGTGTTGTCTTTTTCCTTCAGTCCTTCCCTACCTTGGTTCTTAGCCTTGGAGTCTAGTTTGCATAATCCTGCTGGGTCTCTGCCCTCCCAAACGTTCTCCATAAAGGGCAGGGCAGTTTTGGAAAAAAAAAAAAAAAAGAAGAAAAAGAAAAGGAGTGTCATTTTAAAAGAAATTTAATGGGGAATGAGAAATCCCGGTTGCTATTCCCTTCAGTCTCTGGAAAGCTACTGTCTGGTTGTTTTAGTTGGATTACTGGAGGTAACAGTACAAATACAATAAGGTGCTTTGTTTGTGAGCAGGTTTATTTATCTAAGTCGACACAATGGTTAGTAGTTATCTTCCATTTGATCTGTAATCTTTATTGGCATCTAGAACTCCTGCAGTTTCTTAGAGTAACATCATAATAAATCCATTCTGCTTGGAGCTTCGTGAAAATTATTGAACATTTGGGGGTTGAATAAAGAAAGGAGAGATGCTGTGTGCTTTAGAGGTGACAGAGGTTTGCGTTCATGCTTATTTTTGTTTCTAGAGCTCATGGAACGAGAAGATCGTATTTTTTGCCTTTAGTGGTTTGGTTTCTAGCTCCTCTTGAAAACTTGAGCAGTTGAATTTGATGGGCTTTGTTGGATGGTTAATGAATGCATTCAGTTTCTAAAAGAAAGCTAAAAACATGCATGATCTGTAGAAAATAAGATTTAGAATCTGTTAATACTTTACATCAAAATATAATCAGAAGTATTGTACTTTGTAATTCCTCAAAACTGTGACAAAGATGAGCATTGTCAAGTTTCTGTCACTAGATGAGGTTGGGTATGATGCGTCTTGGAATCTTTCTCTCCTTTTCCATGTGTCTGAAGAGCCATTGCAGAGGAGTTTAAACAAAAGAAACCACCTTCTGAGATCCGTGGTACACATGATCACTACCACTTGGCTGTTACTCTCTTCCAGGTGAAACATACTTAACAAAGAAACAATATTGACTGTATTAGGACAATCAACTTAGTTGCAGAAGATGTGGCTCTTAAGGTAACTTTGTTTAGGGACCTTGATAATCAGCAAATTGACCTCATGAAATCAAAGATGATAACCCCCTTCTGTATAATACTGCTGTTCCTCTGTTTCACTGGGTGTGTGTGGCGACGTTGCTCTGTATTTCCTATACTTAATGATTTTCTGTCCAGCCTGAGGGAACATGAAGGTGCTGCCCACATACCCAACACCTGGGAGGCTGTTGCTAGGCGTGGTAATCCTCTCGATAACTGATGTCTTCTCAGATCTCTGTAGGGAGTGATGTCTGCTTGTTGGTTGTGCTGTTAAATTTTAATTTTCAGTGGTGGAGTTTCTCTGTGCATACTATAGCCATTGTTTCAAAATGTTTATTTTCGGATTTTTATTTGTATGTGTGGTTCCCATGATTTGACAAGTCCTGGGAAAAATGCCAGCTTACATCACCCAGGAGAGACCTTGTCATACTATAATTACACATGATTCAGATTGCAAGAGAAGGTTTCTCTGTTCATTGGGAATAGTTAGTTGTAAGTTCAAGCAACACCGAACATGCCACTTAATCCTGGGACTTATATTTTGGCTTCTAATGTCTTTCAGAATGATAGGAATAAATACTGAATAAGGATGACAGGCATTTCTAAGTCTACTTCTATCTAGTACTTTTCAAGGTGCTATGTTTGCTGTATTGTAGATCTGTAAGCAAAAGTGTAAAATTTTACCCACTGGAATTGAGAGAAACTGCAAAAATGAATTTAATAAAAATTTGAGTTACAAAATATTGAAAAGAAATGCTCATACTCTAAGCTTTAAATGGCTATTAATAGTGACAAGTTAAGTCGCTTTCACTCTATACAGTAGCTGATAAACAGATGAACCTTAGAACTGAGGATGAACTGCTCAACCAATAAGATGGATGAGTCCTTAGTTTCATAAATCTTTGGTTTGGAAAAGCGAATTGATTTTCAGGTTGATTTCCTTTACTTCACAGTAATATTATGAGAACTTGTAGAGAAAGAAATTATGGTATTTTCAACTTGTTGCCTAATGAGAATTACATATACCATTTCAGAATTGAGCTAATTGGATTTGAATTAATGAGGTTTTACTCTGTCACAAAGATGTGTGGGAGACCTTCAATTTAAAACTACTGGCATGGAGTCTTGGGAAAGAGATTTTGATGAAAGAGTGGAGCCTGGAATATCCATTAGCCATTACAGAATAAGCAGGTCAGAGTGTGATACATTTCAAAACTATCTACTTGCAAGGAAAAGCCGTATCTTATTTATTATTGCCAAAGATTTATATTAGTCTGATATGACCAAAATGAATAGTCACATTCAAAACATTTCATTTAAAATATTAATGTTTTCATTTTCAGTATGATGTGAATTTGAGTGAACTTTCTTTGCAATTACAGCCATCCTTGCTATTGCAATCTGTTCCACTGACATTTATGATATGAAATCTGTTGCTTATTATTTTATGTAAGCTAATTTGGCCACTGGTATGGTTTGATAGCTTTTTATTTGTAGCCCTTATTCCTTCGAGTGGGCAGATAAAGCATAATAAATCCACCATTACAATTTTCCTTTGATTTAAGTGTTCGAGTGCAGCTTTATTGCATAGTTCTGATTTGTGTTATGTAGTCTTCTGAAATAATTTGGATAACTTTTTATCAAGGTATCTAATGTTTGGGGGTTTACTAGTTAAAGGTATTATGCGTACCTGGTGTATTTTTTCCTCTGAGGCATTTAAAAAGTCTAAGAAAAAAATGAAGATGAGTGTTTTGTGTGTGTGTGTAGGGTTCTTTATAGAATTAAGATAACTAGTGAGAACAGTTTTACTACTGGGCATTTTGAAGCAACACAAAGCATAAATTGCCAAAGCACTTAAAAACCGAATTGTTAGAGGAAATCACATATGTTTTTGGTGAGAATTTAAACTGGGCATGGACATTCTGGAGAGCATTTGGCAAACTCCATCAAGATTTTTAGTGTTTATACCTTTTAGCCCAGAAAATTTATTTCGAGGAATTTTCTGGCAGATATAACTTTATAAGTACTCCAAGATACAGCATATTTTATGTGACTGTTTTATAGTAGCAAAAATTTGGTAAATAGCCATAAAGGGGACCTTAGTTGGGTCTAGTTAAGTGATGATAATCTATAAAAAGAGATAAATCTATTTGTAGATGTGGGAAGATTTTCAAGAAGTATCAAGCAAAATAAGGCAAGTTACTAAATCAACATGATCTCTCTTAAGAAATGTACTTATATGAATAGAAAGTACATGTGTGTATAAATACCTTCTGGAGGAAAGGGCACTGAAATCTTACCAGTAATATTCTTTGGTGGCTGCTTGTGGTGTTGGTAGTAATGGGAGGTTATTTTTGTAGTGTTTGATCTAAGAAATAAAAATCTATGTATTTAAAGCATTACAACAAATACACATTACTTTGTAAAATTGAAAGATGAATCCAGAACCAATCTAGAATATTGCCTTTTAAACAGGGATTATCAGGTAGCTATCTAAAAGTGAACTTTAATTATCTTGGGTAGATAGTGAAGACAAGTTAGCATCAGGAATTAGGGACTGTACCAAAGGCTGGTTTAAGAGGCTCCTTGTGTGATCCTGTGCAAGTTACTTTTGGGTCTGTTTTTTTATTTGCGTTATGGGAATAATGATAGAAAAACTATTACCTCATAAATTGAGGATTAAATATGAATCAGCTGTTCTCAAACTTGTTGGACTTAAGATCCTTTGTACTCTTAGAAGTTGAGGACCCCAAAGAGCTCTTCTGTATTATGTATATTAATTGTACTCTATTAGAAATGAAAACTGAGGCATTTAAAACAAATTACTAATTTGCTTGAAGGTAAAATAATAAATCTGTTAATATATATACAATTTTAATGAAAACATATTTTAAAATAAATTAGCAAAAAGAGCGACATTTTTTTTTACACAACTCTCTCTTTTTTTTAAAGATTTATTTATTTATTTGAAAGGCAGAGTCACAGAGAGGCAGAGGCAGAGAGAGTGAAGTCTTCCATCTGCTGGTTCACTCCCCAGTTGGCTGCAATGGCCAGAGCCACGACAAGCAGAAGCCAGGAGCTTCTTCCAGGTCTCCCATGTGGATGCAGGGGCCCAAGCACTTGGGCCATCCTCCACTGCTTTCCCAGGCCATAGCAGAGAGCTGGATTGGAATTGCAGCAGCCTGGACTTGATGGGATGCCATCACTGCAGGCGGCAATTTTACCCGCTATGCCGCAGTGCCGGCTCCTGCACATCTCTTTAATGGTTGGTTTAGTAGAAGGCAACTGGATGCTGTTACCCACTTCTATATTCAGTCTGTTTGTTCACATATCATGTAACCTCTGGAAAAAGAGAATAGAATGAAAATGGCAAGTGACATCTTGAAAGAAAAGTGGTTTTAATTTTGTGATACACATGCAAAGGTCTTTGGGATGGTGAGGTCCCCAGGCCAGATATATAATCTGGCACAGATAAATTTCCCAGGATGTACACAGAAGCTGATTTTTCAAAGCCATTACTATTAATTGCTAATTAACACACCCATTTAACAGAAATAAGAAAAATCTTGCAAGGTATTTGCCTTTTTAGATTCCAGCTTAATTATCTAATTTTTTTTTTCAGAAAAGACTAATCCAAATTTGGGTTTTATTGGATGTATGTCATAGTTATTATTGCTGTCTGTTCCATGTATATTATCTGTACTATGCAGAGACCTTTTATATTCATTATTTTATGTGAACTTCTGTAGAACTACCTTCTTTGAAGTTCCTTCAATGGGTCTTCTGTGGGCTGACCTTGGTCCCTTTTCTGATCATCTGTTACAGAAGATCTTCACTACTTAACATAGCTTTTATATCTCTAAGATGTAGAATTTTTCTTGTTTTTTATCTCTGAGTTGTTGAATCTTTGAAAGAGGTGTAATAGAACTGAGAAATTTTGTGGCAGAGTTATACAGTATAGTGTTTATGAAGAATTCATATATTTAGTTTTTAACATGCAAATCCAAGTTGTATTTTTTCCTGATTTATGGATATGCATGCATTGCAGACAAACCATAGAAACCTAGGGAAAGACGCTACCTGGCATTTTCAAAACCATAACTAATATTTTAGTAGTCATCTGTTTATAACTATATATACACACGTAAATATTAACTGTTAGTTAATTTCAGTTCATTCAACAAGTGTTTATTGGAGCTCCTACTAAGTACATTCCTTGGAGCTGGGGATAAAACTCAGATGAACAGCTCTACCCTCATGGAATATCATCTTTTGAAATTGCTGTATTTCATGGTATTACATTCAGTTAATATATAGTTGCTTAAGGATGGGAACACATTCTAGGGAATGCCTCATTCCGCTAACACCTTGGAGTGGAGTGGGCTTACATGGACTAAGATGGCTATGATGTCACTAGGTGATACAATCTCATGGGACCACTGTTATGTATATATTCCCTGCTTGACTGAAATGTGGTTTTGTGAGAGAATGACTTGACTTCTTTTGGATCTTTAGGTTGTTCCTAGTTTTAATTTGTTATGAAAAATGTTGTAAAAGCCATGTTTGACATTGATTTTTTTTTTTTTTACTGTTTTTTTCCCAGTAGTTTCCTATGTTAAATTTCCACAAAGAGTGGTAGTTGAATCAAATGTGTAAAGGTTTTAAAATTTGGTGTGTATTGGCAAACATTCCTCCAAAAAGATTATACCAGTAAATGCTTACTTGTGGGTTCAGAAACAGCCCATTACCTACAGGGTTGCCAATATTGGAAATTAATGGTTTTAAAAAAGGTTATATTTGTGATAAAAAAAAACACCTCTTTATTTTAATTTGCAGTTATTTGGTAAGTAATGCCACATATCTTTTTGTGTGTATGTGCTGGCATTTATTTACTGTTTGTCTTTTGGGATGTGCCTAATCTGTGCCCTTTGCAGTTCTTGGCTGCTTGCTTTAGTCCCCATTACCCCAAAGAGTACAGGAAAATACAAAGAACCATGTCACCAACATTCAAAGCTCCATTATCAGGATTGGACAGATGTTTGCATTTTATCATATTTGATTTTAGAGAAGTATTTTAGATGTAGTTAAAGTTTATGGATGCTTCCCAGCCTTTTCTTTCAAGTTTTTGGCGTTTCTTCCATTGTATTTATCTATATTTGCACATTTATATCACTTACTAATAATAGTCTTTTATCTTAAGATCAACATGAATGGTATCATATGAGGCAAATCATTTTTTTCAGTTGAGAGATAATTCATATACCACAAAATTTACCTTTTAAAAGTATTCTGTCAAGTAGTTTCTAGTATATTCACAAGGTTGTGTAATTATTATTTAATACCAGAATGTTTTCATGAGTGAATAATTTTGCATCTTTTTTATTCACTCAATATGTTTTGAACCTATCCATATTTCATCTATAGAGAGCCAATTTATTCCCTTTAATTTCCTCTGCTTAGTATTTCATTTTAGGAATATATTCTGTACTTTTGTGTTCCCTTGTTAAGAAAGATATAGGTAATTTTCTGTTCTGTACAGTGAATGTTTTTGTACCTGTTACCTTGTTCAAGTGAACATGAGTTTGGAAAAAGGCCTAGAATTCGAGTTGTTGGGGGTAAAGCATGTGTGTTTTCATTTGTACTAGGCATTGTCAGATTGTTCCACGAAGTAGCTGTGACAGTTTATACTCTGTCAGGGAATGAGTACCATTTTTCTCTGCATCTTTGCCAATGTTGACAATTTCAGTATTTCTCATTTTTGATAGTTGAAATATAATATCTGTTTGTTTGCATTTTTATAGTTCCTATTGGGATTAGGCATATAATATATGTTTATTTACCATTTTAATTTCTTTATTGACTTATTTTTATGTCCTTTTAAAAATTATTGAGATGTTTGTCTTTTTCTTGCTTGTGCAGTGTTAATTCTCTGGTGTTAATGTTGGAAATGTCTTGCTCCGTTATTTTTTAATAGCCTAACTTATGGTATTTTTTTACCACATGCAAATTTTTAATTTTGTCAAATTGATTTGTTTTGTTTTTTTCTCTGGTTTTATGGTCTTGAAGAATATGGTTTGTGGGCATCATAATGTCTTTTAACCAAGTATTATATTTGCAGGTTACCATGAAAGATTGAGAGAGATGTAAATAAGTGAAAGAGGAATTCTCTGCCTTCAATGTGCTTGTGTCTTTTACAGCTGGAAAGGACACTTGACATTCTTCATCTTTGTTTACCCTCTCATTTTACTTTTAATCAGAAGCCTAGAAATGTGGAGTGATCTTGCATGTAGACACAATGAGTCACAAGTGTGCCCATGCAAAGATAACTAGTAATAAATGGTGGTCAGTGTTTACTTTTAAAACATTGAATAATTATTCATTTATATTAGCAGACAAATGTTCAGCAATAACTGCTTTTGTAGACATGATCTAGGGTTTAATTAAGTGGGGGTAACCATGGTAGATGCTATTTAAAAGGAAAAAGTTCAGCTATGTTCAGGCAAAAATCAAATTCATTTTATAGATATTTAAGGTTTTTATTTGAGATTAAATCATTAGAAAAATTATTGCTGAATGGTAATTCAGTCTTGATATTTTTCTGACCTCACCCCATGGTAGGATTGCAATTATGTATATGATGGATGTAAAACAGATCAGTTGTTTTAAGAAATAATGTCCATGAATTTAATCATTTTCGTTTAACAGTGATAAGTTTGCAGGGTTGTAGTCTGAAGAAGGTTATTATTATTGAATTTCTAAAAAAGATAAGGCTAGCATGTGGGTGTGACTTAGTTGGTATTTTGCAGTTAATGATTAACTTTTTGGATAAAAATCAGTGCACCATCATTTCTTATTAATGAAAATTATGGATTATCTGTAACTTCTGATTCCAAGGCCAATATATTTGAAATAATGTTCATTAGTGATTTTGGAGATTAGTTAACTTTAACTAGAGTTATTGCCCATAGACGATTGCTATTCTTGGAGTTGAGTAAATTTTTTCTACTTTCAAATATTTAATTTTGTTAAAACTAGATCTTTTTCCTTGTTGCTATCCACTGGAACTCATCAGTGATTTCCCATCAGTAGCAGGCCAAATGCTGTGTGCACATATATTAATTTTAAAAAGTAAAATATTAATATTAACGATTCCCTAAAATATTAATAATGATAGTGGTGATCTAGTGAGTAGGGAAATTATTTATCTCTTAATGTTTCTAGATATAAATTTAGTTTGTAAAGCACCTTCTAATTTTTGGAGGTGGTTTTTATATTCTGCTTCCTCTTTCCAAGGGTAATTTTGGGAGGAGACTACTGTCTGATTATGCTAGGTATCTATTTTATTTTATTTTATTTATTTTTTTAAAAATTTATTTTATTTATTTGAAAGAGTTACAGAAAGAGGGAGAAACAGAGAGAGAGAGTCTTCCATCCATTGGTTCACTCCCCAAATGGCTGCAACAACTGGAGCTGGCAATCAGAAACCAGGAGCCAGGATCCAGGATCCAGGCACCAGGCACCAGGAGCTTCCTCCAGGTCTCCCAAGTGGGTGCAGGAGCTCAAGAGCTTGGGCCATCTTCTGCTTTCCTAGGCATAGCAGAGAGCAGGATCGCAAGTGGAGCAGCTGGAACTCAATCCTACACCCATATGGGATGTAGGCACTGTAGGCTGGGGCTTTAACCCACTGCGTCACAGCGCAGACCCCAAGTAACTATTCATTTTTTTTTATTTGACAGATAGAGTTATATATAGACAGTGAGAGAGACAGAGAGAGAAAGGTCTTCCTTCTGTTGGCTCACCCCCCAAAATGGCCGCTTATCCGAAGCCAGGAGCCAGGTGCCTCCTCCTGGTCTCCCACGTGGGTGCAGGCACCCAAGCACTTGTGCCATCCTCCACTGCCCTCCCAGGCCACAGCAGAGAGCTGGACTGGAAGAGGAGAAACCGGGCTAGAACCCGGCGCTCATATGGGATGCCAGTGCTGCAGGCGGAGGATTAACCAAGTGAACCACTGTGCCGACCTCAAGTATCTATTCATTTTAATAAACATTTAAAATTTCTCAAATGCTTATAACAAATCTCATTACAGACTTCGCATCATACATACATTTTACTCAGTACTTCATTAATGCTGAATAATGAGTTTTCATTGTATTGAAGAAACATTCTTTTATTATAAAAAATATTTCCCTTTGATTTCTTTTCCTATACCTATATCTTAAACAACTATTTTATGGTGACTCAGTGAAAAATGGAGATTTCAAATCGCAAATGTCAGGATTTGATTTTTTTTTGAGGTAGGTTATTTACAAATGCTGGCATGTTTCAAGACTGTCTTATCATGCTTGTTGTGTGACTTTTTCTGTGTATGCACAAAAGTGTCACTAGCAGGCAGGAAGCTACTTTCCTTATGATTTGAATTGTAGGGCGACCCATGTTAGGATGTGACCCTTGTGTATGTATCTATTGTTTCTCCTATGTGGCATTAGGGTTTATATCAGATGAGATGGGAGCTATATTATCATTATAGATACTACTGACACCTTTATTAATGTAATGTCTAGAGACTGTTTTTTGCAGCAGTGTAATATAAAGGCAAATCTTGCAAGTCCAAAAAGGGGTTTTAAAACTTATGACTTGGGCTTTCACTCTCCTAAACTGTAAATTATTACTCATTGTTCTGAAACCCATTTATTTGGTACCTCCAATAATTGTGTAAACAGAACATTCACTTGAATTTAGCTGGAAACATTGTGTCTGCTATGTCACCTTTTCTAAAATGTGTTCTAACATTTCTAAAAAGCAAAAATGAATTTCCCCCTTTTCTGTTGTACTCCCTTATTTCTTCACCTACTTTGGATTCCTTTTTAAAAAGCTAGACGGATTTGAAGGACTTGACCAGCTCTCTCATTTTTTACTACCCAATCCAGGAAACACAACTAGCCTTTTAGCTTTAAAAGAAAGAGTCAGATATATTCCAGTAACTGCTGGGAGCAGTATTTAGCAGTGTGGCAGGAAAGGTCCTGTTCAGAGGTAGAAAAAATGTGTTTGGACTGAATAAGCTCTGTGGGCCTTTTTTTTTTTTAAAAAAGCCCCATGAGACTGTTTTTCTTTAATTTAGATAAAAGGATAAATTCAGGGGCCCCCATAACAGGTTAAGCTTCTGCCTGTGACACTGGCATCCCATATGGGCACCCAGTTTGTGTCCCTGCTGCTCCACTTCCAATACAGCTCCCTGTTGATGGCCTGAGAAAGCAGTGGATGATGGCCTAAATGCTTGTGGCCCTGCACCTGTGTGAGAGACCTGGAAGAAGCTCCTGGCTCCTGGCTTCGGATTGGCCAGGCTCCAGCTATTGTGGCCATTTGGGGAGTGAAACAGCTGATGGAAAACCTCTCTCTCTGCTTCTCCCTCTCTCTATCTGTAACTCTGCCTTTCAAATAACTAAATAACTCTTTTTTAAAAAAAAGGCTAAATTCAGCATTTGTCATTAATCTACTATTTTTACAATAATGAAATAATAACTACTATTCATTAATTATAAAGAATTGTCATGCTAGGCAATGGAAGATGTGGTATTGCATTTAATTTCTATCTTCTCCTGAATATAGTAATTTGGATAATTTTTTTAAATGGAAAATATTAATGTGTGAACCTCATTGTACTAGAATTTTGTCTTATGGATCAACAGTGAAATGGATAAAGGAGTTGGAATAATAGGGAACTAGAAGATAATGTGGGTAGTTCACCAAATACATAGTTAAGTTTTGGCTATGAAAATTTAATTTTTGATCCTATTGGTGCCATTGACATCAGTTATCAACTCCTAGTTACAGGTTGGTGCATTCCAAGAACTCAAATGATCCTGTGCTCATTTGAGACTTCTTCCTCAAACATGGCTCTTGGCCATGTTATTAGATCATTAAGTTTCTTTTTTTTTTTTTTAAAGATTATTTATTTGAAAGTCAGAGTGTCACAGAGAGAGGAGAGGCAGAGAGAGAGAGAGAAGTCTTCCATTTGCTGGTTCACTCCCCAGATGGCTGCAACGGCTGGAACTGCACTGATCTGAAGCCAGGAGCCAGGAGCTTCTTCCTGGTCTCCCACGTGGGTGCAGGAGCCAAGGACTTGGGCCATCTTCTACTGCTTTCCCAGGCCATAGCAGAGAGCTGGATCAGAAGTGGAGCAGCCGGGACTAGAACTGGCGCCCATATGGGATGCTGACACTTCAGGCCAGGGCATTAACCCATTGTGCCACAGCACCGGCCCCTAGATCATTAAGTTTCTAGACTGATATTTTTTTCTTTGTATTTTATATAATAGGCTAGACTTTGAAATTTTGTCATTTAACTTTCTTAAGTTTCACTTGTCAGATAATTACTTGTGTTTCTAGTATTTTTTTTTAAAGATTTATTTATTTACTCGAAAAGGCAGGGTTACAGAGAGGCAGGGGCAGAGAGGGAGAAGTCTTCCATCCGCTGGTTTACTCCCAAAATGGCCAAATGGCCAAATGGCCAGATGGCCAGAGCTGGCTGATCAGAAGCTAGGAGCCAGGAGCTTCTTCCAGGTTTCCCATGCAGGTGAAGGGGCCCAAGGATTTGGGCCATCTTGTACTGCTTCCCCAGGCCATAGCAGAGAGCTGGATTGGGAAGTGGAGCAGCCAAGACTCAATCAGCGCCCTTGTGGGATGCCGGCACTGCAGGAGGTGGCTTTACTGGCTATGCCACAGTGCCGGCCCCAGTGTGTTTTTATTATTACAAGCAGGGAGGACATGGACGTATAGCATGTAACAGGTTAGAAGAAAGCATCTGAAATCTTTGATCATTCAGTACACTTAGGGTTTTCTGTTTGATAATCCAAATGCTTAATTTGATTTGAGAAGCAAGTACTCTTTAGTTGCAACGTATTATGTAACTTTTATGTCAAAGAAAAGGTAATTCTAGTTAGCACTCCAGCTTGATAAAGGAAATAGTCAAATAACTGACTAGAACTAAGGATTTTATTGATACAAAGCTACACAAATGCAGACATTTTAAATGACAAGCAAATAGATAAGAATTTTCTTAAGTTGGAAAGGTACATGGTAACTTAATCAATGTCACTCCACATGGCATTTTTCTATGGAGATTTTTGGGCTTGTCATGTCATTGATTTTAATACTTGATCCAGTTCATTTTCCTTCTGTTAGAATGGCCAGAATTGTTCATTTTTACACCCATATGGAAAATCATATGACAGATCAAAACCCACCAATGAGAAGATGGGAAGAAAATGTAGAAGTTGTCTCTGGGATGCAGAGTTTCAGGAGTTTATTGTTAGTAAAACTTGTTGGATATTTCAGGTTTTCTTGAATTACATGTATTATATGAAAATAAAATTAGATATTTAAATGTATGTATGGATATATTCACAGTAAGCTTTTTAGTTTTTCTAAAAAATAATCTCATTTGGAACATGAAAAGGACTGCCTCTCCCAAGGAATGTTTTCGTATTTTGTTCTTTGAAATTTTTGCCACTTTTTCATTTTGAATCTTTTCTTTTAATGTTACTTTGGATATAGGCACAGATTTTTTCATAAGTTGATTGTAAGCTTCAAAGGGAAACATGTAGATGATGTTCTTGCCTTTATTAGTAATTGATGCTCTGTTGAAGCTGTAAAAGGAGTGAGGTTAGCCTAATTTAGTACATTCTTTGTAATAGAAAGACAGCCATGTTAATATTTTATTACACTCATCCCTCATATTCATGGGGGATTCATTCTGTGCTTCCCCCTCTCCCAATATCCAAAACTTGGAGATGCTTATGTCCCTTACATAAAAAAGATGATTTGCATATAACCTACACAATCCTCCTGTGTACTTTAATATGTCTCAGTCTTTCTTACAGTACCTAATACGATGTGAATGATAGGTAAATAGATGTCTTGTTTAGGGAATAATGATAAGAAAGCATTTGTATGTGTTCAGTGCAGATGCAGTTGTTTTTGAGTATTTTCAGTGTGTGGTTGAATGGATATGGAGAGCCAACTGTGTACCTTTTTGAAGTACTTAGACATTTTTTGAAAAGCTTTGCCCTTTTCTTCTGTGGAGTTTTGGTAAGTATAACTTTGTTAGTTAATGTGTTTTTCTTGATGTGTAGTGTTGAAAATTTTGCCAGAGCTTTAAGAATCGACTACAAGTTAAAGAACACTTATCATGCTGTTTAGGTATATGATGTTAGTGTTAGGAATAAGTAGGATCTATAATTGTAAATAAAAGACCCATTTCCAGTTTGTGGGTTTTGTATGTAATTTGAAAACTAAGCATGAAATTATAAGAAGTAAACAGCACCAAAACAGTACCAAGAATAAGATAAAAATAAAAAAAATGTTTGGGGCAGGGAGAATAAGGTCTTTCTGGATGGGAAATTGATACATAATTGCATAAATACAAAAGCTTAGTACTAAAATTATTTTATATGTGTGTAAAAAAATAGAAGTTTTTAAAAATGAGAATTAAAATATAAATTTATGCTTTATACACAATACAGGTAAACTGATATAAATATTCCTAAAAGAAATAACTTCTGAAAAAAAGAGGTTAATTGTCCTCAAAAGTTTCCCTGCAATCTAGAATTTGTATGACTAAATTTATGTTGTTAGGATTTATGAGAAATATCTTTACCTTTTTAATTTAAAAAACATAAAAGTGTACTGTGTATCACTGCATGGCTAAGCAATATGAAAACATAAGGGTTTTTCCCCTTAGTATTATTCTTTGAAACTAGTATTGTTAGAAATTATTAGAAATTAGAAATTGTTCTTAGTATTAGATACTTTCAAAAAAATCACAAATTGTATTTAGATTAACTCTACCTTAGAATGTTTGTAAAATATAAACACTGATGCTTGTGATCTGGACATTTTTAATGAGCTACCTGAATAAAACTGTCACTTCAAGTTCTGTTTGCTAGAAGTTGGAATAATATTTTCCACGGATTTAATTTAATTCTGCTGATAAATTTCTGCTTACCTATTTTTATTCCTTTTGAGAGAATTCTAAATGGATTCATAATGGCCAGGATTCCTTTCTTCAGGATTAAGGTATGTTCCAAAAAGAGGAAAATACGCTCTTTGGCACTGTGACTACACCTCACCATATTTACTTGTGATTTTTATTAGTAAATTAATTTATATGGGTATCTTAACTGCAAACGTAAAAATAAAATGATTCTTTTAACATAAAAATAAGTCTTAAAATTGAGACTAACCGAATACTCAAAAAACCAAATGGAAGACTTGAGAGTTTGAGCAACATGAAGACTTGGTATAAATATTGTAGATTGGGAGAGATACCAAATTTAGTGCTAAATAAAATAAACATAGAATTTGGTTACAGGATAGACAAAGCTGTGATGCACCCAAATAGTGTATAAATGGCCCTTATCTGGAGCATGTAGAGGGGAGCATATTTTGCAGTGAAAAGGGGAACCAAAGGACAAGGTGCTCTCTACTTGTGGACTTGTAAAGACCTCAGAGTTTTCTTTATGTTATTGTAGAAAGACATTATTTTTGCTTTGGCGTGCTTAAAACTAAAGGGCAAATGATCCAAAAGAATAATCTTGAAATTCAATAGCAAGAAAACTACTTGACATTGTGGGCTGGAGGCCAGCAAACGTGGAGCTTTCATTGAATGCGTGGGAAATGGGGCAGGCCTGGAATTTAAAGAGACAGGGTGCAGTACCCTAGAAAAGAAAAGCCCTCCTGTATGATTTGCTTACTTGGAGAAAAAAAATAGACTTAAAGTTTTCTCTAAAGGATCTTTATTGGATCAACTGTTTAAGACATTGAAAGACACTGAGTGAATTTTTCCAAACTCCACCTCCCACACTCCCTAGCCATCTTCTCTTGTCTGAAATTGGTTCAGAGTAAAATTGTTTATAACAGAAAAGAAGCAGCTTTTCAAATAAAAGTACTTTGTAGCCTGTTCAAATGGAGTATAATGTAATTCTCTCTGAAATTGAGCACTTATTACTTTGTTTATATAGCTGTTTAAAAAAAAAAAGAAGGGGTTTAAGGAATGGGGGGTACTACAGGAACTTCAACTTTAGAAATTACTGTTTTTTTTTTTTTTTTTTTCTGTCTGAATTTTCCTCCCCCATCCACTCAGGAATCCCCCTACTCCCCCTCTTCCACCGCCTACAATCCCTCAATAAAATAGTATTTAAAAGACTTGAATAATCAGTCCTATGTACCAGCTTCTTGCTTGAGGCAATAATGTTGTACTATTTTCAATGGGTGGTCTTGCATCTCCATGGGAGATTTTACAGGCAATGGCTCCAAGACCCACTAAGTATTATATTGAACATAACCAGTTAAATTCCTGAGCCATGGAGAATATACAGAGATAGTTTTACTTTACTGAATTCTGATCATTAATTACTTTCAAACCAATTTGTGTAATTTTATTTGAAGAATTTATGGTTTAATTCCTAAAAGGGAAGCATATTAATTCAGTATTTGAGATTTACTTTCTAAAACAAGTAAGCCATTCATCAGTATGTCATTTCAGGAATATCCATTTTTGTGTGTACTTTAACTCATAGTTTTTAAATTATTTTTACTCCTTTAGGAAACCAACATGTAATAGTCATTTTCACATGGTAAACAGTGGAAGCTGTATTTCTCCAATTTGAGGTAGTATAACATGATAGGCTCTACTTAGAAAGTGTATCAGCTATGTTTATAATCAATATATCTCACTATGGTATATAATATAGATATATACCGACCTGAAATTTAACTGAAATTGCTCTGGTCCAAACCTTAGTGTAAGTAAACAAGATTAGTATTATAAATTAAATACTGGATTAAAAGTGGCCTTTTGAAAAAAATTGTTTTTTAAGACAAATTTACTTGAATGAAACAATGTGTTTACATATTCAGCATAAATATTGAGATGAGGAATGTTGTAGTCATGCCTATTTCCATCTAATTTAGTTGAAAATTGTTTTGGAGGCTCTTTGTAGTATAAACCTATGGTTATTAACCAGAGTGATAACAAAATTCTGTTGGGCCATTGATTTTGATTACTTTGTTTCCCTTATTCACATTCCTCAGAAACTTGATTTCTGTTTGAAGATTGTTGGATTTCCTTTTAAAGAAAATCTATAAATCCTGACTAGTTACGTGTCTGAAATACCTGTTTTCCACAGGCTAAGTAGAAAAAAATTTAAGAGTAGATATGAGATGTATGTGGTACGTAAGTAGATGATGATATATAATAAGATACTTTTTTTTAGTTTTCCACAATGTAAATAATTTTCAGTGGAAAGTTGTAGTCCTTGAGGAACTGAGTTTTGTTTCTTTCATAAAAATTATTATACAGTTGTTTTAGGTTACATACCATCATAAAATGTTATGACTTCTACAGGTTTCTGCACTGATAGAATCAAAGATCTGTGGCTCAACAGTTTATAGCAATGACTAAATGTTGCCTTTTCTTTTTAGCTCAGTACTATTCTAAAACAGCTAAGGAGTTTTCCAGTAGTTTTTATAAGTGGTTTAAAGAAGTGATAGCCATCTGAAGTTTATCTTGCAGAGCCAGTATTTTAAAAGTTATTAAGGTTGTCTACACACACACAAGACACAGCTCTTATGGCAATACATGTGAATAAAAGTAAAAGGTTGGTAAAAATTAGCTTGTCAAGTAAGCTTACTGATTGAGGAATAATTTTGTTTTCGTTATCCTTTCCCTTGGCTGAAAATGAAATACAAACGGTCTAGTTAGTAAAGACCAGTGCTGTATTGGATCACTTCCTTGAGCTTTTGCTATGATTGTTAAAGGCAAAGTTAGACAGCTGCTGTAGATTTTGCCAGTGGCCTCACAAAAGAAATTGTTTAACCCTATTAGTTTCAGACACTATCATTTCTCCATTGTAGATATACTTGCTGTATTCCATGTGAATGTTTTACTTGTTATGTTAGATATGAATCTCTATGATTATGGTTGGAACTTCTGATTTACAGGAATGTAGTGTAGCAGAAAATGAGTAATTTTAACACTCTACTGTACTTTCATGTCTGGGAATATGATAAATTTCAGCATTTTTGCTTATTGTCAAACAGATTCAAAAACTGTAATTTAGACTTTTCTAAGTTAGACTTTGCTTTTTTAAATCTGAAGCCTTTCAGGGAATTGTGAAAATTGAGTTTAATTTATAATCCTTGATCAGTATGTATTTAAGTATCCATTTTTATGCTTGAAGTTTAGAGGAAATACTGTCATTGACTTTAAATCTTATTTTGGATAAGTGTAAATAAGAACAATGCCATCTGCTCTTGCAATTGATGTCATAATGTTAAAAATTTCGACAAAATCCCAGCAATGTCGGGTGTTTTTGTATAATGTGTTTGGATTATTGCTATAGATTTAAAGGGCAGGGAAATACTTTATTGTTAAAGCTGAAGAGGGCAAGATTTTGAAGCCCACTGCTCTGTGATTAAATCAACATGTTTGCCCTGAGGCTTCGGGCATTCCATCTGAATTCATAGTCTGAAATTTTGGATTCCTTCTCTGTTTGAAAATAATACTTTAACATTTTTAAGACTGCCTTTGCCTACTCACATGAAAACTATTGAAGCAAATTACTGGAATTAAGATTTTTCATGCAATCAAGACTCCCAAGATAAGTTTCCGTATTTTAAAGAGAAAGTTCACAATCATTTTACATAAAGTTTTACTGGGCTTTCGCTAATCTAAAATAACTGGTCTATAAGTACTTTATCAGTGAAAACTGCTCAGCATGTAAAAAACGAGGAGGAGAAGAGCACAAAGGCTTCCTGCAAATTAAGGGCACAATGAGTACTAACGGACTTTCCAGCCATCTCCAGCTGTGAGATGATTATAGTTTTTGCAAACCCTTTTCTCTCAAAACTAAATCAAGAATGGTAGAGTCCTGATAAAAAGAAGTGTAGAAAAGCCTAACTAATCCTTAGATGAGTTACTTCAAACGTGCCAAAATAGAATAAAATCAGTTAATAGCACAGATTAAAGGTTACTTTTAATGCATTTTTATCACTCATGTTGAGATTTTGTTGTGTGTTAATGCGTTTGGCCTTGGTTAGGAAAAAAATCCAGGGGAAAATATAATTAAATTTGAGAGATTACATAATCACATTGTTATTAGGAAATTTAGTACCAACTTTGGATGCCAGATTTGACCTGAGAGATAAAAGCTATGTTCTTGAGATCAGCACTGTAAACAGGTGGCTCCGATTTTGAGTAGTATGCTTTCAGGTTATAATGAGAAGGCTCATCTATGTACTTCTAAGAGTTGACTTAATATGCATGAATTTCAAAAATGTATTCACCAAAATAAACATCTTTCAATTAAATTTTCAATGAACCTTTTGTACCTTTATATTATACAAATTTTTAAAACAATGTGGCCATGTATGTCCTCATATGAATATATATGTGGCTCCTTGCATAAGATCATAGAGTACCTAAATCAGACTGACCTAATGTTTTAAACATGCTTGATTCTTGCTATTGATATAGAAAGAACAGAAGGAGAAAATTAATGCTGATTTTTGGATGCAAAGATAGTTTTTACTTTTTATACATATATCTAAAATAATTTGTAATATACAGAGAGACAATATTATCTGTACTCTTAGTTCAGATTGATGTTTGCCAACTGAATTTTTGAAACTGGCATATTATGAGAAAACTGCACAAAGTATTGGGAATACTGATTTGGCATGAAGCCATTCGTAGGAGAAATTTTAAAAAGCAGTGAAGTGACATGTCTCACTTTTTAGGCACAGAAAAAGATATAGATGCATGCATGTGTATATCTGTGTGTGCATCTATGTACCAACCTTATCAAATTTTAAGAACCTGGGAAGTGGGAGATTGTATAATCAAATTACATTTGCTACCCCTCCAGAATGCCTAATTCTAAGTGCCAGTAACTGCATTTCTTTCCTTGTAATAGATGTTTTGTTTTTATTGTGGCTTAACAGGAAATAGCCTGTTACTCCAAGGACATGTGTGTGCTATATATGTTAGGTATTTGTGTCTATATGCCATCCCGCATACAATGTGGTGATTTTTCATAAGCTGTGTGGGAATAAAGTTCCATGAGTTTATAATCAAAACATACAGTTACCCATACATAAATTTCCTCTGTTGATATTCTGACCAAATTTAACTGTATTCAAAGCTTTCTAACTTGAATGAGTTTTGTTACATTGAATACATACTAAGCTGTATAGTTATTTATATGCTCAAGGAACTGAACTTTTCTTCCATCTCAGGAAGTTCCCATGGGATGAGTTATTTTAGTAAACCAGAAAATTTCGCTGAAGGCAGAGTAATTCTTAAATTTGAGGGGCTTAAAAATGGGTGAACATACCCACAGAAGTTCTAGTTGATCCACATTTGCTCAAAACCAATTTGAAATGCTTGAATGTCTTAAACTCTCCTGGGGGTAAAATCCTTACCCCAATGCTGTGGAATTGTTTAACTTCTGTAGTTATGTCTGTGTGTGTTTATAGGAGTGGGAACATTTTATCTTCTGTGTTTCTGTTGAGGTTGTTTTTCAGCAGTGCCCCAAGAAAAGTTCTGGCGACTAGCTTTGAAGCCCTGTGGACGAGCTGGATATCAAAGAGCCAGAGGAATTCGGCAGTAATTGTTTTATGGCTGGCCAGAAATCAGACCTATTTGTATAGGTAGCACACAAAATAGCTGTGATTTGACAATTTGGTGCTATTTATACCTACCATAAAAAGAGAAAAGAAAAAGTTAAAGGGGTATTTTGGAAACAGGAACTAAGCTGTAAATGCAAACTGCTTCACCATTTTCTCAAAGGAACAAAAAGGGAAAGGGTTGGGAAGTTTTTATTGAAGCTATGTTGTCTGCTTCAGGACATTTCATATTACTCACAGTGAGACTACACTTCTTTCTGTTTGCAGGTATTTTTTTTTTTCCTATGTCCATCTGACTAAAATTAGTTTTGTGGAGGTGAAGAAACTCTGGGGGATGAAGGATGGTGAAATCACAAAGTCTCCATCTATCTCTCTATCTAATCTCTCTGTCTGTTTATCCATATCATGGCAGACATTTGCAGTTGCATCTTGCGGTTGTTTTGTATCTGTGGATAAGTACCACTTGCTGTTGCTAGAGCTACTTTTTCTCTTGTAATTAAAGATTAGATTTTTCAACAACAGTTGCAGGTGGTTTAGAATGGATCAGGATGACGGTTTGCCAGGTAAATTTGCATGGCTTTTGGGAAACATACAGAGGAAAATTTTTATTATTGTTCTCCGTCTGTCAGAGAAGTCTTTCTGAACTTCAGAATCCCTAAATTGTTTGCTCCTCTTACCTTTTATTCTGAGCTCAAGGTGGCAATGTATCATGATAGGTCTGTACTTCAACAAGTAGACCAAAGTAAACTTTGACTGTTTCTAGAATGTCATTCAGACCTTTTGAGATTGTCAAACGCTTCATTGTTTTCCCTTGAAACCCCCAGCCCCTAGAGCAGTCTGAGTTTGGGGGCAATGGTGCAGAGAAAACACAAACACGTCTGTGATTGACTATACGTTTTCTTTTCTTTCTTTCTATTCTTTTCTTTTCTTTTCTTTTTTTTTTTAAAGAAACCCTAGAAATGTTTTAGGGACTCCTGGAGCTTTGTCAAAATTTAAAACTATTTTACCTTTGAGGGCATTTCAGTACTGTTGAATTTGGACTGTATTGATTTGCTTTGCTTTTAATTTTCTTCTCATTGGACTCTGATAGTATGTAAATTGGTCTTTGTCAGGTACACCTTAGTTTCTGAAGGGGAGGCTCTGTAGTTTTGACTGAGTGAAGAGATTTCGCTGAGGATAGGAGAAAAGAAGAGGAATCTGGTGGAGATAATCAGGTGTTGGGGCAGTCAGTCCTGGCTTCTTTCATGTGAACATGAAGTATCAGAAACTTCTGACTGAGATTTACTATGGGAATCTCCCCAAAGACTAAAACTGTGTCAGATTTCAAGATGAATTTGTTCCCATTAGGAAAATAGGTGAATCACTATGGAGGACAAATATGCCAGATTGTTGCTGTCAAATATGAATGCTCTCTTGGAAAAAGATGAGGATGCATGTAATTGCAGGCCATTTTTGCATGTTGAGAATGTTATACCAGAGTAATGGCTAGCTCATGAAGGTTGTACTTTTCAAGTATTGATCCTTTAGTCAACCAGCATTGAGCACCAATTTTATGCCAGGTATTGCACTAAGCAGTGAGGATAGCATCAGGAACAGGAACCATTTTTGCTATTTTTGGCAGTGCTTTTTCTGGCATCATACATGTTCAAGACATCACAAAACAACAAGAGGAGTGATTCTATGAAGCTGTGGGAACAGGGTTCTGGGAGGTTAGCTCTGTCCAGGCATCAGAATGTGAAATAAGTGTGTTATAAAATTGCAAGTGAAATGTCTGATAAAAAGAATAATTTGTATGAATTCAAAACAATGATCTTGAATCTATTAAGGAAGGATTTTTTGTGTGATGTTTATAATGCTTCTGGTGTTTGGGGGGTTTCTGAATTCACTGGAACAGTATCACAGAATATAGTATTATCTAGCTGAAAAGAGATAGGAAATAAATAGATTAATAAAGATTTTAATTCTGCACCTTATTGTTTACATTTTACAGATGTAGCAGCCAAGACTGAAGATAAAGTAAATTACCCAGAGCCATGTGACTTGTGCTGAGAACAGTCTCAATTTATGCCTGTTGTCTCATGTTACTGTCAAAATGACAACCTTTGGATGATAGATTATGTAGTCACCCTGTTTTTGAGAGGCAAAAGTAAGATTTAGACTTGGATCTTTTGACTCCCAAGTGTTAAGTTCAGTGCCATTTTAGTTTGTTTATACTGTGCTTCTTTTTTCTTTTTTTTTTTCTTTTTTTATTTTTTTTTTATTTTTTTTATTTTTGACAGGCAGAGTGGACAGTGAGAGAGAGAGACAGAGAGAAAGGTCTTCCTTTGCCGTTGGTTCACCCTCCAATGGCCGCCGCGGCTGGCGCGCTGCGGCCGGCGCACCGCGCTGATCCGATAGCAGGAGCCAGGAGCCAGGTGCTTATCCTGGTCTCCCATGGGGTGCAGGGCCCAAGCACCTGGGCCATCCTCCACTGCACTCCCTGGCCACAGCAGAGGGCTGGCCTGGAAGAGGGGCAACCGGGACAGAACCCGGTGTGCCGGCGCCGCTAGGCGGAGGATTAGCCTAGTGAGCCGCGGCACCGGCCCTATACTGTGCTTCTAAGACCTGTTTCTACTTTCATGTTGGTCTACTGAGAAGGAACCTGGGGCTAAGCTTGGCTTATCACAGTACTCAGTACTTGGTGAGTTTTCAGGTGGATGATGGAGAGAAATGAATAACTGTTATGCTTTTTTTTTTATGTTCTGTGATTAATCTGTTTTAGAAAACAATTTAGTTTTCTCTCAAATTTTGAAGGCATTTGAGAAACTTTATGTATTAATATCATAGCTATAAATTCAGTCGTAATCACCTGGCACTGATCAAGAAAATTCTGGTGGGTGTGGGCATTGTGGCATGGTAGGTTAGTCTGTCTCTTAAGGTACCTGCATTCCATATCGGAGTGCTTGGGATGGATTCTCACCTCTGCTTCTGATCCACCTTCTTACTGGGAGGCAGCAGGTGATGACTCAAGTACTTAGGTTCTTGCCATGCATGTGGGAGACCTGGACGGAGTTCCTGGCTTGGGCCTGGCCCAGTCCTGGTTGCTATAGATATTTGACAAGTGGCCAGTAGTAGGTGGATGATTTCTCTCTGTCTCTCTCTGTCTCTGTCTGTCTGTCTCTGTCTCTCTCCTTACTCTGTGACTGTGCCTTTCAAATAGATACGTAAACTTAAAAAAAGAAGAAAATTCTAGTGATTTTAGTTTTGGATGAATGGAAATTTGATATATCTCTGAACCATAAACATGATGCTTTTTCTTTAAATATTAGTGTCCTTTTCCCCACCTTTTCAGAAATCTACAGTAGCAGAATAGTGTTTGAGGAAAGTAATTCTAATTTGTAAAAGAAAATTGGAAACGTATGTTGAGATGTATTTAAATTGGTTAGCTTTTCTATGTGGTTCACTGGATAACACTGAGTACATCACTTTTGTTTGGTCCCATTTACATGGCTCAACACTTCAGAAAGGTATAGTTCTAGAGGTGTTCTGTCAGTATAGTTGTAGAGGTGTACTATCAGGTAGATTAGTTGAGACCTAAAGGTTTGACTTGCGATAATCACCTAATTATCGGTAAGTGGAGATCTCACTTTGCTCCATGTAATTTGTCTTACACGCTGTGTAGCCTTTCTTCAGAAGAAAGGGGGATCAGATCGATGTTCCATGCAAAGCTACAGTCTTCATTACTTAAAGAAAAACAGTAGAGGAGCCAGCACTGTAGCTTAGCAAGTAAAACCATGGCCTGCAGTGCTGATATCCCTACTTGTGCTGGTTGATCCAGCTCTCTGCCATGGCCTGGGAGAGCAGTAGAAGATGGCCCAAATTCTTGAGCCCCTGCATCCACATGGGAGACCTGGAAGAAGCGCCTGACTCATGTCTTCAGATCAGCCCAGCTGTGGAAGTTCATTTGGAGAATGAACCAGCAGATGAAAGATTTCTTTCTCTTTCTCCCTCCTCTCTCTCTCTCTGCCTCTGCCTCTCTGTAGCTCTACCTTTCAAATAAATAAATCTTAAAAAAAAAAAAAAGTAGAAACTTCCTGTGAACTTTTGAATAATCTCTTTTTAAGAATTTCTAGGTTAGATTATACTGCGGTAGGATAGAAATGCCTCATCTTGTGCCATCAATATTTCTTCCAAATTCACCTATCTGTTCAGTAGTATAATTTCTTCTCTGCCCTTTTGAATCTCGGAGACTTATATGTTGAGGGGAATGTGAGAAAGATTTACCAGCAGATAAATTAAGAACAATTTAATGAGTTAGTAGTTGAAGTGAGTGGAGTTTTGTGGAAACATGGTGAGCTGAGATTGAAGATGAGCACTGTTGTGTTTCTATTTACATAGCAGATGTTTGAACCTGAGTCTCTTTTCCTATCTTGTACCATTTTTAGGTTATACACATTTTATGTTGTTTTGCTTTTCTTTTCAGAGACTATTTATGATCTAACTTGAATAATGCAATGAAATTCTTCTTTAGCTCAAGCTGTTATGAAGCCAAAAATAGATGTGGGTTAAGATTGGACTTTGTGGCACAAATTATGGTTTGTACATTGTGGCTGTTATTCTTCCAACAAATAACTATAATTTTAAAATTATTTAGAAGTAAAGAAAATGTTGCTAAAACAAAAAAGGATCTGGTGATTTTTTAAATGTTGCTTTGAAATACTAAGCAGATGTATAAGTTTAAAAGAATGTGGAATGAAATTGTTTTAGTAAGAATTTACATGTATTTCAGAGTCTATAGAATAGTAGAATTTGTGACTTTACCTACTGTATTACCATTGTAATACTTTCTACTCCTGTCTCCTCATTTCTAGTTGTTTCCTTTCTCTGGACATTCAAAAACATGAAATAGGCTCCAGAGAAAGAAAAACCAAAGGTAGTAATTAGGAGACACTAAATGTTTCCTGTCATATTGGTTGAGTGCAGCATAGCAATATCACTCTGCAACTATACCTATGTTCAGAAAAGTTATTAAAGAGTATAATAATACACATTGAAAGCATATAAAGAGGGTTCCGTCTTATTTGCATGACTGAAAAGTAGATGACTTTTTGAGACTTTTAATTAAATAGCACATGAAGGTAAATTTATTAGAAAAGAAAGCTTATTCAGACTTGTAATCTGATATTTATACAGATCACTTGAGAGACAAGAAGGCTCTGTTTCTGCTCTATGATTGCTACTTCCTTATGGACAGATTTTTTTTTTGTTTTGTTTTGTTTTTGGAATCACTGTATCACTCATATTTTCCCACATAGGAGGTGTTGAATAAATATTTTGTAGCAAGATACATTTGTAAAACACTTGATATATAAAAATACTTTAGTGCACTTAACAGTGTACCAGATTGAGTACTCTGCAAGAATCACCTCATTAGTCTGAGGGCCCTTGTGAATCGAGTTACTACCAATACTTCCCCCATAATAAATGAGTTTGCCAGAGTTGCAGTATACAAGATCATCATACAAAACTCAACAGTATGTATTAATGTACACTTAAAATAAAAAATTAAAGAAGGAAATTAAGAAAGCAATTCCATTTATAATCCTATAAAAACAAATGAAAGAATATATTTAACAAAACATGTAAAATTTTTGTTCTAAAACAAAACAGTTTTAAAAGAAAGAATGTTAAGAAAAAAGGGAAAATGTACTATGTTCATGGATCGAGAGACTTACTGTTGTTAACATGGTAATAAACCACAATTGCCTGTTAAAAACGCAGTTGATTTCTTTGTGAAAATGTACAAGCTGGGGCTGGTATTGTAGTTTAGCAGGTACAGCCACTGACATCAATACTGGCATCCGATATGAGTGCTGGTTCAAGTCCTGGCTGCTCCACTTCCAAGCCAGTTTTCTTCTAATGCACTTGAGAAAGCAGTGGAAGGTTGCTCAGGTGCCTGGGTCTCTGTACCCACATAGGAGACCCAGAAGAATCTCCTTGTTCCTGGCTTCAGCCTGACCCAGCTCTGACCATTGCAGCCATCTGGGGAATGAACCAGTAGATAGAAGATCCCTTGCTCTTGCTCTATTTCTGTCTCTTTCCTGTTCTCTCTGTATCTTTGCCTTCAAATAAATCTTAAGGGACCAATGCTATGGCATAGAAGGTTAAGCTTCCGCCTGTAGTGCTGGTATTCCATATGGGTGCTGGTTTATGTCCTGGCTGTTCTGCTTCTGATCCAGCTCTCTGCTATGTGCTGGGAGAGCAGTAGAAGATGGCCCAAGTGCTTGGGCTTCTACATTCACATGGGAGACCTGGAAGAAGCTCCTGGCTCTAAGCTGCAGGTCAGCCCAGCTTCAGCTATTGCAGCCATTGAGGGAATGAACCAGCAGATGGAAGACACCTCTTTCTCTGTCTCTCCCTCTCTCTGTGACTCTGCCTCTCAAATAAATAAATCTTAAAATAAATTTGCAAGTTGACTTAAAATTCATATGTAATCATAAGGGATCCAGAATATCACAGTCTTGGAAAAGAAAACAAAGTTGAAGGTCTCACATTTCTAAATTTTTAAAAAAGATTTATTTATTTATTTTGAAAGGCAAAGATACAGAGAAAGGGAAGGAGACAGAGAGGGATCTTTCATCCACTGCTTCACTCCCCAAATGGCTACAGCAGCCATGGCTGGAGCAGGCAGAAGCCAGGAACCAAGAGTTTCTTCTGGGTCTCCCACATGGGTGTCAGGGGCCCAAGGACTTGGGTCATCCTCCACTGCATTCCCAGCACATTAGCAGGGAGCTGGATCAGAAGTGGAGCAAACGGAACTCAAACTGGCACCCATGTGGATTGCCAGCATTGCAGATGACAGATTAACGTTCTATGCCACAGGGCTGACCCCTCACACTTCTAAATTTTAAAACTTACTACAAAATAACAGTAATTAAGACTGTGGTACCGAAATAATGATGGACAAATAGATTGCTGCACTAGAAGGGAGAGTCTAGAAATAATTATACATGTCTCTGTATAACAAGAGTGCCAAGATTATTCAACAGGGAAATAATAGTCTTCCTAACAAATTGTATTAGAATTGGATAGTAACGTGTAAAAGTATGAAGCTAAACTTTTACTCATATACAGAAAACTTAAAATGTGCAAGAGACCTAAGGATAAAAGCTATGACTATAAAAGTGTTAGAAGAAAACAAGGATTAATCTTCATGACCTGCAATTTGGTATTTTATTATTAGATATGACACCACAAACACAAGTGACAAAAGCTGTATAAAGCTGATTTTATTAAAATTTAATTTTTGTGCCTCAAATTATACTCTCAAGAAACTGAAAATAAAACCCACATAATGGGAGAGCATATTTTTAGATCATGTAGCTAATAACAGTTTTGTCTCTAGAATATATAAGGGTACTTCAAAAAGTTTGTAGAAAAATGCTTATAAGTTTAATACATATATATTATGTATCTCCATGAACTTTTTGAAAATTTCCTTATGCATGAATTTCAAAGTTTTTTGCATCAATATAGACTTATCTTTCAATTCCACATTCTAATATTTATTTTATTCATTCATTCATTAATTTATTCATTCATTTTAAAGGAAGAAAGGGATTGAGATCTTAGGATCTTCCATCTGCTGGTTCATTCCCTAGATGCCCACAACATCCAGGGTTGGGCCAGACCAAAGCCAGGAGCCAGAAACTTCATCTGGGTTTCCTATGTGGGTGGCAGGACTTGAGTATTTGAACCATCACCTGCTGCCTCCCAAAGTACACATTAATAGGAAGCTGGAATGGAAGTAGACTTGGGACCTCTGCCCAGGTACTCGGATATGGGCATCCCCAGTGGCTCTACCAAATGAATACCTCTCCACAAACTTTTTGAAGTACTCGGTATATTAAAAGCTCTTTGCAATTCAATAATATGATTGATAATCCAAGAAATGGGCACAGAAACTGAATAGCCACTTTCTTAAACAAGATAAACAGTTGATAAGTATATGTGAAGATTCTGAGGATCACTAGGCATCAAGGAAATGCAAATCAATGCCCCAGTTAGATATCACATCATACCTACTGGGATGCTTTAATTAAAAATCAGGTAGCAAGTATTAGCTAAGACATGGAGAAATCAGAAAACTTACATACTGATGGTAGGAATATGAAATGGTGTATCCACTTTGCAAAACAGTCTGGCAGTTCCTCAGATGGTTAAACATAGAGTTACTGTATGGCCAAGTAATTCTACTCCTTGGTGTCTACTCCAGAGAAATGATAATGTAAGTCAACATGAAAACCTGTACATTACTGTTTATAGTAGCCAAAAGTTGGAAGCAACTCATATGCCTGTCAACTGATGAATGGATTAACACAGTATTTATCTACAAATATCTGACTATAAAAAGGAATGAAGTATTGATGCATATTATGACATGAGTGAACCTTGAAATCATAATGCTAAGTGAAAAAAAAAGTCATGGAAGACCACATATCATTTCCTTTATATTAGTGTCTAGACTAAGGAAGTCTGTATAGGTAAAAAGTAGATTAATGGTTGCCTAAGGGCTGGGTGTGGAAAGGGGGAAATAACTACAGGAGCATAGGGTATCTTTTGGCAATAAATAAATATGTTCGGGGCTGGCACTGTGGTGCAGAGGGTTAAATTCCCAGCCTAAAGTGCTGGCATCCCGTATGGGCACTGGATCGAGTCCTGGCTGCTTCACTTCCATTTCATCTCTCTGTTATGACCTGTGAAAGCAGTAGAAGATGGCCCAAGTCCTTGGGCCCCTGCACCGATGTGGGAGACCCAGAGGATGCTCCTGGCTTCTGACTTTGGATCGGCTCAGCTCCAGCTGTTATGGCCATTTAGGGGAGTGAACCAGTGGATGGAAAAATCTCTCTCTCTCTACTTCTCTCTGTAACTCTATTTCAAATAAATAAAAATAAATCTTTAAAAAAAATATGTTCTAAAATTGACTGTGGTGATGGTTGCACCTACCTGTGAATATAATAAAATAGTCACAAATTGAATCACTTAGGTGAAAGGTATGGTATGTGAATTATGTAATAAAGTTTTAAAAAAAATTTGCCTAACTTTCATTAATAAAAACCTTGAAGCATAAATAGTTCTGTTATATATGATAGCTCACCTTGTTTTTCTGATATAAGATACATGTCAATATTCCAGGGGTATTGATTGCCCCAATATGACTCATTAAAGGAGCTTTGTTTCATAGATTGAGCAAGCCTAATTAAAAATATATATGCAGCTGTTTTGATAATTTTGCTCTTTGTATGTTTCATTTCTACTCATCAAAAATATAACCTCTAGGTTGATAGGGAATAGTAACAAGTAATGTTTCTTGCTCTTGTAGACACTGTTCTGATTTTCACATGTTATGCAGTAAATCGCAATAATTGTATAGAATAGGTACAGTTATCTTTGAGACATAAAGTCTGACAGAATATGGCACTAGATAGCAGCAGTGTTTAGTACTAGTCTTGGGTAGGCATTTCTTATACAATGGGGATCTCTGGCAGTATGTGTTTAAAATAGTTTTTTTGGTAAGTGAAGCTATATTTTCCATGTTCTAAAGAAGCTTATTACTTAAAAATTTATTTATTTAAAAGGCAGACCCACATTCCCCACACAAAAATCTCCCATTAGGTGGTTTACTCCTTAGATTCCAGCAACAACTGGGGCTTGGCCAGTCTGAAACCAGGAGCTGGGAGCGCAATCCAAGTCTCCCAAATAAGTGTTAGGGACCCACTTGGTGGGACCCAGGGTGCACATTAGCAGGAAGCTGGAGTTGGAAGCAGAGCTGGAACACCAAACAAGGCACTCTGATATGGGATGCATGCATCCTGACTACTGCATGAAATGCCTGTCCTAGGAATTGCTTATTGTAAATGAAAACTGCAAGTAAATCAATTTCTTTTTATCATTCTGGACAATTGTGATGTCTTAAATCTGGACATTCCTGTATATTTGATTAAATGTAATTTTTCTGGTAATTCTGTTGATTTGGGGTAAGTCTAAAGCTGAATTAATTCCATTCTACTATCTTTCATTGAGAACTTCTTTTCTCTTTTCTCTTTTTCCTTCCTTCCTTCCTTCCTTCCTTCCTCCCTTCCTTCCTTCCTTCCTTCCTTCCTTCCTTCCTCCTTTTCCTCTTCCTCTTCCCCTTCCTTCCTTCCTTCCTTCCTTCCTTCCTGTGAAGAAAAAGTTCTAGAAGAAAAACCAAAGGAAACAATCCCTGGTCCAGAATTAGTTTGGTATGAAAAAACTTACAAATATTTTTCCTTTAAGCCCTCCATTTATTTAAGGTTCTAAGTTATATTGTCTTTCATGTCTTGGTTTTTATATATGCTATAGCTGCACTGTACAAAACGTGAGATAACTGACACACATATTCTTTTTAAATTTAAATGTAAGTTAATTAAAATGAAATGAGATTAAAAAAAATTCAGTTCCTTAATCATTAGTCACATTTCCAGAACTTTTTTTTTTTTAAGATTTATTTTATTTATTTGAAAGGCAGAGTTACAGAGAGAGAGGGGAAGAGACAGAGAGAGAGAGAGAGAGAGCGAGCTTCCAACTGCTGGTTCAATCCCCAAATGACACCAGTGGCCAGGGCTGGGCTAGACCAAAATTGGGAGCCAGGAGTTTCTTCTGTGTTCCCATGTGGGTTCAGGGGCTCAGGCAGTTGGGCCATCTGCTGCTGTTTTCCAGGTGCATTGACAGGGAACTGGGTCAGAAGTAGAGCAGCCAGGACTCAACATCTGTGTAGGATGCTGGCCCTGTAGGCAGCAACTTAATCCACTATGCCATAATGCCAGACCCCTCAAAGACCGAATAGCCATGTGTAGTCAGTGTTCGCCATATTGAACACAGATGAACTAAACAAAGTAACTTATCCTCACAACTTTATTTCTAGTGGGATTAATGAAGTTCCTTTGTGAGGGAAGGAACATAGAGGGAAATAACTTGATTTGAATTTTATGTAAAATTATCATTTCAATATGACCATTAAAGAATACCTAGAAATATATGTTTAGAGAATATTGTAGGTGGATGCATATGTGTATTATATGTGGATGCATATGTGTATTATTTAAAAGTGTGTTGCAAAGGCCACTGTTGTGACACCAGCATTCCATGTGGGTGCCAGTTTGAGTCCCAGCTGCTCCACTTCTGCTCCAGCTCCCTGCTAATGGCCTGAGAAGGCAGTGGATAATGGTCCAAGTGGTTGGGCCCCTGCTGCCTATGTGGGAGGCCTGGAAGAAGCTCCTAGCTCCTGAAATCAGCCTGGTCCAGCCCTGGCCATTGGAGTCCTTTGGGGAAGGAACCAGCAGATGGAAGATCTCTTTCTCTCTTTCTCTCTGTCTCTCCTTGTTTCTCTCTGTAATTCTGCCTATAAAAGAAAAGGAAAAAAATAAAAAGAGTTGCAGTCACCATCCTAGGCTTCTTAATACTTAGGCATCATTCCCTGAGAATCAAAATATTGGTTTATAAAACAGTGTTATCATTATCATACAAGGAAGGCAAGATCGGTTTGTCCCTAACATCCTGTAGTCATGTCAAGCCTATTTAAAAATCTCACTGTCCTCAGACATCTTTTTTGGTTCTTCTTTTTTAAACCAGGATCCCATAAAATCTCATACAAGTCTTTAATTTTCACCAGTCTGCTCATCTTTTGTTTTTTAATTCTATGACATGACAACTCTATCAACTTTCTTTTAAAGGATCTCAAACCTACAGTAAAGCTGAAAAAACATAGTACAATGGATGCCACTATGAGAAACAGTGACTTGATCAGCCCTTGTCCTGACTGTTGATGTACAATTTAATACTTTATCCCTTTTGGTATTTTTTTTTTGTTCTAGTTAATACTATTGGTTGAACTCTGTAATTAACACACAATTATTCTTAGGTGTTTAAATTTAACTGAAAAGTGATCCCTCTTAAATATAAGAGTGGGAATAAGAGAGGGAGGAGATGTACAATTTGGGAATGCTCAATCAGACTTGCCCCAAATGGTGGAATTCCCAGGTCTTTTTAAAAAATTAAAAAAATTTATTTGAACGAGTTACAGAGAGAAATAGAGACAGAGACAGAGAGTTCTTGCATCACTTTTCACTCCCCAAATGGCTGCAATGGCCGGAGCTGCGCTGATCCAAAGCCAGGAGCCAAGAGCTTCTTCTGGGTCTCCCATGTGGGTTCAGGGTCCCATGGACCTGAGCCATCCCCCACTGCTTTCCCAGGAGCATTAATGAGGAGCTGGATCGGAAGTGGAGCAGCTCCCGTATGGGATGCTGGCACTACAGGCCAGCGCTTTAACCCACTGCACCACAGTGCCGGTCCCAATTCCCAAGTCTTAATGCTTTGCTTGCTTCATGTGCTTTATCTCTTTGTTTATCCTACTCCCCAGTTCTTTGAAAGTAATTGCTGATATCATGACCTCTTATCCCTAAACACTTACAGTATATATCCTAAGAACAATAATATTTCCCTACAAAGCTATGATCACATCCAAGGTTTAACATTAGCCTTTAGGTTTCACATGTCTTTAATAGCCTTTCATCTAGAACATTCCCCCCATCTCTACCCTGTTTGGTTTGGTCTGGTCTTGACTTTGAGACTAGGCAAGTTGTTTTATGGATACTCTTTCAAACTGAATTTGTGTTATCATTTCCTTAGAGACATTTAAGTTGAATGAATTCTCTATCTTTGCTACTGTTTGTTTTCTTCTTCTTCTTCTTCTTTTTTTTTTTTTTTTTTTTTTTGGACAGGCAGAGTTAGACAGTGAGAGAGAGAGAGACAGAGAGAAATGTCTTCCTTCTGTTGGTTCACCCCCCAAAATGGCTACTATGGCCAGCGCGCTCTGCCGATCCAAAGCCAGGAGCCAAGTGCTTCCTCCTGGTCTCCCATGCGGGTGCAGGACCCAAGCACTTGGGCCATCCTCCACTGCCTTCCCGGGTCACAGCAGAAAGCTGGACTGGAAGAGGAGCAACCGGGACAGAACTGGTGTCCCAACTGGGACTAGAACCTGGTGTGCCGGCGCCGCAGATGGAGGATTAGCCAAGTGAACTACAGCGCCGGCCTGTTTTATCCTTCTTCAAAACCATCCTTTACCTTGTTGCATATGATTGTAAAAAAAATTAAAAATTTTAAATTTTATTTGAAGAGAGAGAGAGAAGAGAAGATGGGAGGTACCTTCCATCTAGTAGTTCATTCCCTGCAACCACCAGGGTTGGACCAGGCCAAAGCCAGGAGCCTGGAACTCCATCCTGGTCTCTGTTGTAGGTGGCAGGTGTCCAAGTACTTGAGACATCACCTGTTGCCCAGCAGGAAGCTGAATGGGAAGCATAATAGCTGGGACTCAAACCAGGTATTTTGATGTGGGATGCAGATGTTCCAAGTGACACTTAATCACTGTCACATGCCCACCCCTATAATTATTTAAAGTACATATCTAATCATTTAAAAGGAATATTTAATCATTTAAAGTACATATCTAATCATTTACTCCCCTGCTTTTCAGTTTAAAATTTGTATGACTCTTATTATTTTAAATTTAAATTTCATGTATTTCATATGACAGATTTAGGAACATAGTGATACTTCCCACCCTGTACTCTTTCCTGTCCACTCTCACACCCTTCCTCCTCCTTCCTTAGTCTTTCTCTTAATTTTTACAGTTTACTAAAATAAACTTTGTCTACTTTGTCTCTTAAGATTAAGTAAAGAGTTCAACAAGTAGTAAGAAAAAAAAAGACACTGTTCTTCAGCAGTAGAGACAAGGGCAATAAATGAACATCAAATCTCAAAATTTTAATTTCACTCCTATACATTACATTTTTGGTACTCTATTAGTTACCACAGATCAGGGTGAACATATGGTATATGTCTTTTGGGGACTGGCTTATCTCACTTATAAGTATAATGGTTTTCAGTTGCATCCATTTTGTTGCAAGACAGGATTTCATTGTTTTTTTATGGCTGAGTAGTATTCCATAGTGTATTAAAACCACAATTTCTTTATCCGGTTATTGGTTGATGGACTGATGGATTGATTCCATATCTTAGCTATTGTGAATTGAGTTGCAGAAACCTAAGGGTACAGATAACTCTTTCATATGCTGATTTCATTTTGTTTGGGTAAATTCCCAAGGGTGGGATGGCTGGGTCATATGGTAGATCTATTTTTGGTTGTAGCTGTTTGAGATGCTGCCTGTTGGTAGCAGAGGTCCAAGTATTTGGGCCCACTTTTGCTGCTTTCCCAGGTGCGTTGACAGGGAGGTGGATTTGAAGTGGCACACCTGGGACTCGAATCATACCTCATTTGGAATACTTATGGCATAGATGATGGCTTAGCCAATGGTGCCACAATATTGGCCCCTCCATGATGCATCTAAATTGGAACACTGGGTAAAGTGTTTGATGCAGTGGTTAAGACAGTACTTGGACACCCACGTTATATATTGGAGTACCTGAGTCATGTCCTAGCTCCACTTCTGATTTCAGCTTCCTGCTAATGCATACCCTAGCAGGCAGCAGGTACTGGCTCAAGTACTTAAGTCTCCTCCACTGACATGGGAAACCTAACTCAGATCCTTTCTCCTGATTTTGACCTGATCCAGCCCTAGCAGTTGTGACTATCTGGGGAATAATCCAGTGGGTGGAAGATCTCTCTTGCTCTGTGTGTCTCTCTCCCTTCCACCTTTCAAATAAAGTGAAAATAAATAAAAAATGAATTGGAGTACCTCTGCTTCAGTGTTGAGGCATCTACAGATCCTCCTCTTCCCTACTATCAGGCCCTAGTAAGTTAGAAAAAAACTAGTGAATAAATTAGGGAGAATAATAAGCTATATTAAAAGACAGAGAGACAGAGATTCAGTAAGTTGAAAATGGCACCAAGCTTACTAAAATGTCAACATTTTTTGATAGTTATATGTTTTTGAAAATCTAGATTTTTAAAGCTTTCTGAAACATGAGTCTTCAAAATGTTGGTTATCTACTATTACTGTGAAATTTATTTGGGGGGGGGGTGTTGTAATTGCGTATCCTTTGTGCCTTTTTAAAAAGTGTCCAGGTGGCAGTAAACACAGGAGCTGTCTTTACTGAACATTAATGGAAGAGAGGACTCATGATTCCTAGGAAGACATAAATGTCATTTCCATTCACTCTGATGTCTTGGGTGTTTGGAAGCTGGAGAGAGTTGGTGCCCATTGAAATGGGTGTAGCTGAAGCTGTGGAAGCTTATGAAGTTAAGAGTCATTGGTGAGAGCCGGCGCCGTGGCTCAATAGGCTAATCCTCCACCTTGCGGCGCCGGCACACCGGGTTCTAGTCCCGGTTGGGGCGTCGGATTCTGTCCCGGTTGCCCCTCTTCCAGGCCAGCTCTCTGCTATGGCCAGGGAGTGCAGTGGAGGATGGCCCAGGTGCTTGGGCCCTGCACCCCATGGGAGACCAGGAAAAGCACCTGGATCCTGGCTCCTGCCTTCGGATCAGCACGGTGCGCCGGCTGCAGCGGCGGCCATTGGAGGGTGAACCAACGGCAAAGACCTTTCTCTCTCTGTCTCTCTCTCTCACTGTCCACTCTGCCTGTCAAAAATTAAAAAAAAAAAAAAAAAAGAGTCATTGGTGAGGGCAAAGGTAGAGAATGGTTTTCCAGCCCTGAGAACTGACAAAGATGACTTTGTAAATGGGCCATTCATTACCTATAGAGTGGCTTCTCCTTACCTACTGGTAACTGTGACTATTACCATCAGAGAAGGAATTCAAGAGATCAAAAGCTTATGAACTCTTCACTTCTCAAATTCTTTTTAAAAAAATAGTTTCCTAGTGTGCTCTAAAGCCACATTACATTTTTTTTTTCCTTTTCATGGTTTAAATGAAGATTTTTTTTCTTTATGTCTTACAGTTTAGGCATTATTGTGAAGAGGAAAGAATAAGAGAGTCCTCCTTTGTCTTAGAGGTGGGATCCTTGGATTTGAATTCTGGCTCTCCCTATATATTAAAGGCCACACAGTGAAAAAGTTTCCCCAACCTTCATGAGATACTTCTTTCTTGTCTATGAAATGAGGAGAGACAGATTGGCTTCCCCTATTTAACTCACAGAGTAGTGATAATAGGAGTGAATAAAAAAGACATTAAATGATGTATTGAAAATGATAAAATGTTAATAAGTCAGTGGTTTAAAAAATTTTATTACTATCTGCCATTACTAAAATAATTAAGTTTTGACTAAATAGTCTGACTTAAAGTTGATTATAGCTTAACATTTTAGCCATGAAGGAAAATCATTTTTATCTCCTTTATGTCTTATTGGATTCTTGAAAATTCCTTTTGCAGATATGAGACTATTGGGAAATAATTTCTCCATTTGCGTATCTTTTGGAAATAAGCAATAATTGAAATATCAATTTAAAAAAATCTAAAGGAAATTAGTGTTTTAACACTTTAAACTGAAGAATCCTGCCTTTGATTTTGTTTGTGCTTGATGTTTCATCAAAGAATTGGCTAGTTACTTTGTGAAAGTTTGAATAAAATTCATCAGATCTTCCTCCACTGAAGAAACAATCTTGTTTGTGATGTAAGGATAGACTGGAGCTTTCATTTCAAGCTTTATTTTTTCCTCCTTGTTGTTTAGGGTATATAAGATGAACAAGAAAGAAGATTATTATAATTTTTCTCCTAATCTGTTATTTTTATTCTTTTCTTCTACTCTTGCCCATACCTGCCCCACTTGCTCACTTGCCTCATTAGAGAAGTGGTAAACCATTGTCCCCCCTACCTTTACCAGCAAGTCCCACTGTTTCTCTACCTTTTCTTTCTTCCTTCCTCTCATCCTGGAGAGAAAGAAGTAAAAAACCTCTCTGAGCCTTATTAGGGGCTTTAAATTTGAGTTTGATTTGTGACCTGTCATAGTTTGAATAATTTGCTTCCATGGTATTTTGCTTATCTCAGATTCCCAGCTGCATACTAAACTTCTGCCTCTTCTCTTTCCTGGCAGGTTAGTTTAGCTTTTTTTTAAAGGAGTGGAACAGGTCCCTATCCCCAGTAATTTTTAGGGGTTCTATGGGAAGTCAGTGATAACACATTTGGGATAAGGATCAAACATCTAAATTGCCAATCTCTTTTTTTCATTCACTAATTGAGCATGACTTCTTGATTATAACAATATCCATCGTATTATATTTATACTTTTAAAAAAACTTTGTGTTTGAAATGTCAGCATCTGTTGACTAAGGCATAATAGTTGTAGTTCTTTAACGAATCAATCCAGATAGAATGAGACTGATCATTGGTGTTTCTCCGTGTCCCTCCCTACATGCCCACTTAATGCTCCACAATCTTCAGCACATTAAGAAGGTCTAATTCATTAGTATTGGATGGGGCCCAGTCTTAGCATCTGTAACAGGCAACCCAGGCAGTTCCATAAGTTAACCATGAGAATACTTCATCTAAGAGAAAATACAGAGGGATTTAAACATTAAAAAATGCTCAATATCATATTAAGAATTGCATTTTTTAAAAAGAGATACCACTGCATACCTATTTTTAACCTAGAAACCTTTTATTTAAGGTATACAAACTTCCTGCATTTTGTATATACAAATTTAAAAACATAGTGATGCTTCCCACCTTTTCCTACCCTCCTTCCCGCTCCTACTCCCACCCTTATTCCTTCTCCCTCTCCTATTCCCATTCTTATTTTTTACAAAGATCTATTTTCAGTTAACTTTATACTCATAAGATTAACCCTATACTAAGTAAAGAGTTCAACAAATAGTACAAAGAAAAAAAAACTATTCCTCAACAGTCAAGGCAGGGGCTGTTCAAAATCATATCTCAATGTGTCAATTTCACTTCTATAGATTATTTTTTAGCTACTCTATTAGTTACCACAGATCAGGGAGAACATATGGTATTTGTCTTTTTGGGACACTGCATACCTATTAGAATGGCTAAGTTCTAAAACACTGACAACACCAACTGCTTGGGCACTTGTGAAACAACAAGAACTCTCATTCATTCCTGGAAATGCAAAATGGTACAGCCAGTTTTGAAGACTCTTTGACCGTTTTTAACCAAACTAAACATATTCTTATAATATGTTATGGATTGAGTGTTTTCATTTCCTCCTCCCCCCATTTGTTGAGTACCCCAACCCATGGTACTCATATGATAGTAATTGTAGATAGTACTTTGAAAGGCAGTATTACAGAACAGGAGAGGCAAAGGCAGAGGCAGAGAGAGAAATCTTCCATCTGTTGGTTTACTCCCCAAATGGCCGCAAGGGCCAGGGCTGTGCCAGACTGAAGCCAGGAACAAGGAGTTTTATGTGGGTTTTCCATGTTAGTGAGGGGCCCAAGCACTTGAGCCATCTTCCGCTGCTTTCCCAGGCACATTAGCAGGGAGCTGGATTAGAAGTGGAGCAGCAGGGACTCAAACCAGTGCCCAGATAGGATGCCAGCCAGGGAGGCGGTGGCTTAACCTGCTCTGCCACAGCACCGGCCCCTGTAGATAGTATTAATGGAGGTAATTAAGGTTAAATGAACTCCTAACAGTGGCACTAGGATCTGACAGGATTAGTGTCTTTCTAAAAAGAGACAGGATATTGGACAGCATAAATATTCAGTCTTCCCTTGTCTGTTGGGGATTGGTTCCAGAGCTCCTTCAGGTACCAAAATCCATGAGTGCTCAGGTCCCATATGTAAAATGGCACAATATTTGCATATGAGTTATGTACATGTTCTTAAATACTTTAAATCATTTCTAGGTTTCTTATGATACCTAATAAAATATAAATGCTATATAAATAGTGTTATATAAGTACTGTATTGTTAAAGGAATAATAACAGGAAAAACTTGTACATGTTCAGTACAGATATCATTTTTTTTTTAGTATTTTCCATCCTAGGTGATTGAATCTACAGATATGGAACTGTATATTAATGGAGAGCTAACTGCATACAATGATTACATCTCAATTAAAAATAAAGAAGAGACAAAAGGAAGAGACAGGGAAAAGCCTTCCTCCCCCTGGCCATTTGAGGACGCAGTGAGAAGATGGCCATCTGCAAGCACGCAAGACAGTTTTCACCAGAAAACGAATTAGCTGGCACCTTGATCTTATACTTCCCGGCATCTGAAATGTTGAAAAATAAATTTCTTGTGGTTAAACCTCTCAATTTATGATATTTTGTTACAACAGCTTGAGCATATGATCCAGACATTATGCTTCCAAGTATTTATTTAAATGAGTAGAAAATGTGCATCCACATAAAAATATGCACGTGAATGTTTATAATAGCTTTATTCATTGTTGCCCTGAATTGGAAGCAACTAAGATGTCCTTCAGTAGGTGAATGAGTAAATAAACTGAAAGGTACACGTAATAGAAAATTATTCAGCAATAAAAAGGAATGAAAAGACTTGAAGAACCTTAAATGCATATTGCTAAGTGCAAGAAGCCAATCTGAAAAGCAGGGGTATTTATGATTCCAACTGCATGCCATTCTGGAAAAGGCCAAACTCTGAAGACAGTAAGATCAGTGGTTGCCAGGAGTTTGGTGGGGGGAATGGAGGGAGGAATGAGTGCAGTATATGGGATTTTTAGGGCAATGGAACTGTTCTGTATGACACTGTAATGGTAGATATGTGATATTATGTTTGTCAGAATCCATACACAACAAGGAGAGGGAGCTGTAATGAAAATAATGGAGTTTAGTTAATGTATCAGTAATGTTTATCACTTGTAGCAAATGTACACCACCAATGCAAGATGTTAAAAATAGAGAAAGTTACAGCTGGGGTAGAGAGATTATTTGGGAACTCTATGCTTTCTGTTCAATTTTTCTGAAACCTAAAACTGTATAAAATATTTGTTTTAACAAGCATATTTTAGATTCACCCTTTTTTTGTGCAAGAAAGAGTTGGAGTTAAGATACAACATATGTTCCTAACCGTGTTTTGGTCAGTGAAAGACTGCACAATGGGTTACGTATGATGGCAATCATTTCATGTTATGATGGAAGCTAAACAGTTCCCATGGCTTTGTGGTTTTGCCATGCCTTTTCTGTGTTTATGTATTTTTACATACACAAATACTTACCATTGAGTTACAGTTGCTCAAGGTTTTCAGTAACTTGCTGTACAGGATTACAGTCTAGGAACACTAGCTATGCCATATTGCCTAGGTGAGTAATAGGCTATACCTTCTAGGCTTATATAAGTGCATTTATGTTTACACAATGAAATCACCTAAAGACATGTTTTTCTCAGAACATATCCCTGTTATGTGACACATGGTTATAATTAAAAAGAAATATTTGTGTCAGGTTGAGGGTCACATACAGAACTTAGTTCTGCTGTTTTAAAATTAGAAAAATTGAGGCACTTTTTTTTTTTTTTTTTGACAGGCAGAGTGGACAGTGAAAGAGAGAGACAGAGAGAAAGGTCTTCCTTTTGCTTTGGTTCACCCTCCAATGGCCACCGCGGCTGACACACTGTGGCCAGCGCACCGCGCTGATCCGATGGCAGGAGCCAGGTACTTACCCTGGTCTCCCATGGGGTGCAGGGCCCAAGCACTTGGGCCATCCTCCACTGTACTCCCTGGCCACAGCAGAGAGCTGGCCTGGAAGAGGGGCAACCGGGACAGAATCTGGCGCCCCAACCGGGACCAGAACCCGATGTGCCGGTGCCGCAAGGCGGAAGATTAGCCTAGTGAGCCGCGGCGCCGGCCAAAATTGAGGCACTTTTAAACTGGAGTGAGAATTACTCTCAAATATCACTGTAGACTCAAAACTGTCTTTTTGTTGTTTATCAGTTTGAGAAACAGCCACAGGTAATTGTATTTCTGCCACCAAATTGAAGAGCTGGATCTGTGAAGAACTGTTGGATGGCAATGAGTTCCTGGTACCTGATAGAGTGGAATAGAGCCTCCTGCGTAGTGCATGGCAGATAAGTTTAAGGTGCTGAACTTAAGAGTTTCTTTCTCTTCAGTCTGTGTTTGGCTGACAGTCCTAACTGAGCATTTTAATCAACTGTCCCTGTTTGAGACCTGCCCCTTAGATTGTGTTCAAACTAGGAACCAACCACTCTGAGAGTTAAAGAATTGCTTCGTTTAGTTAAAAAAAAAAAATCAAGTACTTTCTAGTGTGAATTAGGGGAAACTTATTTAGACTGCTCTTTTAATCATTAAAAGTAGCCTCTTAGAACTCCTGATTTAATGAAAAGATAAAACTATTTTATAATTAGCAGATCAAAGCACTACTGTGGTTGCTGTTTACTTTGTCAGTATGTAAATGGAACTTCTTAAGAGAATGAAAAGAATTTGTTTAACACCTCTTTAATTTTGTTTATGTAGTTCCTTTGCTTAAAAATCTCTCTCCACTCTCACTCCACATTGATAATGCTAAGGTAAACATTAACTTACCCCTCTTACTTTTATCTAACTGTACCAAGGAACTTGAGAAGCAGTGCTGTCTGAATTGTTGAGGTTTACTACATTTAAGTCAGATCCAGTTCATCCATCCTCAGAAACCAAACCAAACCAAAAAAGTTTCATTTATCAACCCTAAACGATCAATGAATCCCATGATTAACTGAATTACACATGGGTGTATCCGTGGTAATCCTGAATTGGAATTTGGTAGTATTCCTCTGTATAAACTATAATGTCACTTGTGTTGTTTCTTAGTTTGGAATATAAGGTATATTTAAAAACAGATACATTGGGGCCGGCGCTGTAGTGCAGCTTGCTAATGCCCTGGCCTGAAGCACCGGCATCCCATGTGGGTGCTCGTTCGAGACCCAGCTGCTCCACTTCCGATCCAGCTTTCTGCTATGGCCTGGGAAAGCAGTAGAAGATGGCCCAAGTCCTTGGGCCCCTGCTCCCATGTGGGAGACCTGGAAGAAGCTCCTGGCTTCTGGCTTCGGATTGGCACAGATCCAGCTGTTGCAATCAGTTGGGGAGTGAACCATCGGATGGAAGACCTCTCTCTCTGCCTTTCCTCTCTCTGTGTAACTCTGACTTTTGAATAAGTAAATAAATCTTTAAAAAAAAATACAGTGACAGAAGCTTTCTGTTTAGGTAATTAGTCAGGTTAGCCCTGTATAAATTGCAGTTCCAATTCGTTCTCACAAACTGGAGGATACTTTCTTTAGGTAGTCTATGATACAACTACAATGCTGTGTTTAATACAGCAAATATTTTAAGTGCAAAAGAATGTTGACTGCCTTATTTCAAAGCTCTACGTTTTGTCATGTTTGGGAATGAAACACTGGTAAGCCTTGTCTAGCTGGAAGGAACACTGCATCATATTTTAAGTCATTACACCCTTGGTTGCTTTTTGTTAGCAGTCTTTTTCTTCTCCAGGAATTGCCATTCGTTATGGAGTGTGCAAGATCTCATAAAACTGCTCAAAGTGAATATGTGGAAAAGCTGTCCATTTGAGGGGCCGGCACTATGGCATAGTGTGTAAAGCCGCCTTCTGTAGTGCTGGAATCCCATATGGGCACCGGTTCAAGTCCCAGCTGCTCCACTTGTGATCCAGCTCCCTGCTAATGTGCCTGGGAAAGCAGTAGAAGATGTTCTAAGTTCTTGGGCCCCTGCACCACATGGGAAACCCGGAAGATGCCCCTGGCTCCTGGATCCTGGCTTCCAATGGCCGCAGCTCTGGCCATTGCGGCCATCTAGGGAGTAAACCAGCAGATGGAGGATCTTTCTCTCTCTCTTACTCTCTCTCTCCAACTCTGTCTTTCAAGTAAAATAAAGAAATCTTAAAAAATAAAGCTGTCCATTTGAGCCTAAGAATTTGTTTTTATGGAGAATCTTAGCTCTTCAGTGCTGGGTCTCAGTTTGAATTTGGATCATGTCCATGGAAGGGCACTTTTCTTTTTCTTTTTAAAAAAGATGTATTTTTTTATTTTTTTATTTATTTGAAAGGCAGAGTTACAGAGAGGCAGAGGCAGAGAGAGACAGAGAGAAAGGTCTTCCTTTTCCCTTGGTTCACCCCCAGTGGCCGCTGCAGCCAGCGCACCATGCTGATCCGAAGCCCGGAGCCAGGTGCTTCTCCTTGTCTCCCATGCAGGTGCAGGGCCCAAGGACTTGGGCCATCCTCCACTGCACTCCCGGGCCACAGCAGAGAGCTGGACTGGAAGAGGAGCAACCGGGACAGAATCTGGCACCCCAACGGGACTAGAACCCCAAGGTGCCGACGCCGCAGTTGGAGGATTAGCCTATTGAGCCGCAGCACCGGCCCCATTTGCTGTTTCACTCACTAAATGGTTGCAATGGCTGGAGCTGGGCTGATCTGAAGCCAGGAGCCAGGAGCCTCTTCCAGGTCTCCCACACAGGTACAGTGGCCCAAAGACTTAGGCTGTCTTCTACAGCTTTCCCAGGCCATAGCAGAGAGCTGGATTGGAAGTGGAGCAGCCGGGACTCGAATTGGCCCCTGTATGGGATCCCAGCATGCAGGCAGCAGCTTTACCCACTGTGCCATAGCGTCAGCCCTCAGGCATTTTTCAAAAGATTTTTTTCTAAGGTACCAATTGAGCTTAAAATAAAGAGAAAAGGTCATGTTGACTAACATGTAAAGTGTTAGATATAACTTGTCACTGTCTAGTTACAGCATTGGAATTATAGTTCATTTCAATAAAGGGAGAAGGGATTTGACCTTTTTGGCTGTTGTAAGGAGTGTATACTTATTAAAGGCTCAGGAAAGAGAAAAGTAAGTGCTTCACATTTGTGTTTAAGGTCATTAGCAGAACTGGGTTTGTACCCATGTGGATGAATAAGATGGGTAAGGCATTTTATGCTGTGAGGCTGTGGCAGCTAAGCTAGATCTCTCAGTTGTGCAAGATGGTGAGAAGTTAGGGCTTTCTCTATTGAATGGACCTCATTAGGATAACTAGCGTAGGACCTCATTTTTCCCAGTTTATTTCACACAAGTCTAGTCTAGTGAGATTTAATTAGTTATACTAATAAAAAAGCTGCCTGAGGCCAGCATTTGTGGTTTGAATGTGCCCAGTACCTATGCTGCACACCCAGGACCTCCCCTCCCTCCCCCCTCCGGGAAAGAAGCAGGAGGTAGCAGCTTTGTCAGGCTTACCTGGGCATTCAGTACTGATTTCTGTGGGTCACCATTTCTGTTGTTGCCATGTCCTGTCTCATCTCTTCCACGTATCTCTTACTTGATTTTGGACTTTGTAGTGAGTGAGAAGTGTAGAGTTAGAGGAAAGTGTTCTTTTGCTGTAACTGCAAAACTGTTTCCTCATACTTTTGGTATTATTTCATAGGAATTAATTTTGTGTGTCTTTGTAATCTCTCTCCTCAGGCTCCTGCTATATTCCTTCCTTTTTAAAAAAGATTTGCTTATGTTCATTCATTGGTGAGGATCATTGTGAGTACACTATTTGGGTACCTGGAAGTCTTATTTGTAGAAATACTTTTTAAGTCTTCTTGTGTACCCATTGGAGAAGCATGTTTCTTCCTGTTTATGATGCAAATTTGATTTATTCTTACTCTAAACCTGCTTTCAAAAACTGTTAAATGTTTCATATTCCTTAAGGTAACTGTCTGATAGAAATATAATGGAAGCCATTGTTGTAATTTTAAGCTTTCTAGTACCTATATTTAAAAAATAAAAATTAACAGGTAAAATTAATTTAACAATATGACTCATTTAGTATTACATACCTAATATTATCATTTCTACATATAATCCAAATAAATGATAAGATATTTTACTTTTATTATTCTTATTTTCTTAAAGATTTATTTTATTTATTTGAAAATCAGAGTTACAGAGAGAGGAGAGGCAGAGAGAGAGGGAAAGAGAGAGATCTTCCATCCGATGTTTCACTCCCCAATTGGCCGCAAACAGCTGGAACTGCGCCGATCCGAAGCCAGGAGCCAGGAGCTTCTTCTGAGTCTCCCATGTGGGTGCAGGGGCCCAAGGATTTGGGCCATCTTCCACTGCTATCCCAGGCCATAGCAGAGAGCTGGATCAGAAGAGGAGCAGCTGGGACTCGAACTGGTACCCATATAGGATGCCGGCGCTTCAGGCCAGGGCATTAACCTGCTGAGCCACAGAGCCAGCCCTACTTTTATTATTCTAAGTCATAGAAATCATGCATATTTAATTTCATAAAATACAGAGTTGAAAAATATAGATTTTTTTAATTTTAAGAGCTTTCAGGCCTTCCCCTTTAAAAATTTATTTTTTTTAAGAATTTTTTACTGGGGCTGGCACTATGGCATAGTGGGTAAAGCCACTGCCTGCAGCTACTGCAGTTCCAATCCAGCTCTCTGCTATGGCCTGAGAAAGCAGTAGAAGATGGCCCAAGTCCCTGGGCCCCTGCACCTGCATGGGAGACCTGGAAGAAGCTCCTGACTCCTAGCTTCGGATTGGCACAGCTCCAGCCATTGTGGCCATCTGGGGAGTGAACCAGCAGATGAAAGGCCTTTCTGGCTCTCCTTTTCTCTCTGTGTAGCTCTTTTTTTTTTTTTAAGAGTTATTTATTCATTTGAAAGTCAGAGTTACACAGAGAGAGAATGAGAGCCAGAGAGAGAGAGAGAGAGAGTGAGAGTGTGTCAGTCTTCCATCCACTGGTTCATTCCCGCAATGGCCGGAGCTGCGCTGATCTTAAGACAGGAGTTAGGAGCTTATTCCAGGTCTCCCATTCCAGTGCAGGGGCCCAAGGACTTGGGCTATCTTTTATTGCCTTCCCAGGCCATAAAAGAGAGCTGGATCAGAAGTGGAGCAGCTGGGACTCAAACCAGCACCCATGTGGGATGGCTGCACTGCTAGGCAGCGGCTTTACCCACCAAGTCACAGTGCTGACCCCAGCAGCTGCCTTTAAAATAAAATAAATCTTTTTTTAAAGATTTATGAAATGATTTATTTATTTGAAAAGCAGAGTTAAAAGAAAGAGAGGGAGAGACAGAGACAGGAATAGCAAACACAAGTTTTCTATCCACTGGTTTACTTCCCAGTGGCTGCACCAACCAGGGCTGAGCCAGGCTGAAGCCAGGAGCCAGGAGCTTCATCTGTGTTTCCTATGTTGTAGCAGGGGCCCAAGTACTAGGGACATCTTCTGCTGCCTTGAAGTGGAGCCACTGGGACAGGAACTGGCACCCACATGGTATGTGGTGTTGCAGAAAGCTTTACACACTAACCTGTAACATGGGCCAGAAAATGCAGATTGTTACACTTCAGTTCCAAATATATTCAAGGATTTTCTAGTAATTGAACTGTTTTTTTTCCTAGTAATTGAATTGTTTTTGTGTATTTGTGTGTATATAGATCCTAGATTTTCATCCAGGTTTCCCACATGGGTGGCAGGAACTCAAGTACTTGAACCTTGATTTGTTGCTTCTGAAGAGCATTAGTAGGGAGCTGGATGGGAAATAGAGTAGCTAGAACTCAAACTGGCACTCTGATAGTGGGTATGAGTCTCTTAAGGGTGGCTTAGCCTGCTGCTGCACAATGTCCACCCCAAACTGGTTATATATTTTATATTCACAGCTAAGTTAGTTAAAGTAAAATATGTAGTTTTTCAGTTCCATAAGGCACTTTTCAAGTGCTTATAGTCATGTGGGGCTGGTGGCTGCTTTGTTGGATACCATAGTGTTATTTATTTGTCAATATTTTTTGATAGGTTTTTCATTATGCTTTTGTCAGATTTAGAGCAGGTCTTAATTCAGAAAGACCAAAAATTTTGAGCATACCTTATGTACCAGGTATGATCAGGGAGTGGATGACTTAGCTGGATTTGTCTTTAATTCATCCACTGGTTCTTTCTTTCTTGGTAAAGGTCGTTGGAAAACTCTAGAGTAGAATACAGACCTTCCCAGTTGTCTCTTCCTTCTATTAAAGTAGACTCTAATAATTCCATTTGCTTGGGACCGGAGATGTGGCATAGTGGGCTAACCCTCCTCTTGCAGCACTGGCATCCCCTATAGGTGCCAGTTCTAGTCCCTGCTGCTTCTCTTCCAATCCAGCTCTCTGCTATGGCCTGGGAAAGCAGTGGAAGATGGCCCATGTCCTTGGGCACCTGCACCTACATGGGAGACCTGGAAGAAGCTCCTGGGTCCTGGCTTCTGGCTTTGATTGGCCCAGCTTTGGCTATTTAGCTAGCTGGGGAGTAAACCAGCGAATGGAAGACCTTTCTCTGTCTCTCCCTGTCTCTGTCTGTAATTCTGCCTCTCAAGTAAATAATAAAAATCTTTAAAAAAAAAGCCTCACAATTAAAAAAATTATTAAAAAGTAATTCCTTTTGCTGTGGAATACCTATTGGAAATGGTAAGAACTTAACCATCCTATAATCCTGTTATACTCTGCTCAGTCGTATGTAAGTCTGGATTCACCTTTGGATAACAGAGAGAAGGACAGATCTTATATAGGAAATGAAGAGTATGATATGTTTTGGAGGAGCTGGACTGGTGGGCCCTAGGTTGACTTTCTAGGAATGACTCTCAGAATTACAGTGTAGAACCTGCCAGCCAATGAGTGCTACCTCAAGTGCAGTCAGGCAGTTGAACAGTCAAATAGCCTTCCATTATCACAATAGCAGGTTTCAAGATACCACACAATAGCTGGTAAAATGGTATGAGTGTTGATTCTTCCTTCTTGAAGCTGAGGACTGAATATTAGAACTTCAGCATCAGAAGCACAATTCCACCCCAGTGAATATTTCTACCTTTCAGATATGTTGTGACTGTGTTTTGCAGAAACTCCATGCTGTAGTTAACAATATGGTACCTAAAATGTATTTGAATGAACAAGTCTGTGACAGTTGCCCAAGTGGTTAGCAAATTGATGGGAAAGTCAGTTGGCCAAGGTAAATCTCTGTCTTGCTGGGGGAATTTCAGAGATGTTGAGAAAGTACATAAGCTGACAGAACAGGTGCTATGAAATGAAAGTTCTGTTTTCTTCTATGGAGGCAATTCTGTAGGTCATTATCTTCTGGAAAGGTAAGAACAAGTGTTGGTATACCTGGATCAAACTTAGTTATTCTTTGTTGTAGAAGATCTGAAATTCCAACCCCATATTAATATCTTAGTGTAGGTTCAATCTTCAGGTTAGTGTTCTAGCCTAGCTTAGGATGTTTTTGTGTGTCTGAACATTCATGGCCTTTAGAATATGAAGGAGGAGAGATTAAATTGGAATCTTTACCTTATATTTTATCTAGGATTATTAAATATATCAGAAATGAGTAAAAATCATTACAAAGAATAATATGTAATTTTAGAAGAGACAGAGTTATGTGTCTTGAGACTGTTGTCATTCAAGAGATGTTGGACAATGTTGCAGAATTAATCTGGTTTGATAATCAGCTTTTCCATAGTGACTTTTTACAGAGCTATTGATCTCTAAAATGTGTGGTATAAATCAGATAAAGTTATCCCTTGGTTTGCTTGGGGCACTAGTTCCAGGAGCAGCCAAGACTCAACCAGTGCCCATAGGGGATGCTGACACTGCAGGCAGTAACTTTACCTGTTAAGCCACAGCACCAGCCCCTGGATGCATTTTTGAGCCTTGGTTGTGAAGCCCACAGATATGAGGACTGATTATAATTTGAAAAGGTACAAACTGAAATTAATTTGAGTTGAACACAATTCATCATCCTTTTGTTGCGACTCTAAATGTTTAGCATGTCTCATTTTGAATGGTAGAAAGCAGTGGGTCTCTTTCTCTTTTTTTATTTGAAAGGCATAGATATATAGAGAGAAGGAGGGAGGGAGGGAGAGAGGGAGAGAAAACATGTACGCTAGCTCTTCCATCCTCTTGTTCACTTTCCAAGTGGCCGCGACAGCTGGGGCTGGGCCAGGATGATGCCAAGAATCAGGAGCCAGGAGCTAGGAGCAGGGACCCATGGACTCGGGCCATCTTCAGCTGCTTTCCTAGGTTCATTAGCAGGGAGATGGATCAGAAGTGGAGCAGCCAGGACTGGAACTTGCATCCATATGGGATGCCAGGCATTGCATGTGGTGGCTTAACTCACTAAGCCACAATGCCAGCCCCAGCATTAGGTCTCTTAAGTGTAGTTCCTGGATTAACACTGATGTCTTCATCTAAGAGCCTATAGAAATGAAAACTTTTGCGCTTCTACCTTGAACCTGTTGAACTTGAGATAGGGGTAGCTGGGATGCTAACCATCATCCAGAAATGGGCATTTTAATAAGTCCTTTAAGTGGTTTTGATTTTCAAGTTTGAGATTATTAATAGGAAGTGTGATTCAGTGTTTTCCTTAAAAAGGGAATACCAGTTAGCAATTCTTCCATCCCAGTCTGTTCTTTCCTAAAAGAACAACTAAGAAAGGAACAAAGTTCTATCTTTGGGCAACTAACTTGATCCTTCTTTACCCTAGTTCCTCATCTGCAAAGCAGGAAACTATTATTTTGGTTTTTATCTATATTATGGAATGTGTGGGGCTGGTGTTGTGGTACAACAGTTGAGCCCCTACATGGATTCCCTTCATTCTATATTAGAAGGCCTTATTATAGTCCCAGCTACTCAATTTCGGATCCAGCTTCCTACTATGTGCATTCTGGGTGATAGCCAGTGATGGCTCAAGCACATGAGTTTCTGCCACTCATGTGGGAGACCCAGATAGAGTTCTAGGCTCCTGGCTTCTGCCTGGCTTAGCCCTGCCTGTTGTGGGCTGCCTTTTAAAAATGTTAATTTATTTCCATCTACTTGAAAGTCAGTGAGGGATGGATAGATAGGTAGATAGATATCTCTTCCATTTGATGGTTCATTCCTGGAATGTCCATGGAGCCAGGGCTGGGCCAAACTAGTGTCAGGAGCCTAGAACTCTATCTTCCAACATGGATGGTGGTGGTCCAAGCACTTGTACCATCATCTGGTGTCTCCAGCGATGCATTCATTAGTAGGAAGCTCCATCACAAAGCAGAGTACCTGAGACTTGAACCAACACTTACATGAGATGTGGACATTCCTAGAAGTAGCTTAACTTGCTGCTCCACAATGCCCATCTCTCTGCCATTCAAATAATGAAAATGGAATGTGCATAGAACAGCTCAATAATTAATCACTATTAGTATTACCGTTACTATATCCTAGTTTTTCAAAATCCTTTTGGAAGTAGCAACTTGTTTCCGTTTTACCATGGGGATGCTTTAGCTTAATAGAACTTTGTTTTATTCTACTTTGAAAAATTACCTTTAATTGGATTTAACTTCTTTTCTAGGTTTTTCTACATTCATTTTTGTTTTATTCATATTAGTTGTGTCATGTCTAACTGATTTTAAAAATCCATCTTCAGTTGTGTTGGTTTTACTCTGAGCTAGTTTTCAAATTTAATAGATATGAAAGGATCCAACAGGTGGACAGACCAAGTGATTTTGAAGTCTTAGGTTTCCTTTGGGCAGTAGGTTGGAGGTACTTAATTTTTGAAGGAAAGACTGAAGTCTGGTGATAGAGAAAACATTTCTAATTTTAATTTTCCTTTAAATAATTGAAACATTCCAAAATTTTCTTTGGTCCTAAAACTAGTCAAATATAATGATAATATTTAGTTGACAAATAAAAATTGGATGTATTTATGGGATACAATGTGAAGTTTTGATGTATGCATACATTCTGGATTGATTTAGTCAAACTGATTAACATATCAATCACCTCAAATACTTATTTGAGGTGATAAAAATCCTTTTTTTTTTTTGGTAATGAGCAATTTTCAAATATACAGTTCAGTTTTAACTATGGTCACCTTGCCATCCAGTAGAGAGTAGATCTCTAGAACTTATTCTTCCTATCTAACTGAAACTATGTCTTTTTTTCTTTTTTTAAAAAAAGATTTATTTATTTATTTGAAAGGCAGAGTTACAGAAGCAGAGGCAGAGAGACAGAAAGAGAGTCTTCCATCCGCTGGTTCAATCTCCAGATAGAGTTGATTCAAAGCCAGGAGCCTAGAGCTTCTTCCAGGTCTCTCATGTGGGTGCAGGGGCCCAAGGACTTGGGCCATCTTCTGTTGCTTTCCCAGGCCATAGCTGAGAGCTGAATGGGAAGAGGAGTGGCTGGGACTTGAACCGGCACCCATATGGGATACCAGCGCTGCAGGCGGTGGCTTTACCTGCTTTGCCACAGCGCCAGCCCCTGAAGCTACGTATTTTGACCAACATCTCCACTCTCTTTCCAATCCATCCCGACTTCTGGGAACCACCATTCCACTCTATATTTTTATTTGTTTGACTTTTTTAGAGGCCACATTTAAGTGAGATCATGTGTCATCTTTCTGTGTCTAGATCATTTTACTTAGCATAAAGTCTTCTAAGTTCATCAATATTGTCACAAATGACAGAATTTCCTTGTTTTCAAAGGCTGATTAGTATTCCACTGTGTATACACATCACATTTTCTTCATCTGTTCAATTGATGGACACATAGGTTGTTTTCATAACTTGACTATTGTGAAGGATGCTTCATGAACACCAGAATGCAGATATCTCTGACATGCTGATTTTATTTTCTTTGGCTATAGATCATGTGGTAATTCTGTTTTTAATTTTTTGAGGAACTTGCCATTACTGTTTTCCAAAATGGCTGAACTAATTTACATTCCCACCCATAGTACACAGACTTTCTCATTTCTCCTCAAAAACACTTCTTATCTTGTCTTTTTGATAAAAATCATTCTAATAGGTATTACATGATTTCTTATTGTGTTTTTAATTTGCATTTTCCTGATTGTTATTGATAATGAGCACTTTTTCCATGTATGTGTTGGCCATTGTATGTCTTTGGGAATATCTATGCAAGTTTATTGTCCATTTTTAAATTGGATTATTTGTTTTCTGCTATTGAATTGAGTTCATTATGTATTTTGTATATTAGTCTCTTATTAGATGTATGATTTGGAAATATTTTCTCCTGTTCTGTAGATGATCTTTGCTCTGGTGATGGTTTCCTTTGCTGTGGAAAAGCTTTTTAATTTGTTGCAGTCTCCTTTGTCCATATTTACCTTTGTTGCAAAGATACTAGTTTTTGTTGGAAAGTTAAAAGCTTATATTGGAAATCCTAAGCTCACCTGTATTTGTAAGTCTTATTTAAAACAATAATTTTTTTACAAAGTTAAGGGATGGTATGTATGCACATGGGTACATGTGGTGGTCCTAGTTTTGTTTTGTTTGTGTGACTAAAAGACTGTTTCTTCCTATACTTACAAGGACAGATCTATTTTCAGTGAGTAGTAAAGCAGGGAGTTTTACTCATAGCTTAACTTTGTATGAAATACAGTCTAGCAATTGTGTAGTTAGTTTACAAAGTCTATGTATGACTCATCTTCAGGCTATGGCGTTTTCAAGTTACACTTAAAGGTCAGAGTCTGTTTAGTTCTTAACCCTGCCTTTTCCAAGTGGGAAGTGAAAATCAAAAGGAGTAAAAAAAAAATACAGAATATGTTGGGACTTGATCCAGACCAATGGATTTTTTATTTTTAAGGGATTGCTTTTTAATAGAGAACAATCAGTATTGCCAGGAATTCCCAGAACTGTCAACTGGTTTAAAACTTGATCTTTTTAAGTGTTGTTCCTGAATTGGGCACTTGCATTTTAAATTTGTTTAAATGTTTGATTTCTGTATCACACTGACGAAAACAAAGTGTAGAATTCTTAAGGATTCAGAATCCCTTTTCTCACTCATGTCATAAATATATATATATATGAGGGTATTTTTAAAAAGTCTGTGGAAAGTGGAATTAAAAGATTTTATGTTGGTGCAAAAAATTGAAATCCATGTACAGATTTCTTTCATCATATGCAGTTGCATGAACTTTTGGAAGATACTCATATACCTGGATTTCAAAATTTCTTGTACCAAAATACACTTATCTTTTAAATTCCTTTTTTTAATCACAAAAATTTTTGAAGTGCCCTCATAGTCTAAATCTGTTTTGTTGTTATGGACATACCAGAAATCTTGTTTAAATGAAAACAGTTTGAAATAATAAGCTTAAAAATTGTTAAAGTTACCACAGGTATAGAATAGTTTTTATATCTGTTTGAAAATGTAGTCTTTATATTTAGTCTTGCTAATTTTAATATCATTTATATGGAGCATTGGTGAATAACAGTGAAAAAATTACCTTGAATCTTTAGTTGCTTTTTATTACTACAAGGCTAGTAAGATTGATGGAAGAAAATTTAGATTCTATGACTTGATTCTTTGGAATTCTGACTGTTGTCATTGTATAAACAAATAAAACAATCTCTGGCTGCTCACAGAGTTTTTGTCCCTTGGACAGATATAATGTCCTGGCATTTTTCATATATTATCAAAGCCAAGGTCTAGAATTTTAAGTGGGAAGTTGGCTCTGAAATAATCAAATGCCAAACAAAGCCCATCTGAAAGTCCAATAAAGTAAAATTATAGTATTGCAAAATAAGAGAGTTACTGAATTGAAATCCCCACAATTTGAGGATTTTTACTATAAAGATGTTATTGTGTTAGAAGAGGGGTGGGGAGGTAGTTTAGGCCAGCTGGGGGCATTACTTTGATCCACACATGGGAGAAGTGGGTTCGTTTTCCTGTTGGGGTTGCTGAAGGAGGAAGAATGCTTGCCAGTGCAGACCCCAGAGTATTATGTAGGGAAGAAGCCCTAACTGCTTCTGCTTGGTATTGAGTGCCAAGCACTGAGCTAGGTGCTTTACATATAAATAGATATTGTTAGCTCCACTTACTAGGGACTGAAAGTGAGATTGGAGGTTGCTAAATGATAACATGCCTAAAGGCATGGAACTTGTTAGTGGAGAAGCTGGGATTTGAAATAGTCTCTTCACTGGGTGTTTTGAATACTGAGGATGCCACTGAGCTTTTCCATAGCACTTGTTTGCTGAAGTTTTATTTTAGGTTGTCATTATTGGCTTTTGTCCTTTTTCTATTATCAAGCCCGATTTTATGAAATCTTCCTAACAGTTCTCAGCGTCTCAGTGACTGTTTTGTTTGGATGTGAGTAATTTGGGAGAGCAGATGATTGCTATTCAGAGTGGGTAGATTTATCACTGTTTTTAAAGGTGGAATGGGCCTAGTTTTCAAGGAGCGGCATTGTGTAGTGGTGTGTGCAGTAGCCCGTGGAAGCCTTCTGGGTCTAGTAAACTTTTGCTTATTGGCAGATACTGCAAGAGGAACATAAATGTTGCTCTCACATAAGATTAGATTCGAATCTAAGCCAATAGATTGTTTTACTTTGTAATTATGCAAGTAGATTAATTTTTTTCTACCTGAGAATTTGCTCTTCCAATTTTCTCCAAGGAATCTGAAGACAAGAATGTGATTTTTATATTCTTACTTGGGCTCCCTCCTATTCCAACCTCACTGTGTTTAAACTCTCCGAAGCGCAATTTGTTGCCTGAAATGAAGATAATACATATACTTCCTCTCAGGACTGTTGAAGGGATTAGATGAAAAGACAGTCAAGCTAATTTGTACATAGCAAGGGCTCAATCAACTTTAGCTAAAAGGGAAATAAACCTTTGCAAACAGATGCTGTTTCCCTTCAGGAGAAGGAATTTATTTGTTTTACTTTTCTATTGGGATGTTTTTTTGTCAGATTCTTTTCATTCTATACTTGTTACATCCTCATGCAAAACTCTGTTTATGTGGGTTTCTGGGTGTGTGTGCCTCAGGGCACAGTAGTTTTCTCTTAAGTTTGGATCTTGCTGCAGCCTGATGTGCTGAGACTGGAATGGCTTCTGAAGGCATCCAGATAAGCACATCTATTCTCGCCAGAAATGTTTTGTAGCCATCACTAGGCTAATAGTAAATATTTATCTTCTGAAGACAAAAGTAATATAATTTTTATTGAAAGGCTCAGAGAAGAAAATCAAATTATTCAGAATTCCTTTACCAAGAAGTTGTTAGTGTTAGCATTTATTGTGTATACTTTCAGCCCCCACCTCCAGCTTTTTATTATGGAAATTTAAAAACATTTAGAACAGTAGAAAAGACAGTATAATAAACACTCAAGTATTCATTACTCAGCTTCGGTAGTTATTAACTTGCAATCTTATGTCATCAATACCATCACCCAAACCTCTCTCCCTGTCTGAAGCTAAATTTATTTTGAAGTCAGTCCTAGATATCTTATCATGTACTCCATAAATATCTCAGTGGCATCTGCTTTTTAAAATGTTCTTTGTCACAATTTCTAGTGCACACACACACAAACATGTACATAGACACACACCCCTCTTTTACTTCAGGGCATATTCCAGTGTTTATTTCTGGTGACTGTATTTAACTCTTAGCTATGGTTCTTTCATTTGGAATTGTTGAATAACCACTGTCCCTGGAGGCAGATTTTGGTGGGGGATACAGGTATTTTTGTGGGTGGGACTGGGGAGTGGATGGAAGGTGGGACTTCTTCCTTTTTCTTTTTTTTCCTCAACAGAGTGAAGAGCTGTTAGCTTTCAGGGCTAGAAGCCAAGTGTTAGTCTATGTAGCCATTCTTGACTCTGTGTTGAAGACTTGCTCAGTTAATATATCTGCCAATTTGTTCCTTTCAAAATATATGTTACTATTGGACATGTACCCACTGTCTTAGTCACTGGACCCATTCTATAAATACAGGTAATGATGATAATGTGGTCAGGGCGATTTTATTGACCAAGTTGTGGAATGTTTTTGAGCCAAATCTTGAGGTTATGCTTTCTTGGAACACTGGCAAGGAAACAGCAAACTGGTAAAGACGAACTGAATCAACCCTTAACTCCTAACTTCCGTTCTCATACGTGAAGACTTACCGAAACAAAATTTGATGTACAACAGTTTCCTGTGCCATTTTATGTTTAGGTCCATTATTTCTTAGGGGTGGCTTACAGTTGGTGACTTCAGTAATTTGCAATTGCAAGTAGCAAGGCTGATTATCCTTATTAAAAGTTAAAAAAAGTTTATGGGCTGGCGTGGTGGCGTAGTGGTAAAGCTGCCACCTGCAGTTCCAGCATCCCATATGGGTGCCGGTTCAAGACCCGGTTGCTCCACTTCCGATCCAGTTCTCTGCTATGGCCTGGGAAAGCAATAGAAGATGGCCGAAAGCCTTGGGCCCCTGCACATACTGTGGGAGACCTGGAAGAAGCTTCTGGCTCCTGGCTTTGGATCAGCACAGCTCCAGCTGTTGTGGCCAATTGGGGAGTGAACCAGCAGATAGAAGAACTCTCTCTCTCTCTCTCACACCTCTCTCTCTCTCTCTCCCTGCTCCCTCTCTCTGCCTCTCCTTCTCTCTTTCTACTTCTCCTTCTCTCTGTGTAACTCTGACTTTCAAATAAATAAATATTTTTTTTTAAAGTTAGAGTTTGTATTTCTAAGTTGCACCTTGTATTAATTTGTTAAATAGTTTATGTTAAAAACATTTTACTTAGGTGCCAGAATTGTGGTGTAGTGAGCAAAGCTGCCACCTGCATCACTGGCATCCCATGTTGGGTGCTGGTTTGTGTCCCTGCCACTCCACTTCTGATCCAGCTCCCTAGTGCTAATGGTCTAGGGAAAGTGTTGGAAGATGGCTCAAGTGTTTACTCCATTGCCACCCATGTGGAAGACCCAGATGTAGCTCCTGGTTCCGGCTTTTGCCTGGCCCAGCCCTGGATGTTGCAGACATCTGGGGGATGAACCAGTGGATGGAAGATCTCTCTCTCTCTCTCTCTCTCTCTCTCTCTCTTTCTCTCTCTTTCTCTCTCTTTCTCTCTCTTTCTCTCTCTTTCTCTCTCTTTCTCTCTCTTTCTCTGTAATTCTGTCAGGTAAATAAATAAATTTTTAACAAATAAACATTTTACCAAGTTATGAAAACCTGTTTAGATGTTTAAAGAAAAGAGATACAGTAAAATTTTAATTTTTTCATCCCTGCGTTTTAACATCTAAATAGCTTTTCCTTTGAGTGATAATATTTCTTCTTTTGGGTGCATCCTGAAATTCCTGCGCACATTTTCAAACACTGGGCATGATCTATTCCGAGGACAGGGTTGATGCTGGAGGGTCCTATAGGTAGTGGCTGGGTACTACTGTCCTTGTGATAAGGGACACAGCAGCCTTCCAGAATCTTGAAGAGTTCTCCCTCTTTGCTCAACTGCTCTGGGTGATTTTTAGAACAAATGAAAGAGATGCTGTGTCTTGGTGTCACTGTGTTGAGTAACCACTTACCATTGAATTTGTTTCCTCTTGTGTCTGGAGTCACCACAAGGACTCCTGTAGACATCCTGCTTCTCTGTGGTTTCAACCTGTTGGTCATTGATGGAATAAATTTTTATTGAGCAACTAGTTGTATCAGCAGTGTGTCAGGCACAGTATACATAGGTAAGCAAAGCAGTTCTTGCTCTCAAGGAGGGCATAATGTGTTAGATGTGATAGATCTGTAAACTTAACCTGTACATGTTTGTATAAACTGAGTTGAAAGGCTACATACTGAATGTTAACAGGGGTTGGAGGGAGAAGAGCACACTCTGTTTTTACTGTGTATGCCTAAGTATTGTTTAAACTTGTTACAGCCAAGTATTTTTCATACAAATCAAATAAAGAGAAGTAGCATTGTGATAGGCACAAGAAGTATATAAAAATACAGTGGGAAAGCGATCGATTCTGTGGGAAACAGGAACCAAGTACCACTTTTTGAAATATTTTTTCTTTGGGTTGGAGGAAGAAGCTGAAGAATACAGAGAGGACTTTTCATGCAGAGGAAATAGAATGTGCCCAAGACTGATGAATCAGCTTTTTTATTCAGGATTTTGATAGTGACAAACTTACACTGGATATATGGGCATCACAACTTTTCTTTCTTGGGGAGTGAGGGATAACATGTATTTTCTTTTGGAACTTAGAATATATTTTCTTGACTATATTTGAGAAATGTTTAATATTTTTGAAAAGGTGTCATAACTGATGCTTAGATTTCCAGTGAATCTGGCAAGTTTTTGAAGCTCTTGGTGTTAGTAAAATGGTGCAGTCTTATCTATGGTGTGATCTACACCCTAACAACATCCTACCTAGGCTCTAGCCCCCACCGCCATTGCTGGAAGCCAGGTGGCCCCATGGCCCAACCACTGGTGTCAGCCCCATCCCATCCTAATGGGATTCGCTGTTCCTACTTCCCTGCTGGCCCCCCGGCAAAGTTTTTTTTTTAAACTTTTATTTATTAAATATAAGCTTCGAAAGTACAACTTTTGGATTATAGCGGTTTCCTCCCCATAACCACCCTCCTACCCGCAAAGCATCCCATCCCCTGCTCCCTTCTCCCATCCCATTCTTCATTAAGATTCATTTTTAATTATATACAGAAGATCAACCTAGTATATACTAAGTAAAGATTTGAACAGTTTGCACCCACACAGACACACAAAGTATAAAGTACTGTTTGAATACTGGTTTTACCATTAATTCTCATAGTACAACACATTAAGGACAGAGATCCTACATGGGGAGTAAGTGCACAGTGAGTCCCATTGTTGATTTAACAATCGACACTCTTATTTATGATGTCAGTAATCACCCGAGGCCTAGCAAAGTTTTAAGAGGACCTGTTCCTGAACATGTGGCCCTCTTTCTCTCTGTCTCCAGATCTCTCTCTTTCTCTCTGTCTCTTTTCTCTCTGTCTGTCTCTCTTGATCTCTCTATCCCTTTTCCTTCTTCACCCCTTCCCTCTGGGCTATCATGTTTCCTCCAATAAACACTTTCCCTTACTCTGGTGTTTGGTGTATTTTGTGGCGGCCTTATACTTGGTATAGGTAAACTGTAGGTGTGGGCTATGGTTAACTTTGTTTCAGTACAAATAATACCTCAAGTAACAGACTAACAGTGTGTACTGTATTGTGGGGGTGAGAGTGGTATTTATGGCACTCATCCTGAAAAGAAACTGAATAATTAGGTTCTTGGCCCAGATTTCCTTTTGGGCAAGGAATTGAAGTTAGTTCTCAGCATGTGTGTCCCACCAAGGATTCAGTCACATCAGCTCACTGTTTTCCTCATCCCTCCTAACTCCTGAGCCTTTGGTTTTCCAATTGTAGCCGATAACATAAATGGAACCTAATCTTGACCGTTGAATTGTTTGATCAGCAATACATTTACAGAAGATAATCTTGTCAATTAGAAATAAATACTTACTGGGAAGAATCTTTCATTCCTTTAATTCAGGGGTGGAGAACCCTTTTTCTGCCAAGGGTCATTTGTATATTTATAGTGTCATTCGTTGGCTTTGCAAAATTATCAGCCTAAAAATTAGTGTGCTATAGATTTATTGAATTTTGAGTCCTGCCTGTGGTTGCTTTGGCAAGGCCAGACCAAATTATTTTGCAGGCCTTCGACTGCCTGCAGGCTGGATGTTCCCCACCCCTGCTTGATGGGAGAAGACAAAAATAACCAAGAAAAAAAAAAAATACCAACCAGGCAACAAACTGGAGATTTTAATTTATGTGGAATTAAGCACTTAATTCTTTAGATCTCTGTTCATGTCTATACTGTAGTGATATAATTTCTGAATGTTTCCAGGGTGTTTTCATTCTCTAACCTTTTATAGATGAATAGTAGGCATGTGAGTTGAGTTCAGGCTAGAAAGCAGTCATATTAAGTGCTCCCCATACTGTGTGGTATTTCTCCCCCTGCCTACAAAACATTTGTCTTTTAGAAGAATGGATGGCTCAAGGGATTAGTGATGGGGAAGTGGAGGTTTTCACATTGGTTCAGATTTGACCTTGGTCAGTGATGCTTGAAAATCAGCACTATTTAATAGGCATTAAGAGAGCCCACTTTTTGATCCACTTCCAGTGGATAAATATCCATAGTTCTTTAATGCCATAGTTGCGGAACTAATTGGCAGAATTAAATGATTTAAGAACTTTACTCCCCCTTTGCCCTCAGAAAATGGTTGGTTGTTGTTTAAATCTGAATTTTTGGAGACTTGCATGAGTCAAAGCTAGCTGTGGCTAGCTTTGCAGTGCTCCTACTGTATTCAGAATCTTATGTATTTTGCTATGCTGTTTGTAGGTAAGACTGGGGGAAGAGCTGTTTTTTCTTCTTGCAGCTTGGAATTGTCTCTAACTCGGGGATTTCTCATCTGACCCTAGACACGCTTAAAAAGCATCTGAGTTATTCATTGCCCAAGATTCATTCCTCTTTTCTCCATGATCAAATAAAGGGAGTGTAGGGGCTATCTATTTTCTGTCTCCTCGTTTTCCCTCCCCTGAAAGAATTTCAGCGCATAAAGCTTTTTCTGACATGCTACTTCTGATTGATATAAGGGTGTGCAGTGTGGCTCCAGTGAAGTTAGTAGTGTTTTACGTTTTACATTCAGTAACTGCCAGTCTTGATCACTCTGTATTTATAGAGCTTCCAAGGGAGGGTGTACGCTCCGGGATGATATATTACCTGCTAATTTGTTTGCTGAAAGATGGGCCCGTATATTTAGAATGATGACAGATCAGAATATTTGGCTAAGTGTATCAGTCAGTGTCTCATTTTTCAAAACATGAAAATCCAACATGCTGTTGTAAAAATGCTATGCTCTCGATGAATTTTACATGCGACATGAATTTCTGTCTGGGTTAGATTCGTTCACTTATTTATTTATTTTAAAAACTCATCTTTTGTTACATCCTAACTTGGGTAATGAAAACTTTTGGCTGATACTTTTTCTTCATTTGCAGGTTCTGTGAGTCATTCCTGCAACTCACATTTCTTTTCTTACTACAGCATTGGACACCAACATCTTTACCACATAAAGAAGGTCAAGTACAGAAATCTATAGGTCTGGCTACCCTTTGTTCTCTCTGTCTGTAGCCAAGAAGAGTAGACAAGGCCTTCACTGAAGGGGAAAGAGGTGGGGGTGGGAGGAACAATGGACATCCTAACCCAGCTGAGAAGCCTTAGGTTGTAACTGGAATGAAAAGCTCCATCCTGGAAGGCAGAAAAGCAGTGGTTACTCTTAGCAGGTAAAGACGATGCTTGTTGCAGATATCCTGCTGATCATTATTGAGCTGTTTCTTTTCTTGCATACATAGGAATTCAGAAATGTATTTAGCCTGGCTTATCTGAATAAACTGTCAACCAAAAGAAAAAGACAAGACTGTCAAATATGTGACACCATTTCTCTTTTATGACATGGCTTAGGCACAGCCAGATTACTCAGAATTTATTACTGAATAAAATTTACTCTCTATTGTAGTTCATCTCTATATAGCAAATGATCTTTTTCTCCTTCATCATCATCATCATCATCATCTTCTTCTTCTTCTTCTTTTTTTTTATTTGAAGTATAAATACGTTTAGAATTTAGCAGATCAGGAGCAGGCATTGTGGAGTAGCTGGTGAACCCACTGCTGACAATACCAGCATCTAATTTGGGTGCCAGTTTGTATCTCAGCACCTCCACTTCTAATCCAGGCTCTGCTAATAGCCTGGGAAAAGCAGCAGAAGATGGCCCAGGTGTTTGGGCCCCCGCCACCAATTTCATGGGAGACCTAGATGAAGCTCCTGGTTTCATGTTTTGGCTTGGTCCAGTCCTTGCTTGAGGCCATCTGGGGAGTGAACCAGCAGGTGGAAGATCTCTCTCTCTGCCTCTCTCTCTCTCTCTGTGATCTGCCCTTCAAATAAATAAATTCTTTCAAACATAAAAAAAGAAAGAAATTAGCAGATCAGATTCCTGGTAGATCCATCAATGCTGTTCCTTGGCAACATGCCACTGATTTTCCCAGGACTGAACTTATAATCTGTATGTTTTAAAGGTATTGGAATTCGGAGGTGATCATAGCTGAAGGGATGAAGTTTCTCCCCTCGATTCTGCCTAGGTTGCTTCTTGGAAACTTTCCCTAGCCTGTCTGACAGCTCTGTTGGGCTGCTGTGCCTCTGAGCCCTCGGTTCCTGGGTAGAGTATTGCTGGAAAGTGTTGGTTGGGTTGGGCACATTATAAGCAAAATAAAGACAAAATGCCAGGAATGCTTCTGCGACCCAGTGTTTATGAGATGCCACAGACCTCATTAGTTATGATTTGAAGCCAGGCCATCAGAGGCGGAAGCTACTATATCACCTGGTCTACAGTATAACATATTAGAAAAGTGCTTTCATTTTCCTGGTCCCGCCAACTGGAACAATAGGGAGGCCCACTGAGTCTATATTACTCGTAGAATAGTGTTCTCCTTTAGGAAATCAAAATGATAAATTTTTTGGACCCTATCACTGCCTAAAATGCCCTTGATAAATTGTGTATGTACTGGGAAGTGATCCTTCTATTGTTAATATAATTATTCTTTTTTTTTTCTTGTCACTCTCCATTTGCATTTGTTACATTCCTTTGTCTGTTTAACCAAATATTTCCTGAAATTTTCTTTGCTGGCAATAAAGAGTTCATTGTTTTAAAGTAGTTTCTTACATCCTTTTAATGTCATAAATAAATTTTAAGTTCCTTGACTTACTACTCTAGAGATACGATGCTTTACCTTTTGATTTGGGAAATCTAAATTATCATTAAACTCTTTTTTTTTTTTTTTTTTGGTGAAGGTGTTATGAATGGTGGTGGTAATGGAGATAGTATCAGGATGGAAACACAAAGAGCAGGATTCAACCACATTTTAAATTGCTTAATTTCCTTTGCCAAGCCATATTTTTGATATTGGTTCTAGGTAGCCAATGACTGGAAAATTATACACTGATTTTGAAACTGGTTTTATTCTGAAACTATAGTCATTTAGCCTAAGGACTTAGTCCTTTTCATAAGCATACTTCTCTTCTCTGTGTTGTGAATATTGACATTCATGGCTGTGTATATATATCTCCTCTACAATAAATGTGATTTAATGAAGCATGAAAATATTGCATATAAAATATTTATAGAAAAAGGTTATTGAAATTCCTGTGTCTGAGGTTATGCTTAGGATTTTCCTTCTCTCAGTGGTTATCCTTTTTACTTCTTGTTTTTAATCTCCCCCCTCCCACAAACAAACCAAAACCAAGTCAAAAAACAAAACTCTACATTCTTCAAAAGGATCAGAGAGAGTTAATTACAGTGATATGCAGCAAGTAGGACAATCTTAGCTGTTGGTCTGTCCCAGAGCCTACAGAAGGTTCTTATTTCATAAGCAGAGATAATTTGTTTTTCTCTGTGTGCCATATGGTTTTGCAACTGCAGAGATCAAACAGATTTGTGGATGTAAACTTCAGTTCTGTATTTTAAAAAATTTGAGTTGTGTGGAGATTTTCATAAAGTGCTTGAATCATTGATGCCAACCAGGTCTGTTGGAGTCAGGGATTCCTTGTCAGTTCTGTAAGCAACTATGTATGGTGGTTTTTATTTGTCTTGGATTTTAAAGAGGACGTTGGAAAGGAAACTTGGAAAACAAATTGTCAACTGGAATGCAGTGATTATTTGTTTTTTTGTAAAGAGGATGATTAAAACCAGCAATCATTAGCATAGAAGAATAGTACTTCTGAGGCTGCCCAGGTGGTCTCTGGAAAAGTCTGGAGTTTTCTCTTCATCAGAGAAGTTTTAATTGCACTAATTTATTTTGGGATTAATTATTTTGGGGATAGTATTGAGAATTAAGAGTGTGACTTTCTTGATCGCTGTTTTTCAAAGAGGAAAAAGAATATAAAAGTACTAGCGATTTCCCTCTTGTTTTTAAGTGTATGTCTGTATGAGCTCTGTCCTGATCACATTGTGTATAATTTTAGTACAGTGCTCAGTTTATCTAAAGTAGATACATATTCTCTGGTTTCTTTGTTTTCCAATTATAAAATTTAACAGGATATCTAAGTTATTGAAACTGCCTTCATTTACAAAGGTAAAAAATTTGAGGGAGCCTAAGGCTGCCCTCTTTGCTTGGAATGCTCTCTCCAGTGAGCATGCAGTACATCTACTTCACAATCCTTAAAATCTTAGGTAAAACAGTGTTCTTTGAAGAAAGCCTCCAGAATCTTCAAATCCAGCTTCTTCCACTATTAGGTCTTCTGGGCAAACCTAGAATAGTTCTTCTGTGCAGCAGTAACCACATTTGTAATAATTAATTCTTTAATTTTGGTTTACCTGGCCCTTCTGCTGTTTATCTGGCACCAAAAAGCAGGAACTGTTTGTCTTGTGTTCTGCTCTATTCCCAGTGCTTGGCTCAGAATGAGTGCTCAGTAAATATTTGTCGAATAAATGACAGTATAGTTGGTGTAAATCATGCCTGCTTACTATGTATAAATAGAACTTTTTTCCTTTTGCTGATTTTCATATAGATCATTTTCCAAAATAGCAATTGTGGCTTTCCTCTCCCTTTTGAAATGACTACATACCTTCTGCTTGCATGTATTCAAAGGATCTGGTGCCTGGATATCCAGATGTTGTTCCTGATTTTTTTTTTCACTTCAGCTGTGCATGGCAGATATTATTTTGTTGTTTCCCAGGCTTATAATTCCAGAATCCACAGCAGGAACAAGCAGACAGTAATGAATTCCAATGTAAACCTTGCCATATGCTTCATCATTGTTGGTCCAGAGAACAAGATCTGAGACTGCTTGGAATGTACAGGATCATAGTGTGAGCTCTTAGAAAGCATTTGCACCAATCTCCCTCAATTTATATCTGATGTAGCCACAGTAAATTTACCTGGTTTTGCCCAAAGTAAATGCCTGGGTTGATTAACGTTTGAATAGAGTTAAGAGCCTGGTCACCTGGTTCCTTGGTAAGTACTCTTCCTGCTACAAAACCTTTTTTTGGCAGAATGTCCATTTTCTGTTGACCTAAACTTTGTTGTATGTATCAAACATTCATGACAGATTTTTAAAAAATATTTATTTATTCATCTGAGTTAAACAGAGAGAGAAGGAGAGGTAGAGAGGCAGAGAGGCAGAGAGGGAGAGAGGGAGAGAGAGGTCTTCTATCCACTGGTTCACTCCCCAATTGGCCGCAACAGCCGGAGCTGAGCTGATTTGAAGCCAGGAGCCAGGAGCCTCTTCCAGGTCTCCCATGTGGGTGCAGGGGTCCAAGGACTTGAGCCATCTTCTACTGCTTTCCCAGGCCATAGCAGAGAGCTGGACCAGAAGTGGAGCAGCCAGGACTCGAACCGGCGCCCACATGGGATGCCGGCACTGCAGGGGGAGGCCTCAACCACTGCGCCACAGCACCGACCCTTCATGACAGACTTTCTATAAGTATGTATTTTTCACTCCCCTGGGCAGTGGTCATAACAGATACTCAATATTTGAAAGCACAAAGTACTTTATTTTACCTAACTCAGGTGGAAGAGGCACTCAAATTAAAGGATATAGTTTGTTGCATTTCCAAGGAGCAAAGTAGTTTGACCAGTCTCTGCAGTGGTAAGGTCTGTCACCGCTGTCTTCCCACTCCTATAAAAGACCCTGGCCTATGAAACATAAACCCCCATCTAATGAACCTAGCAATTCACTTGTTGAGAGGGAGGCAGATTGAAGTGGCTAAATGGGAAGTGAGATAAGTTAAGGTGCAATGCCAAAATGAGAAATTTCACTTTACCAGAATGCTTTCCTTTTTTAAAAAACATGCATTCATTTTAAATTGATATATTGTAATTGTGTGTATTACTGGGGTAGAATATACTTTTCTTACTCCCAGCTATGATGTAAAACCCCCCTCTTAGTCATCATTTCATAAAACAGATTGGAGAAGTGGGTTAGAGTGCTGGTTGGAGTCCTGGCTGCTCTGCTTCCTGTCTAGCTCCCTGCTAATACAGCTGGGAAAGCAGACCCATACCACCCAAGTGGGAAACCTGAATTGCAGACTCCTGGCTTTGGCCTGGCCCATTGGTGGCCATTGTCACTTTCTGGGGAGTGACGATCCCTTTCTGTCTCTCCCTGTCTCTGTCACTTTGTCTTTCAAATAAATAAAATATATCTTTAAAAAGAAACAGCTTGAAAATGGAATGTCAACTTGAATGCCACTCAATTCAACTAGTAAACCAGAGCTTTGTTATGGTGCCATTTAATCACAGAAAATTGTCTCACGTTTTAAAAATCCTTAAATGTATGATTTCCAAAGGAGTATCCTTTACTTTCTTGCCTTAGGAATATAAATATTTTCAAAAAGTTATATTTATGACAATTTAAAAAAAATGTATCTGAAAGAATTAGAGAGAGGGAGAGGATCTTCCATCTACCAGCTCACTCCCCAAATGGCTGCAATGGCCAGGGCTGGGTCAGGATAAAGCCAGGAGCCAGGAGTTTCATCCTGGGCTCCCACATGGGCGCAGGTGCTCAAGTACTTGGGCCATCTTCCACTGCTTTCCCAGGCACATTAGCAGGGAGCTGGATCAGAAGTGGACCAGCTGAGACTTGAAGCAGCCCCTTATGGGATGCCAGCATCGCAGGTGGCCACTTTACCTTCTAAACCATAATGCCAGCCCTCGTGTCAATATTTTAAGATGGAACAATATTATAAAGTATAAGAACTTTTTATGCAAAACTATAATGAACAAAAATTAGGGAAACTGCCCATTGAAGAATGATTCCACATTATATGGAGCCCTATTATTTTTCCTACAGGTTCCTTTGCCACAATGGTGGGCCCAGGACAGAATAAACCAGTTATAGTACCTTAGTCCACTCGCACCCTTTAGCCTTTCAGAGAAAAAAACAAGGAGTCATAATTTCCAAGTTAGGTCAATTGGAACTTTGTGGGTGCTGTGAGAAAGAACCTCTCCCCTTACTCTGTTTGCAATATTGGCAAGTTTCAAGTGCAAAACAGCTTGCAATCATGATTCCAGCCTTGTGGAGACAGAGCTTGCCAACTAAAGTGATGCCAACAAGTTTCTTAGAGTGGGTAAAGTGAATTTGCTAAGTGATATTCCAGGGATGTCCTTCAGGCAGTGGTTGTAAAACTACAGCTTTCTTAAGAATTCCCTGGGAGTTTGTTTAAAAAAAGATTCTTGATTCCTTCCCCAGACAATCCTCAATTCCAGGAATCTGTATATTTCGCACAGATATTTTAGATGATTGTAATGTCCTTGTTGAGTTGATAAGAGTCTATTCTTCAGTCTGGCAGCTGAGTGATGTTGGTTTGCATGTACAGGCAAATTAAACTTAGGTTTATTACAATTAAAAATTCAGAAAGATACTTCCTGAGAGATTATTTGCAAACTATGCAACTGATAAAGGATTAATAACTGGAATGTATAAAGAGCTCAAAAAACTCAACAACAGCAAAACAAACAACCCAATTAAGAAATGGGCAAAGGACTTAAACAGGCATTTTTCAAAAGAGGAAATCCAGATGGCCATCAGACACATGAAAAAATGCTCAGGATCACCAGCCATCAGCGAAATGCAAATCAAAACCACAGTGAGGTTTCACCTCACCCCAGTTAGAATGGCTTTCATACAGAAATCAACAAATAACAAATGCCAGCAAGGATGTGGGGAAAAAGGTACCCTAATCCACTGTTGGTGGGAATGTAAACTGGAACAACCACTATGGAAGACGGTATGGGGATACCTTAGAAATCTGAATATAGACCTACCATAGGACCCAGCCATCCCACTCCTGGGAATTTATCCAAGGGAAATGAAATCAGCATATCAAACAGTAATCTGTACCTCCATGTTTATTGCAACTCAATTCACAATAGCTAAGATATGAGATCAACTCAAATGCCTGTTAACTGAAGACTGGGTAAAGAAATTATGGGATATGTACACCATGGAATACTACACAACAGTAAAAAAAAAAGAAAGAAAGAAATCCTCTCATTTACAACAAAATGGATGAAACTGGAGAACATCACACTTAGTGAAATAGGCCAGTCCCAAAAAGACAGATACCATATGTTCTCACTGATCTGTGGTAACTAATAGAGGACCTAAAAGGTAATCTACAGGAGTGAAACTGACACTGTGAGATGCTATGTCTTTGGACATCCCTTGTCTCAACTGTTGAGGAACAATTTTTTTCATACTATTTGTTGAACTGTTTACTTAGTATAGAGTTAATCATATGTATATAATATTTATTGAAAATTATCTTAGTGAAAAGTAAGAATGGAAATAGTAGAGGGAGGAGGAAGAAGGGTGGGAGGGTGGGTAGGGTAGGAAGAATCACTCTGTTCCTAAAGCTATGTTTATGAAACGCATGAAGTTTGTGTACCTTAAATGAAAGATTTCTGTGGGGGAAAAAAACGAAAACAAAAGGTGCTCCCTGAAGGAGCAAAATATGAACAAATTATAATGACAAATTATTTGTTAAGAGGAAAACTTGCTTTTTCCTAAGGATGTGATTTTTGGGGATGACTGGGAGTCGTTGTAATGGCTATTGAAAGAAATAATTCCATAGCCGTGTTCTGCCTGCTTGTGTTCTCCAGGGCTCTCTTGCAGTCTTGTCTTTGGCTTCTCTCCCTGATTGGAGAGAGGTAGACAATGTCTGCAACAATCTCTTTATTTAAGTAAAGACGGTCTAGTTATTTTTTGGCTTTCCTTGGTTACCAGTGCAGGTTGTCCTTCTTCCCAGTTATTTTCTACATATCGTCTTTTGGTTCAAGGTTAGGAATGAAGAGAAGCTTTGAGGGATAGAAAGTGTCTTCATTTCCTAGGTGTTTATTCTCAGGACTTTCTGCTTGTATTTCCTGCTACTAAATCCTACTGTCTTTGAAACACAGTGGCTGAGGCCGAAGAAAAGTCCATGGTAGAATTATTTGCAAATTAAAATCCCATTGCTGATGTTTCTCTCCCTTAACACTAGTTGGTATGGATCCTGTTGTGTTTTCGCTAGCCATCTTTCTCCAGGTAGGGACACATGTGGTACATAGATGTTCTTGTCTGTTCCTTCCAACTAAGTAATAACCAGAACTAGGTAAAGAGAAGTCACTAGTTATAAATATGTGGACTAGAGCCTATACAATAAAAATCTGGACCAGGGTGTGATTATAGTAGCTGTAGTGGTTGTTGTGGTGGTGCTAATAATGATGACAACGTAGCAAAAGTATGTGTGCAGTAATGTTTTAATAGTTTTAAATATATTTACTCATTCAGTTTTTAGAAAACCTCAATAAGGGAACTTTGATGTAATCTCAAGTCAAAAGTAATTGTTTAAACATCAATTGTTAGCAGAACTGTATTGAGCAAAATAACATGATTATATTACAAATTCTGAGAGATTAATAAAAATCAAAAGTAGAGATGTATCTCTTTAAACATTTACCTCTTACAAACATATAGAAGCTTTTTTCTTCCCATATTCATTTGTTACTAAATTATACAAGATTTGGAATCACTTCTCTTTTCTACTTTTTAAAAAAAACAGATACAGGTATTGAAAAAATTTCTTCTCAAAAATGAAAAAGGAAGGAATGTTATAACAAGTTAGCTATTTGAACTCTTCTGAGGTCTTCTGTCAAAACTCATACAGTGATCTGTCATCAGAAATTACTTTTAGTGATCAGTTGTCTGATGGCTCAAAGATTGGATCCCCCTGTAATTTTGTTTGAGGTAGTGTGACTGGCTTATTGGTGTCTTCTTCATTTCTTGGGTCAAGTCCAGTTTATTTACAGTGCCTCTCCTTGTTAGTGCCTTGGAGATCTTATACCCTGACTATGCACCTTGTGAGGTAGGGGAAAGGATGGCTGAGGGGCATTCTTGCTTGAGTTAGGAAAGAGCAGGTGACATTTTCAGACATACTGTTTTGTTTTGTTTTGGGAAGAAGTTACAGGGAAGCCAAAGGTGGAGAAATAGCTTTCTTTCCTTTAGAGGTTTAATATGCCCTAAAGGTTTTGCCCGGTTTAAAGACTGTTGCTGTAAAATGTGGTGCACTCCTGTGATTTTATGTTGTATATTTTCCTTGCTTTTTGTGTTCAAGAACTGTTATAGCTTCTAAAAATGTAGCTTGGGGACTAATACACATCCAAATTTAAACAGGAGACTGAGTCTTAGACAAAAATGCCATTTTCAGCATGAAAATAAGCCATAGAACCCTGCTTAAAAAGATGGTTTGGGTCTGGCGCTGTGGTGTAGCGGGTGAAGCCGCTGCCCAAAGTACCAGCATCCCATGTGGGTGCCGGTTTGAGTCCTGGCTGCGCCACTTCAGATCCAGCTCTCTGCTGTGGCCTGGGAAAGCAGTACAAGATGGCCCAAGACCCTGGGCCCCTGCATCCATGTTGGGGGCCGGGAGGAAGCTCCTGGCTTCAGATTGGCACAGCTCCAGCAGTTGCGGCCAATTGGGGAGTGAACCAGCGAATGGAAGACCTCTCTCTCTCCCTTCCTCTCTCTCTCTGTCTGTCTCTCCTCTCTCGGTGTAACTCTGACCTTCAAATAAATAAATAAATCTTACAAAAAAAAAAAAAAAAAGAAGATGGTTGCGGGATCAGTTTGATGACCAGGAGGAGAACTGGCTACCACTTGTCTGGCAGCAGCATGGAGAGGAGATTGATGCAAGTGGCCACCACCCTATGGACCTCAGCATTGTTGTTGAGTTAGGCAAAACCATTCTTAGTTCTAACTGAGCTTATTGCATGCATAGTTCTAGCACATTAGTTAGTTATAAAGGAATAATTAAAATTATTGTTTCTTTCAATTTTAAATTCTCTTTCCGTAGTTCATTGGGAAGATATTAATTTAGCTCTTTCCTTTGCTGAGTTTTTGTAAAGTGCTTAATTCAGTTTGTCAAAAGTAATCGTTTTCTGCTGTCACTTCATGGGCTTAAACAATAGTAGATCACATATTGATAAGACCAAAAAACTAAAAGACAAACAAACAAAAAAAGCAGGTTTAGAAACAAAAATAGCTTGTAGTGAGTATTATGGGAGAGGTAGAAGGTATTTGGAAGGCATCACCCATGTATTTTGCAGAAGAAAAGTAGGTATCCTTGTCAGAGTAAGGTAAATGAAGTCAGGAGTATAACATATGTGTAAGTACATGTGTTTTGCTAAACTTGTTTTTTGCAGTTTTGTCTGATAAATAAGCACTTTAGTCTCAATTCTCACTGGTTTTCTTTGCTCTTGCACATAATATTGATGATTATAACATTCTGTGACTGTATTTTATTTATGTCATCAATTTAACTGTTCTGTAGTTTTGAAAATGAGTTTTAAGTAGGGACAAGAGCTTGAATGTGGAACTTGGTTTTTGTGACTGTACTGGAAGCTTTCCTCTGTCAGAAAGTGCATAGCAGAACTTGTAACAACCTGTACTGGCTTATATTCTGCCAGGTTATGAATTTTCTTAAGTAATAGGGAGCAGAGGTCTTTAAAAAATTGTGAACTGAGATTTTTTTTTCAAAGGTGAAATGAAACCAATACTGTACAGGAAATTAAGTTTTTGGGTAAGGAAGTGGAATCAATCTGATTTAAATCATTAATGTCCCTTTAATGAAGGGTTATATGAAAAATGTTAAGCAGAAAGTGTGATGCCAGTTAAAAATCATAAAGGTGAAATTTATTCATTTTGAACAAACAGTATTTGAAGCTGAACAGAGAGGAAAAGGAAAATTCTTATGTGGAAGGAATTATTTGTCGTTCTCAAGAGTATGGAAAGCTGCTGGTTCATTCCAGTTGATTTGCTTTTCTCTAAGCAGAAATACCTGACTCTGAGGTTTGTGATTTCAGTTTGTGAAATGTTCCTCAAATTAGTATTTAGTGTTCTGGGAACATTTTCTTTCGCTAGGATGGTTGTGCATGTCTGTAGTTGTATATTATAAATAAAAAACAGCAGTTTGTTTATTGACTACTAGAAGCTAGGAAAGTTTCAGATGTAGTTATAAAAACTCAGTCACATATTCGAGTTTCTGTTTGTGTCCTGTCTTCTAGATCTCTAAGATAAGACTCTTTAAAAGGTCAAGTAAGTTGGCCAGATTCATTGAGGAATTCCCATGAACAGTAGCATTAGAATCTAGAGATGAGTTTTCTGTCATACTCATGGGATCAGCACCACTTCAATGGGGAGGCAAGAAAATGAACAGGATCTTAGCTGGACAAAATATTCCAAATGTATTGGCTGGCCCTGAGAAGTGCTCAATAAATGCTGTTGAATGAGTGTTATAGATGAATTGAGGTAAGATAGAATTGGTGAGGGATTTTCTCTCTTTCCCTCCCTTTGTTTACTGGGTACCTGATGCCATACTTGATATATTGGTTGGGCTCTCCTTCATCAAGTCTGTGAATGAATTCATGTTCAGGTATAAGGAGTACTACTGCCTTGTGGATGTTCATATAAGCTCTTTTGGTGTCTTTGAGAGAAAGAAATAACTAAAGTGACAGTCTCCATTTCTTTTGTGAAACCAATCTACAGAGTTAAACTTAGTGTTGAGGACTTCCTAAAAATTTTATTTAAAGGGGCCAGTGCTGTGGTATAGCTGGTAAAGCTGCTGCCCGCAGTGCAGGCATCCCATGTGGGCACCGGTTCGAATCCCGGCTACTCCACTTCTGATCCAGCTCTGTGCTATGGCCTGAGAAAGCAGTACAAGATGGCCCAAGGCCTAGGGCCCCTGGTTCTGTGTGGGAGACCTGGAAGAAGCTCCTGGCTCCTGGCTTCGGATTGGCGCAGCTCCGGCTGTTGAGGCCAATTCAGGAGTGAACCAACAGATGGAAGACTCACACTCACACTCTCTCTCTCTCTTTCTCTCTCTCTGCCTCTCCTCTCTATGTAACTCTGACTTTCAAATAAATAAATAAATCTTAAAAAAAATTATTTAAGGTATACAGATTTCATGTATACAGATTTAGGAACATTAGTGATACCTTCTTACCCTCCCTCCCACCCACACTCTCACTTTTCTTCTTCCTCCCTTTCCTATTCCCATTCTTTATTTTTAAATAAATATCTATTTCAGTTTACTTTATACTCATAAGATTTAAAGTGGAATTTAAAGTTACTTTTGGATTCAAGCAGTTAAAAGCATAAAACTATGACCATAAAACAAGGACTTCTGGATTCTGACCTCTGGTGGTGAAGCAGCAGCATCCATAACTCATAATATTAGGTCAGATTCTCAGGTGTTCTTTGGTAATTTCTAGATATCCAATGCAGAGAGGGTCTTTATTAGAAAAATACTTTTATATGTGTGTTTGAACTTTTGTATAAAAATTTTTATTCTTTATCTTGCAACTTTCTTTAAAAACATTTATTTACTAATCTGAAAAATTGGAGACATGGGAGAGAGAGTGCTCTTCCATTCACTGGCTCACTCCCTAAATGACCACAATGGTCAGGGATGGGCTAGGCTGAAGCCAGGAGCTTCTTCCAGGACTCTGAATTGGGTACAGGGGCCCAAGGACTTGGGCCACCTTCTTCTGCTTTCCCAGGTGCATTAGCAGGGTGCTGGATTGGAAGTAAAGCATCTGGGAATCATACTGGCTCCCACATGGAATGCTGGCACTGTAGGCGTAGGCTTAACCTTCTACACTACGGTGCCGGCCCCATCTTGTAGCTTCTTAAATTTTTTTTTTTTTTTTTTTTTTTTTTTTTTTGACAGGCAGAGTGGACAGTGAGAGAGAGAGACAGAGAGAAAGGTCTTCCTTTTTGCCGCTGGTTCACCCTCCAATGGCCGCCGCTGCAGCCGGCGCACCGCGCTGATCCTGGCAGGAGCCAGGAGCCAGGTGCTTTTCCTGGTCTCCCATGGGGTGCAGGGCCCAAGCACCTGGGCCATCCTCCACTGCACTCCCTGGCCATAGCAGAGAGCTGGCCTGGAAGAGGGGCAACCGGGACAGAATCCGGCGCCCCAACCGGGACTAGAACCCGGTGTGCCGGCGCCGCAAGGTGGAGGATTAGCCTATTGAGCCACGGCGCCGGCTTGTAGCTTCTTAAATAAACCTACAATAATGATGAGGATCTACTTTTTTAAGGCTCATACTGAAGCTGGTCTTGTTTTGGGACCTTGCCAGGTGAGAAAATGTAGAGTCTTGTGTGGGATTTTTATGTGCTAAATATTAGTCTTGAATTTGACTTTTTAAACTTTCTACTAAAATGACTTCACTGGGTAAATCTCAGTTTTGTTTGGATAATAATTTCATTGTTACCAAGAAAAACATGAATATACTACTTATGAAGAGTGCCAAGTGAATTGTTTTGAGTCTGTAAAAACATCAATTTATTAGCAACTCAAAGTTTATCCTCAATGTACCAGCCACTGGGTCCATTGATTTTCTTCTCCTCCTTCTAATGCCTGAAGAAACTTGGCCCTGACATAATCCAGCAGTTGGAGTGTACAGCTAGTGATGGTGCAGGTAATGAGGTGGTAACAATGTAAAGGTTACTCAGCTTCACGTGAGTGATGTCAGCCTTAATTAAAAAGAAATTGGAGTTTGGTAGCTCAGGAAATTAAAAGGAATGATGGAGTACTTGCTTCCTTGTATCTGAACTCTACTTTATGCCTCCTGGGTGGTCTTCTGCAATTGGCTTAACCTTATTTTTTTCTGGGTTAAGTAGGATTATGAATGCTTTCTTTTTTTGAGAATCTCCTAAGAAGGCTCTGATATGGCTGTAAAGTTTTTTTTTTTTTTTTTTTTTTTTTGCAAATAAGACTCCAAGTAATAAAAAAAATCTTATAACATCTTTGCTACTGTTGATGGCTCTCCTCCCCCAACTTGCTTTTGCTTTTGAGAATTGATCAGAACTCTATAAGGGCCGGCACCTTGGCTCACTAGGCTAATCCTCTGCCTTGCGGCACCGGCACACTGGGTTCTAGTCCTGGTCGGGGCGCCGGATTCTGTCCCGGTTGCCCCTCTTCCAGGCCAGCTCTCTGCTGTGGCCCGGGAGTGCAGTGGAGGATGGCCCAAGTCCTTGGGCCCTGCACCCCATGGGAGACCAGGATAAGTACCTGGCTCCTGCCATCGGATCAGCGTGGTGCACCGACCACAGCGCGCCAGCCACGGCGGCCATTGGAGGGTGAACCAACGGCAAAGGAAGACCTTTCTCTCTGTCTCTCTCTGTCTCTCTCTGTCCACTCTGTCAAAAAAAAAAACAAAAAAAACAAAAAAAAAACTCTATAAAAGGAAAGTGGTTAGAGTGTGTTAGGGAAAAATCCATGAGAAATAAGTAATCCATAAACTTTACAATCATAAGGGGATCCAGGTGGGTGGATCTGAGGACTTGGCAACTGAGTGAGGGAAGCAGGTGTAATTGTTGATTTTATCAGAGCAGATTTATGTTTTCGTGTGTGCACGTAGAGAGATGGGGATCTCATATAGATTTAACGATTAACATGAATTTCATGTGGTTACAAAAGTCTATTGTTACATAAATCCTAGGTAATCTTTCTATGCCTATACTATATGGCATTAATGTTTAATAAAAATATACCAAATTCTGTGAAAATAAGTATTTTAGTAAACAAATATGTGATTTACTTTCTTTTGTTGGGTTTGTGTTTCAGGGCCTCCAGGTAAATAGTTTGTATCGTTACCAGGAATTTATGAAAGTTGATTTTACTATAATTGGCACTCTATTGAAGGTTGAAATTAGGAACTGTGTCATTGCTCACTGAGCAAATTTTTCTGTCTGGTTCTGGAATTTCAGCATTTTTAAACTTTGAAGTTTGTTTGGGATGGGATCTGTTTTTGAACCGAAAATATCGTGGAAAGGCTGGTTGTTAAATTCATAACCAACTAGGGGAATTTATATGACTCAAAATGATTGGTAGATTCCTTTAATTAGAAGATACTTCTTCTGGGGCTTCTCCTTAGGCAATGAAGTTTCTTCTAATCATTTACCAAAAAGCAATTGGAAATATGAAATATCACCTTTGGTGGGGAGGAGGTTGGAGTGGTGCTTTGGGCTTTAAAATGGTCTTTGCCTTGTAGAATATATTGATTTAAAGAGTTGTGGGGACCTGCACTGTGGCACAGCAGGTGAAGCCGTGGCTTGCAGTGTTGGCATCCCATATGAGCGCTGGTTGGAGTCCGGGCTGCTCCATTTTCAATCCAGCTCACTGCTAACGCTCCTGGGAAAGTAGCAGAAGAAGGCCCAAGTTCCTGGGCCCCTACACCATGTGGGGGACCTGGAAGAAGCTCCTGGCTTCTAGCTTTGGACTGGCCCACCCCCAGCTATTGCAGCCATCTGCAGAGTGAACCTGTGGGTGGAAGATCTCTGTCACTCCTCTCTCTATAACTCTACCTTTCAAATAAGTTAATAAATCTTTATAAAAAAAAAAGTTGTGTTCCATATGCCCCTCTCATCAACTGTGGTCAGTCACCAAATATAGGAGTACCTAGAAATTAGATCAGATATATTAGTTTTTCTTGGGGAACCTAAAAATAAACTCAAGGATTAGGGTCATTTCTTTTTACTCTTATGTGTGCTAGCTGCTAAAGCCATTTGGAAATTTTAGCTAAGATCTTGACCTTTTAAATTTTTATAATGAGTATTTTTTTCCCTCAACAGAATCGGTTGTTTAGAGACGACTTTGTAACATATTGAACAAGTTTTAACATATTAAAATACACACACTAAGCAAATGACACCAACGAGGAAATTTAAGTGGAGAAAAAGAGGCAGTTGGGGGATAAGGATAATAAGTAGGATGGAAGGCCATGGTTAAACATACATCTTTGGTTTGGAAATGGCTGCATATTTAGGTTCTTTTCTACTATCTGGGTGCCTCTTTTCTATTACTTATTAGCCACTTCTCTCATGAGGTGCTTTGAGCTAAGCAAGTAACCGTAGAAAAGCTTGAAATAGTTGTCAATTCATTATCAACCTGATGTGCTATTGGAACTGTTGTCTAAAATGGAATTGTGAGTTTTGAATTGTAGATAAGATGTCAGTACATACTTCCATACCCCAGTTGCTAAAAGTGGTTTGAGTTAGTAATAGTGGGAGCAGTTCATTGCTTACTATTTTGTAGGGTACTGGCAAGCCATGACATTTTTGTTAGTTTCAACATTTAATTGAACGAAGTGTCTGGGACGGGGAGGGCAGTAGAGGAGAAATTTCTTAATTCCCATGACTTCATTCTGGGACCTGACTTCCAACATGCATGTGTTAGAAAGAGCTGGTGCTCACAGTGGATAGATTGCTGACTGTCTTCAGTAGGCAGACTCATTTACTTGTATTTGTCAGGGTGAGATTGAAAGTCGGAGTAGTTAGTGGTCCTATAATTCTTCTTAAACTAGCCAAGGTGAATTTTTTTTAACTTTTATTTAATGAATATAAATTTCCAAAGTACGATTTATGGATTACAATGGCTTCCCCCCCCATACCGCCCCTCCCACCCACAACCCTCCCCTTTCCCACTCCCTCTCCCCTTCCATTCACATCAAGATTCATTTTCGATTATCTTAATATACAGAAGATCAGCTTAGTATACCTTAAGTAAGGATTTCAACAGTTTGCTCCCACACAGAAACATAAAGTGAAAAATAATAGATGATTTTTTTTAAATGATGATGAAATCAGATCAGACCTATTGTCATGTTTAATCCCAGTGAGAGTCAAGTTGGGAGTTGATAATTTCTTTCTTTCTTTTTTTTTTTTTTTTTTTTTTTTTTTACAGAAGATCAGTTTAGTATGCATTAAGTAAAGATTTCAACAGTTTGCACCCCCATAGAAACACAAAGTGAAATATATTGTTTGAGTACTCGTTATAGCATTAAATCTCAATGCACAGCACATTAAGGACAGAGATCCTACATGAGGAGTAAGTGCACAGTGACTCCTGTTGTTGACTTTACCAATTGACACTCCTGTCTATGGCATCAGTAATCTCCCTATGCTCCAGTCATGAGTTTCCAAGGCTATGGAAGCCCTCTGAGTTCTCCGACTCTGATCTTGTTTAGACAAGGTCATAGTCAAAGTGGAGGTTCTCTCCTCCCTTCAGAGGAAGGTACCTCCTTCTTTGAAGACCTGTTCTTTCCACTGGGATCTCACTCACAGAGATCTTTTGCCAGAGTGTCTTGGCTTTCCATGCCTGAAATGCTCTCATGGGCTTTTCAGCCAGATCCGAATGCCTTTAGGGCTGATTCTGAGGCCAGAGTGCTATTTAGGACATCTGCCATTCTATGAGTCTGCTGAGTATCTCACTTCCCATGTTGGATCACTCTCCCCTTTATTTATTCTATCGGTTAGTGTTAGCAGGTACTAGACTTGTTTATGTGCTCTCTTTGACTCTTAGTCCTTTCATTATGATCAATTGTGAACTGAAATTGATCACTTGGAATAGTGAGATGGCATTGGTACATGCCACCTTGATGGGATTGAATTGGAATCCCCTGGTATGTTTCTAACTCTACCATTTGGGGCAAGTCAGCTTGAGCATGTCCCAAATTATACATCTCTTCCCTCTCTTATTCCCACTCTTATGTTTAACAGGGATCACATTTCAGTTAATTTTCAACACTTAAGAATAACTGTGTATTAATTATAGAATTAAACCAGTCATATTAAGTAGAACAGACAAAAAAACTACTAAGAGGGATAATGTATTAAGTTGTTCATTAACAGTCAGGGCTATGCTGATCAAGTCACCGTTTCCCATAGTGTCCATTTCACTTCAACAGGTTTCCTTTTTGGTGTTCAGTCAGTTGTCACCGATCAGGGAGAACATATGGTATTTGTCCCTTTGGGACTGGCTTATTTCACTCAGCATGATGTGTTCCAGATTCCTCCATTTTGTTGCAAATGACTGGATTTCGTTGTTTCTTACTGCGGTATAGTATTCTAAAGAGTACATATCCCATAATTTCTTTATCCAGTCTACCGTTGATGGGCATTTAGGTTGGTTCCAGGTCTTAGCTATGGTGAATTGAGCTGCAATAAACATTAGGGTGCAGACCGCTTTTTTGTTTGCCAATTTAAATTCCTTTGGATAAATTCCAAGGAGTGGGATGGCTGGGTCGAATGGTAGGGTTATCTTCAGGTTTCTGAGGAATCTCCAGACTGACTTCCATAGTGGCTTGACCAGTTTGCATTCCCACCAACAGTGGGTTAGTGTCCCTTTTTCCCCACATCCTTGCCAGCATCTGTTTTTGGTAGATTTCTGTATGTGAGCCATTCTAACCGGGGTGAGGTGAAACCTCATTGTGGTTTTGATTTGCATTTCCCTGATTGCTAGTGACCTTGAACATTTTTTCATGTGCCTGTTGGCCATTTGGATTTCGTCTTTTGAAAAATGTCTGTTGAGGTCCTTGGCCCATCTCTTAAGTGGGTTGTTTGTTTTGTTTTTGTGGAGTTTCTTGATCTCTTTGTAGATTCTTGTTATTAACCCTTTATCTGTTGCATAGTTTGCAAATATTTTTTCCCATTCTGTCGGTTGTCTCTTCACTCTCCTGACTGTTTCTTTTGCAGTACAGAAACTTCTCAATTTGATGCAATCCCAATAGTTGATTTTGGCTTTGACTGTCTGTGCCTCCCGGGTCTTTTCCAGAAATTCTTTGCCTGTGCCAATATCTTGAAGGGTTTCTCCAATGTTCTCTAGTAACATGATGGTGTCAGGTTGTAGATTTAGGTCTTTAATCCATGTTGAGTGGATTTTTGTGTAAGGTGTAAGGTAGGGGTGTTGCTTCATGCTTCTGCACGTGGAAATCCAATTTTCCCAGCACCATTTATTGAATAGACTGTCCTTGCTCCAGGAATTAGTTTTAGATCCTTGATCAAATATAAGTTGGCTGTAGATGTTTGGGTTGGTTTCTGGTGTTTCAATTCTGTTCCATTGGTCTATCCAACTGTTTCTGTACCAGTACCATGCTGTTTTGATTACAGCTGCCCTGTAGTATGTCCTGAAATCTGGTATTGTGATGCCTCCGGCTTTGTTTTTATTGTACAAGATTGCTTTAGCTATTCGAGGTCTCTTGTGCCTGCATATAAATTTCAGCACCATTTTTTCCAGATCTGAGAAGAAGGTCTTCGGTATCTTGATTGGTATTGCATTGAATTTATAAATTGCTTTTGGGAGAATGGACATTTTGATGATATTGATTCTTCCATTCCATGAGCATGGAAGATTTTTCCATTTCTTGGTATCCTCTTCTATTTCTTTCTTTAAGGTTTTGTAATTTTCATCGTAGAGATCTTTAACGTCCTTGGTTAAGTTTATTCCAAGGTATTTGATTGTTTTTGTAGCTATTGTGAATGGGATTGATCTTAGAAGTTCTTCCTCAGCCATGGCATTGTCTGTGTATACAAAGGCTGTTGATTTTTGTGCATTGATTTTATACCCTGCTACTTTGCCAAACTCTTCTATGAGTTCCAATAGTCTCTTAGTAGAGTTCTTTGGGTCCCCTAAATAAAGAATCATGTCATCTGCAAAGAGGGATAGTTTGAGTTCTTCCTTCCCAATTTGTATCCCTTTAATTTCTTTTTCTTGCCTAATAGCTCTGGCTAGAACCTCCAGAACTATATTGAATAGCAGTGGTGAGAGTGGACATCCCTGTCTGGTCCCAGATCTCAGTGGAAATGCTTCCAACTTTTCCCCATTCAATAGGATGTTTAGCCAAGGTGCATTTGACAGTCTTGGCTGTATAGAGCAGTGATGAAAAGTATATTGTCTGGGCCGGCGCCATGGCTCAATAGGCTAATACTCTGCCTTGCGGCGCCAGCACCCCGGGTTCTAGTCCCATTCGGGGTGCCGGATTCTGTCCCGGTTGCCCCTCTTCCAGGCCAGCTCTCTGCTGTGGCCAGGGAAGTGCAGTGGAGGATGGCCCAAGTGCTTGGGCCCTGCACCCCATGGGAGACCAGAGTAAGCACCTGGCTCCTGCCTTCGATCAGCGCGGTGCGCCGGCCACAGTGCGCCGGCTGCGGCAGCCATTGGAGGGTGAACCAACGGCAAAGGAAGTCCATTCTCTCTGTCTCTCTCTCTCTCTCTCTCACTGTCTACTCTGCCTGTCAAAGAAAAAAAAAAGTATATTGTCTGAAACCAGACTGTTTAGGTTCAGGTCTCAGGTCTTTTGCCAGTCATGTGTGTGACCTTTGTTCATTAACTGCTCTTTCCTTACTGTCTTCATCTTCAAAATGGAAATCATAAAGTGACTACTTTATAGTTATTGTGCAGATTAGACAAGTCAATACATGCAAGAACTTGGGAACAATTCCTGGCACAGACTAAGTGGTACACACGTTAACTCATTGTTATTGTTACTATTATTGTTAGGAACTATTTTTAAATATGATTTAGTTATTTATTTGAAAGACAGAGTTACACAGAGAAAGGGAGAGACACAGAGAGAGAGAGATCTTCCATCTGCTGGTTCATTCCCTGAATGGCTACAACAGCTGTGGTGGAGATAGGCCTAAGACAGCAGCCAAGAGCTTCTTCTGCATCTCCCACAAAGGTGCAAGGGCCAAAGGACTTGGGCCATCCTCCCCTGCTTTCCCAGGTGCTTTAGCAGGGAGTTGGATTGGAAGTAGAGCAGCTGGGACATGAATTGGCATCCATATAGGATGGTGGTGGAATTGCAAATGGTGGCTTAACCCACTATGGCACAACACCAGACCCTAGGAACTGTTTTTTAAAGACTTATTTATGTACTTGAAAGTCAGAGTTACAGAGAGGGGAAAACAGAGAGATATCCTCTATCCACTGGTTCACTCCTCAAATAGCTCCAACAGCCAGGCCTGGGGCAGGCTGAAGCGAGGAGTGCAGGAGCTCCATTTGGTGGCAAGGGCACAAACACTTGTACCATCTTTGGATGCTTTTACCAGGAAAGGAGCTAGATCAGAAGTAGAGCAGCTGGGATACAAACCAACATCCATATGGAATGCTGGTGAATCAGGTAGCAGCTTCACCGATACACCTGATTGCCAGTCTGAACTAGGAGCTATTTAAGAGTTAATAATCATTGTTGTCTTGTTTTTAAAATGATTTATTTGTTTGAATGTCAGGGTTACAGAGAGATAGGGAGAGACAGAAAGAGAGAGATCTTCCATCCTCTGAGTTACTACCCCAAATGGATGCAGTAGCCAGGGCTTGGCCAGGCAAAGCAGGGGCCAAGAAATTCATCTGGATCTCCCACGTGGGTGGCAAAGGCCTAAGCACTTGGACCATCTTCTACTGCTTTTCCCTGACCATTAGCAGGGAGCTGGATTAGAAGTGGAGTGGCTATCTTTATAAACCTTGTGGGGTTGGTAATAGAAATGGGGCTCTTTGTAGAGAAAGCAAAGCCTGATGTCTTTTTTATCTTTGCATCCAATATTTTGGTCCACACATGTTACAACCATTTGCCTTTTTATCTATTCTGATCTTTCCAAGGAATCCCATATGGATGAGCCAGCTTTTTGCTACTGTAATGAAATACTTGAAGTGGGCTAACCTTAGAAAGAAAAGAGACTTACTTTGGCTCATGGTTGTGGAGGTGTACAGTCTGGAGGCCTCATCTGTTGATGACTTCTGGTTTGCAGAGTCTTGAGGCATCGCATATCATCGTATGGCAAGAGACAGGGAGCAAAAGTTACCGTCTTATCTTTAGTTTGTATCCCTCTTTTTTTTTTTTTTTTAAGATTTATTTATTTATTTGAAAGGCAGAGCTACAGAGAGGCATAGGCAGAGAGAGAGGTCTTCCATCTGCTGGTTTACTCCCCAGATGGCCGCAACAGCCAAAGTCAGGCTAATCCTAAGCCAGGAGCCAGGAGCTTCTTCCAGGTCTCCTACATGGGAAAGCATGATCTTCCATTGCTTTCCCAGGTCATAGCAGAGAACTGGATTGGAAGTGGAGAAGCTGGATCTTGAATCAGTGCCCATTTAGGATGCTGGCACTGCAGGTGGCAGCTTTACCCGCTATGCCACAGCACCAGCCCCTGTATCCCTCTTTTTATGGAGCCACTAGGATTCAATTGCAGCGGCTCTACCCTAATGATCATTATAAAAAAAATAATTTTCTGATGGCTTCACCTGTAAACAGCATAGTTGGATTAAGTTTCTACTCTGTTAATACCATTAAGATGTGATTTGGGGATTAAACTCCTGAGTTGGGGGAGAGGGCATGTAGTCATATTCAAACCATAGCACTGTAATTTTGAGGATTTGAGTGATTTGTATCTTGTCAAAGTAGTCATAATACCATGCTTAATTTTGTCATTTAGTTTTTTGTTAATATCTTTCAGCAAAATGTACGGGTTGCTAAATTTGAGCACATTGAAGTTCTCAACAGTGACACCTTTGCCCATGGATAACTTTTTTTTTTTTAAGATTTATTTATTTTATTTGAAAGTCAGAGTTAGCACACAGAGAGGAGGAGAGGCAGAGACACACACAGAGAGAGGTCTTCCATCCACTGGTTCACTCCCCAATTGGCCGCAACGACTGGAGCCACTCTGATCTGAAGCCTGGAGCCAGGAGCCTCCTCTGGGTCTCCCACATGGGTGCAGGGGCCCAAGGACTTGGGCCATCTTGCACTGCTTTCCCAGGCCATAGCAGAGAGCTGGATCAGAAGTAGAGCGGCCAGGACTCGAACTGGTAGCTCACATGGGATATCGGCACTGCCGGCGGCAGCTTTACTGGCTACACCACAGCACCAGCCCCATGGATAACTTTCAAAGGCATTTAGGAGGATGGTTTGCTTCCTTTTCAACTCTTTGCTGCCCTCTGATCAGCCTGCTAAGGGGATGATTTTTCTTGAAATTTACTCTACTGAGAGCCCTTCCAAATGGATGATGGGACAACTTCACACTATCAGGGCAAGCAAGTTTTACCTCTGGTGCTTCCAGTAGTTCATTATTCTAACTAAAACCCAGGTACTGTATGTACTCCAATGGAATGCCAAATCTGTTCTGTATGTAGCTTCTCTCTGGGTGACTTAGTATGTATTCATTTATCATTCCTCAAACTTTAAATGCTGACTGCTCTTAAGAAAACAAAAATGTCTTCCTTGGGGAGAAGGCTTACCAAGCTCAGGTAATGACAATTAGATGTCATGGGAACAATCATAATTGAAATGTAGAATTAGAGAAGGAATGGAACACTGATAAGATGGGTGCCTTTTCATGCTGGCCAGGATGGTAGTCACTGGCCACAAGTCATTACTGAACACTTGTTTTGTGGCTATAATGAAGACCTGAATTCTAGGTTTTCTTTAATTTTTATTGAATTTACATCACAGACTTGATTCAGTTATCAGAAAATTAAGTATAAGGATACTTCAAGTGGCTGGTGCTGTGGTGTAGCAGGTAAAGCTGCTGCCTGAAGTGCTGACATCCCATATGGGTGCTGCCTGCTCCACTTTCAATCCAGGTCTCTGCTATAGCCTGGGGAAGCAGTAGAAGATGGCCCAAGTTCCTGGGTCCCTGCACCTGTGTGGGATACCCGGAAGAAGCTCCTGGCTCCTGGGTTTGGATTGGCACAGCTCTGGCTGCTGCAGCCAGTTGGGGAGGGAACCAGCGGGTGGAAGACCTCTCTCTCTCTCTGCCTCTCCTTCTTTCTCTGTGTAACTCTGCCTTTCAAATAAATAAATAAATCTTAAAAAAAAAGGATACTTCAAAAATGTTGTAGAAAAGTGGAATTAAAAAACAGATTTGTTTTGTAATGCACACATGGTTTTTATCATAATATGCATTTTCCATGAACTTTATGAAGACCTGTTATATGCATGGATTTCAATTGTTTTTGTACTAAAATAAACTTATCTTTAATTTTATTTTCCATCAAGTTTTTGAAGTCCTACTTTATATTTTTAATTTTTCCAGTTGTGATTTTTTTTGAATTCTAGATACTGATCTAGTAGTTCTGGTGGAAATTTAGCATCTAAGTTGAGATGTGCTGAATGTATAAAATATATACCCAGTTATGACTAAAATATGCAATGTATTGGTCATTTTTATATTGATTGCATATTGAAATATTTTGAATATATTAGGTTAATATAATGATTTCATCAGTATCTTCACTTTTTTAAAAAGGAAAACTTTACAAGTGAAGTTTATGTCATGCTTCTTTTGGGCAGCACTGTATTCATCACTCAATACCTTTGTCTTGGAAACATTCTGACAAGCCCTTTTCTGACACATTCCTGTGTATTGGGAGATGATGTTCTAAAAGAGTTCAGGGTAATAAAATTCATCTGGAAAAATATGATCAGCTTAACATGTATTATGAATATGAAAATTAGTCCTGTTCTTTTCATAATTTCAAATGATTGTTTTGGGCCGGCGCCGCGGCTCACTAGGCTAATCCTCCGCCTAGCGGCGCCGGCACACCGGGTTCTAGTCCCGGTTGGGGCGCCGGATTCTGTCCCGGTTGCCCCTCTTCCAGGCCAGCCCTCTGCTGTGGCCAGGGAGTGCAGTGGAGGATGGCCCAGGTGCTTGGGCCCTGCACCCCATGGGAGACCAGGAAAAGCACCTGGCTCCTGGCTCCTGCCATCGGATCAGCGCGGTGCGCCGGCCGCAGCGCGCCGGCCGCGGCGGCCATTGGAGGGTGAACCAACGGCAAAGGAAGACCTTTCTCTCTGTCTCTCTCTCTCACTGTCCACTCTGCCTGTCAAAAAAATAAAAAAAAAAAAAAAAAATAAAAAAAAAATAAAATAAAAAACAAATGATTGTTTTGCAAGTAGATTTGTTGCCCAAGTTATTTTAAATCTAATAGGGTTAAAAGTCGACTGTAATGTGAGATTGTTAAATAATACTTTATGTAATAGGTAGTACATTCCTGTGTACTAATTTTCTTATGACAAAATCCTCCTCACATAACATTAAATTCTCTTTTCCCTTGATTTCCTCTATGTAGTATGTATTGTCAACAGTGTGCATGTTTTTTTGCAGCAGGTCCCTAGAATTCCCACCTCACCCTATCTTGCATGCCTAAAACTCCACACCTACCTAACAATAGAACCTTCCTCCCTCTCATTCTCCCTGCTAGACAGCCACCATTGTACTTTATATTTCTGCACATGACTACTTTAGATACCTTGTGTAATGGAAATCATACTGTACTTGCCTTTTTGTGATTGCTTATTTCACCTAGCATAATGTTTTCAGGGTTCACTCATGTTATAGCCTATGAGAAAATTTTCTTCTTTAAAGCTGAATAATGGGTCCAGCACTGTGGCATAGTGCGTAAAGCCACTACCTGCAGCGCCAGTGTGCCATAAAGGTGCCAGTTCATATCCCTGGTGCTCCACTTGTGATCCAGCTCCCTGCTAATGTACCTGGGAAAGCACTGGAAGATGGCACAAGTGCTTGGGCCGCTGCACACATATGGGAGACTCACATAGGGCCTGGCTCAGCTCTGGCCATTGCAACCATTTGGGGAGTGAACCAAAGGATGGATGACCTTTCTCTTTCTGCCTTTCTCTAACTCTTTCAAATAAATAAATACATCTTTTAAAAAAGCTGAATAATATTTCCACATTTCTTTTATCTGTTCATCCATTGATAGGCATTTAGGTTGCTTCCATCTGATAGCTACTGTGAACATGGATGCATAAATATCTCTTCAAGATTCTGTTTTTAAGAGCCAGTGTTGTGAATTAGCAGGTTAAGGTTATGCACACAACCCCTCTTAGATCCTCCCTGCCCACCCCCCCTCCCCCGGCTCCTGTTCCACTTCTGATCCAACTCATTGCTAATGTGCCTAGGAAAGCAGCAGCAGGTGACTCAAGTACTTGGGCCCATGCACTCAGTCGGGAGACCTGGATAGAGTTCCAGGCTCCTCACTTCAGCCTGGCCCAGCCCTAGCTGTTGTGGACATTTGGGTAGTGATGGTTGGAAGGTGCCTCTCTCTGTATCTGCCTCCCTCCCCCGTAACTCTGCCTTTCAAGTAAATGAATAAATCTTTGAAAAAATTCTATTTTCAATTCATTTGGAGATATACCCAGAAGCAAGATTGCTGGATCATATGATTATTCTTTTTTTTTTTTTTTTTTTAAGATTTATTTATTTGTTTGAAAGTCAGAGTGGCCGGCGCCACGGCTCAATAGGCTAATGCTCCACCTAGCGGCGCCAGCACTCTGGGTTCTAGTCCCAGTCGGGGCGCCGGATTCTGTCCCGGTTGCCCCTCTTCCAGGCCAGCTCTCTGCTGTGGCCCGGGAGTGCAGTGGAGGATGGCCCAAGTGCTTGGGCCCTGCACCCCATGGAAGACCAGGAGAAGCACCTGTCTCCTGCCTTCGGATCAGCGCGGTGCGCCTGCTGCAGCGGCCATTGGAGGGTGAACCAACGGCAAAAGGAAGACCTTTCTCTCTGTCTCTCTCACTGTCCACTCTGCCTGTCAAAAAAAAAAAAAAAAAAAAAAAAAGTCAGAGTTACACAGAGAGAGGAAAGGCAGAGAGAGAGGTCTTCTATCCGATGATTCAGTCCCCAGTTGGCCACAACGGCTGGAGCTGTGCCCTCTGAAGCCCGAAGCCAGGAGCTTCTTCTGGGTCTCCCATGCAGGTGCAGGGGCCCAAGGATTTGGGCCATCTTCTACTGCTTTCTTAGGCCATGGCAGAGAGCTGGATGGGAAGTGGGGCAGTCAGGTCTCCAACCAGCGCCCATATGGTATGCCAGTGTTTCAGGCCAGGGTGTTAACCCATTGCCCCACAGAGCCAGGCGCATGGTTGTTCTATCCCATAGGGCTCTGTGTAACTCTGACTTTCAAATAAATAAATAAGTCTTTATTTTTTTTTTACAAATGCTTATCTGTTTTTTACATTTATTTGAGAGTGAGAGCAAGAGAGAGAGAGAGAGTGCTCCCTCTTCCACTCCCCAAATGCCTGCACTGCAGGCAGTGGCTGACTGGTACCAGTGCTGGGAGTTGGGAACCCAATCCACATCTCCTACATGAGCGGCAGGGACTCAGTGAATTTGCACCATCAGTGTTGCCTTCCCAGGCTCCCTATTAGCAAGATGATGGACTCAGGAGCCAAACTAGGAATCAAACCTAGGCTTTACTCCAATGTGGGACAGAGGTAGCTTATCTGCTAAGCTAAATGCTCATCCCTTTATTCTGAAAAACAATGTTCTGAATATTCTGAAAACTCTACAGTCCATGTCTTACTTCTTTAATTCTTTATAGTTTGTCTTTTTGAATTTTTTATCTATTGTGTCTTTCTCAGATTTTCTTTTTTCCTTTTTTCCTTTAATCTCAAACTTGTTTGGAACAACTTGAGTTTGTGGTTGTGCTCTTTCAAAGGGTTTGGCAGATGGTGTAAATTTAGTTAGGAATATTGTCTTCTCAAGTATTCTTGATCTTTGAGTGGAGCTGGGACGTCAAGGAAGAGATTGGGATTGTATATTATGGTATACTCTGAACATGCAATTATAGGGTTGAAACTCTGGAGCTGCATTGCCTGGGTTTGAATCTCAGGGATGCTACTTACTTTTCTTGTCATTTTGGGCAAATAATTTGACTCTGTTGTTTCAGTTTCCTGCTCTATCAAGTGAAGTTAATGTTAAGACCTATATCACGGGAATGTTCTGAGGGTTAAAGAAATTAAACACAATGCCTGTAGTAAGTGCCATATACTATGGTGAGTATATTTTATTAACTTTGAATGTTACTAATAAAAATGATAGCACTGGCTACATTCTTAGATTTTCCAATGGCTAACCTTTATAATTCCAACAGAAATAATAAATGGGGTACACACAGTTTCTGCCCATAAGAACTCTTTTTTTAAAAAATTTATTTATTTATTTGAAATTAGCACCCAGATGGCATAACAGGAGATTATAAATTCTTAACATCAGTGGAAGTTTTCATATCTTTTAATGACTATATGAACATTGAGTTTATATTAAGGAATCTTACAACTGCTCCCATGTAGTTTATCATTTGTCTTCTGGTTTGTAATTAGTTTTTAAAATGTATGTATAAAATCTAGAGTAAGATGAAGATTAATGTATTTGAAAAGCATAAACTGTGATGATGCTTTGATATTGAAGTGCTTATATTATTGCCATGTCTGTCAAATAAATTTTGCAAGTTAGATTTTATTTTCACATTGCAATAAATCATCTGAAGGATGTGAAGTTTATAAATTTAATGGCAGTGCTTTAAAATTTCTTTCTTGGTTTTTAAGTATATTTAACTTTTATAGTTTGTGTTGCTTTGTATTTGATTTATTCCAAATATATGAAAAATAAACACATAGAAGTTCACATTGAAACCAAGTAATTGATGTGTGTGTGTGTGTGTGTATCAAGTTGCAAGGCTCTCTCTTTTGAACTGTAAATGAATAAAAAAATCTCAAGTGTTCTATTAGAAAAATCATGCATTTGAGCTCAAGATTCAAGATGTAAGTGGTGAGATGATCATCTTTTTTAAGGAAAGTAAAAACATTCTTCAGATAAGAGAGTGTGTCTAACATGTCTTGGACAAAAGAAATATATTTTTCTCTAAGTTGTACTTTTCTGTAACCAATTAAAAATTAGGCCTATACCCCTACTTCAGACAAATGGCATAGTCTCATTTTATAGAAGACATCCCTGACATTAAGGAAGACACACCTGTGTATGGCGCCCATCCTCTGGTACTGTACATTGATTTGGCCTTGGCAGTTTCTTGTTCAGCTGCAGTAGCACTTGAATGCTTGTTTACTTTCTCCGACCTATTTTAGAATGTGTAATGTTTTTCATGTCTGCAATTAAGTGAAAGGTAAGTGTATGTGAATGCATATATTGAAACAGGTTATGTATAGCCTTAAATAGACTTGGGCCTTAAATAAGGCGACTTAGGGCTTCCCATCTATAGTTTTACAGCTGGCAGGCAATTCAGGGCACCTATGTTCCTGGGTGTTTGTGTGGCTGAAACCTGCCTATAAGTGAAGAAGCAGATGGTTGTTCTTCATTCAGGCTGCTGATCTTAGAAGTTCTACAAAGCTGTGCCTGTCTATAAATGTAGCACTTATATTTTCCACACAGTATGCACCTGTTGGCAGTGTTTTTGTTTTGCTAGTTAAACAACCACTACCTGCAGGAGAAGTCACATACTGAAGCAGGGAAGAAATCATCTTGGCTGGGTAGTTGCCGTGATTTTGTAATTAAAAAAAAAATATGCACACAGTAGGTTTTGTTAGAGCAAAACAAAACTGTCATTCTACAAAAGAGTACTCCTCAGGAAGATTTAGTGAACATTCATGAGCAAATTTCAATTGATTAAAAAGAAAAGTGTTGTACAAACAGGAAGTAGCGTCTCTGTCTTGTCATGGTATGATTCTCCCCTTCATTCAACTTTTTCTTCAAAGCTAACTGTGATGCCAGATGGCTCATTAGACTGATTGCAAAGAACCATAGGAATATAGCATTTTAAATTTACAACCTAGCATTGCATAGTGGTTTTATGATGTGCTCACTGTTAAAGAGGTTTGGAGAAAGGGTTGAATAACCTTTTTGTATTCTTTTTGGCTAAATGAGAATAATCGAACTTAGAGTCAGAAATGCCTTTTCATGATGTTGTCTTCTTTTATCGCTGCCATGTGCTGCCAAAGCCAGAAATACTTGCTTACTCCCAGGGACATGGAATGAACCAGGAGTATGAACTCTGCCCCAGTTGTAAGATATATACAACCACAATGGCATTTTCTTATTTATATTCTGCTATACATTTATCCCCTGCTGTCCAGTTAAAAAAGATGCTAGCAGTAATGTTCTTTGCATGGTTGAGTTAATGACAAAGCATAGATTTCTGGCTCCTTGATTTTTCTAATGGATTGATTGGCTCTTTGCCTGCTGGACTACATTAAGAAAAAAAAATCATCCTTTAAACATTACAGTTAGAAATATATCTGTGCTGGGCTTTTAAAAGCTGTTTTATATTTAATAAGTGCAGAAGTTCCTTGTAAGTTTGGAGTATTCTCCCTTTATGCCACAGCTCCCTGTTTAGTAACAGCATCACATAGCTATGTCTGCCTTTTGATGGATTACAAGGCGTCTTCATTGGGCCTAGTTTATGCCTTTGCTTGGATATTTCTAGCTGAAGGGTAGATGGGCATCTCCCCATTTCTCCTGTTTGTTTTTAACATTGTCAATATCAAATTGCTTTTGTGGTAACATCGTTGAGGATGTGGTACTAATAGGAATTGCGGTGATCAGCTAATCAGGTCTTCTGGACTGTAAATGCAGCACCTCTGTTCCACCAAGACCCTGCTGCTTCAGCACCCATCGGTACCTATTGTAATTGAAACTGTGCTCTTTGCTCAGTGTCTTTTGGCCCAGGGAATGCACTTTTCTTTCAGTGACCATTTTACCTCTCATTACTCAATTATTTTGTGATTGATTTTTTGAATGTGCATTTCCTTCCTCCCTTCCTCTTGGATTTTATTAAAAATAAACTCTGTATAAAAAGACCTTGAGGGCTCTGGCCTCTTTGGCAATATAGTTTAATGGGGTAGACCTGATTACACTGTGCTTTTGCCATACTAATTTTCTTATGCTTATGTATCTGTGAACAACTTAGTATATGTGGTTCAGAATGCTCACTCTTGCTTATATAGACCAAAACTAGTGTCTTTGGTTCCTCAACTTTTTAAAAAGTAATTTTCTAAGTGCTTACATGATTAGTGTGCTTAATGAAAGAGAACTTTAGAAAACAACATCTTTTTAATTCAGAATCTCATGTTTTAGTCATTCAAGTAGGACAAGACAAAGAAAAAATTAAGGGAAATGCAACCAAAACTTGGAACCAGCTATATGTAAACTTTAAGTTACTTGAAATTATCTGTTTGGTAGCTTAAAAATAAGGACTGAAGTAGAAACACAGGATTACTACTATTTAATTTAATTAGACTACTCCCTAACCTTTTCAGAACTAGAAAATTCTAAAGATGGATCTGTAATGAAAATTCTTTCCCCATCACTGCCACTGCTGTGTAACTTGCTTTTAAAGAATTAGGTCAGTTCTTCCATGGTGGCAACTTTCCAAAGATATGTGTTAAAAAATTTTTACAAATAGATTTCCTAATACTTACCTGGCAGTGGAGATGCCTGATCACAATAGATATCCTAAATATTTCTTTAAAAACCTACCTAGTGTAGTAACTGTTGAATTTTCTGGTGACAAATTATTTTTAAGGTATGACTTAAATTTTATTTAAAATATTTAGTTAACAAAAAGATTGAAATTTTCAGTGTGTACAGAATGATTTGATATATCTTATGTTGAATGCTGATTACCACAATTTAATTAATGCATCTGTTGCCAATTATGATATACATTAGGTCCTCAGAACTTATTTATATTTTTTAAAAAAGATTTATTTATTTATTTGAAAGGCAGAAAAATAGAAAGAGAGAGATCTTTCATTTGCTGGTTCACTCCTCAAATGACTGCAATGGCTGAGGCTGGGCCAGGCTTAGCCAAGAGCCAGGAGCTTCATTTGAGTCTCCCACATAGGTAGCAGGGACCCAAGTGCTTGGACCATCTTTTGTTCCCGTCCCAGGCACATTAGTAGGGAGCTGGATCAGAAGTGGAGCTTCAGGACTTTTTTTTTTTTTTTAAGATTTATTTATTCATTTGAAAGAGTTGAGAGAGGGCCGGCGCCGCAGCTCACTAGGCTAATCCTCCGCCTTGCGGCGCCGGCACACCGGGTTCTAGTCCCGGTCGGGGCGCCGGATTCTGTCCCGGTTGCCCCTCTTCCAGGCCAGCTCTCTGCTGTGGCCAGGGAATGTAGTGGAGGATGGCCAAGTCCTTGGGCCCTGCACCCCATGGGAGACCAGGATAAGTACCTGGCTCCTGCCATTGGATCAGCGCGGTGCACTGGCTGCAGCGCACCAGCCGCGGTGGCCATTGGAGGGTGAACCAACGGCAAAAGGAAGACCTTTCTCTCTGTCTCTCTCTCTCACTGTCCACTTTGCCTGTCAAAAAAAAAAAAAAAAAAAAAGAGTTGAGAGAGAGAGAAAGAGAGAGAGAGAGAGAAAGATCTTCCATTTGCTGCTTCACTCCCCAAATGGCCACAATGACTGGAGCTGGGCTGGGCTGGTCTGAAGCCAAGAGCCAGGAGCTTCTTCCTAGTCTCCCACGGGGTGCAGGAGCTCAAGCACCTGGGCCATCCTCCGGTGCTTTCCCAGGCACACTAGAGAGCTGGAAGTGGAGCAGCTGGTACCTGAACTGACGGCCACATGGGATGCCGGCATCACAGGTGGCGCCTTCATGTGCTATGCCACTACACCTGCCCAAAGCTTCAGGACTTGAACTGGTGCTCATTTGGGGATGCTAACATCACAGGCAGAGGTTTAATCTGAAGTGCCACAACACTGACCTGAGAACTTGCTTATCCTTTAACTGAATGTGTTTGTACCCTTTGGCCAACTGCTCCCCCTCCCCCATTTTCATATCCTTCAGCTCCTGGCAGCCATCATTCTACTCTCCTTTGAGTTCAGCTTTTGTGGATTTCACATGTGGTATCATGGTACTTGTCTCTGTCCAGCTTATTTTCCTTAGCATAATGTCTTCCAGGTTCATCCATGTTACAAATGGCAGGGTTTCTTTCTTTTTTTGTATGGCTAGATGATTTTCCCCTGAAAAAATGTACCATGCTTTGATTATCTGTTCTTGCATTAACGGACATCTAGGTTATTCCTGTATCTTGGCTACTGTATATATATATTTTTTAATTTTTTTAAAAGATTTATTTTTTACTTGAGAGTCAGAGTTACACACACACACACACACACACAGATTGAGAGAGAGAGAGAGAGAGAGGTCTTCCATCCGATGGCCCACTTCCCAATTGGCCACAATTGCCGGAACAGCGCCGATCCAAAGCCAGGAGCCAGGAGCTTCCTCCAGGTCTCCCACGCGGGTGCAGGGGCCCAAGGACCTGGGCCATCCTCAACTGCTCTCCCAGGCCAGAGCAGAGAGCTGGATCGGAAGTGGAGTAGCTGGGACTAGAACCGGTGCCCACGTGGGATGACAGCGCTTCAGGCCAGGGCATCAACTTGCTGCACCACAGCACCAGCTCTGGCTACTGTATATTGAATAATGCAGTAATGAACATAGGAGTGAATATATCTCTTTGGCATACTGATTTAATTTCATTGGGATATATACCTAGTATTTGGATTGCTGGATTACATATTCTATTATTTTTTGAGTAAATTCCATATTTTTCCCACAATTTACATTCTTGTGGTACAATTTTTTTTCAAAGTCTTCAAGATTTTATTTTTCTCTTTTACTTGTAGGGTGCACTATTATGATTTGATATATGTAGACAGTGTGTAATGATTAAGTGAGGATAATTAGCATTTCTGTGTCCTCAAATATCACTCCTATTTGTTGGGAACTCTTAAATTCTCCTCTAGTTATTCTGAAATCTGTAATTTAGTGTTGTGGACTACAGTTACCTTATTGTGCAATGGAACATTAAGATTACCTCCTCTCAACTATATATATATATTTTATTTATTTATTTATTTTTTTGATAGGAAGAGTGGAGAGAGAGAGAGAAAGGTCTTCCTTTACCGTTGGTTCACCCTCCAATGGCCGCTGTGGCCGGCGCACCACACTAATCTGAAGCCAGGTGCTTCTCCTGGTCTCCCATGGGGTGCAGGGTCCAATGACTTGGGCCATGCTCCACTGCACTCCTGGGTCATAGCAGAGAGCTGGCCTGGAAGAAGGGCAACCAGGACAGAATCTGGCGCCCCAACCGGGACTAGAACCCGGTGTGCCAGCGCCGCAGGCAGAGGATTAGCCTATTGAGCCGCGGCGCCGGCCCTCAACTATATTTTGGTACTCATTATTTCCCTTCTATACCTTCTCCCTCCTCCCCTTCCTCACCTCTAGTGACCTCTATATTACTGTCTACATCTATGCAATCCTCTTTTTTAGTTTCCACAAATGAGGGAGAATGTGTGATATCTGTCTTTCTCTGCCTGGCTTATTTCACTTAACACAGTGTCCTCTATTTCCATTCATCTTGGCACAAATGACAAGTTTAAATTTTTTAAAATCATATTCCATTGTATATGAATATGTATATTTTCATTAACCATTCATCTGTTAAAATACACTTCAGTTGATTCTGTATCTTGGCTGTTGTGAACAATGCGGGAGTATACATGGGTGTGAAGATATTTCTTTGATATAATGATTTTATTTCCTTTGGGACAATACCCAGTAGTGAGATTTCTAGATCATATGATAGTTTTGTTTTCAATGATTTTGAGGAACCTCTATACAGTTTTCCACAATGGCTATACTGATTTACATTCATACCAGCTGTGTATGAAAGTTCCTCTCTCTATATATCCTTGATAACATTTTTTTGTCCTTTTGATAATAGCCATTCTAGCTGGGGCGAGATGATATCTTGTTGTGGTTTTGATTTGCATTTCACTGATTAGTGATTAGTTGAGCATTTTTTTCATATATTTGCCATTCATTTATCATCTTTTGGTTTTTAAAATTGGGTTATTTGAATTTTATTCTTTTTTTTTTTTTTGCTCTTGAGTGTTTTGATTCCTTACTTATTCAGGATATTAGCATCTTGTCAGGTGAGTGATTTACAAATATTTTTTTCTATTCTGTAGATTCTCTTGGTTGCTTGTTTCCTTTGCTGTGTAGATAATGTTTTCTTAAATGTTATAATAACATAGGACAGTGTTCATCATACAAGTTAAAAAGTAGATGTTAATTATATACCATATGACTGCAACTATGTTAATTTTTCACATGTTTGGAAGTAAAACATTGATGTCTTTTTCTATTCTGTAAATTTTTTTTTTTTTTTGACAGGCAGAATGGACAGTGAGAGAGAGAGACAGAGAGAAAGGTCTTCCTTTGCCGTTGGTTCACCCTCCACTGGCAGCCGCGGCTGACGCACCGCGCTGATCCGATGGCAGGAGCCAGGTACTTATCCTGGTCTCCAGTGGGGTGCAGGGCCCAAGGACTTGGGCCATCCTCCACTGCACTCCCTGGCCACAGCAGAGAGCTGGCCTGGAAGAGGGGCAACCGGGACAGAATCCGGCGCCCCGACTGGACTAGAACCCGGTGTGCCGGCGCCGCTAGGCAGAGGATTAGCCTAGTGAGCCGCAGTGCCGGACTGTAAATTTTAATAGTAATCAGTGAGTTTGAGTGACTTCAATAAATATATACACACACATATATATATTCATACTATGTTTTCTGTTCTGTACTTCTATCAAAATTTTGAAATGTTGGTGAGTCTGCAGGGGTCACATTGGCTAAGCAATGTTTCTTAGATTGTTGCAAAGACTTGATCATATAGTTGAATATCTTTATTTCACAGATTTAATGATGGTTTGTAAGATTTGATGTTTTGCTTGAAATCATGACATTAGGGGGCTAGTACCAAATCTATAATTGATCACAGCTGTGAAAACAACTTTGGGATTCATTTGATAATTTTTTGTGGGTTTTGAATAGTGATGCTTATTATTATACTAACAAAGATTGAACATTTTGTAAATATTTGATTAGTTATTTACAGCAACCTAAAATTAGGTTTTTTAGCTTTCCTATGAATCAGTAGTTTATACAAATATTATGGAGAGGTCTTATTGGGAATAAGAAAGGAATCTTTGAACTCTTCTTTCCTTTAAAGAGTTTTAAAATGTTTTAAATACTGTCTTGAAGATTTCATATCTCAAAAATGACAAAGGATAAGCAGTTTCTTAGTTTGATGTGAAGGGCAGTTATACATTCAGTGGCATAATTCTTGTCTTATGAATTAGTTGAAATTAAAACTGAAAAGAGTTTAGTTGAAGATAAATGAGAAGTGAAACTTGCTTCTCAATGAAGAGGCTACAGAATCAGAGTGGTTGCCAGAATGAAATCCCAATTAAGTACTTGACAAAGAATTAAAATAAAGACAAGCAGTGTTTTCAAAAAGCTGAAAAGAAATGAATACCAAGTTGAAATAAAAGTGAATTTGAAAAAACAACTGAATAATGGATAGAGGGGATAAAACAAAGGCTAATGTGTCATTAAAAGAAATTAAAGGCAAAACTAGATTATTCTGGGATTTTTCTTTTTGGGGAGAAAACCAAGAGGTATCTTAAGAATATATATATATATATATATATATATATACACACACACACACACACATATATAATTAGGTAAAAGAAGTATGATATAAATGAAAGTTGTAAGCTGTAATTTATTCAAAACATACACGCAAGGACTTTTTGATTGTGATTTACTGAATATTTGTTTAGGTAATTATTTATTAAAGATGTATAGTAGAGAACAGGACACATAGCATAGATGTGAATTTCTGGAAACATTTTTCAGATGTTGGAAAAATTTTACTTTATGTTATTTAGGAACTAATAACCTCAATTTTTACAGATTTTAGCTCTGAAAAATTTGTTAGGTAACTTTTCAGAAATATTCTCTACAGTTTTGAAGTCCTTTTTCTAATGGCCATAGACTTTACTTTGTCTTTCATTGTGTACAAATAAAATGCAAAACTCTTGTTTAACAGTTTTCACATTGAAACATGGGTGTGTTCTATTCTTGGTAGTTATTTTTTTTTTTTTTATTTGAAAGAGAGTAAACTTTTTTTCTACTGATTCACTCTCCAGATGCTCACAATGTAGGCATAAGCTAGGAGTCAGAAGTAGGGAACTAAATCCAGGTCTGTAGTGGCAGGGATCCAAGTGCTTGAGCCATAATCTGCTGCCTCCCAGGATTCAAAACAGCAGGAAGCTAGAATCAAGAATGGAGCCTGGACTTGAACTCAGGCGCTCTGAAACCACTGGACCAAATGCCCACTACTAGCGTTAGTAATTTTTTTTTTATCTAGGTAGTAGAAGTAAAGGTGGCAATGAAGAGCTAGCTGAATTTTATATGACTTCTTTCATTTGTGAAATCAGTTTATTGATGTATTGTTTCTGCCAACTTTGCACTTATTCATCATACTAATCAACAAAATAAAGCATAATATTTCTAAGCAAAATGAACAAACCAACATTTTTGCCCAACTGTTGAATTAGGCATTTCAAAAAGTATACATTTAGAAATAGAATCAGCTGATTTTTGAGTTTTCTTTTTGTTGTTCTCTGATTATGGGGTAAACAACTCTAGGTAAATTGATATAAGGGCAGCTCCAGGGGCCAGCGCTGTGGCTCAGCAGGTTAACGCCCTGGCCTGAAGTGTCAGCATCCCATATGGGTGCTGGTTCGAGACCTGGCTGCTCCACTTCCAATCCAGCTCTCTGCTGTGGCCTGGGAAGGCAGTAGAAGATGGCCCAAGACTTTGGGCCCCTACACCTACGTGGGAGACCCGGAAGAAGCTCCTGGCTCCTGGCTTCAGATGGGCACAGCTCCAGCAGTTGCGGCCAACTGGGGAGTTAACCATCTGATGGAAGACCTCTCTCTCTCTCTGCCTCTCGTCTCTCTATGTAACTCTGACTTTCAAAGAAATAAATAAATATTTAAAAATAAATAAATGAATGATATATGTTTAGCTATGCTTGCTATCTTAAAAAAAAGTGCAGCTCCAGAAAACAGAAAGAGGAAGCAGAGATATGAATATATCCCCCCAGTTGGGGTACTTAGCCTAAATGATAATGAATTGGAAAGATTTATTTTATGTATTTCACACCCAGAGTAAGTGAGTGAGAAAGAGTGAGTGTGAGAGAGATCTTCCATCCACCAGTTACTTCCTAAATGGCTACAACAGCCTGGTCTGGGCTAGGTTGAAGTCGGGAACCAGGAACTTCATTCCAGTCTCCCACATGGATGGCAAGGTCGCAATTACTTGGACCATCTTCCTCTGCCTTCTCAGGTGTATTAGCAGGAAGCTGCATTGGTGGCAGGGTCCTGGATGCTTGGGTCATCTTCCATTGCCTTACAGGTCTATTAGCTGGAAGCTGGACTGGTAGCAGAGCAGCTGGGACTTGAACCAGCACACCTATATGAGACACTGATGTCATGAGTGGTGACTTAATTCTCTGTACTAAAATGCTGGCCCCTTCCCGATCTTTAGATCTTGACTGTTATTTTCTTTCTTTCTTTTTTTTTTTTTTTTTTTTGACAGGTAGAGTTAGACAGTGAGAGAGAGAGAGACAGAGAGAAAGGTCTTCCTTCCGTTGGTTCACCCCTCAAATGGCCAATACGGCCAGCACGCTGTGCCGAGCTGAAGCCAGAAGCCAGGTGCTTCCTTCTGGTCTCCCATACGGGTGCAGGGCCCAAGCACTTGGGCCATCCTCCACTGCCTTCCTGGGCCACAGCATGGAGCTGGACTGGAAGAAGAGCAACTGGGACAGAATCCGGTGCCCCGACTGGGACTAGAACCCAGGGGTGCTGGCACCGCAGGTGGAAGATTAACCTAGTGAGCCGTGGTGCCGGCCTTGACTGTTATTTTCAATGCTTTACATGAGAATAAGATTGTGAAACAGCAAGCCTAATTCTAAAGTGATCATGATAATAATATAAATATTTTCACGAGCTGATAGTTTTAAGCAAGCATTGCTTGATACTTCTAGAGCAAAATCAATTAAATGAACTAACTCGGAGTTCTTAGGTGTTTATCTTTGTACTGTATCATCACTAGCCACTCGGCTAATGTTCTGATTTGGCTAAAAGAGTTATCCAGGTCAATTTTTAGAACTTTCTGATCTCCACATACTTTTAAATTAAAGCATGATTTTTTTTTAAAGGGATCCCTTCTTCCTAAGAAGACAAAGTGGTTGCATTAGATCAGTTAAGCAAGCAAACAATCAAAAAACTCTTTCCTCACGTTATTATTCTCTCCCATCCCATTTTGTGTTTTCAGCTTAACTGATGGTTTTTCAGAAACCCTGGTTGCACATTTGGATCACCTGAGTTTAACAACCCTCCTCCCCCCAAAAACTCAGACAGACCTTGGCTGCATACCAAGATTCTAATTTTAGTGGTCTTTGGTGGAGCCCTAGTGTCAGTATTTGTAAAATGTTGCAAGAGAATTTTAATATTCAGCCAAGGTTGACGACCCTATGCCAGGCTAATAGACTTCTGTTGTAAGACATTTGCAGTCTTCGATTTTTCCAGATGTTGCACTTAGAGCACCCTAAACTTCTATATAGTACATATTGAAATCCCTTATACTACTTTTCCTATGCTTGAAGCAGTGATGTCTTTTTTTTGTTGTTGTTGTTAAGATGTATTTATTTGTTTGAAAGAGTTACAGAGAGATGAGAGGCAGAGAGAGAGAGAGAGAAAGGGAGGGAGAGAGAAAGTCTTCCATCTTCTGGTTCACTCCCCCAAATGGCCACAATGGCTGGAGCTGCGCTGATCTGAAGCCAGGGGCTTTTTCCAGGTCTCCCATGCGGGTTAAGGGGCCCAAGGACTTGGGCCATCTTCTACTGCTTTCCCAGGCCATAGCAGAGAGCTGGGTTGGAAGTGGAGCAGCCAGGTCTCGAACCAGCACCCATATGGGATGCTGGCACTTCAGGCCAGGGCATTAACCTTCTGCACCACAGCGCCAGCCCGTAGAGATGTCTTAATTGATGAATACTTTGAATAGTCTCACAGTATGCTGGTTTCGAGGGCTGAATGGTGTCCCAAGATATGTCAGTGTCCTAGTCTTTGGGACCTGTCAATGTTACCTTATTTGGAAAGAGTCCTTGCAGGTATGATATATTTCCCAAGTAGGATAAATATTTCCAGATGAGGAGGTCATCTTTGATCGTCCCTCTTCCCCAAGTTTGTAAGTATCTTTTTTTTAAAAAAAGATTTATTTATGTATTTGAAAGTCAGCATTACACAGAGAGAGGAGAGGCAGAGAGAGAGAGAGGTCTTCCATCAGATGGTTCACTCTCCAGTTGGCCGCAAGCGGCTGGAGCTGGGCCCATCCGAAGCCAGGAGCTGGGAGCTTCTTCTGGGTCTCCCATGTGGGTTCAGGAGCCCAAGGACTTTGGGCCATCTTCTACTGCCTTCCCAGGCCACAGTAGAGCTGGATTGGAAGTGGAGCAGCTGGGTCTCGAACCAGCACCCATATGGGATGCTGGCGCTTCAGGCCAGGGCATTAACCCACTGCGCCATAGTACTGGCCCCTGTAAGTATCTTTATAAGAGAAAGGAGAGTGAGATTTGGTAGGCACAAAGAGGAGAAGACAATGTGAAGATGGAGACATAGTGGAGTGGTGGGGCCACAAGTCAAGGAATGTTTGGTCACCAAAACTAGAAGAAGCGAGAAGCAGATTCTCCCCTAGAGCTTTTGGAAGGCATATAGCCCTGATGGTAACCTCCATTTCATCTCAGCAAAACTGATTTTGGACATTTGACCACCAGAGCCATGAGAGAATAAATTCCTATTGTTTTAAACTGTGTTGTAGTTTGTTAAAGTGGTTATAGGAAACGAATGCAGGTTTTCCAGCTGACAGTTGGGCTTTGGTAGCATGGTTTCCTTGAGTGCACGGCACTAAGTATTTGTGTAATAGATTAAATATTTTATTGCATTTTCTGTTTTGTAAAAGGAAGTTGAAATCAGAAAGGTTTTATGCATATGTGTGAACACACATGTATATGTTTATATACAGACAGCATAGCTATAATCTTAATGTGATTGAGATAAAGATGGAAATCATTAGGATAGGTCTTTAACCTCAATTAGATGCTCATTAGATTTAAGCTGTGTTTAATGATGAAGCAAAAGAACACAATTAATGAACATGTATTGAATGCTGGATCTATTTTGTTGAAGATTGTTTCTAAAAACGTGAGAGATAATTAGGGACTTTAATAAACTTCTATTGCACTGGGAATAGATCATCTCTTGTAACATTTACTTCCTTAGTTCTGAGATGTACCACTTTCCTTATTTCTGAAATCATGATATCTTACAATAGATGTGGTCAGTTAATGTCTTTTCCTTCACCCCAAGATATTACAGAACTAATAGCATCATTTTGAAATAAAGGTGTTCTAGAAGCAAGATACTTCTTTTGTTTGCAGATTTGACTCTGAGCGCATTTTCTGAGCTGTATTAAATGTAAGAAGACAAACTGTACCTACATGACATTCTGAAGCTTCTAATGTTCTAATTTAATTTTATTATTATTTTCTACTTCAGTTCCCAGGAGCTACTACAGTGAAAGTAAGGTGTGATAGTAATGCTGCTTGTTGAGATGCACAATGTTTAGTGCATGGACCTGAGAAAGAGGCAGAGCTCAGTTCTTAGGCTAATTTCACTGCTGATTATCTATGAAATCAAGCAAGTCATTACTTAGTTTCTTTGGTAAGTGAGGAATAATATTGCAAGCTCAAGGTGATAAAATGAATATTTAAAGTGCTAAACAAGGTCTGTTCCAAACTCCACAGCCTGTTTCCTGCCTTCATTTTGAACCAGCCTGGTTGATACCCCGTAAAGATTTGAGCCTTAGGAAGAAAATTAATGCCACCTAGGAATGAGGCTCATTATGAATTGGATTTTTATGGCTCTTTATACATGCCTCTGCTATGATTCCTCCCTATTGTTCCACTTAGGAAAGTTTTCTAATTTCTTGATGGTCTACCTCAAAATTTCCTTTCTCTATATATCCTTCTCTGTATATTAATAACCCCTTATATTAATCACTCCTTACTCCTGTGTTCCTAGAATACTTGTAGACTGATGACATAACTCAACCTTTGATCTTGTACTGTTCTCTGTCTTTTCCATCTGTATATATCATGTTCGAACCAATAGATTAAAAGCCTTTGCACAAGCACTTATTGCCATAATATACAAAGGGCTTTGGCAATTCAGTGCAGAAAAGACAGCTAATCTAGTAGAAAATGAAAGACTTCAACAGACACTTAATGAGAATGTCCAGCGTGTACAATAAGCATATGAAAGGTGTCTAACCTCATTAGTCATTAGAGAAATGCAAATTAAACCACAATGTGATTTTACTACACGCCCACCGAAATGGCTAAAATTAAGAAAGATGATAAAGTATTCGCAGGAATGTGAAACAATTGAAACTCTGACATTCTGCCAGTAGGAATTTCGTAAATAGGTGCAAGCAATCTCACAAACATAGTGTTAGCTTAAGAAGCCAGACATAAAAAGGATATGTATTCTAAGCTTCTATTAGCAAAGGGTCAAAAACAGGATGCAGCTTTTCCTTTGGGCTTCTACTGCATAGTACTGGTAGGGGGCTTTGGAACAAGTTTCTGAGAAACTTGTCATGATCTTTTTCTTGAACTTCATGCTGGTTTCTTGGCTTTGTTGATTTAGTGAAAGTTCATTAAATTGCATACTTGTGATGAATTTTTCTGTACCAGGCCTTTAAAGAATTTGTGGGAAATGAATGTGAAACAATATGTACAGCTTTCAAATTTATCTTTTAGATTTTTATCTAGTTTATCTTTTAGATTTTTCATGAACTTTTTGAAGTACCAGTGTATGTGTGTATACTAAGGCTTTAATAAGCTTGCTTAAAATTATTTGAGAGGCAGAGAAACAAAGAGAAAGAAACAGAGTTGGTTATGCCTAGGATGGCTTTGTCTGGGCCAGGTGGAAGCTGGGAGCTAGGAACTTTAAGTTTTTTTTTTTTTTTTTTTTTTAAGATTTATTTTACTTTATTTGAAAGAGTTATAGAGAGAAGTAGAGAGAGAGAGTGGTCTTCCATCTGCTGATTCAGTCCCCAAATGGCCACAAGGATTGGTGCTGAGCTGATCTGAAGCCAGGAGCCTGGAGCCAGGAGCTTTTTCTGGGTCTCCCATGTGGGTGCAGGGGCCCAAGCACTTATGGTATCTTCTACTGCTTTTCCAGGAAATAGCAGAGATCTGGATTGGAAGAGGAGCAGCTGGGACTTGAACTGGTGCCTATAAGGGATGCCAGCGCTGCAGGCCGGACCTTTAACCTGCTGTGCCACAGTACCAGTTCTGGGAGCAAGGAACTTAATTGATGTCTCCCATGTGGGCGACAGGGACCCATCACCTGATGCCTCCCAAGTCTACAATGGCAAGAAACTGGAATTAGAAGTCAAAGCTGGTACTTAAATTGGGAGTCAGAGCTGGTACATAAGGCACTGTGGTAAGGGATGTGAGCATCTTAAACATTAGAACAAATGCCTTTCCCAGCTTACTTTCTAAAGAGGTTCATCTTTGGGGCCAGCACTGAGGTGTAGAAAGCAAGCCTCTGCCTCCAGTACCAGCATTGCATACGGACACTTGTTAATCCCGGCTGCTCCACTTCTGATCCAACTCTGCTAATGCACCTGGGAGAAGCAGCAGAAGATGGCCCAAGTGCTTGGGCCCCTGCCACCCACTTGGGAGACTTGGAAGAAATTCCTAGCTCCTGGCTTAGGCCTTGCATAGCCCCTGCCATTGCAGCCATTTGGGGAGTGACCCAGCAGGTGAAAGATTTTCTCTCTCGCCATCTCCCCCCTTCTCTCTCTGTACCTCTGCCTTTCAAATAAATAAAAAGAAAATTAAAGAATCTTGAAAAAAGTTCATCTTTGTCATCTGACAAGAGTGCTTGGCAGCTAATGTGTGCCTGATAGACATTGGTTTTACTTGAATTTTAGACTGTTAGTATTTTATCATATTTTCCGTGAAATTTTATTTTGTGATCTTGAACATACTTGTCTTCTCCAATGCACTGTTGCTGAGTACCACCCCCCCCCCCCACTCCCTTGCCAGTCTCTTTCTATCTGTTGCCAAAATTACAAAAGATACTGCTTGTTTGGTCTCAGTACAAATGTCCTTGCTATGATTTTTCAATAAATGCTTTTAGAGAATGTTGCAACATGTAAATTTAGAGGGTCGGGCTTCAAGCTAAATGACTATGGGCCTTGTGAGACCAGTTATGAGTAATAGTTTGATGAAAGGTATTAAAAGCCTGGACTGACACATTAAAGGACTGAAAAATTCTCATTGCAATGAGGTTGTGTCCCAAACCTATTAAATGGAGAAGCATGTGTGCCCAGTGACCTTGGGACTGACTAGTCCTGCATTTGAGAGTTGACAGGAATGGTTTACAGATGAATGAAATAAGAAGCATGTGTAGTGGGGATACTGTTACATATGATAGGAGGAATGAAAACAAGGGCTTTAAATTTCACTTAAAACCTTAGTACATAAAAAAAAAAAAACAACAAAAACCTGAGAATTAAATTTGTCTTTCTGTTAGAACTTACTAATGTAAAGGAATTAGGTACTGTTTTTTTTTTTTTTTTTAAACTGGTCTTTTTCTTTTATTCTTCTTTCTTTAGTTCTACTTGCTTGGTCATGTCCTTGACCTATTTCTCTTCTTGTTCCCTCATACCTAACTCTCTTCCTTCACTTGGCCCCCTGGTCCAAGTCTGGTGAGTTTCCTGAATGATAAGGAATGCCTTCATCCCCTCTGTAGCCTGAAGGGGTTCTTATCTCCTGGATCTATTATTTGTTTATTCCTTTTGGGATGATACATTTTGATTTATTGTCTGCCTTTGGGAATATATTTAAGAAAATGAGCAGGAGTAGAGGGTGTGGAGTTGCAGAACCTACAGAGTGCTCAGCAGAAGCCTCATTCAGAGATTTGCTGGGCTAGTACGAATGGCATGGGAAACAAGTATGAGTACGAATGGTAATCAAACTTGAGACCACTGGTAAAAGTTTGGGGTAGGTCTTTCATAGCAGCTACAAATGTCATTTCTAGTTCATCACAGTTTTTTCTTTCTTTCTTTCCTCTGCATTATTTGTTTTAAAGATTTATTTATTTGAAGGAGTTACAGAGAGAGAGAAAGAAAGAGAGAGAGAGAGATACAGATCTTCCATCCATTGGTTCACTCCACAAATGGCTGTAATGGCCAGGGCTGGGCCAGGCCAGGAGCCAGGAGCCAGGAGCCAGGAGCCAGGAGCTTCTTCTGGGTCTCCCATGTGGGTGCTTGGGCCCTCTGCTGCTTTTCCAGGTGTATTAGCAGGGAGTTGGATCAAACAGGTGCTCATATGGGATGCTGGCCATTGCAGGCAATGGCTTAACCTTTTATGCCACAACACTGGCCCCTCCTCTGCATTTAAAGCATGGAAGATAGTTTTATATAGAACATTTCATCTTGCAGAAATATTTTTGCTATTCCTTTCTACTATAGAGTAGTTTTACAGAAATTTTTGTAGTGATTGTTACACCAGAACTGGGATGAGGGTATTAATTTTGTATCTTGGGGCTGGCATTGCAGCACAAGGGGTTAAGCTGCTGGCATTTCAAATGGGCACTGATTCAGGCTCCACTTCTGATTCAGATCCCTGCTAAGGTGCCTGGGAAAGAAGCAGAAGATGGCCCAAGTATGGGAGACCTGGATGAAGCTCCTGACTCCTGGCTTTGGCCTGGCCAAGCCCTGGCTGTTGTGACCATTTGGGGAGTGAACCAGTGGATGGAAGAGTGCTCTCTCTCTCTCTAACTATGACTTTCAAATAAATAACTAAATCTTTTTTTTTTTTTTTTGACAGGCAGAGTTAGACAGTGAGAGAGAGACAGAGAGAAAGGTCTTCCTTTTTCCATTGGTTCACCCCCCAAGTGGCTGCTACGGCCGGTGCGTTGTGGCCAGCGCTGTGCGCCTATCGGAAGCCAGGAGCCAAATGCTTCCTCCTGGTCTCCCATGGGGTGCAGGGCCCAAAGACCTGGCCCATCTTCCACTGCACTCCCAGGCCACAGCAGAGAGCTGGACGGGAAGAGGAGCAACCGGGACAGAATCCAGTGCCCCAACCGGAACTAGAACCTGGGGTGCCAGCACCGCAGGTGGAGGATTAGCCTGGTGAGCTGCAGTGCTGGCCTAAATAACTAAATCTTAAAAAATTGTACTTTGTTGCAAATAGCATTTTCAGAGACCAAGCAGTTATATTTTTGAAGTTTTTAAAGAGTAGTTTAGATGTGTAGCAAAATTGAGAGGAAGGTAGAGAGATATCCCATGCCCCTATATGTCTAATCTGCAACATTATTGACATCCCCCAGGCACACGTGTTACAACTGATTAACCTATATTGATACATCATCACCACCCAAACTTTACAGTTTACATCAGGGTTCAAGCTAGGTGTTGTGCATTCTATAGGCCTGAACAAATTTATAATGTGTCTACATTTATACTGTGATCCAGAGAAGTTTCATTGTATTTAAAATCCTCTGTGCTCTGCCTGTTCTTTTTGTACTCTTCCCTAACCACTGAAAGTCACTGATTGTTTTATTGTCCCTATAACTTTACCTTTTTAAGAATTTCACATAGCTGAAATCATGTAAGCCTTTTTACACACTTAGTAATATGCATGGAAATTTTCTCATGCCTCTTGGTGGCTTGATAGCTCATTTCTTTTTATTGCTGAATAGTCTTTTATTTTCTGGTTTTACCACAGGTATTTATCCACTCACCTAATGAAGGATACCTTGGTTGCTTCCAAGTTTTGGTAGTTATGAATAAAACTGCTATTAACATCTGTCCACAGGTTTTTGTGTGGATATAAGTTTTCAATTCCTTTGAGTAAATACCACAGAGTACAATTACTGGATAACATGGTAAGAGTATTTTTTTAAAAAAGAATTTTTTTATTTATTTGAGAGGTAGAGTTACAGACAGAGGGAGAGTTATAGAGAAAGTTCTTCCATCTGTTGCAAAATGAATTGCAAATGGCTGCAACGGCCAGAGCTGGACCATTCTGAAGCCAGGAACCAGGAGCCAGGAGCTTCTTCTGGGCCTCCCAAGTGGGTACAGGGGCCCAAGGACTTGGGCCATGCTCTGCTGTTTTCCCAGGCCATAGCAGAGAGCTGGATTGGAAGAGGAGCAGCCAGGACACAAACAGGTGCCGACATGGGATGCGTGGCACCACAGCTGGAGACTTAGCATACTATGCCATAGCGCCAGCCCCGAGAGTATGTTTTAATCTTGTAAGAAACTGTCAAACTGTCTTTCAGTGTGGCTGTGCTATCTTGCCTTCTCATAAGCAGTAAATGAAAGTTCCTTTTGCTCTACATCCCTCACCAGCATTTGGTGTTATCAGTGTTCTGGATTTTGACCAGTCTATTAGGTATGTAGTGACATCTCATGTTTTAATTTGTGTTTCTCTGATGACATCTAATGTAGAGCATCTTTTCATGTACTCATTTGCCTTCCATATATCTTCTTTGGTGAGGTATGTTTTAAGGTCTTTGGCCCATTATTTACTTATTTTTTAAAGATTTATTTATTTATTTGAAGGCAGAGAGAGAGCGAGCGAGCGAGAGAGACAGACAGACAGACAGACATGGTGGGAGATACTGAGCTTCCATCTGCTGGTCTGCTGCCCAAATGACTGCATTAGCCAAAGTTGGGTCAGGCTGAAGCCAGGAGCCTGGAACTCCATCCAGGTATTCCATGTGGGTAAAGGGGCCCAAGGACTTGGACCATCTTCTACTGCTTTCCCAGATACACCTGCAGGAAGCCAGGTTGAAAGTGGAGCAGCTGGGACTTGAACCTGTGCTCATGTGGAATGCTGGTGTCTTAACCAGCTGTGCCACAATGCAGGCCTCTGGTTCATTTTTAAATTAGATTGTTTTCTAATTGAATTTAGAGTTTTTCCCACATTTAAATAATGGTCTTTATTTTATCAGTGTGTCTTAAAATACTTGCGTTTAGTCTGTGGCTTCCTTTTTTATTCTTTTTTTTTTTTTTTTTTTTTTTTTTTTTTTTTTTTTTGACAGGCAGAGTGGACAGTGAGAGAGAGAGACAGAGAGAAAGGTCTTCCTTTGCCGTTGGTTCACCCTCCAATGGCCGCCGCGGCCGGCGCGCTGCGGCCGGCGCACCGCACCGATCCGATGGCAGGAGCCAGGAGCCAGGTGCTTTTCCTGGTCTCCCATGTGGATGCAGGGCCCAAGTACTTGGGCCATCCTCCACTGCACTCCCGGGCCACAGCAGAGGGCTGGCCTGGAAGAGGGGCAACCGGGACAGAATCCGGCGCCCCGACCGGGACTAGAACCCGGTGTGCCGGCGCCGCTAGGCGGAGGATTAGCCTAGTGAGCCGCGGCGCCGGCCCTCCTTTTTTATTCTAAGAGTATCTTTCATACAGTAAGAAAAAGCCACTTATTTTTATTTAGATTTATTTTTCCCCTATTCCTAGATTGTATTGAATATTTTGTCCCCCGTGCTCCCATGCTGGGGAGTGAGTTTCCTTAGGTATTTAAAACATGAGGCAATCAATGTCACATCTGACTTTAAAATTCAATATCAGGAAAAGAGAGCCACCGTAGAGCATTAAAAATTAGTAGGCAATAATTATATCTTCTTGGAGGTATTGCCTTTATTGTTGTATTCCAGAATGATTTTCCTACCTTTTCTATACATTTTCCTACCTTTTCTTCCAGTAAAGCCTTGGAAGAACATCTACAACTAACATTTTTGTCAGTTTATACCTTATCATGGAGTTACTATAATGTGGTATTGCATCAAAGGTCTTGACAGAGACTTTGTTTTGAGTTAAACTTTGTATTGGCCAGTTGTTCACTACTTTCACATATCTACAAGGGGTATTTAGGAAGGAAGAGGTTTATTGTGGCTTATAGTTTGGAGGTTCACAGTCCAGGAGCATGTGATCTCATTGGTTCAGGCATTTGGGGAGGCTAGAGGATGGTGAGAGGTGATCATATCGTGAGACGGGAATTAGCATGGTGAGCCAAGCTGGGCTTATAAAACCAATCCTCTCTTAAACTATTTTCTGGGCAAGCCCCAGAGGCCTGAAGACCCCCTGCTATGCCCTCTTTTCAGATGCCATAATTAAATCAAGTAACCACCCTGAATCTATCAGTCTTTAACATTAATCCATTAACTGTTTACATGAGACTTTGAGGTTTAAATGCTTGCTTATGTGAATCTGGGGAACAAAAATCTAGTTCAAACTATAACATAATGAAATGGTTCCTTGTTATGTTGTCTTGAGGATTTTACACTCAGTTCATGTCCATAATTTCTCATCTACATACACAAACACGCATCAGGAAGCTTATTGTTTGGAAGAAACACATTCTGATTTGGTTTAAAGACCATAAGTAGTTCAGCTATGTAACTTGTTTACACTTTCTAAAAACCATTTTAAAAGTTCTCTGAATTCTTCCATATCCTCCACCTGTTTACAACTCTTTAAGAGAAATCTTGTCTTTCCCTTATATTCTTCTTTCAGTTTTACTTTGTCCTTGTTTGCTTGACCCCAGGACATTTGTAGCAACTCTGACATTTTGTGTAGCTGTTATGTGAGGGGCCGTGGCCATTCCCAGTGTGCCTTGGCTTCTTCTGTTCTGGTGCCTTCCGGATATTGTCCCTCTTCTCAGAATATACTGTCTTTATTAGAGTTGGCTAACGCAACTTCCTTCCAGACTTGGTTTAACCATTCACCTCTCTAGGCAAATCCATGTTGTCTCCCAAGTAGAAACTCATCCCATTTTTCTGTATGTCTAGCACCCATCCCACCTTTTAAAAATTTCAGTATTGTCACATTAGTCAGCATTTATTTTCCTCAGATTTTTCTACTTATATGCATTCCTACTTTTTTTTTTAAGATTTATTTATTTGAAACAAAAGGAAGAGGGAGACAGAGGCATACTGAGGGAGGGAGAGAGGGAGAGAGGGAGAGAGGGAGGAAGGGAGGGAGGGAGAGAATACTTCTATACATTGGTTCATTCTCCAAATGCCTGCAGTAGCCAGAGCTGGGCATAGCCAAATCCAGGAACCAGGAACTCTACCTGGATCTCCCACATGGGCGGTAGAGACCTAAGTACTTGAGCCTTCGCCTGCTGCCTCCTGGGATGTGTATTAGCAATAATGCTGGATCGGAAGTGGAGCAAGGACTTGAACCAGCACTCTGGTGTGAGATTCATTTGTCTTAAGTGGCAGCTTAACCTGCTGTGCCACAGTGCCCATACCAGTAATTCTGCTTAAAGCCATGGTCTGGATATGTTTTGTGATCCTTGATGCTGGTGTGCTAATACTTCTTATTCTTCCCGTGGACAGAGCTTTTAGAGAATTGCTTCTTTTTTTGTGAATAGGTTAGTTTCAAATTTCTCTTCAGTAAGCAGTTAAATATTGTCCTATAATTAAAAAAAATCTATTGATTTCCTCTTATTTTCCTTTTGTTTGTTACTAAAGAAATCTGTCCAAAATTCTAATGACATTGTAGTACTCGATAAGTATTATATAACACTAGGCTGTAAACTTCTTTAATGTCTGGAACAACCTCTGCTAGCACAGGGACAGTAAATCAATGTTTATTGAACACAATAGAATTACACTAGTTTAAAAAATACTTACACAGTGCTGTATAACTATTTCCTATAGCTAATTAGTGAAGTGGAACATTTATCCTTAAACTGGATAGTAGTTTCCTGCATATCACTGAAAATTTAGTAGATACTTAAAATGTGTTTGAGTTTATTACAATACTTTTTCAATTCCCCTCTCATGCTATTTAAAAGTAACATAATCTTCTTAGGACAGATTTTGCCTGTTAAGGTACCTAATGAACTTACTAAAAATATATTTGGAAACTGTTCTGGTAAAATCTGTTACCAATTCAAGATTCCCACATAATCTTTCTACATTATTGCAACTACTTGGTACCTTATTAGTGGAAACCCAGATTGTTTTTTGGTTCAAGAATATCTGGAAATGATTCCATATACTCTGTAGGCAATAGGGTGTTGTAATAGGCTTGGATTAAAAAAAATTGGTGTTTCTGCTCAGTCTAGCAAGTAAACTTTTATAGTGGTATGTACCTTTTGGCATGACAATTATTTAATATAATAACATTCCTGAGACACAGAAAGTGAGGAATAGCAGGTGGGCCTGACAGGTAATGAAAAGCTTTGGAGATAGGCCAAGGAAGGAGAGCAGTTAAGACTGTTGCAGCTCTTTGATGAACTGTAATTTAAGTATTTGGGTGTGTGTACATGTAGAGTTTTGTGCTATTCTATTTATTTCTGTGAGGCTACCTATTAGATTGAACTTCCTGTGATGTTTTAAAAAGTTGCTGTGTGTTTTGCAGTGATTGTGACCACAAAAGCTATTTAGTATTAACATTTGTTCCCAAGCTTCTGTGATGTAGCTACTTTGTCCTTCATATGGATCACAGGTGGAGTGGTAAAGCTTTGGTAGAGTCAGAAAATGATATCTGGGTTGGTCTGGTGTTCACAGTTGCAAAGGCCTGGGGCTGGGTGAGGCTTTATAGCTTGCATCTCCTGGATACCATTTAGGGTATCTCTGACTTTTGGACCATTGCCTAAAAGTTGTCCTGTTCTGGGAAAGAAATTGCAAATCAAGAGATTGCCTCACAGACATTTTTGGTAGTAACCAAGACACATATTTTGCTCCTTCTAACATACACCCCTGGGCTCTTTCAAGAGGCATTCAATACAACTTTCACAACCCTGATAGATCCCAGATAATTAATTGAGAAGGGTAATGGCCAAACAACTCCTTTTCAAATTCTACTCCATCAACTAAACCCTTAAATCTCTATCTTGCCCCAAGTCTTAACCTATCTTTGTAACTTTTTTGTCTTACTACCATGCCGTAAGGACTTGCAGTTAGATCAAGGGCACACACTGTTGTGAGACCCATTAACCACAGATTGCCTTAAGGGTCAGGCAGTAGCTCATTTGACATAGGACCTCTTTAAACCTAAGTTTTCTCTCTCTCATACACAAACACCCAAAAACCCACAAAAGCAAAGCAACGTCTCCCTCAGACCCTGTCAGTTACAGCTATGTACAGTTCTGTTAATGACTGGTCTTATATCTAGTTGTTTGCATGATTTATTGTTTTACAGTCTGGAGGCCTACATCAACTTGAGTGGATCTCAACTTAAGAAAGATACTCTGGTCCCAAATCCCACATCATATTATGCAACTCAAAACTCTGGTGGAGGTGACTTTGTCCCCTGTGTTGGAAACTAAAGCCTCTACCCAATGATGCCCATGTTCTGCCTCTCCAGATGGACAAATTGGACACAGCATGTTCTGATTTTCTTGCTGAACTCACTATCTGCTTAACCCGTGATCCTGGTGTTAGTATACTCCTTGCTGTAGGCCAAAATGCACACCCTTAAATTTCAATACCTGAAGGAAAATCTGGTACAGGTTACCAAAACTAATGGAAATTATTGTTTTTCCCAGAAGGCACCTGCTTCATATTGGTTAACCCCTTGTCCTGGGCAAGGGGGGAGAGAGCCACTCATTCCCAGTGTCCTTTTCTACTTTGTCCCTCCAGTTTTCTACCACAGTCTCTGTGTCTCCAAACATGATTCCCACAATCTCTTTTCCCTCACATGCAGCGTCTTTGCTACTCAGACTTACATTCATCTAACATGTAAGGAGTGAGGCCTATACACCAAGGGTTGAATTGTAGAGAATTACCATTGTTTTATGTTGCCTTGATCAATTCTGAATCTAAGTTTAACTTTTTCATTACCACAAGCCACACTTAACCCTGACATAATTTCCCATCTGCATCTTCTCCAAGTTCCTCAGTGTGGTCAATTAAGATATTTGCCTTATAGAGGTGCTTCGAACTACCTCACTCTAGCATATACAGTTAGAGCCTACTTAAGTTACTCCTACACCCTGGTGGACTGTACATCTCTGGTGCAAGAACCAGTCTCAGTCCAAGTGGGATCTCGTGGATCTTGCTCTTGCTTGCTCTAAATCTGCCAGTTAGAACCACTTGTACCAAAACTGTTTGGGTAATGCCTTGGATCACAATTCCTTGGACTGTAATACAGTCTTCTGTTCATAGGTGTACCTCTGATAGACTTCCCATCTGCAGGTTGAACACATTGCCACCTGGACCTTTCAAGTGATCTCAACAGTTCTGTTCTCTTGTGGACCTATGAGTAATGGATGGCTTCTGCATTTCATGTGTTTTATTGCGTGCTGCCTCTGTGTCTCATCCAGCTGACACATCCAGATCTAACTTTGTTCCCAGTTAAAGCTCTCCTAGACATTGGCCACCATGGCAGGAGTAAACTGGTTGCAGGTCAGACAAGAGCCATAGGAAAGTCTGGGATTATAAGCCAGTTTCCTGTGAGAGGGACAGCTGTTCACAGATCAGAGACTTACATAGTGGGCTATCCATCAGCATAAAGAAGTAGCCCATGAAAAACATGTTGTAAAGATACATACTGTGGAACACCATAAGGGCAGGACTAGAGTATATAGGCACATATTAGAGAAAAACCTCAAGACAAAATTATAGAGAAATACAACAGGGCCTCACTTGGTGTTCATAGAGTCTTATGTGCAATAGATATTGATTTCCATGTTTATTTAATTGTTCTATGTGTATATAGTGAAATATGTATAAATTCATTTAGGTAGTTATTTTAGAGCTGATGATGCAATAAGGCAAATGCCACAGACTGCAGGAGTTCCAACTGAAAGACAAGCTCTACCAGAGGCATGCTTTGTAGCTATGGGTCTGGTTATTTCTTGTGCTTTGTGGTAGAACAGTTAGAAGCAGTTGTGGTGATGGTCATAGCTATCTTGGTAAACTCAGTCACTGAATTCAGGGAACAAAATATATTGAGACCAAAATCAGCTGCATTGAGAAACAGAAACACTGGAATTGGTGTTCAGTCTAGTGGGTAAGATGCCCACATCCCAACCTGAAGTACCTGGGTTTGATTCCCAGCTGCAGCTCCTGACTCAAGTTCCCTGCTAATGCAGATAGACCCTCGGATAACTCTGGGAGATCTCAGTGATGGCTCAAATATTTGGGTTCTTGGCACCTGCACAGGAGACAGGTATTTGAATTCTGGGCTCCTGGATTCAGCCTGGCCCAGCTCTGGCTGTTGCACGCATTTGGGGAATGAACCAGAGGATGGGAGATCTCTGTTTCTCTCTCAAAACAAAAACAAACCAAAACATAAATGAATTTTACTTAATGGTGTTACATGTTATGCTGTTGAAACAATATTGTTACTACTGAACTTTGCAGGTGTGCAGGATAAAAATACTTTTATGAATGTTTTTTAGAAACAGGTAGTTGGAGGCAGTATTTTTGAAACTTTAGTGGGTATCAGAATGAGAACAAGCTTTAAAGCTTGCTAAAAACAAAAACCAAAACACAGCTGCAGGTAGAGGTTCTCATTTGGTCTGCAGAAGTTAAATCACTGGTTGGGATGGTAGTTTGGGCACTAGCTCTGCTCCTGATACCAACTTCCTGCTAATGTGCACCCTGGGAGTCAGCAGGTGAAAGTTCAAGTGATTGATTTCCTGCTGCCCTTGTGGTTGACGATTTTGTTCCCAGGCCTCTGGCTTGACACTGGTTCTGCCCCCACTGTTGTAGGCATTTGGGGTATGAAACCTTCTCTCTGCCTCTCAAAAGGGAAAGAAAAAAAAAAGCTACAGTGCTCCTCAGTGGCTGTTGATTAGTTTTAGAGTGGGGACTGAGACTTTGTACTTCCAAAAGTTTCCAGGTAGTGCTGATGCTAAAAACCTTGGGTCACAGTTTGTGAACCTCTGGTTTCAGGTAGAGAACATACCAACTTATCAAAATGGGCAAATAACTGATATTGACAGTTCTTCCTGCTATACTGTTGCTGTATTTAAACTACTGCTATATTAAAATCTGTGTGGAACGAAAACATGCTTGTTAATGGAATTTCAGACCAGGAGCCAGATAGGGAGACATCCATTGTTTCACAATCCCTAAAACAACACTGTTGCAGTCTTTCTTGGAGGCAAATCAAGAATGAGTAATTTCGGTTAGTACTTTTTGAAGAAACATGTTTGAAAGCTTTCTATTAAAGTGCAAGGGTAAGAAAGGGTGGCTATAGACATGTGTCTCACCTTCCGCTCAGTCTTAGAGGCTTTTTCCTTCTAGCTAGGTCTGTTGGGTTTCTGTTTCAAGCCAGGGATGACAGGAAGGTTTTTCTTGTTTTAAAACTCTAAAGTGGTAGTGGAATTTGGAAGCTACCATTAATTCCACTGAAAAGAGTGCAGTGATTGATTATTAATGTCTGCTGTGGCTGCTCTTTCCTCCCTGCCTTCATCCTGAGTACTTACAGGTGCTGCTGTTTTCAGTGTTGCAGTTCCTTTTTCACTAGGTAAAGGGTGTGTGTGTGTGTGTGTGTGTGTGTATCTGTGATGTGTATGTGTGTGTCAAAGTATCTGTGATGTCTGTGTGTGTGTGTAAGTATCTGTGATGTGTATGTGTGTGTCAAAGTATCTGTGATGTCTGTGTGTGTGTGTGTGTGTCAGAGTATCTGTGATGTCTGAATCCAATGCATTTAATAATGTTTCAGGGCTTAGCCCTTTTTCTACCATCTTACAATTTAGTGTGCTGTTGCTTTTACTTCTGGTAATATTTTGGGACAAGGGATTGTGGGATAGTGTCTTGTAAAGCATCCAACATAGAACTCATTGTATTGTACTTAAAATTACATTGGGAAGATTGATCAATGTGTGCTAAGTTGTAGTGAAATAGAAATAAATTCTGATGTTCAGTTTCTCAGTAGGGCAAATATAGATAACAATAAAATGTGTTTTTCAGAAAAACTAGAAGGATTTTGAATGTATTCACCACAAAGAAATGATAAGTAGTTAAGGAGATAGGAACGTTTATCTGCATTTGGACATTAAACAATGTATAAATGTACTAAAACATCACATAACACCCCATAAATACATACAGTTTTTATGTGCTCATTGAAAAGTCTCTCTCGGAGGCAGGCATTGTAGAGCAGTGAGTTAAGGATGCCTGCATCCTGTATTGGAATGTCTATTTCAAGTCTAGGCTACTGTGTTTGACTCCAACTTCATTTTTACATATCAAGGAGGTAGCAGACAATGACTCAAGTGCTTGAGTCCCTGCCACACATCTGTCAGACCTGGATGTAGTTCCTGGCTCCTGTTTGGCTCTGCCCAGAATGCGTTAGTATGTGGGCATTCAGGGAGTGAACCAGTGGGTGGAAGAACTCTATCTCTTTGTCCCTCTTTCTGTCACTTTGCTTTTCAAATATTCAGTCAATCAATATTTTTTAAAATAAAAATTATCTCAAAAATAAATTTCTTGGTAGATTTTTTTTTGTATTTGAAAATAGGTGTTGCAAAAGTACTTCAATAATGTTTATTATATATTTGTACTTTTTTTCCAACACTGTGTCCAATCAGTTTCATTTGGCATTGATCACTTATTTTTTTTTAAGTTTTGTTTAAATTATAAGGGTAGTTCATTTAATTTTTACAAGTCAGTTACCTCTTTTTAATAAATACCCCTCTAATTAATAAATATCCCTCTATACACACTTGAATACACACACCCCCTCTAATATTAACCTCTTATGGTGATCAGTGTAACATTATGATATATTTCTTCCATATCTTTCTTATATTGTCAAGATAGTATGCAGGTTTGAAAAACTCTTAAGTGGACTTTTCTGTGTTCCAAAAATTTAGATAATACCATTCATATGATTCTCCGATTTCAGTTATCACTTAAACATACCTTTAAAGTAAGTAGGCATATAGGTTAAAATCGATTAGGTTTGTGAGCTGGAAGACCATGCCTTTACCATGCCCTTGTGTGACCTCATCTCCCTACCTGGCCACACCTGGGTGCCCACCAGCCAATCAGGTTAAACACTCCCCTTTGGAAGTGGGTTAAAAGCCAGTACACGGTGTCCCCCCCCCCCCCACACCTTCTTCCCTGGCCTCTTATCAGGAGGGGGCTTGCTGTAGCCCTGCACCTCCAGGGCTCATGGCCTTCTGGCCATGTGCACTAGGCTTCCTGGTCCAGATACAGGCCTAGATGCTCTTCCAAGTGGCTGGTTCCTGGTGCTTGGTATGAACCCCTATTCACCTCTCTCTTAAATAAAGCTCTCATTCTCCTATGCATCTTTCTCACTAAATAAAATCTTAAAACGTACCATGCTGCCTCGTTTATCTGTGCTGGTATTTAGAATTCTTCTCTAAATATTAGGCAAGAACCCTCTTGGGCTTATTGATATCGGGGATTTAGTAATAAGCCTGTAGTGAAATTGTGAGGCACCCCAAATTCCGGTAGCACATGTGGCACCCCGGATAGCATTCCTAGGGAACTTTAAGGGGCCACATTTCAGTGTAAATTTTAGGGAGTCTTTTCCGATTTCACCTTGAGCTTATTTTGAGATCAGTTGATGTAAGTAGATAAGATAAAACTCATTATTTTTTAATGGTTGCATATTGTTCCATAGAGAGAAATAGCTGTGTTTTATTCAGTATTTCTGGTATTGATGGCAACCACATTTCTAGTTTTTGTTATAATGGGAAAGCAAGTCTTAGTATGTATCTTTAAATACTGTTGCTTTTAGTTCAGTTGAATAGGCATGGTAAATGGTATTTTTTAAATCAAAAATACATAATTTCTAAATTTACACATGTAATTCTATAAGTATATTTATAAAATTGTGTACACATACATATATATCTATATAACTTTCAACCTCTTCCCCCAAGTAGTGTGTGAGAACATATATTTTATTTTATTTTATTACAGCACTGCCAACTTTGACTATTAACAATCACCAATTTTTGGCAAAATTTTTCTTTTATTTGCACATCTCAGCCTGTGGTAAGGTTGAGTGCCTTTTCATGTTTTCCATTTATTTGCATTTCTCCTATGCTTTGCCTATTTTTTCTCTTGGGTTTGTCAAATTGTTTGACTTCTTTAAAAATGTTAATGTTCTGTCAGATGTGTTATATAAATTTTCCTCTGGTTTATCATTTGATAGTGCCTTTGTTCTTTGCTGTACAGAAATATTGAATAAATATAATCTTCCAATCCTTTCCCTCATGCTTATGTATAGAACTGTAGGGTCTATGGAACATTTTTATGTTTGACCCTCATAATTCACCTGAGATAGGGGAACAGTGTAGATATTCTCTTCTTCAGTTGAGGATCATGGGCTTCAAGGGGGCCAGCTGGCCTGCCCAAATTTATAAGTGGTGGATATCAGATTTAAACTAAGTCTGTATTCACAAAAATTCTCTACTCTGATAATTGTTCTTTTCATAATAAAATTACTTTTTACAGTAAAAGTTACAGTAAAAACCTGTAGCATTAATGAAACTGATCTGTTTTCAAGGATATATGTGCACAAACTATATTGTTAGTGAAAAATGCATTGCTATGTTTATAGCAAGTGATTTGAGCTGAGATAATTACAGTTCTTTTGAAAAGATTTATTTATTTATTTGAAAGGCAGAGATAGAGAGAAGGAGAAAGAGAGAGGTATCCCATTTGCTGGTTCACTCCCCAAGTGGCTGCAATGAGCTGTGTTGGACCAGGCTGAAGCCAGGAGCCCAGAGCTTCATAGAGGTCTCCCGCATGTGTACGGCCCCAGGACTTGGGCCATCTTCTGCTGCTTTCCCAGGGGCATTAGCAAGGATCTGGATAGGAAGTGTAGCAGCTGGGACTCCAACCAGTGCCCATATGGGATGCTGATGCTGTAGGCAGAGGCTTAACCTACACCATAATGCCAGCCCCAAGTATAATTACAATCTTACAATGACAGGCTGTTTTCTTTACATGGTTTCACTAATTATTTCAGTTACTTATGCTTAAAAACAACCAAAACCCTCAACTGTAGATATTAATGAATACTTAGGAGAAAGAGCAAGATAGAAGACACAGGTCTCCAGCTGATTCTACAGGGGCCTTCCCTGTCTTGAAATCTGGGTGTTTCAAGAGCCACAGCAGGCATGACTAGAGAGTAAGAACCACTTTTATCAGGAGACAAAAAAAATTACAAAGAACACAGTAAACACTTTCTCCCACTGTATCTCACATGAACTTTGAACAGAATAAACACACCTTTCAGCGTGCATGTTGATGAGCATACTGCCCATATTGAACATGCTCAAGAGAAAGTTTGCCAGCCTAGGTAGACTTCAGTGGTTTGTGCTCCCAGATATGAAGGGAGTTCAGGTGGGATTCTGAATGGAGTGTGTTTGAAGAGTCCAGGCAGAACTGTATTCATTTCGATTTTCGTGGAAAGCAAACTATTGTGGGCCTGGTGCATGCTGGGAAAGACATGGGGCCTAGTGCAGAAATACATTTTCTTGCATGAAAAGAATGGAGCCCTCCATCTAAAACCTACTGGCTTATTTTGTATTGTGCAGGTGATTCCTTGTGTTGTCTTCACCATCTGTCTCCAAAGTCAATGAACTTTTAAAATGAAATGATTTAAAATAAAATCACGTACGATGCTCTTTTGGTTATGAGTTCTGGCAGGCTGAAGAGATGACAGCCACATGAATTAGTGATTCTGTAAATAGAAATGGGTTGAGAAGAATAAAATTGAGATCTTTATAGCCATATTTTCTTTGCTGGGCCTATGGGATCTATATAAACTTATTTTAACATACTTATTTTAATGAACACACCAAATACAATTTGCATCTGGGTTTAAAATATTATTTGGGGAGATTCTTTACTTTTTTTTTTTTTATAGTTCAAGATGCTAGTGTAAATAAACTTGAATTGTATGGAGTCTGACTTTGTAAAGCAGTCTTTTGTGCTTATCTAATTCTTGTAGCCTGAATCTTTAACCAATCTTTTGTCTTCTTCATTCTTTACCTCAAAGATTTACTTTCATTTCCTCTCCAAAGCTATGACTGGGGTTTTGTGAACTAGAATTTCTTCTCTTTAGGTCTCTAGATGCTGGGATGATTGTGTTGGCACTGGGGTAGTGTCCTCTCCTATCTCTCTCTACCATCTGTAAACACTTTCATTCTGCCTTTAGTGGATGGGCCTCTTGAGGATACATGATGCAGAGTGTTTGTGAAAGGAACCTGATAAGACTGAAGACATTTTCCTTTATTAAGGAGGAAGGGTGGAATGTGGGGAATAGGGAACGGAATAGCTCTGTTGTCATTTGTGCGTATCAAGTGTTCTGTGGGTTTTTCATTTACCTGTGGTTTTGTGAGTTCAGTAAGTATGAACTTTATGATGGGAAAGTCGCAAATATTTTAAATTTAGAGCATTCTCAAAAGCTGGTACTGTGATTCTGGCCAATAGTAGACCATAAACTATTTTATTGTGAAATAGAACCTCTCATTTTGTATTAACCAGCAGGGATGTAAAGTCGACTATCTTAATGTTTAATTTCTAGATTTAGGGTGTCTACTCTCCCCCATGCAAACTGCTTGCTTTTATTCTCATATTAAGTGTTATATTTTTATGCCTACTCTTGATTTTAGACATATTTCATTTGGATTGATGGAATATTCTTATTGTAAAGTGTATTGTGTTAATTTTTATTATGATTTTAATGTTTAAAATGTTGAGTCAGTTGGAATCTAATCTATTTTCTTGAATTTTTTGTTTCAATTTTTTTTCATTTTAGATGTAGCTTGTGTGAAATTATGTGATCGGTTGATTCTCCTCCAATATTGCCACTCTTTGAGGGAGACAATGAACTTGTTATAGTTAGCAAAATTGTGCATGCACAGGCAGGAGGAAATTGGGTAAGACTGAGAAATCATTGCTAGCTTTGAACATGAGGTCAATTTTGGTTTTGATTACTATGTTATGCCAGACATTTTTGAAGGAAAGAAGAGGCTCGTAAGGGTTCATCTATTTACAGCAAGCTTTAAGAAAGATCATAGAAACATTTGTCTTACTGTAAATATATTTTTATAGTGGTACTCTTATCATTTTTTAAAAAAATGACAGTTTTAAGCATAGGATCTGGTCACTCACACACGATTTTAGGTTTTAAAATATCCCTTTAGCTTTTCATCAAACATTAACATTCTTTTGATGTCTTATAAGACAAGAAGTAGATTGCTGAAGGTGCTGAACTAACAGATTATATGAATTTGTAAATTGTTCTTAAGCACTAGGCCTTAAGAGTTAGTTATTGATGGAACACTTGATCTAGATACAGCTGGATACTCCTTCCTCTTAAAGATCAATGAATTGCTATAGTAATGTTTCAGGGAACAGAATTTTTTGCCAAATGTAGATAATTGTCTATAAAATTTACCACTCATTTTAGAATAAGCCCAAAGACTACCTACTGTAGGTTTTAGGGGTATCTGGCACTCTTGCTACAACAAACTGAATACATTGTTAAACGTTGACTAGGAACAGGGAGAATTTTATGTGTGTGAGGAGGATTCATTTTTTAAATGCTATCTCTCTCCTACCTTAAATAGCAAATAATTAACCACTACTTTAATTTTCGATTAATCAAATTAGGTTTCTAGTGGTAGATTTTGATTACATGGAGTTCTAACAGCTTCCAGATACACTTCTCTTTCCCATATGCTTACCATATGCTGAGAAAAGCCCATGTAGAATAAATTAGTATAAAAGTAAGAACACTTAGTTCTTTTGTAGAGTTCATCTTGAATGACAGAGACAGCTCAGAATCATTTTAGCTATGAGGCACCTTTTGAAAAGTGATATGGAAAAATAACCCATTTATGAGTGCCAAGGTCTGTTTTTATAAATGTAAATTTGAAAGTTCATTAAAATTTTGGCATGTGATTTGGAATGCATAATGACTGGAAATGAGTCAAAGCCAGAAATCTGTATCCTTATACCAACAACATGTTTTACTGAAGACTGGCTTTGTATGCTTGTTTAATATTTAAAAGGTAAAAAAAAAAAAGCATTTACTTGATGGTTGTGGCTCTGGAAGCTATTCAGGGTGGAGACTCTGCAGAGGAAAGGGAGAGCTCAGTCTTCACCAGTGGCCTCCAGTGTTCTCCCATCTCCCCTCTTGCACATGCAGGCCTAGTGATGTTTGAAAATTGACCACTGTTGTTCATTTTTTAGAGCAAGACATAAGTGTGTGTGTGTGTGTGTGTGTGTGTGTATTTTCTGTCTTTGAGAGTGAAGATGGCCCATGAAGGGTATTTCGGCTCACATAAGAACAGCTGAAAATGACCAAGCCACAGTCAAACTGAGGTGGTATCTGATGTTAGTAGCTGCTTTGAACAGTTAACGCTTAAGAAATACTCTAATGTTCCGTGCCAGGCTTACTGCTAACAAGTAACATAAGCCTTCCAAGGTGGAGATATAAAAGGAAGGGGAAAGAGAAAAAAGCCCACCAACTACAGGTGTAATCATCAAGTCCACATCTTACGTGTAGTAAGATAAGTGCCTGTCACCACAGTCCTTTGAGACATCTTTCATTGAGGCATAGGAAACACTGCTACAGTTGAAGTAAGAATAAATGAAGCAATATTATAATAGGAAAGTTTTTATTTTGGAACTTGCAGGCTAACCTCTTCAAATTCTTATCCTCTGCCAGCTGTAATTTTTGCTGTTATAGATGTGTACTTTGTACAGATTCCATTTTTATTCTGTTATTCCTCTTTATGACTTTGTTTTCAAAGTTTCCTGTTCCCTGTACGTTTCAGGCCCTCAGGTTTCTACATTCCAATTTTGTTGGAGGGGGATAAAGTTTGTAATATAGCAAAGAAGATGACCACTGGGATGAAAAGTCATACCCCTTGAGTTTATGATTATGTGTTTAGCTCATACTCTGTTACTTAGTGTGCCATTTATGGATGATCTATAATTAACCAAGCTTCTTGCAGAAAGTAAGTTTAAAATCACTGTCGTCTCGGTTTATTTCCTCTCTTAGCCTTTGATCTATGTGACTCTGACACATACTTCTCACAACTTCTGTAGATTCTCATTCTGACAGGTTGCTTTGATTACCAGCCTCATTCTCCCCCCATCCCTGATCCTCCCAATAACCAACCTTCCTCCCTGCCCTAGCCTTGGTTCAAGCTGTCAGTCAACAAACTGGATGCTCTTCCATCTGTTTTGTTCAGTGTATTCCCAGCGCCCTGTTATGGGCCCTCTTTTCCTCTCACTTGAATTGAGTATTTTTTTTTTCCTACTTCCATAGTCCCTTCCTGCAAACCACATTCTGAATTGCGGCCAGCTACTATTCTGCAAACATGAATCTTACCAAGTTTTCCTACTTATTTTTATTTTTTTAATTACTTTCTTAACAAAATAAAATTGTGTATATTGCTGTTGTAAAAAATGATGTATTGAAGTATATATGTCCATTGTGAAATGGCTAAATTAAACTAATATATACATTATTTCACATGCTTATTTTTTTGTGGTCAAAATACTTGAAAATCTACATTCCTAGCAATTTAAGATACATTGCATTGTTATTAATTACAGTCACTGTGTTCTACAGTGAGTATCTTGCACTTATTCCTTCTGTTTAACTGAATGTTGTATTCTTTGAAAACTATCTCCCCAGTCCCCCCCCTCCCCACATCTCCCAGCCCTTGGTAACCACATTCTACTCTCTATATCCATGAATTTACCTTTTTTAGATTCTACATGTTAAGTGTAATTATGTGATATTTGCCTTTCTGTTTCTGGCATATTTCACTTCATACAATGTCTTCCAGGTTCATCCAGGTTGTCATGAATGACAGGATTTCCTACCTTTTAAGGCTGAATAGTATTCCATTGTATGTATTTACCACTTTTTTCTTTATCCTTCATATCTTGATGGATGCTTAGGTTGATTGTGAATAATGCTGCAATGAACCTAGGAGTTTACTTCTCAAATACCTACAATAGCCAGGGCTGGTGGAGGCCAAAGCCAGGAGCTAGGAACATAATCTTTGTCTACCACGTGGGTGGCAGGGACACAAATCCTTAAGCCATCACCTGTTGCCTCCCAGGGCCTGCGTTAGCAGGAAGTTGTGTTGTTTTAACTGATGTACCAAATGCCTGCCCCCATTTATTCCAACAGCTTTTTGATGGAGCCTTTAGAGTCTTATATTTAAAATACCATGTTGTCTATAAATTTTTCTGTTTCTTAAAAGTGTTTGATTGCTTTCTATTACCTACAGAATTCATCTCCTTACAATATTTTATAAGGAAAATCACAGACTGGCATTTCTCTAACTTTCTAGCCTCATCGTCAACCACAGGTAGCTGGAATTATATGTAGTCAGTTTCACTTGTGGTTTTCTGTCAAGCTATACATTCTATATACCCTGGACTTTTTCTTTTTCCTCTTTTCTTTTCTTTTCTTTTCTTTTCTTTTCTTTTCTTTTCTTTTCTTTTCTTTTCTTTTCTTTTCTTTTCTTTTTCTTCTCTTCTCTTCTCTTCTCTTCTCTTTTCTCTTTTCTTTTCTTCTTTCTTTCTTTCTTTCTTTCTTTCTTTCTTTCTTTCTTTCTTTCTTTCTTTCTTTCTTTCTTTCTTTCTTTCTTTCTTTCTTTCTTTCTTTCTTTCTTTCTTTCTCACTTTTCCTTTGTCTGCAACAACTGCCCTTCATTTTCTTCTTGGCAGTCACTTTCCTACTTTTTCTTAAAAGTGTTCTCTTTGTGTGTGTGGGTTTAACTGAGTTTGTTAGGCCTTATTAAGGGCTCCTTTGCCTGTGGTAAATATATTGTGGTTGTTGGTAAATCTGCCTTTATGATTAGATACTTAGTTGTGTGAACAGAAGGAGACTCTGTCTTACTTGTCTTTGTGACCTAGCATATAGCAGAAGATCTAGAATATATTCTGTGTCCTATCAGTATTTACAGTGTAGAATTTAGTTTATTTTCCATTACATTTTATAGAGAGCAAGAGAACATTACATTAAAAGATGCACATAAAAATGATTTATTTGAATGAAGACCTGTAGGTTATGGAAGTATAAAAGGAAATATCGTAATTCCTTGGCATTTAAACAAATGAATAGAGGCTATGAACCGTAATTGGTGAATATCCAAAAAAATCATTCACATTTGGCTAAGTAAAGTGGTGTGTGTGTATGTGTATGTGTGTGTGTATGTTTTATAATAGGAAATTTAAACCAATGAAAAAATAATTTGTAACTTTGAATTCTAAATAGTTGTTAATAGTTACTGGGAGAGGTAGAGTGAATCGGTTTGTAAGCCTTGATCATAAGAAGGATATTGGAGTAGAGGATTTTGAAAATGATGTAGCTGAGACTCAAGTGATTGCCAGCAGTTTTTTCTGAATCCACATTTTGTAACCCAGAACACCTGGAAGGCCTAAGTCAACAGTTTAGGCTAGATGGTAGTAGACAAGTTAGAACATAGTTTTGTCAGAAAGAAGAATGGGGAAAATACTGAGCTCCAGGTATTTCATTATATAGCTTCTCCTTGGCCTTTAATTTGAACCAAGTGACCAACTGTTCTGGAAGCCCCAGGGAGACCTAGGATATATTCTGTTGCAAAGTGTTTTTTCCAAAGAGCTCTACATTGTGTTTTACCCACATGCTCTTTTTACAATTTGAATTTTCATCTTCCTGTCATTTGAGGCATGAGGTCTGCCTTTCTTTCTTTTACAACTGGGTTTTTGTGGCTATTTCCCCAATAGATTGCTGCGGAAGTGGCACTGATTTCTGAAGCGAGATCATAAAAGTAATGCAACTTTCTCTCTGTTGAATGCAGTCCTGCATGGCTGCCATATGAACAGTCCAGCTGTCCAGAGGCCATCATATTGTGAGCACAGACCAGGTGGAAAGCCCATGAGAAGACCATCTACATTAACAAAGATTCCCAGATGTCCCTTAGGCACCCTAGGCCCCTACCTGCTGTTCAAGTTCCAGGCATCATCAGACTGAAGATGAATGAAAAACTTTTGAGCTAGAACTGTGTAGTCAAACCTTTCTGAATTCCTGACACACAAACCACAAGAGATAGAAAGATGGTTATTGTCTTTTTTTTTTTCGTATTTTTTACAAATTTTTTTTTTTTATCTTTTTTTTTTTTTTTTTTTTTTTTTTTTTTTTTTTTTTTGACAGGCAGAGTGGACAGTGAGAGAGAGAGACAGAGAGAAAGGTCTTCCTTTGCCGTTGGTTCACCCTCCAATGGCCGCCGCGGCCGGCGCGCTGCGGCCAGCGCACCGCGCTGATCCGATGGCAGGAGCCAGGAGCCAGGTGCTTTTCCTGGTCTCCCATGGGGTGCAGGGCCCAAGCACCTGGGCCATCCTCCACTGCACTCCCTGGCCACAGCAGAGGGCTGGCCTGGAAGAGGGGCAACCGGGACAGAATCCGGCGCCCCGACCGGGACTAGAACCCGGTGTGCCGGCGCCGCTAGGCGGAGGATTAGCCTAGTGAGCCGCGGCGCCGGCTCGTATTTTTTACAAATTTTTTTAAGGTATACAACTGTCATGTATTTCAAATAGATTTAGGAACATAGTGATACTTTCCACTTTATCCTCCCTCCTGGTTATTGTCTTAAAGTTTGGGAGTGATTTATTATGCAGCAATTGGTAATAGGAACCTATTTCTTTGGAGAAGCATTTTCAATTTTCTCCTCAGTGATATTGAATGAAGATAAGGTTGGAATTCATGGACTCTGAGTACAAATTTAAATTTGTTACTGCCTTAACTTTAACAATTTTACACCCTAGCTTGGGGTGGATCAAGAATCTTAAAAGAGACTATCATGCAACAAATTTGTTTCCTTTCATATACTTTTACCTAATAGTTGGTAATAAGGGGATAGCTAAGGGTGGATCCTTGAACTACACTGATTGTATCGCAAGGAATGGACAAATTCTGGAAGTGATTTGGGGATATCTCTGAGAACTGTAAATGAGGCAAAAACAGAGTGTTTCAAGAAGGCTGGAACTATGTTGAATTATTTTTCATAATTTATTGTGTTTTTTAAAAAATATTTTTAGAGAAATATCTGTGTCAATAAAATTGGGAGGAAGATACAGAAATATCTTAAAGCCACCAACTCCCTTCCTCCACACATGCATTGCCTCTCTTATTATCAACAGTGTGCTGTTCTCTTAAGCAATACAGTTTGACTACTTGTTGTAGGTTGAATTGTGTCCCCCAATATATCTGTTGATAAATTGTGTATAAACCCAGGTACCTGTGAATACAACGTTATTTGGTATTTATAGGGTCTTTGCAGATTTAACCAAGTTTTGATGAGGTCCTCATGTATTAGTTTGGACCCTAAATCTCATGACTAGTGCCATTGATACAGAGACACAAAGTTACAAAGGGAAGAAGGCCATGAGAGGATGGAAGCAGAGACTGGAATTACACTGCCACAGCCAAGGAATACCCAAGATTGTTAGCTACTACCAGAAATTCAAAAAAGTCAAGGAAAGATTCATCTCGGCAGCTTTCAGAGAAAGCACTTTATGAATGGCCACATTTCTGTTGTGTAAAACCCTCTAGTGTGTGTGATTTGCTATGGCAGCCCTAAGGAACTATACAGTGCCTAGAGTCAGATGGCAAAATGAAAAAAAAAAATTTGCTCTTCACAGGTAACAAAATGGAAAGATAATGGGGCTGGAATGTGGTGCAGTGTGTTAAGCTGCTGCCACTTGGGATGCTGGCATCCTGTTTCAGAGTGCTGATTCAAGTCCCAGCTGCTCTGCTTCTGATCATGCTAATGCACCTGGGAAAGCAGTGGAAGATGACTCAAGTACTTGGGCTCCTGCCACTCATGTGGGAGACCTAGATAGAGTTCCTGGCTCCTGGCTCTTGGCTTCTGTCTGGCCCAGATGAAGCCATTGCAGCCGTTTACAGAGTGAACCACCAGCTGGAAGACCTCTCTCTGTCTCTCCCTCTCTTTGTGTCACTCTACCTTTCAAACAAATAAAATCTAAAAAGAAAAAAAGGGAACCCACCACACAGTAATAAGAAGGCAATTCCATTTTAAATACGGGCAAAAAGTTTAAATAGATTTTGTCAAAGTTTATATACAGATGTCAAATAAGTACAATACTCAGTATCATTAATCTTTAGGAGAGTGTAAATTTTAAAGCTATGAGGAGATATTATTACATGGTCTCTAGAATGCCTAAAATGTAAATGACTAAGCATATCAAATATTGGTATGTTTGTAGAACATCTGTGATTTTCATACATTGCTGATAGACATTTAAAATTATGTAATTACATTGGAAAGCAGTTTTTCAGTTTCTTAAAACATTAAGGATATACTTGCATGGTCATTATACTTGTAGGTATTAATCCAAGAAAATTGAAAATTCTTTTATATCCATAGAAAGAGCTATGTAAGTTTGTAAGGGCTCTATTTGTAATAGCCCCAAACTGGAGGAAACTTGGATATCTACCAACAGGGGAGTGGTTAAACGAATTAAATTTATCCACATGGTCAAGTAATACCTAGAAATAAAAAAATAATGACCTATTGATACATGTCATAGAATAGATGATTCTCAAAATTATTAAATAATTACACTAAAAAGAAAAACCTCCCTTCTCAAAACTACATATTGTATGATTCCAAATATGAATGTTTCTGTGTATGTGTGTGTGTTCATATATGTATGTATATACCTAGAAAATGCAAAGTAACTATATTGACGTTACGAATAAGTGCTCATCTGAAGATGGAAGGAGGGCAGAGCAGAGAGGGAAAAGGATTACCAAGGGACATGAGGAAACTTCTCAGGTTGATGGATATGTTCATTATCTTGACTTTGATTATGGTTTCCTCCATGTGTATTTATGTCAAAATGTATCAAATTGTGTTATTTTAAATGAGTGATTTTTAAATCTCAATTATGTGTCAATAAACCCAGAATAAAAAAAGAAAATTTAAAAAGTTATATGGAAAAAACACAAGGTTAAGTTGGGGGTGGGGTGGTGTGCAGCAGGAGAGGACTTAAATGCCATGCTTATCAGCTGAGCATGAGAAGGAAGATTTGCCTTCCCATTAATCATACTATTGGATGCATTATTTTTTTAATGGCAAGAAAGTATTTAAACATAGAACTGGGGCTGGCACTCTGGTGTAGCAGGTAAAGCTGCCGTTTGCAATGCCAGAATCCCATATGTGAGCCCGTTCCAGTTCTGGCTGCTCCATTTCTGTTCTAGTTCCCTGCTAATGTGCCCAGGGAAGGCAGTAGAGAATGACCCAAGTGCTTGGACCCCTGTACCTATGTGGGAGACCTGGAAAAAGCTCTTGGCTCCTGGCTTTGACCTGGCCCAGTCCCGACTGGTACAGCTGTTTGTGGAGTGGATGGAAGATTTCTCTTCTCTTCTCTTCTCTTCTCTTCTCTTCTCTTCTCTTCTCTTCTCTTCTCTTCTCTTCTCTTCTCTTCTCTTCTCTTCTCTTCTCTTCTCTTCTCTTCTCTTCTCTTCTCTTCTCTTCTCTTCTCTCTCTCTCTCTCTCTCTCTCTCTCTCTCTCTCTCTCTCTCTCTCTTTCTCTGTAATTCAGCCTTTTAAATAAATAAAGTAAATCTTAAAAAAAAAAAAAGCTTAGAACCAACAAGTATGTTAAGTCTTGAGAATCAGTTAGACTTTAATCATGGACGAATTATAATGAGTTGTGGAGAAATGGATTTATTATGGAAACTAAATCTTTATCATTGATGCTAGGAGCTTTGGAAGTAAAGCTCCAGAAGAGAAGTTGGAGGATCAGTGGAGTCCTCAATTAGTATGAGAAGCCAAGCATGAGACAAAGCATGTGACAGTAGCTCTATGGAATCTGGGCTTCAATGTACCCAGCATTTCCCTGCATCTGTTGGGCCTGGAGTCCCTTCCCTGTTAACCATAGGGCAGTCTGGGAAGTTGAATGGAGATCTGAGAAGATAAAATATAAGTTCAAACCCAACAGCATAGCCTAGTCTGTCACTGTACTAACCATGAAGATTTTTGGCTTTCAAATTTGCACAAATTTTTGGTCAACTTTAATGTGGAATCATACTGGGAAGTAGAATCCAGGAAATGTAATTCCAGCTTAACAAATTGACAGAGCACAAACCACCACACCTTGCTAATTAATGAACTTGGTAATTGTAGTACTTATTATGAACCTAAGAGCTGGTGTTCTCATGTGATGAGTTCATTGTGTTAAGTAGGTACAGAATGTCATTCTGAGCAATCTAATTGGTATAGAATGGAGTAAAGTTAGTTCAAGCATGAGGAATATAGTGGATCCAGAATCAGGGCTGATTACAGTATAAACAATGGGGAGACTCTGTTTCCCCTCTTACAAAGAAGGTGTTTATAGCAACATAAACACCTTTTCAACCCAGTAACATAAACAGTTTCTCAAGGAAACATTCCCTGGCATTCAGGAAATGTTTCTTTCTTTACAAAAAAGTGTGTTTTTCTTAAGACTTAATTTACTTAAGGGCTCTGTTTAGAACAAGGCTGTGATTGTACAGGGATAATGTTATTCCCAGAGCACTTTTGTGGTAGGCTATACTTGAAGTCCTTATAGAAATAGCATCTTGTTTAAAAACCTGTAGACTAACAGAGCACAGGCCAATACAGGTGTACCATGCTACATATTGGATATAGCTCTAGAAAGTTGTATAAATTATGCTTTTGTGAGTCAAATTGTATTACAAATTCCCACAAGCATGCTGTTTGATATTTTCTTAGGAAAATCCTTCTTGAAAATCTGAGGACTCCTTGTTACTGGTATTGACTATATACTAAGAGCCCAAAGACTGTGATAGGAGCCATGTACGAGTATTTGCCTCAAAGAAGCATACTTTAACTCACTTACAATGCAAATACACACTTTATGTAGTTGGTCAGTTAGGATTCTTGTATGAAGATTCTTTAGAATATTTTTAGTTTGGAACAATTAAAAATAGATTGTATCCACAAGACCCATTTTAGGGTTTTAAGGAGAAGAAAATTTTTTAGAAGAATGCTTCCTTAATGGAGAAAGGATAACAGATATACCTATTTTCATCATGTTATTAAAAACATATCTAATTTGGTAGTGAAGTGAAAATGCTGTTAATAGACACCTAGCATTAGCGACATGCCTATATTTTAATCTTTGTGTAGAGGATTTATTTAATTAAAAGACTTACCAGCAATCTCTAGGAATGATTTCTTCATTCCCAACTGTAGGTTTTCTGCAACTTTTTTAAAAGAGTTTTTTTTTTAAATATTTATTTTATTTAAAAATCAGAATTACAGAGAGAGGATGAGACACACAAACAAAGAAAGAGAGGTCTTCCATCCACTGGTTCACTCCCTAAATGGCCACAACAATCAGAGCTGAGCCAGTCTGATGCCAGGAGCCAGAAGCTTTTTCTGGGTCTCCACATAAGTGCAGGGACCCAAGGATTTGGACTATCCTCTGCTGCTTTACTAGGCACATTAGCAGGAGCTGGATTGAAAGTACTGCAACCTGGACTGGAACTAGCATCCAAATAGGATGCTGGTGCCGCAGGCGGGGACTTAAACCTGCTGCACCACAGTGCCACTCCAAGGTTTTCTGCAGCTTTTTGCAGCTTAGAATGCACAAGCAGGAGAATGTGTTTCATGGTACCTCCTATCTTAACCTCTAGCCCAATACTGCTTAAACTTTAATGTGCAGACAGATGACCTGAGCATCTTGTTAAAGGCAGACTATGATTCAGTAGTTCTTGGATGGGGCCTGAGATAGTGTATCTCCAATAGGCTTTCCAGGGATGCTGGTGTCATTGACTTGCAGAGCATTATCTGAAAAGCAAGGAAAGACTTGTCTGAGTGTAATTTGTTGGTGTGTTGCCCATGGTATTCAGCATTTTACAGTAAGTGTGGTAGACACAGAAAGAAATGATTATATTATCAGTTTTTATCCTGAGGGCAAAAAGATAGTGGTAGATTCCTATTATGTGGCTTGCTAATAGTTTGATAGGAAGGAAGTAGATGCATTTTCCACTCAACTGGCTGTATGTATACTATGTTAGTTTAATTTTTAAGTGTGGCATAATTTAAAAGTGGATCTCTTATCCAGATGCAAATTATCTTAGGAGGCAAAAAATTTTCATGTATTTCTATGGAGTATAACTATGGGCTTAATTCTTATGGAAGGATCTAGTTGGTTTCTGTAAAATTAATAAAATATTTTTTTAGTGTCATGTGTATGTGTGTAAAATTAATTGAGATTTTTGGAAGTATTAAACTCAAGGCCAACTTGGGATTTTTGAATAATATTCCAATATTGAATAAAGGTCACTGTGGGAAATTTATTTATTTCAAGGTTGAAAATGGAGAACTAATTTGAAAATGCGTTTTTACTGTCACTATGTGTGTTTTTGACCTTGTAAAGTGGACAGCTTCAAAATTTAACCAAGTGCTGCTTTAATAGATTGGTTCTGAATATTTTCAAAGGAAAAAGATAATTGGATTCTATCTGGGAAGTATTGTTGCAATATGAATTTGAGGTTAGGAAAAATGTTCAGGAGGAGAAAATCAAAATACTTCAAAAATAAATTTTTTAAAAGATTTATTTTACTTATTTGAAAGTCAGAGTTACAGAGAGAAGTAGAGACAGAAAGAGGGGTCTTCCATCTGCTGGTTCACTCCCTAGATGGCCACAACGGGCGGAGCTGTGCCCATCTGAAGCCAGGAGCCAGGAGCCTCTTCCAGATCTCCCATGTGGATACAGGGGCCCAAGGACTTGGGCCATCCTCTGTTGCTTTCCCAGGCCATAGCAGAGAGCTATGGATCAGAAGAGGAGCATCTGGGACTAGAACCAGCAACCATATGGGATGTAGGCGCTTCAGGCCAGTGCTTTAACCCGCTGCGCCACAGCACTGGCCTCCAAAAATAATTTCTTAAAACAACTCAGCAATTATTAAATTGAACCTTTAGAGTATAACTGAAGATCACACTTTCTGGATTAATGCATAAATCTAACCTTCCCTGAAAAAGGCAACAAGTTTAACCAAATCAATATATCTGTGTAGAGTGATACAGTGAACTATAGAAATCATTCAACAAATACGAAGGTTCCATGGGATCCTGATACAGGAGTGGAAAAAAAATTTCTGGAGATACTGGAAGCCAAATTAATCTGCTGTAATAATTGATGGTCAAATGTAGCCTTGCTATGGCATGACTTTTTCATTCAGGTGATAAATGTATACTTGGGAAATAAATGCATCCTCCGCAAGCCAGGGCTATTAGTTTTTATTTGAGAATTTTTCATCTGTGTTTCAGATGTTTGACATGTTTGAATATACACTCTAAAAAAGTGGGAAAGGAGGCAGGTACTTCAAGGGGACTAGATGTTAAAATGATAACATATTTTGCTGGCGCCTTGGCTCACTTGGCTAATACTCTGCCTGCGGTGCCCGCACCCCAGGTTTTAGCCCCAGTTGGGGTGCTGGACACTGTCCCTGTTGCTCCTCTTCCAGTCCAGCTCTCTGCTGTGGCCCAGGAAGGCAGTGGAGGATGGCCCAAGTGCTTGGGCTCTGCACCCGCTTGGGAGATCAGGAGGAAGCACCTGGCTCCTGGCTCCCTAGCAGCCATTTGGGGAGTGAACCAATGGAAAAGGAAGACCTTTCTCTCTGACTCTCTCTATATCTAACTCTGCCTGTCACAAAAAATGATAACATATTTTAAAGTATGGACAGTAGAAAAATAACTATTACAGATAAAAAATTGTACATGTGCATTGTATGCTGCTTGGGAAAATAGAATAATATTTTGCAAACTGGTTAATTTCTAATGTTTGCAGTTTTTTTTAGATTTGTATTTATCTTGTTCTTCATATTTTCTGTAACATAAGATGTTTTTCATGTAATGCACATTTTTCTTGGGGGATGAGTGGTGAATATTATTTTTTATGGCTGCATAATACTCCATTTATAAAAGGAATAACATTTGGGATCCTTAACATTCTTATGGATCCTTATGTCTTTCTGTGATTAATACTTATAATGAACTGTCTATAATACTTTTTTTGATCAAAATTTTGTTGTTAGTTACACTGTTAGAACTAAAGTTCGTATTCTATAGTAAACCTTTCCTTAAAAGCCATTCTGTGAATTTGAAGGTGTGTTCACAAGGAAATATTAACTTTTCCTGAATGTTAAGAGATAAAGAATGTTATGACAAAGTGTTAAAAAGCTAAGTTGGACTTGAACAAGTTAAAATGAATTGTATTCTATTATTAGCATAATTTTTAACACCTGTTAAAAAAAGAAAAATAAGGTGGGAAACTTGTTCTTTAATAATTTTTCATAGATAAAATGCTTTCTGGAGAAATGGGATGTTTTGTGGTAAATGTCTCTAAACAATACTTTCCTAATAATAAGAGTAGGAGGGCATTTGAAGATAAAGTTTCTAATAAGAAGACTAAGTTTATAATGTTCAACTTCTCATCCTATGACCATCAGAGCAAAATATTAAGCAGACATAGAAAAAATTGAAAATGAGAATTATACCTTTAGTAGAAAAAATAGAAACTAGCACACAATTCAGGCTATAGATTGATTCATAATATTCATTTATGGGGGTCAGTTTTTAGAGAAGACAGTTAGTTATGTATGTCATGAATCTATGCAATATACTCCATTACTCCATAAAGTTAGAAATAACCTTAAACTATTTTTTTTTTTGACAGGCAGAGTGGACAGTGAGACAGAGAGACAGAGAGAAAGGTCTTCCTTTGCCATTGGTTCACCCTCCAATGGCCGCCGCGGCCAGCGCGCTGCGGCCGGCGCACCGCGCTGATCCGATGCCAGGAGCCAGGTGCTTTTCCTGGTCTCCCATGGGGTGCAGGGCCCAAGCACCTGGGCCATCCTCCACTGCACTCCCTGGCCACAGCAGAGGGCTGGCCTGGAAGAGGGGCAACCGGGACAGAATCCGGCGCCCCAACCGGGACTAGAACCCAGTGTGCCGGCGCCGCTAGGCGGAGGATTAGCCTAGTGAGCCGCGGCGCTGGCCTACCTTAAACTTTTAATTAGCCTGAAGCATTATTTATATTCTTCTAGTAATAAATTTGAAACTAGGGGATAAAAAAGTTTTCAAGACCAAATATTTAAGCTATCTTTAGTGAAGTTTAGATTTTAATTTTTAAATGAATACCAATTTCTCTTGATTATAGCAGTTTTGTGCTCTTCCTTATATTTAAGATGCTCATAAAGAATATTTTCTATTAAACCCATGGCATTAGTGTATGTATTAATAAATGTGGGAAATGCAGTGAAGTGGAATTAATTTGTGTGTGTGAAGTAATGAAATGCTATTTTTTTTCTATTTTTATGTTTCTAACTATATTATGAAGAAATTACTCACTTGAATAATTTGTTACCTTTATCACCTTAACCATTTAAAATTACATTACACTTGAGTAATATAGGATAATATGTAGTGTTTAAGCTATAAAGTAGAGTAGTTCAGCTAAAGAACTAGAATATGATTGGGGCAGGCATTGTGGCGCAGTGGGTTCAGCCACCGTGGGTTCAGCTGCTGCTTACAATGCCAGCATCTCATATAAGTGCCTGTTCAAGTCCTGGTTGCTCCAGTTTTTGTCCAGCTCTCTGCTAATATACCTGGGAAAGCAGCAGCAGATGGCCCAATTCTTTGGATCCCTGCCACACACAGGGGAGATGCAAATGGAGTTCCTGTCTCCTGATTTCAGCCTGGCCTACCCTCTGCTATTGTGGCCATTTGGAGAGTGAACCAGTGAATGGAAGATCTCTCTCTCTCTCTCTGTCTCCCTCCTCCCGCCCCAACTCTGCCTTTCAAATAAATAAATGAATCTTAAGAAAAGATAAAAGAATATGATCAATCTGTGAGCTCCTTTCCTACCACATTCAGTTTTGCAGAGTTTGCTGGTTAAAAAGATCTTATAGCCTACATATTCTGAATTATAATTAGTATGCTACTAGCCACTGGGAAAAATCTAAATAAGCTTATGAAATTTATGTTAGGAACACCTGCAAATTAATGATTGATATTAATACATATGAATAATGCATAATGAAATAGATTATAGGTTTGAAAAACCTTGTTTTCTACTGTTAGTGTTGAAAATGTCAACTATGCCTAGATTTAATCTTTTCTTTGAAATTTCTTACACTAGAAGTAGTTTTTTTTTTATAAAAAGTTCATTTTTAAAATATTTTTTATTGAAACTGAAAATAACACGTTACACTAGTCATACTTGAAACACCAAGTGGATGTTCACCTCTATTCCTGTTTCCTCATCTGTGGAGGGTGATAACTTTTCAGGATTATTATGAGAATTAAGTGGGTTACTGTGTGCAAACACTTTCATATAGTAAATGCTTCATTAAGTTTAGATTGCTACTACCATAGCAAATTAGCACAAATCTGATGGCTTCTCTCTTGGTTCTGTTGGGTTAGAAGCTGAGATTGGTTCAACTGGTTTCTTTGCTCTGGGTTTCAGGAGGCTGAAATCTGAGTTTTGACCAGCTCCACTCTTATCAGGAGGCATGAAGAAAGATCCTCTCCCAGTCTGTCTCAGGTTGTTGGCCGAATCTGGTTCTTTGTGGCAAGCTGAAGTCTCTTTTTCTTTGTGACTGTCAGGTGGTCAACTCTTAGCAAGTAGGGGCCTCTCTCTGTTCCTTGCATGCAAGCCTGTACTTTTCAAAGCCTGCCATGGTATCACAACTTCTTCTCACACTGTAGATAGACATCTTTCCTCTTGTACCACCACTCTCCCATTGTGACTGGAGAGAGTTCTCTGCTTTTGGTTCTAGTCCCGGTCAGGGCGCCGGATTCTGTCCCGGTTGCCCCTCTTCCAGGCCAGCTCTCTGCTGTGGCCAGGGAGTGCAGTGGAGGATGGCCCAAGTACTTGGGCCCTGTACCCCATGGGAGACCAGGATAAATACCTGGCTCCTGCCATCGGATCAGCGCCAGCCGCGGCGGCCATTGGAGGGTGAACCAACAGCAAATGAAGACCTTTCACTCTCTCTCTCTCTCTCTCTCACTGTCCACTCTGCCTATCAAAAAATTAAAAAAAAAAAGTCTCATGTGTTTATAAATGTTTTTTTTTTTTTTTTTAACAGGCAGAGTGGACAGTGAGAGAGACAGAGAAAGGTCTTCCTTTTTGCCGTTGGTTCACCCTCCAATGGCTGCTGCGGCTGGCACACTGCGGCCGGCGCACCACGCTGATCCGATGGCAGGAGCCAGGTGCTTCTCCTGGTCTCCCATGGGGTGCAGGGCCCAAGTGCTTGGGCCATCCTCTACTGCACTCCCGGGCCACAGCAGAGAGCTGGCCTGGAAGAGGGGCAACCGGGACAGAATCCGGCGCCCCGACCGGGACTAGAACCCAGTGTGCGCTGCTAGGTGGAGGATTAGCCTAGTGAGCCGCGGCGCCGGCCTTCTCATGTGTTTAGATTGGAATCATCTGGATAACCTAGGACAGGTCCATGTTCTATGATCACTTGATTAGTAGCCTTAATCACAGTTGCGAAATCCCTTCAGGTGGCACCTTAGAATAGTGTTTGAATACCAGAGGACAGGAATCATGGTCATAGCTTTGGAATTCTGCCTACCATGGTGATCAATCCATGATGGCTAGGAGTAGTCATGGAGGAAAGTGATTAAAGGAACTATTTTTACCTTAGGGACCACAAAGTAAATTATACATTTGATGAGATTGGCATTGTTTCTTCCTTTTTCATATCATGAGGACTTTATAGTTTGCCATATATTTGGATACCTGCCATTGGTTGATAGCTTGAATGTAATTTCTCTTTTGAATTTATTCATTTTCTTTCTGTGAATCAGTAAAAGTCATGTAGAAGTTTCAGTTAACATCACTTGCACCTGTTTGGAAAGATCGATTACAACATTAGTTTCCCCTTACCTTGTTTTCTACTGTTGATTTTCCTCGAACTACAAAGATAAAATAGCTTACCCTTTGTGTAGGGAGCTGCCATGACAGACTGTGGAGTACAGACTTTGAATTGCTTGCCCTTATGCTTTTCCAGAATTTCTTGGACATTTGTGTTCTCATATCCATTTCTCTTCCAACTTGTATTTGAAGGTAGAGTGCAGGTTCAGCATATGTTCACAGTTGATTGTAAAGCTGGCCAGCTGAAGCAGTAGGGGACTGTGTCTGTTACCATTTTCAGAGTGATGTCCTTAAATACTGGACTTGTTGGCCACAGATATCAAGGTGATCATAAGCCATAGTTCTTCTCATGATTTGGGGATATTTTCCTGATCAAAAAATCTAATTCTTTCTTTAATGATTTCATTAAATGTTTTAAGGACCTGTCAAGAAAGGGAAAATTACTCTTCACATTTAAAATGCCACGATCTTTGAAAAAGTGTTAGATCTTTTAGTGACAGTGTTGACAGGATATTTGTATAGGTCTACTTCTGAAGAAATGAAACCCTATATGACTCTAGGGACTCTTCTCAATGAAAGAATTTTATAAAATGTATTTTCCCTGAACTCTTTTCATCAAATTGGTTTGCTCATCTATCTGCCTCTCTACTTTTGCACCCCCCCCCTCCTGTGTTAGACCAGGAGAAATGGAGAGTTCATTTAGTACATTTTGTGGAATAATGTTCACTTTGTTACTTCCTTTCTTTCATTCATGGTATGTTGGAATACGTCTTGATTTTCCCAATACTTAGATATTTTCCCCCTTAAGAAGATAGCATAAAATAAAGTAACACTTTTGGCTAAGCTAAACTTTTTTTTTCAAAGTGCCTTTCTTGTCCTGCTGCCTTTGATGGGCATTCACATGGTTAGTCCTTTCAAGAATGCCTTTTTAAATATGACCAATTCTGTATTTTCATTCTAAATCCAGGGTCAACAGTGTTGTCCACTCTTATCATTTATTTGGTCTTTCTGTAAGTTTTACAGACTTATCTGACAGCACAAATTTTATCATGGAAAGCTGGGCATTTATTCCTTTATGTCAATCCCTTTTAAACTGAATTCAAACTTTCTTTACCAAATTTCATGTCAAAAGAAATCATTTGAAGCTCTTTGAAAGAATCAGATTATGTGTATTGCTTTTTTTAGTTATTTTTGAAGACATACTGTCAGAGTCAGTTAAAAGTATCATACTTGCCTAATTTGCTGAGGAAGTTGACATTCTTGCTGACATCACTAGACTGTAATCAGAGAAATGATTAACACTCTTTAAAGTCTCTAAATTGATAAATTTTTAGTCTTTTTCTGCATCATTTAATTTGCTATTCAATTTGGATCCTTAGTCTGTTAATTTTTTTTGTTTGTTTTTGGCAGGTAGAGTTATAGACAGTGAGAGAGAGAGACAGAGAGAAAGGTCTTGCTTCCATTGGTTCACTCCCCAAATGGCCGCTACGGCCAGCGCTGTGCTGATCCCAAGCCAGGAGCCAGATGCCTCTTCCTGATCTCCCATGTGGGTGCAGGAGCCCAAGCACTTGGGCCATCCTCCACTGTCCTCCCAGGCCACAGCAGAGAGCAGGATTGGAAGAGGAGCAACTGGGACTAGAACCCGGTACCCAAATGGGACGCTGGCTCTGCAGGCGGAGGATTAACCAAGTGAGCCATAGAGCCGGCCCCAGTCTGTTAATTTTTAAAAATTTTATTTTTTATTGCAGTAAAAATACATAACATTTACTCTTTTGATCATTTAAAAATCATTTTATTTGAGAGGCAGAGAATATGTATATGTCAGACAGACTGGCAGACACACAGAGAGAGATAGGTGGAAAGAGAGAAGAGTTTGCATCCCATTCATTCCTTGATTGCCTGCAATGACTAGAATTTGGCCAGACTGAATGTAGGAGCTGGGAACTCAGTCCATGTTTCCTGTGTCTGATAGGAATCCAAATCCTTGTGCCATCATCTACTGTCTCACAGGGCCTGCAAGAAGCTGGAGTCTGGAGGCATGGATGGGAATTGAACCCAGGTACTTTGATGTGGAATTTGGGCATCTTGACTGCTAGACTAAAAACTGACTCCCACTTTACCATTTAAAATTATACAGTTAAGTGGTGATGAGCTCATTCACAGTGTTGTACAACCATCATCACTATCCATTTCCAGAATTTAAAATCCCATGTTGAGGGGCCAGCATTGTGGTGCAATGGGTTAAGGCCCTGGCCTGCAATGCTGGCATCTTATATGGGTGCTGGTTTGAGTGCTGGCTGCTCCACTTCTGATCCAGCTATCTGCTAATGTGGCTGGGAAAGCAGCAGTCCTTGGGAGACCCAGAAGCTCCTGGCTGCTGGCTTTGGATCAGCTCAGTGCTGGCTATTGCTGCCATCTGGGGAGTGAACCAGTGGATAAAAGACTCTCTGTCTCTACCTCTCTCTGTAACTCTGTCTTTCAAATAAATAAAATAAATCTTTTAAAAAAATCCCATATTGATAAAGTCTATACCCGTTAAACTATAATTCCCCATTCCACCCTCCTCCTGATCAGCTCCTGGCAAACCACCAATGTATTTTATATTTTCTATTAATTTGAATGAATTGATTTTCTTTTATAATCTTTACCTAAAAAAAGCACTTATCAGCCCGGCACTGTGGCGTAGCGAGTAAAGCCACTGCCTGCAGTGCCAATATCCCACATGGGCTCCAGTTTGAGTCCTGGCTGTTCCACTTCCAATCCAGCTCTCTGCTATGGCCTGGGAAAGCAGTGGAAGATGGTCCAAAGTCCTTGGGCCACTGACCCCATGTGGGAGACCCAGAAGAAGCTCCTGGCTCTTGCTTCGGCCCAGCTCCCACCATATGGCCTGTTGGGGAGTGAACCAGTAAATGGAAGACCTCTCTCTCCCTCTCTCCCCCTCTCTCCCCCTCTCTCCCCCTCTCTCCCCCTCTCTCCCCCTCTCTCTCCCTCTCTCTCCCTCTCTCACCCTGTCTCTCCCTCTATCCCTCTCTCCCTCTCTCCCTTTCCCCCTTTCCCTCTCCCTCCCCCCCTTCCTCTCCTTTCCTCTCTGTGTAACTCTGACTTTCAAATAAATAAATAGACCTTAAAAGAAAAAGCACTTATCCTCAAGGGACATGGGCCCTAATGTTATGGAGGAAGACTTTGAGTTGCAAATATCAGATTTAATTTACTTAATAAGTAAACTTTATCTGCCATATGTAATTTGATTATTTTTTATCTACAAGATTTGAACACCAGGAATATATGAATGTATCTTGTCTTTAAAATATACTGCTAGCCATTGAAGAAAAAAATTGAAGCTTTGAACTTTTTGTTAAGAGTTTTACTGGTAGTCATCTCTCTCAAATATGCATATCTGTGAATTGGCATTTTCAATATGGTTTTTCTTCACATCTTTTTACTTCCCATCTTGAGTGTTTAGTCTGTACTGATCAGAATTCAACAAAAAGAATTGTGGCTTTCATTGACAACTAGTGCTTTGATTTTTGACATATTTTTGACTCACATACCTACAAGATGGCTTTGAAATTAGTTAGATATGAGTGAATTGTTCATAAATTATGCCATTTCAATTGTGGATACTTTGCCTGGTATCTGAGTTATTATAGATCAATTGTTCTCCTGGAATGGGGGGGGGGGGATGATCCTCTTTCTTGTTTTAGGGAAGTGGTACTGATTAGAGAATACAAACAATTTTATGGCTTTTTGCATGGGAAAGTATAGCTTGAGTAACTGCAAATTAGGTTGTCTTAGGAATGACCACAAGGGTATGTAAGGACAGGTTTGTTCAATATTTGTTCATTCTTTTCGTAAAAAGTGAGAAATATGTTGGTTATAAACATAATTTCATTTCTTTTTTTTTAAAGATGTATTTTTATTTACTTTAAAGTCAGAGTTACACAGAGAGAGAAGGAGAGGCCAAGAGAAGGAGAGAGAGGTCTTCTATCCGCTGGTTTACTCCCCAATTGGCTGCAATGGCTGGAGCTGCGCCGATCCGAAGCCAGGAGCTTCTTCCGGGTCTCCCACATGAGTACAGGGGCCCAAGGACTTGAGCCATCCTCCACTGCTTTCCCAGATATAACAGAGAGCTGGATCCAAAGTAGAGCAACTGGGACATGAACTGGTGCCCATATGGGATGCCGGCATTGCAGGCAGTAGCTTTACCCACTATGCCACAGTGCTGGCCCAACATAATCTCATTTCAGTAATTAGATTCCTATGCTTTGCTAGACAGCATCAAGATTTTGGCCTTGTATAGTTAAACTTAAAGGTGAACAGTGAGCATGACATCACAAGGAGCACTTTTACTTGTTTATTCTCCTTAACCATTGCAAACAGGAGAAGGTATGAGAGATGAGGTGAGGAATCTTTTTTTTTTTTTTTTTTTTTTGGACAGGCAGAGTGGACAGTGAGAGAGAGAGAGACAGAGACAAAGGTCTTCCTTTGCTGTTGGTTCACCCTCCAATGGCCGCCGCTCTGCGGCCGGTGCACCGCGCTGATCCGAAGGCAGGAGCCAGGTGCTTCTCCTGGTCTCCCATGCGGTGCAGGGCCCAAGTACTTGGGCCATCCTTCACTGCACTCCTGGGCCATAGCAGAGAGCTGGCCTGGAAGAGGGGCATCTGGGACAGAATCCGGCGCCCCAACAGGGACTAGAACCCGGTGTGCCGGAACCAGCTCTGCTTGGTGACATTTATGTACCAATCTCAGGATCCTTTTAGTAATTGTTCTTCCTGCCATGATTTTAGGTAATAAACATAAACCAATATCTGTCTAAATAATTTGCTTTTTCATAGCCCTATTAAATAAATTCATTTTGTTATCTAGGCACACAACATTTGATAATGATGAATGCATTTCTGTAATATTGCTTAAGTGGAGGTGTTTTTTTTTTTTAAAGATTTATTTATTTATTTGTTTGAAAGTCAGAGTTACACAGAGAGAAGGAGAGGTAGAGAGAGAGAGAGAAAAAGGTCTTCCATCTGCTGATTCACTCCCCAATTGGTCACAAAGGTCAGAGCTGTGCCGATCTGGAGCAGGAGCCACAAGCTTCTTCTGGGTCTTCCACGTGGCTGTAGGAGCCCAAGGACTTGGGCCATCTTCCACTGCTTTCCCAGGCCACAGTAGAGAGCTAGATTGGAAGTGGAACAGCCAGGACTTGAATTGGTGCCCATATGGGATGCTGGCATTGCAGATGGAAACTTTACCCACTATGCCACAGTGCTGGCCCCCGCGGTTTTGTTTTATAAAATGTCATGGGTAGTTCGGTGGCTTTTTATTTCCTTCCAGAGTTCTTCTCTATTACAATTTTCTATTAATTAACAAGAGCTGTTGCAAAAAATAAATTTTATGTCCATTCCCTTTGAGGAATATACAAGCTGGTCGAGGCTTAGACATCAACTAAGAAGTGAACGATGCGATTCTACTGCAGTAAGGAAATGATACTGTGGGGAACAGCACTGCCTGACAGTTTAAAGAGGTGAACCAGGAGCTAGCCCTTGGAAAAGAAGTAGAAAGATCTCTTGTATGTTTTCCAAAGAGTTGATACATTTTTTCATTGTGTAAGTGAAACCTTATTTTAACATCATTTAGAAAATTGTGGGGTGAAATATCATTTGATAGATTTATTAGCTGCTCTTTTCTTTGGAGGATTGCCAGTTAGTGTGCCTTCACTATTTAATTGTCAAGACCACCTTTTATTAATGTTGTCCTGTAAGGGACAGAATATTTGTTGGAAATGTGTCAAAGGTATGAGAATTGATTTGTGGAAAATTAACCTTTTTATGATATTGCATTGTCTCAATCTTAGCATGTCTTATATCTTTAATTTTACTCAAGTTTTTTATATCTCTCAGTAAAGTTATATAATTTTATGGGTAAACAGTGTTTCTTGACTTCATTGAGCTTTCGTTGGTTTTATAAATGGGTCCCTTTGTTCTTTTAGTTTTTCTTTGGAGGTAGTTATATCAGAAAGTTAGTTATTGCTACCATGTAGGAGAGAACTATGTACTTTTATATATTACCTAATTTCTTGACATCTTTCAGGTTTTACTACTTTTTCACTGGATTTTCTTTGTGTTTGCCTTTGGATATTACTGAAGACAGACAAAAAAGCATTTCAGGAAATATTTGATTTGACTATGACTTGTGTGTGAGTAAAGTGTTATTTCATGGCTTAAAATAATATGATGTATGCATGTGTATGTAGACATCCATTGTTATTGTGTCATTGTTTTGACAATGGGTTAGTGAGTGCTTTGCATATATGGTGCAGGTTTTAGGCCAAGTGAAGTCTGTTTCATCAACCATGTTACAATTTATGATATTGATTTATTGTTTAAAAATGAAAAGCTTCTCTTTGCTTTCCCAATCTCTCTTTCAGTGTGTGGAATCACTATGAAGTTTGTTTTGTAGCCTTCCACTCATTTCTCTATTTTATTACTCTGTAGACACACATACCCCTTCCCCCACATTTAGCTACATTCTTGTTTATAAAAGGGGGTTACTTAAAAGAAGAAAGTATATAAACTTTTAAAAGTTAACAACATATTGTTCATCTTTTCTTGGGTTATGATTTTAAATGTCTTGGCTCCGTGTTCTGCACTATATTATTATACTGGTGACCTTTCATGGGTTTTTATGTTTGAAGCATATGATAAATAAACATGGGCAAATAAGTAGTTTGGAAATAACATATGTTGTTTAGGTTTCCGTACATATGTACATATCAATTACTCTAGGAGTCAACTATCTAAAAATTATCTTAAAATCACATGTAGGATTTAGTTTCTTAAAAGAATTTCACCAATTAAAAAAATTTAAATAGCACAGATATTTCATATGTAAAACCAAACCACTAGCTAAGTACTGAACATGTTTTTGCTTTAAAATATGAGTAAGAAATATAATTATAGATTTTTCAACAGGGGACTTATGTAAGTTTGGTTCATCTTTTCAAAGATCTTTGCCATATTATCTTCCAGAAATATTTAACTGCATTTAAGATGTGGGTGTGATTATCTGATTGTTCTCTGAGTCATTTTGTTCTCATAGTTATAGTTTATTTTCAGTATTTCATCAAAAGCTTGGAGGTATTGGTAACACCAAGTGAAATTTTTCAAAAAAGTAGTCATTTTGCAAATTTTACAGGTTATAGACTAGTATGTATATGTTTAGGAGGGTAGGAAAGGGCAGCAATTTTGAGGCTGAGTTTTGAAAATGAGTAGGTTTTTCTCTGTGGGGTGGATAGTAGGAGAGTATTACAGTGTTGAGGGACTATAAAATGATAGAAACCTAATAATAATTAATAATAATTATTAAGATTTATTTTTTATTGATTTGAAAGAGTTACAAAGCAAGAGGGAGAGACAGATAGAGGGAGAGAGATCTTCCCTCTGCTGGTTCACTGCCCAAATGCGTATAATGACAAGCATTGGGCCAGGCTGAAGCCAGGAGTCCAGAACTCTAACTGGGTCTCCTAGGTGGGAGGTAGGTCCCAAATACTTGGACCATCTTCTGCTGCCTTCCTAGACTCATTAGCAGGAAGCTGAATCAGAAGTGGAACAGTTGGTACTTGAACTGGCACCATATGGGATGCCGGAATTGCTAATGTTGGCTTAACCCACTGAGCCACAATGCCAGCCCTAGAAAAAACTTTTCAATTTGGATTACATTGTCTCAATATGTATAGGTTGGAGGTTTTGGATGTCAGTTGGAGTATGTATGGAGACTGCAGACTTATTGAGCAAGAAGGTAGAGATCAAGGTCTCTGTTGGTGTCAGAGGCTTTCAATTTAGGAGAAATGGGGAGTGATCCACTCTTGTAACATGGTGAAGGGCTGGGAGATGCCCATGGGACTTGGCATGGTACAGATTATGAGATGAAATTTCAAAAGGCAGTGTTTATAAATATGTTCTCACTTAATAGTGCTTTCTCTGTATGTCTGGATTAAAAGGTTAGTTTCTTATGTGTACAACAAAATGGTGAGTGCTAGTATTTAGAACTTACCTAATTCAAAATTAATGATTAAGTTTCTGAGGAAAAAAACCTGAAAACAATAACAAGTTGTGTATTGCTAAAACTTAGGAAAATTTAAAATATAACTCCTCAGTTTAGAGGTGAAAAATACAAGAAATATGTGAAGTACTAGAGGCTGACACTAGGATGGTGGCTGAGTAAGATACTTTGGCAATCATCACCCCACAGAGAAACCAGTGTGAACAACCAACTAGTTCACCTTCATAAGAGCCACTGAGGCTAGGTGAGAGATCACAGTGCCACATCTGTGACAACCATAATAAAAACAGCACTGAAGAAAGCAAGATACAATGAGTTGCTGGCATCACCCCTCTTCCAGCTCCAGGGGGCCTGACTTGGAGAGGTACCTCCCACTTTGGAGAGGGAAAGCAAACTGAATCCCAATGCCAGACCCATTGTGAAAAATTTCAGTCAAGCTGAGCCCACAGGCCCTGCCCTTACCCAAGCAGTAAATATTTGGAGTTTTCACAGCCTATTGGCCTTCACTACCCCTCCCTTAACTGCCTGCTGAAAGCAAACTCCAGGCATGCAGAGAGAAGCCAGGAGAGAGAGCTTAGGAGCATACCTTGGATCTCAAAGCTAGGCCTGTGGCACTGAGTCTCAGTCATTGACTATCACCAAGTCTGTTCTTATAGATTGAGCCTCTAGATTTCCTAGCATCTGGTGAACAATTTTGTGGGTTGGACTTAATTTAGTGTGTATCAGTGCTAGTGTCACGTGGGCCTGGGTGGCACACTAATGACTTTGTGGGGCTCAGGGACTGTGGGACCCATGTGTGACCAGCCTGGGACCAATACGGGATATTAAGGGCTGCCATTATCACCCTTCTCAAACCTTGAGCAAACAGCAAGAAACCGAGAGATTGTGTCTTAGAAATCAGAACTGGGATGGTAAAGCCCAGTCCTGGAAGATTCCTAATAATTGGCATCCCAAGACTAATGCCTGTGGATAGAGTCTCTGGACTTGCCCAGTATCAGGTGGAGACCTGTATCCTGGTTGAAAGACTTATCTTTATGTGTAGCACCATCAGCCTTCTGCAGATCTGGTTTGCACCCTGAGGATTGCACAGGAAATGACGACTGTGAGACCTAGGGGTGACCTCTACCTAGGATTGCTTGAGTAGTTGAGGACTGCTTCTTTCACTCCTGCTACAACTTTGGGCAAATAGCAAAGTATCACAGAACTGTTTTGGAACCAGCACTGAATAGATGTAGACAATCCCTGTCCCAAGGCCATTGGTTATAGATAGAGCATCTAGTTCTGCTTCAATGCACAGTAGGTTTCTGTGGTCCTCTTTGGATAGTTTTATGTAACAGCCAGCATCACCAGTAGCTGATAGATGCAGCATTAAGCAGTTATCCCACTGTAGCAACAGAACAGACTGTTTAGAATTTCTAGAAGGATGGCTACAAATGAAGCCAGATTACTGAAATAAATTCTTCAATTCCCAGATGATAGCCTACTCCAACATGTAACAGTAACTTCCAGGGAATCATGACTTCACCTAAAGAACAAAGTAAGGTGCCAGAAATCAACCATCTAGGAGTCAAAATTTCCAAATGATTATATGAAGATTTCAAAATAGCTGGTTTAAGGAAAATCAATGAAATTCAAGAGTACACAGAATGATTCAATATTCTATCAGAACAATTTGACAGAGATGGAAACAATTAAATAAAACTAAACAGGAATCTTTCAATTAAAAATACATTAAGTGAAATTGAAAGTATAATTGATGGCATCAATAGCAGACTAAATCACAGAAGAAAGGACCAATGAGATTAAAGAAGAGGTGTTTGAAAAATACACAGTTGGAGGAGAAAAAGAAAAAAAAATCAAATGTAAGATGGCAAGAAAAAAAGCAAATATTTGAATTATTGGGATTCAAAAAGGACTTGCAAATGCCAAAGGGATAAAAAGCTTTTTCAAAGAGGTAATGACAGAAAACTTGTAGAGTTTTTCTCAGAAAACCTGGAAAAAGATACAACTCTCTTTAAGTACCGGAATATCAAAGTTGACCACTCAGATTCAACCCTACTAGATTTACGCCAGGAAATTACAATCAAGCTCTTCAAGGTTAAAGAGGATTCTCAAAGCTGCTGGAGTAAGGTGAGTAATACTTAAAGGGATCTTAATTTTTTTTTTTTTTTGACAGGCAGAGTGGACAGTGAGAGAGAGAGACAGAGAGAAAGGTCTTCCTTTGCCGTTGGTTCACCCTCCAATGGCCACCGCGGCCAGCGCGCTGCGGCCGGCGCACTGCGCTGATCCGATGGCAGGAGCCAGGAGCCAGGTGCTTTTCCTGGTCTCCCATGGGGTGCAGGGCCCAAGCACCTGGGCCATCCTCCACTGCACTCCCTGGCCACAGCAGAGAGCTGGCCTGGAAGAGGGGCAACCGGGACAGAATCCGGCACCCCGACCGGGACTAGAACCTGGTGTGCCGGCGCCGCTAGGCGGAGGATTAGCCTACTGAGCCACGGCGCCGGCCGGGATCTTAATTTTTTTTTTAACTTAAGACAATCTCAACAGAAACCTTATAAGACATAAGGGAGTTGGATGAGATTTTTATAGTACTGAGGAAAAAAAGGCCAGTGAAGACTATGTACTCAGTAAAACTATCCTTCAGACTTGGGAAATAAAGGCATTCCCAGGCAAACAACTGCTGAGAGAATTTACCACCACCAGATTTGTGTTACAAGAAATGCTGAAAGGGGTTCTTCAAACTGACAGAAAAAGGTGCTAACAAGCAAGCAGAAAATATCAGAAGGTAGAAAACTCACTGGTAAGAGTAACTATTATTAACAAATCCAGAAAGCTCTAATATAAAGATGGTGTATAAATTATATCTTAAAATGAAGACAAGAAAGTTATAACTACCCTAAAGTGTTAAGAAACCAACAATAAAGAAAGATATCAAATGTAACATCAAAAATTCAAAATGTGGGAAGGAATAGTTCTATTGAACTATAGAGTGCCTTATTAGAATTTCTTATCTTGTTTCTGTTTGCCTTTTCCCACTATTATAATTAATGTTGTTATCATTCCAAGATAGTTTATTAAAACCAAAGGAATTTTTTGTAAGCCTCAAGGTAACCGCAAAGCAAAACCTATAGATAGTCTTATCAGAAATAATAAGCAAGAAATCAAAGCTCACTACTAGAGAGAATCACTTAACTGCAATAGATTGTAATTTAGGGACAAAGAAAGAAAAAACTAAAATAAAAATACAAAGCAAATACTTTAATGACAGTAAGAATACTTTACCTATCAACAATTACCTTAAATGTCGATGGACTGAATTCTTCAATTAAAAGACACTGAGTGAACAAATGTATTAAAAACCAGGAGCCAGCTATATGCTGTTTACAAGAAACTCACTTCACACACTTCACATCTACACATATAAACTGAAAGCGAAAGGATGGAACAAGATATCCCGTGCAAATGGATCCCAAAATAAAGCAGAAAAGCTATAGTTCTATTAGAAACATGTATTTTAGGGACCGGCATTGTGGCACTGGCATCCAGTATATGTGCAGGTTTGAGTTCCAGCTGTTCCACCGTTCTAATTCCAATCAAGCTCCTTGCTAAGATTCCTGAGGAAGCACCAGAATATGGTTCAAGTTCTTGGGCCCCCACCACCCTTGCAGGAGACCCAGATGGTGTTCTGGGCTCCTGGCTTTGGCCTGGCCTACTACTGGTTGTTGCAGCAATTTGTGGAGTGAACCAGCAGATGAAAGATCTCTGTCTCTCCTTCTCTCTCTGTAACTCTACCTTTCAAATAAATAAATAAATCTTTTTAAAACAATCATATATTTTAAATAAAAAACAGTTTAAAAAGACCAGGAAGGTAATTATATAATGTTAAATGGTTTGATCCAGCAAGAGGAAATAACTTTTTTTTTTAAAGATTTATTTATTTGAAAGGCAAAGTTATAGAGAGGCAGTTGCAGAGAGAGAGGGAGAAGTCTTCCATCTGCTGGTTCACTCCACAAATGGCTGCAACAGCCAGAGCTGGGCTGGTCTAAAGCCAGGAGCCAGGAGCTTCTTCCAGGTCTCCACGTGGGTGCAGGGACCCAAGGACTTGGGCCATCTTTCACAGCTTTCCCAGACCATAGCAGAAGCTGGATCAGAAGAGGAGCAGCCAGGATTTGAACTGGCACTCACATGGGATGCCGGCACTGCAGGCGGCAGCTTTACCTGCTACACCACAGCACTGGCCCCCAGCTATCTTTATTTCATCTCAAGGAACTAGAAAAATGAGAACAAATGAAAGCTAAAATTTATAGAAGAAAAGACATAATAAAATTCGGAGCACAAATAAAGGACCTAGAGACTAAAACAAAAATCAATAAAAGATTTGTTCTCTTTGAAAAGATAAACAAAATTGATAAACCTTTAGCCAGACTAACCAATAAAAAATTTTCAAATACGTAGAATTAGTGATGAAAATGGGGACTTTATTACAGACTGAAATACAAAGGGTTTTTAGAGATTACTATGAACAACTACATGGTAACAAATTTGATAACCTGGAAGAAATGCAAAAATCCCAGACATATATACCTTTCCCAGATTGAGTTAGGAGGAAATAGAATACCTAAATAGACTGATTACAAGTAGCAAGATTGAGTCTATAATAAAAAATTTCCCATCAAAGAAAAGCCCAATAGCAAATGGCTTTACTCCTGAATTATACCAACTAATTAAAGAAGAATTAACACCAGTTATTTTTGAATTATTTCAAAAAATAGAAGAGGAAGGAATACTTATAGATTCATTCTATGAGGCCTGTAATACTTTGATACCAAAACCAGAGAAGGACACAACAATGAAAAAGAAAGCTCCACACCAATATCCTTGAGGAACATGGATATAAAACTCCTCAACAAAATACTAGCAAATTGAATCCAGTAGTACATAAAAAAAGATCATTCACCATGATCAAGTGGAGTTTATCCAAAGAATGCAAAAAATGGATCAACATATGCAAATCAATAAATGTTGACAGGGGTGGGGGACCTTTTTACTGCCAAGGGCCATTTGGATATTTATAACATCATTTGAGGATTATACAAAATTATTAACTTAAAAATTAGCCTGCTCTGGACTTACTGAATTTTGAGTCCCTCCTGTGGTTGCCTTGGCAGGGCCAGACCAAATGATTTCATGGGCCTTATGCAGCCTGTGGGCTGGATGTTCCCCACCCATGCTACATCAACAGAATGAACGACAAAAGTCATCATGATCTCAGTAGGTGCATAAGAGAATTTAGTAAAATTTAACAACCATTCCCGATTTTAAAAATCTCTGACTGAATCAGTTATAGAAGGAGTGTACTTCTCATGCTAGAGGCCATATATTACAATCCAACAGCTGTCATCATATTGAATGAGGAAAAGTGAAGGCTTTCTCTTTAAGATCTGGAACAAGAAAAGGATGCAGATTTTCACTGCATTTATCCAACACAGTCCTGGAGGTCTTAGCTTGAGTCATTAGGCAAAGAAGTAAAGGGGCTGGTGCTGTGGCACAGTGGGTTAACGCCCTGGCCTGAAGCGCCGACATCCCATATGGGCACCAGTTTGAGACCCAGCTGCTCCACTTCGATCCAGCTCTCTGCTATTGCCTGGGAAAGCAGTAGAAGATGGCCCAAGTCCTTGGGTCCCTGCACCTGCATGGGAGACCTGGAAGAAGATCCTGGCTCCTGGCTTTGGATGGGTGCAGCTCCAGCCATTGCGGCCAACTGGGGAGTGAACCATCAGATGTAAGACCACTCTCTCTCTCTGCCTCTCCTCTCTCTGTGTAACTGTGACTTCCAAATAAATAAATAAATTGTTAAAAAAAGAAGTAAAGGTCATCCAAATTGTAAAGGAGGAAGTCATAATGTCGCTGTTTGCCAATGACCTGATCTTATATATAGAAAACCCCAGAAATACCACCAAAAAACTATTACAGTCCATAACTTTAGCAAATTGCAGGATATAAAGTCAACATACAAAAATCAATTTCTTTGTTATACACCAATAGTGAATCATGAAAAAGAAATCAAGAAAGCAATATGATTTCGAACGTCTACAAAAATAAAATAAAAACACCTGGGAATAAATTTAACTAAGAGATGACAAATTTCTACAGTATTAACCATAAATCATTGATAAAAGAATTGATGAGGACACCCACTTATCAAATGGAAAGACATTCTATGTTCATCTATTGGAACAATCAGTATTGTTAAAATGTGTATACTAACCAAAGTGATTAACAGATTCAGTGCAATCTCTATAAAAATCTCAGTGACACTTTCCCAGAACTAGAAAGACACTTTTCTGAAATTTGTAGGGAACTGCAAAGACCCCAAATAGCCAACATGATCTTGAGCAAAAAGAACATAGCAGGATATCCTACACAATCTAACTTTAAAGTATTTTAGAATGCTATACAAGTTAAAGCAGCATGGTATTGGTATAAAAACAATTCATAGACCTGTGGAGTAGAGTAGAGACCCTAGAAGTAAACTGACAGATCTGATCTTTGACAGAGGTGCTAAATAATGCATTGTAAAAAGATGTGTTTTTAAACAAGTGATGCTGGGAAAACTGAATATACACATATGGAAGTATGTAATGATATCCCTATCTCTCACCATTTACAAAAATCAACTCAAAATGGATTAAAGAACTAAATATGATGGGCTGGCGCCATGGCTCTCTTGGTTAATCCTCTGCCTGCAGCACTGGCATCCCATATGGGCGCCGGTTCTAGTCCTGGTTGCTCCCCTTCCAGTCCAGCTCTCTGCTGTGGCCCAGGAGGGCACCCACATGGGAGACCAGGAAGAAGCACCTGGCTCCTGGCTTCAGATCGGCGCAGCGCCAACCGTAGGGACCATTTGGGGAGTGAAACAACGGAAGGAAGACCTTTCTCTCTATCTCTCTCTCTCACTGTCTATAACTCTGTCAAAAAAAAAAAAAAAAAAAAGAAAGAAAGAAAAACTAAATATGAGATTTAGTGTCATAACTTCAGTAATTAAAATATCATTTAAAGTGACGGTTCACCAGTGTGATTGTAGTAGTGGAGAGTTAGCCTGATAAGTCTGTGATTGAAATAATAAATATTAAGGAATTGGCCTGCCACAATTAGGCCCTTTAAATAATTTATTTTTTCATTTGTGTGTTATGGCTGAATAAAAGAAAACCACCACCCTTACAAGTGCAGGGAGAAGACCTAGCTTTCTAAAGTTGGCACTCTGGGTGACGACTGGTGTGATCTTAGTCAAAGTTAGTGGCATTGCTTTTTTAATGTCAGGGAAGTCTGTCTGTCTGTCTGTCTGTCTCTCTCTCTCTGTTCTTTTCTTTCCTACCTTTAAAAAAAGTGCTGTGGATAAGCATTTGGAGTAGATAGTAAATTGCCTCCTGGGATGCCTGCATCCCATCTTGGAGTCCTGATATCTCTGCTTCCAATCCAGCTTCTTGTTAATGTGTGTCATGGGAGGTAGCAGATGGTGGTTCAAGTGTTTGAATTTCTGCCTTCCATATCGGAGACCTGAATGATATTTTTGCTCCTTTTAAAAACAGTTTTATGACAAATAATCTGTACCTTCTTCCAGGTATACGTGAAGTAACTGAATTTTGTCCAATGTTCCATGTCTAGGAAGTAAAAGGAAGTGCTGTCTGGTGAAATATAGTTCCTTCTGACTTATCTTTGGGGGATTTGCTCCAAGACTCCCAGCAGATGCTTGAAACCCTTAATAGTTGTGGAACCTTATACATAGTACATTTTTCCCTATATATACATACCTGTGATAAAATTTATTTTATGTTAGGTACAGTAAGTGATTAACAACAATAATGATACACTGGAATAATTTCCAACAATATGCTGTATATGAAAGTTATGTGAATGTGATCTCTCTTTCTCAAAATATTCTTTCACTTTTATACTTAAAGGCAACACTTCATAGCTTCTCTTTGTTATTTACAAAATGCCAGCATTCTCTACTGTTGTGCTTTGGGGTTGTTATTAAATGAAGTAGGGTTACTTGAACAAAAGCACTCTGATACTGTGACAATGAATCTAGATGACTGCTAAGTGACTAATGAGCAAGTAGTGTATGCAGCATGGATATGCTGGATAAAAGATGATTCATGTTCCTGGATAAAGTGGAATGGTGTGAGATGTCATCACACTACTCGAAATGGTATGCAATTTAAACCTTATAAATTGTTAATTTCTGGAATTTTCCATTTAGTATTTTTGGATTGATTTTGACCATAGGTAACTGCAACTGTGGAAATTGAAACCATGGTAAGGGGGTCTACTATATTATTGAGAGAAGGGTCTACAAGGTAGAGGGAGGGTAGCAGAGAGAGGGGCAATAGGAGTTAGGTAGGGGAGTAGGAGGAGGAGAAACAGATTCCTCACTCATGTTGGTATCAGATAATTGTAGAACTTGAGGCCATTCCTATAGATGTCTCCTGAATGAAGTTGTTGTTGGTCTGAGGTCCTTAAGATTTCTGAGGAAAATTGGAAAATGTTAGCTCCTCTGACACAGATTGGAGAATTAAATGAGGACTTAGCCAAAAATCTTAATGGGCAATTAAATATCTCTGATATGTCTGGCTGAAATATGTGATTTCACCATTAGGAAAACATATATTAACATCCAGTTCCCCAAAGCAACTCTTGGAGAAATCATCAGAGAAAACTTGGTTTTGATAGGACTGGCAATGGTTTTTTTCGTTCTCAATTTCTTCTTTTTCTCATTTTAGATTCCTGAATCATAAATAAGTTTTTCGAATAATTTGTATTTTGCATGGCTTAGTTTTAGGAATAAATACCCCCTAAATGCCTCCTGTGAAATGGACCCAGTCTCATTTCTTCGTGATATCTCTATACTTTGCCAGTACTTCTAACATTGCAGTTTTCACATTATCATGATTCATGTACAATTTTGTGTTTGCCTTTTTTTCTCCTCTCAACAGGGTTCTTGTACTCTAGCTATCTTTGTATTTGTAGTGCCCAGCATTTTATAGGAGGAAAATAAAGAACTGAGTATTTACTATATACCCATCATTACACAAGGCATGCCAAGGTCTTCAAATACATGAGTTCTTAGTGGATGGCTTTTTCTTACTTCAGAAGGGTACAAAGTCTTGTTCAGGGCATCCGTGCATCCATGTTCTATGAATATTATTTGATTGTCTTCCTGATTCCATTGGGGGTGTTCAAAAATATGCTTGTGCCTTGAAGAGTGAAATTGCTCTGAAGTGGCTAGCTCTCCAACATGTGGAGGAAAAGGAATCCTGACACCTCTTCGCAGATGCAGCTTTGAAATATGCCAGCAGCAAACTGGCTTCTTCTGAAGCTGTCAGTCATCACTTGTTGAGTTTCCATTTGGAAATTGCCTTTGCTCAAGTCAGCCTAGGAATTACTCAAGTGGATATGTTTGCATGAGGGAAACTTCAAGAACTGAAGTCTGCATAAGAGAGGCAAGGAGCCAGGAGGAAAGCATTGGAAGCCTCGTCCCAGGGTCCCTGGAGGAGCAAGTCTCATGCTTATTTCCAGGCTCTCTTCCTTTGACAGAGCAGAGGATTGAAATGGAAAGGCTCAGGAATGCCTCCAACAGATTTGTGACTTCCAAGTCTGGCTGTCAAAGAGACAGCAACAATTGTTTTCTCCAACTGGTGATTTTATTTCAGTCTTCATGTTTTGGCCTCTACATTGTGCCTACTTTGTTGCCTTAAACCTGCTTTCTAGAAACCGAAAACTTGGGAGTAAGGCTGGGGTTTGGTAAAGGAAGAGAGAAGATAAAACACCTGTGTTTGCAGTGAGGATTGTACCTTTTTATCTTATAAAATTCATTTATTTGTGAGACATTGACAGAGAGGGAAAGCTGTAATCCTCTAATTCACTCCTAAATACATGCAAGGGCCACTGATTGGGACCCAAGTCAGTAGCTGGAACTCAGTTCAGGTCTCCAAAGTGGGTGGCCTAATCACTTGAGCCATAACCTCTGCATCCCAGGGTCTGCATCAATAGGAAGCTGGAATAAGGAGCTGAATCAGGTATTGAACCCAGGCAGTCTGATATGAGGCATAGGAGTCTTAACTGTTAGTCCAAGCACCTGCTCCTATATCATGTCACAGTTTGTGGTATCTTCACATTTTTACATTGTAGGAATACCAGGAGCATAACCTGCATTATAAAAGCCCTGTGCCACGATGGCTAAGTGCATGGGTATTAAGTAATTTCTACTAATACTGGCACATAAGTCAGCCTATTATATAATACAAGGATACTTCAGAAAGGTTGTAGAAAAGTTGAATGAAAAGACAAGTTTATTTTGGTGCAAAAAATTTTGAAATCCATGCATAGAGAAATGTTTAGAAAGTTCATGAAAAACACATAGTATGAAAAAAGGCCGCATGGATTTCCAATTTTTGAACCAAAGTGAACTTATAAAGATAAGTTATAATTATAAGATAATTCAGTTTTTTACAGTCTTTTTGAAGTTCCCTCATATATACTGCAGCATTGTTATAAGTTAGGGAAATTGAACCATTGTTGTACATTCTTTCCCTGCAAAATATTTCATATTCTTCACCTAAATTTGATTGTATGCAAATGAATATTATTTGTGTGGTTTTAAGTATTCTAGAATGCTTTTTATTTTTTATTTATTTTTTAAAAGATTTATTTTATTTATTTGAAAGACAGAGGTAGAGACAGAGAGGCCTTCCATCCACTGGTTCACTCCCCAGATGGCCGAAAGTGCCAGAGCTGTGCCAACCCGAAGCCAGAAGCCAGGAGCTTCTTCCAGGTCTCCCACATGGGTGCAGGGACCCTAGGACTTGGGCATCTTCCACGGCTTTCCCAGGCCATAGCAGAGAGCAGGATCTGAAGAGGAGTAGCCAGGACTAGAACCAGCACCCATTTGAAATGCTGGCACTTCAGGCCAGGGCTTTAACCCACTGTGCCACAGCACCGGCCCTGTTTTTTTATTTTTTAAGAAATTATTGTCCACAGCATCCCAGGCCAGAGAGCTAGGAGAGATACTACTACCACCCATGTCTGATTAAAGAAACTGAGTCCCAGGGAGATTGTGACTCATCTGAAATCTCATAGTCAGGCAGTTAGTGGCAAATCAGAACCCTAGACCTCTGTACTTGACCTCTCTATGATTTATTCTTTTCTCTTGGAACTACTGGCCTGAGTCAAACAGGTTAGCTCTTTCCAGGGAGAGACCTATGTTTTGACATGGTCACTAATTTGGAAAACCTCTAGCTTCTGTTTCAGGAGTAGTTTGGGGTGCATAGAGGGAATCACCTGTTTACCCTCTTGTAAAACACACACATACACACATATGCACGCACTTTAAGAAAAAAAGACAAATAGTTTGATCTAGATGTGAAGGGAGGCCAACGGCAGTAACAACATAAAAACCAAATTAATTAGAGAAATAGTTCTAATGTTTAAAAGGCACCCTTCAGAGTAATTGCCTGGGGCAAAAGTACACAGTTAAAAACTTTCATAAGAAACCTGAAAGTATTAACAGAGCCAGCAAACCCCCTATCCCAAAGCAAAAGTCCAGCCAGCAGGATTAAGTCATATTAGAAACACTAAACTTGAAAAGGAAACCATGTTAAGCTATTTCTTCCAAATTACCCACTCCTCTCTAATTAAAAGAGATTCATCATGTTAGGAATAACATAAGAGAATGAATTCAGGCCCTGCCAGATGAGGGCAGACCAGGATCTCTTTAATTGAAGGCCTTCAAATCCAAGCTGTCAGCAGGTCCTGTCAGTCGCTTTCTTCCTGAGAAGTCTCTCAACTGCATTCCCACAGCTGCTGTTCTACGCCAAGACCTTTGTGGAAAATTCCATTTGGAGTTCCTAGAGGTGGAACTTCACCTCTGCTTCAGCCAGTGCCTCCCTCTCTGTCCTCTGCCTTCTCTCCTTTTCTGCCTCCCTCCAGGTGATTTCATATGCATGGCCTCATTTCTAAATACAAATAGACAGTGAAGTAAGTAGTATTCCCTTGTTACACGTGAGGAAAGCTGAGAGGTGAAAATGACTTACCCCAGGTCAGAGCTATTAAGTGGTGGATTTAGAATTTGAAATCAGGTCATCTCATTCTCAGGCCTGTGTTGTTTACACCTAGCTGTAGCTCTAACTTCCATTGTACCTGCGGTGATCTTTTGTGGAGGAAGAGATGTTTGAGGCTCTTTTAGCATAGATTTTTAGGACTTTATGATATTATTCATTGTTTGAGTTGTCCCTTGAAAGCATATAGTGTTCCACTATGCAGATCTCCAGCTGTATTCTGTGCTACAATTCTGGCTTACTTTCAAAAGGCATTTCTGTCTGGCAATCAAGGAAATGGCGAGAACCTATTCTGTACCAGGTTTGAATTTTTTTCTTTTTTCTTTTTTTTTTTTTTTTTTTTGCTAGGCACTGGGGTATAGTGCTAAACAAGACAGAACATTTTGGTGTTTTTTTGCAGAACCTATATTCACTCTCTTTATACCTCCTCAGAGAGCCAGCAAGATTTTTTGTCTTTTAAAGATTTTTATTGATTTATTTGAAAGAGCTACAGAGAGAGAGGGTGAGACCAGGAGGAGTGTGGGGGAGAATTGATCTTCCATCTGCTGGTTCATTCCCCAAATGGCCGGGACTGGGCCAGGCCAAAGCAAAAAGACTCAGCCAGGTCTCCCATGTGAGTAGCAGGGGCCCAAACACTTGGGCCATCTTCTGATGCTTTTCCTAGGCCATTAGTGGGGACCTGGATAGGAAGTAGGACAGTTGGGACATGACTGGAACCCATAAGTGATCCCGATGTCACAGGCTGCAGCTTTACCAGCTATGCCAGCACCCTGGCTCCAGGAGCCAGCAATATTTATAATGCCCTTGGTAAATGCTAAGAATGCTGTATTAACATCAGTTCTCATGCAAGAGAGGATGCTGCAGAATTAGAGCAGATGCTGTTCCCTGTTGCAACTACTACTAGTATCCTAGGAATCTTACATTCCCAGTCAAAAATCTTTGAAAGCAGAATCCAAAATGTGAAACCTAATTCTAGTATCCTAAGAATCCTAGATCACCAATTAGTTGCTAAGGATCTATTCATCTCTCCTCATCCTGGAAACACTTCTACATTCAGCTCTAGGTTAGGAGATGCAGTGTTCGAACAAGACTAAGTTCTTCTTGATTTACCCAAATGATAATGGTACTGTCTGCTTTGGCAGTTGTAAACAAGGGATAAAGATGACAAAGGCTACAACAGCTCTTCCTCTGTAACTCAATTTAAAAATATGCTAAATATTTACATGCTTTCCTCATTAGTAGCCTGTGACACATAAAAGTCATAGAAAAATATTCCTTTCCCTTTAGGATTCCACTTGTTGCTTTTATGCCATAGTGATTAGTTATTCCATTTTTGTGTAACAGTGAACTTGCTAACTCAACTCGTCCTGTTAGGATTAGGTGTGTACTTGATACTCCTGTGTAACCTCTTTCTGTCTTATTGGAACAGTAGAACTGTTGAGCATGAGAGGATACTAGCTCTGCCCTTCTTTTTATAAAAGAAACAGAGTCCCAGGGAAAAGTTATGTGACTTTACCTGAGCCAAAATCCAGGCCTCCTGGGCTCCAGCACAGATAGGAGAGAGCATGTCGTTTATCCTTTTTCCTGACAAGTGTTCATCATCCTTCTGGTCGTTAGAAAAATATGTTTACATAAACGTGAAAAAGTTGATAGTTTCATTTTTGGGGGACAGAATTTGTTTTCACATATTGGATTCTGCTTTCAAAGATTTTTTGATTGGGAATGTAAGAGAGATGTCATCAGAGTTTGTTAGCCAAATGCCATAGTAAAATGGAGAGCTCCTTCTGTGTAAACTACTTTCACTCTTCTCTACTCCTGCTTTGAAAAGCAAAGGACATAAGCAAGTTTTTGGAGCTGTTGCCTTAAAAAGAAAAATAAGAGATAGTTGTGAAGTTTTCTATCATGAAAGATACAGCAACACATTAGGCTTTTTCATTTTTGTTCCAGTTTTTTGGCCAGCTTTTTTCCTGGAAAATAGAGGAATTTAATAAGAAAGGAACCCATGGTTTCAAAACAAATAAGTCTAAGTCCAAGACATCTAAAGCTTGTGTGGAATCCCTCCGGCATTCATCCCACTGGGCCCCAGAAAAGGGAGGAGACAAAAGTCTGTATTCCTGTTCTAGTCAGAGTTGGTTCAATTAAAGGTGAAACTGTCCGTCAAACTATTTATAGCATGTTTGTAGTATGATGGTAAAAACAAAAGACTATAGGTTTTAAAGTCTGGAGAAGACTGTTTTGTTTTGTTTTGCTTTAAAGGATAGATGGAGAACACTTTTGTTTTAGAGGATAGATTCCTCATTAACTTGAATATTTGAATATTTATTGACATAAATTAAACTGGCATTTTAGTCATCATTATCATTAATAATTTTGTTTATGATTTCATTGACATCCATGAAAAATGTTAGTCCTTAGGATGAAGAATGTCATTTATTTTGAATTTTTATATTTTTAAATATAGTATATATTTTGATTACTTTTTAAAAAATTATTTGAAAGGGCAGGTGACAGAGTGAGAGGGAGAGATGGAGAGAGAGAGAGATCTCCCATCCACTGGTTTACTCTTGAAATGCCCCCAGTAGCCAAGGATAGGCCAGGCCAAAGCCAGGTCCCAAGAATTCCATCTAGGTCTCCTAAATGGGTGGTAGGAACCCAAGCACTTAGGCCACCATCCTCTGTCTCACAGGCAGATTAGCAGGAAGCTGTATCAAAAGCAGAGGCAGGCCATGACCCCAAATTTCAGCTTAATCACCTGTGTGATTTTTAATTTAAAACAAAATTATTTGGGAGTCAGAAAGAATGGAGGGTGGGATAGAGAGCGAGTGAGAGCACTCCCCTATCTGCTAGTTTCTCCCTTTGTGCCCACAATGGCTGAGTCTTGAACCCAGGCACTCTGATATGGGGTGTGGGAGTGTCCTAAAGGGACTTCACATATCATCAGCCACCTTCTCAAGTGTAATGACAAGGAGCTGGCTGGGAAGCAGAGCAGCCAGGATTCAACTGGTGTTGCAATATGGTTTGCTGGCATTGTAGGTGGCAGCTTAAAACACTGGTCCTACTTTATGTTTTAAGGATCTAAATTCTTTTTTATTTTGGTACTTTTTTTTAAATGACCACTGTAATTTATATAATTTATATTTACATACCACAATAAAGGAAGAACATGTGGGTGAGGCATGCTGAAGTCTAGGAGAAACCTTTGTTACATAGCGTATTTAATTCTGGGATGTAGCCATTAAAATGGAGTTGCTGTCTCAGAAACTGTTTAAAAGTATTTGAGTTGAGTCTCTCTAACTTGTTTGAAAAAAAAAAAAAACAACTGCTGACTTGTCTGCCTCAAAACTTGTAGACAAGATGGTATAAAGTCACAAGAGTGTATGCATTGCTCAAGCACCATTCCTTAACACCCATTTTATTAGCCATGTTTATCATTTGTTATTTTATCCAGAAACATCTTTACCTAACCAAAACATTTATGTTCAGGCAGTACTTTTCTGTTTTTGGATCAAATAAATTTTGGACAAATGGGAAAATTTTTAGGAAGCACTCACATATTTTGCTGTTTATGAAAATATATGTAGTATTAGTGAAATGTGTAGTTTGCTACAATAGGAAAATTTTGTTTCTAACTGAAATATCAGCCCAGCTGATAACTTTAAGATAGGCTGCCTTTAACAAACTGAAATAAAATGTGCGTATTGTGGAGAAGGCCTCAAGTTTGGTAGGTGAGTAACCCTCATATTCAAAATATGCCAAATCCCAGAAAAAGTAGATAATGTAAGTCAGTATAATGGAAATCAAATGCTGTATAAAAATGAGGGGTACCATTACCAACCCAAGGTCCTTGGACCAGGCTTTGTTTTTAAACAAATGAGCCAAGCACCATATTTAATCAGTTATAAATGTGATTTTTTCTGATCCTGTTGGATTGTGTTTAATATGAAGGTATTTGAAAAACTTTGTGAGAAAATGAAATTAAAAAGGTTTTATTTTGGTGCAAAAAATTGGGAATCCATTCATAGGAGGACTTCAAAAAATTCATGGAAAATGCATGTTATGAAAAACTACGCTTGGTTTTCAACTCTTTTTTACTTCTAATCAAATTTATCTTAATTTCATTTTCCCACAAACCTTTTAAAGTATCCTTGTATATGTACAACTCATTTCAGCATAGTAGAAGCAATGTATGGAAAGTAATTGCCATGAATGTGTATGACATTTTAATATATGTTAACATATGACATATTACTTAACTAAAAGTTATTTGTGTTTTATTTTTAACACAACAAGTAAGAATTCAAAATTGCAGCATTCAGTTAATAAAATACAAGAGGACTTCTAGGAGGGGAGATTTGATGGGTATCTGTGAAAAGTTGTACAGACTTAGTGATATGTGGTGTGCCTTTTAGGTAAATTGTTGAGAGATATCAATTTGGCTGCCCTCTTTTACACTACAAAAATTTACTGCAGAAAGTATAGCCATTAACAATCAAGTGGTTGGCATTTCTGCTGTGTTTGAGTTTCTTTCTGAAGCTGCCATTCCATCAGCACAGATAACTTCACCTTGACCCTTTACAGTTGTATAAATGCATAAATCAACTATTAAGACAATGATTTTTAACTCTTTTTTTCTTTTTTCATTTCCTCTTGCTATTGCTTCACAGTGTCAAGTAGGCTAAAAGCTTTGGCTTGATAGGTGACTGTTCTCGGCTTATAGTGCTTTGGTGAATTCATAACATAACGTTACTCTTATAAAGCTATGAGTCTTGTATATTAAGTTATGGTAATTGAAGCCTTCCATCATTTTGACACAACTCTCTTGTATCTATCAACCATTTAGAAATATTCAACAAGAGGCCGGCGCCGCGGCTCACTAGGCTAATCCTCCGCCTAGCGGCGCCAGTACACCGGGTTCTAGTCCCGGTTGGGGTGCTGGATTCTGTCCCGGTTGCCCCTCTTCCAGGCCAGCTCTCTGCTGTGGCCAGGGAGTGCAGTGGAGGATGGCCCAGGTGCTTGGGCCCTGCACCCCATGGGAGACCAGGAAAAGCACCTGGCTCCTGGCTCCTGCCATCGGATCAGCGCGGTGCGCCGGCCGCGGTGGCCATTGGAGGGTGAACCAACGGCAAAGGAAGACCTTTCTCTCTGTCTCTCTCTCTCACTGTCCACTCTGCCTGTCAAAAAAAAAAAAAAAAAGAAAAGAAAGAAATATTCAACAAGTGCTGACAAAACGCAGGGTAGACATCTTGCAGCATATTCTTACAAATGAGTTTCTTTCAGGTGCTTTCTGTGGATGTTGCCTTTAGAATCAGCTTATTCTCTGTGGGAGACAGTTGTTCTCACTAAATTATAGGTAAAGAACACTCTGGTTTGGTTTTTGCCTCTTCCATCAGATTACTTGTAAGGCACTATTCTCCTGAGAGACATGGAAGAGAGAGGGGAATGTATATAGAATGGAATCAAATCATGATGAAATAGAAGCTAAGATGTAGTACTTAAGGTTTCTGCTGAATGAAGGCAGAGACTTTTTGGAGTAGATTTAGGCACATGTATAACAGCAAACTGACAAGATAGGATAGGCCCATTTATAGCAATAACTTGAGGGTAATTACTTTCCATATAATTTTTTTAAAGATTTATTTATTTGAAAGAGTTGCTCTAGAGTGAGGGAAGAGGAGAAAGAGGGAGTGGCAGAGAGAGAGAGAGAATGAGAATGAGAATAAGAATCTTCCATCCACTGGTTTACTCCCCAAATGGCCACAACAGCTGGGTCTGCATCAGGCTGAAGCCTGTAGCCAGGAACTTCTGAGTCTCCCATATAGGTGGCAGGAGTCCAAGCACTTGGGTCATCCTCAGCTGCTTTTCCAGACCACTAACAGGGAGCTGAATGGGAAGTAGAGCAGCCGGTACTCAAACTGGCAACCATATGAGATGCTGGCACTGCAGACGGCAGTTTAACCTGCTGCGCCACAGTGCCAATCCCTCCATAATTGTGGGCCAGCTAGTCATTGAGAATGAAAAGTATACACAGTTGCACTGGACACCACTATATCTATCCAAACTCAATTTACCAGCTACTCTAGTCTTTTAAATTTATTTAGGCTTTAGATTGTAATAGGTATGAATTCTTTACCACCACCTCAAATCCTCTCCTCCAGCTTGCTCAACTCATTGATTTAAGCAGGTTATTGTAAAAACTTCTGTGTGGTCTTCAGCTGGAGCTAATGAAGGATCTTTTGTTTCAAATCTGTCCAGCAATTAAAGATATATAGAAGTGATATTGAGGTCCCCCAAAATGATATATTGCAAGTTTAGGAGACAAGAGACAGAAAAAGATGCTCCCAGATGACCACTGGAAATCAGAAGCAGTTGAAGCAAGGTCAAAGTCCCCATGTATCAAGGGACTGGTTAAAGGATCATCATTAAGTGAGTCGGCTTTATTCCAAACCTCTAGGCATTTGACACTTCTCTAGCATTCTAGGAATAGACATCAAGCAAGAGCATGGTACAATAAATTCTATTTGTGCAATGACTAGAAAGTACAGTAGTAATTTGCAAGTTGCACAATAATTATTTGTGTATTGTACTTCATTGTTGTACATGTGCCAGCCATTCAGTTCATTGTTGTGAAGCAGCCTACAGCTACTTTTTCTTTGAGTTTATTAGCACAACTGGTTTTTTGTTGTCTTTTGCTTTTTATGTTTATAGTTTTCATAGCAGTGACATTATAGGATTACTCTCTTCTTAACATTTCTTATGGGAAAAATTTGAGTATTATCTGGTGAATTAAACTTGAATTTTGGACCCATTCCTGCTCCTTACCAACCAATGAAAAGTAACTTCTGATGTTAGGAAGCTTGTTCCGTGACCGGCGGCGTGTCTTCCTGGCAGGGACTGCCTGAGGAGTAAACAGACTTATGCCTTGTGTTATTATCACATTAGCAAACATAAGCTTACTCTTGCACATTTGATTATGTTTTGTTCATTTTTTAAAGAAAAATTACAGTGAGTGAAATTCAGTGCTATAACAGTTGTATTATTAAAAGAGTGCTAAATAGGAAAGGAAATTTTAGGGAATAATGAAATAACAATGCTCTGCTCATTAACAAAAATGAATGTTTTACAAAGTGATGTAATTTTATGGGATAAAGAAATAATGTTACCCAATTGGTAGAGGGAAAAATAGCAGTGCGACTGAAGCAACAAGGAAATGTGATTCAGGGGACTGGCATTGTGGCTTAGTGGGTTAAGCTGCCACTTGTGTTACCTGCATTCTGTATGGGTGGCAGTTGCACCACTTCTGATCCAGCTCCCAGCTAATGTGCCTGGGAAAGCAGAGGAAGATGGCTCAAGTCTTTGGTCCTTGCGCTCATGTGGGAGACTCATGGCTTCAGCCTGGTGCATTCCTGGCTGTTGTAGTTATTTGGATAGTAAACCAGCTGATGGAAGATCCATTGGTCTCTGTAATCCTGCCTTTCAAATAAATAAATAAATAAATCTTTTTAAAAAAGATGACTGGAGAGAGGGAGGGGTGAGGGAGAGAAAGGGAGAGAGAATGTACATCTGCTCTGACTAGGGTGAGTGTATGACAGAACCTTCAGTGGAGAGGTTCTCAAACTTGAGCAGGCATCAGGATCACCAGGAAGAATTGGGAGAACAGATTTCTGGGCTTACCCTAGAGTTTATGATTTAAGTAATTTGAGGTAGGAACCAAGAATTGTCATGCCTCATAAATCTTCCACGTGATGCTGATATTCCTGATACAGAGACCACTGCTCTAGGCATCATTAATCTAATAGAGTCTTAGCTATTAGACAGAATCAAAACATTCATAGAGAAATAGATTCAAAAGATAATTTTATTTTGGTATCAAAATTTTTTGAAGTCCATTCATACAGGCAGTTATCAAGAAGTTTATGGAAAATCCCATGGATTTCAACAATTTTTCTTACCAAAATACATTTATTTAATTTCATTTTCCATGAACTTTGGAAAGTAACCACATATAATGCTAGTAATACTGCAGAAATGAAAAGAATGGAAGTTGAGCTTTTATAGGGAGAGTGGCCAATTTTTTATTGGAAGAAGGCTGAATTAAAGTAACATTGCTGAACTCAAATGATTAAGGAAATGACACGGTTTAAAACTCAAGATATTTCTAAATTTGGTTTATTTGGTATTTGTATTAGTGCTTATAGCTTATGAAAAGCTTTTGTTTTAATTGCTAACAAGGACCATTGCTTTAAAAAATGTGTTAGTCCTATGTAGATTTTGTATATGATTGGTTTAGATCCATCAGATGTTCAATCTAGAATGATCATCTAGTGCTATTAAACAATTTGGCACCTTCATTTAATGCCATGACTGTTGGAGTGGAGGACAATTGAAATTCTTAATTGAGATCTAAAATGCTTGTTTAGAAAATAACTGTGACCTATTTGTGGTTGTCTTTATTTTGTTCATGCTGGCATTGCTGATCCTGGTATATATTAAAGGTATAGTATTTGTGAAAGAACAAAGTATATGGCCAGCAACACATTGGTTAAAAATAATTAGGTACTGGTGGTGATGGTGGGAACTTTCCAGAAAATTATTCCAAGAAATGCATTCGTAACTTGGAAATTTGCATAGTAGTTTATTAATATAGTTTCTGTTTTCTCAATAAATCTAAGGCAAATAAAAATCCCAGTAGAATTAAATAATATAAGCTTTTAATTTTTAAAAATCCCTTGAAACATAGACAACTATTTTGATAGACACAACACATTATTCAAGGGTAGTGGGTGGGCAGTGTGGTGCAGTGATTTAAGCTGCTACTTGGGACATGTATATACCACTTCAGGGTGCTGGTTCCTGTCCTGGCTACACTGCTTCTGACCCAGCTTCTTACTAATGCAACTAGAAGACAGCAAATGATTGCCCAGGTACTTGGGTGTCTATCACCCATGTTTGGGACCTGGATAAGTTCCAAGTCCTGGCTTCAGCCTGGCCCACCTCTGACTGTTGCAGCTATTTTTGGAGTGAACTAGTACATGAAAGATTTTTCTGTCTTTCCCTCTCTGGCTTTCACATAAATAAATAGATAATTCTTTAAAAATGAAGCTAAGATTAAAGCCAGGGAGAAATAATAAAACATAAAAAGAATGAAATTCCCGTAAACCATATTTATAAAATAAGAACCTGAAAACTTACTTATTCAATCTTAATAGTTTAGCAGTATTATGTTATCTAATCACATATTTTTAATGTATTTAGTTTACATGGTATAGTGATGGTGGAATATCCATATTAAACTGGAATTTTGTATCTATAAAATTATGGATGACATCCTAAAGGCAGATGTTGTTTAAGTATCTCTGTTGTCTATCTCTTGATTAGTCAGAAGTTTTGGCTAAATGGGACCTTCTCTTTGCCCCTGTTTATTTGGAAGTATGCATAAATGTTTTCAAAATGTTCATGATTAAGACTAATATTTGGTAGGGATTTAGCACAAAATAATTTTCTTATAAAGTACACAGTGTGTTACAGTGAATTCGCATGGCTTTGTTTTTTTTGTTGTTGTTGCTCTCCTCTTTTTTGACTATTTAGTTTTATTTATTTATTTATTTAACTTTTATTTAATAAATATAAATTTCCAAAGTACAACTTTTGAATTATAGTGGCTTCCCCACCCCATAGCCTCCCTCCCACCCACAACCATCCCATCTCCCACTCCCTCTCCCATCCCATTCTTCATCACGATTCATTTTCAATTGTCTTTATATACAGAAGATAAAATTACTATATACTAAGTAAAGATTTCAACAGACTGCACCCACAAAGTCACACAAAGTATAGAGTACTGTTTAGGTAGTAGTTTTACTGTTAGTTCGCATAGTACAACACATTAAGGACAGAGGCCCTATGGGGGAGCAGGTGCTTCTTATTTTTTATGGCTAGAAGACTGACATAGAGAGATATTAAGTAACCTAAAGAGTTAGCTGGTTCTATAATTAGGACAGGGTAGAGCAGCAGAGAACACAGACTGGCTACCTCTATATCCAGTTTTCTACAAAATGGAACTTTTAATTAATGTCTTGTGTTTTTTTTCCCCCATAGGAAACGTGTAGAGTGGAAGGGTCACACAGGAGGGGGACCTAGATCTTGGTCATCTTTGGCTTTCCAAATAGTTCAAATTCCAGAGACCTCATTCTTCTCTAAATTCCTCTTGAGTTCACTCAGCATCACTTTAGTATTTTAAAGATTTTTCTTTTATTATGCAAGCAAGAATTTTTATTTGTAGAAAAATGAGAAAGTACAAATAGGAAAAAAGATGAAAATATTTTTCACATAAGCATCCAGCACAGAATGCTAGATGTAAGAGTCATTAATAAATAGCTATTGATTGAATGCCAGGTATTAGCTCCCTGACCTCTCAGTAAATTGCTTAAGTTGTCATATTCCATCTGTAGAAAGGAATGGCTGGCAGGGCTCTTGTGCTACTTATTTCCTTATACATGATGGGATCCATCACTGATCTTTCAGGGACTTGGTGAAATGTATTAAGTAAATCATGCCTTTATTATTATCTCCAAGGAAGAAATTATTTGAAATTTGCTGTCTTTAAATTCCTTACTACTGTTTGTCATATGTATGGAAAAAATGACTTATTTGCAGTGTTTGATATGTGTTTGTTTAGGGAGGATTGTGAAAGCAAATTCATTTATTTGTAATAAATCATAATATTTATTAAAATATCTTTATGATGTCAAGTTTTGTTTAGTTTCTATCTTTCTCAAACTCAAACTATAGTTAGATGGATTTAAAGCTTACCTACCAGCATTTGTTATGAAAACAGAGTAGCAAAAAGAAAGAATGAATAAAGTAGGAAAAGCTTATTTAGTTTATTGGTAGTCTTTCTGTATGATTGTATGTATTCCACAGGCATGATATTGGAACATGTGTACTAATTCACATGATTTGTTTCTTAAGTGATGGCAGTGTCATTGCCGAAAAATGTGGTTATCTGGGCAAGAAACAAAGTTAGATAGTGAATTCTCAATATAGGAAATGACAGTACACAAAGAGAACAATTTTTATAAAGCACGGATGTACCTGTTGTCCCATGATAAATGTAATAAACTAGGATTTTTCTCAAGATGGGATTAGAAGGCCTCTAAAATATTAACTGATAGTATAAATAATTTTTCTTTTGGTTATTCTTTTAGCACTTTTATAGTCGCATATTTTCTTGTAAATAAGTTTGTATTTCTGTTTTATAGGTTACATTTGAACACATACAGAGAGAGAGAGAGACAGACAGACAGACAGATAGACAAAGAGAGACATTCATCCAGTTAGTTATACCCCTGTTAGAATGGTTTGGAATGGGTTTGGACATTAAGTCAACAAAATACTTTGGGAACCGAAATTGCTGGTTTATTCTTTGTAAATTTATATTTCCTTTTAAATAAATGGATTGGACCATAGTAGACTTAAGAATTACCTGGAAAGCTATTAGGAAAATTCATATTTCTATGAATATTTGATATTTTATTAGTATAGAATTTAAAGTATGATACAATGTTTCATTTTGTACTTAAGACCCAATGGTTTTCTAATAGGAATGCTTCCCTGTAAAAGTGATACTGGAACTTAGCTTGCTTTCATTCAGTTTTATAATTTATCTTTTGGAACTGATTCAACAAAAGTTACTACAGTCATACTTAAGAAGAAGATTTTTTTTTCCTTCTGATTTATGCTGAATGAGCAAACATTAGCTAGCTCTTAAAGTTAGGATCTTAATTATTCTGTTGTTTGACCTTTGCCTGTAACATTTGGTTTGAGCTATGTTCTTCTCTTTAAGATTCAACTACTAGCAGGAGCCTTATTTAATCTTTCTATTGAGCTGTTTCATCTTCTTGAATAGGCATAAACCTATTCATCAACCTATCTTTCATATGGGCACGCTGTTCTGTAATACTATTAAGATTGACTGCATTGTGGCAGGGTGCATTCTATTTAAGAAGCAATGTAATATACTTCAATGTGATTAAGAGCAACAGTGTTACAAGTGCAATATTATAAGATAATAACATTCTAGAGCCTTTTACATAATATCTTATGTCTAATGTGCAAACAGTTGATTTAATTTTCTATTTTACCTTCTTAAAAATATGGTATTTCTCATAAATGCTGCCAGTATGTTCTGTTGTTTCATTCTTTAACACTATAGTTGATATACTTCTAAAGCTAAATTATATCAAGTTTCAGAGGAACCTAATTCTAGCTTGATGCATGCATGTAAAACAGCTTCTTCCTCAGAATATTTAATCTGACTTTGTATTAAGCATGGAAACAAGAAAATTAAAGTATAACTTGTAGAAGTTTTTTGTATGGTAAAAAAATTTGTATTCCTTTGTTTAATTGTCTAAAGAAAATAAAATTTTTCTGTAAGAAAAAGCCTTTACCACAACACATTCAAAACAATTCTGAATCTTTTGTTCTTGCTGTTTGTTTGCTTATTTTGTCTCAGTTTCCTGGTTATGTTATGGCAGATGTGGTGTTATCTTCATGCTGAAACCAAAGTCTAAAAACAAAATACTTCTGCCTTTAAGTTAAAATAGAAGTAGCATGTATGACTTGTCTTAAGAGTAATAGCATTTTAGATTCAGAAGCCTCCTAAATGGAAGCTGGATACTTATGTGATGGAGGAGGACCATGGTCAGTGGTTAAAGGTACTCTCCAAAGGTCAGATGGCTAGTGTGTGGTAGAAATGGAGCCAGCATTATGTCTCTTGATTCCTTACTAATTCCTTTTTCACTAGATCACAGAACTGAAACAGATTACATTTCATTGTCTACTCATCTGTTTTATTGCAGTAGTTCAGTATTACTGCTTTATAATACATAACCTTGGAAGCTTTATTTAGTGCCTTTTAACAGAATGTGCTTACATGGACTTTATGAGCTTGAAGGTGGGCTGATTACTGTGAACTAATTGCTAATACTGTGAGTGAGTGGTAGATTGAGCTCAAAGAATTCCTAGTGTAAAATATTTTCTTTTTCTATGTATCCTTCTCCAGGAGCTACGAAGTAAAAACTAAAAATGAATGTGATTGATTACAAGTATGTATATTTAAATTAGCTTTTTTTGAGAAGAGTTTTTTGGAAGTTTAAAATAAGTTCCCTGATGCTTATGATTGGCATTGGACTGCTATTAGATAACTGCATCTTTTACATGTTCTCAAGGTTGATAGTGGCTAACTCATTTGTACTTTTAGCATGGATGATCTCTTTAAGTGTACAGGAGCTATATGAAGTAGGCAATAGCATTAGCTCCATTTTATAAATGAGGAAATAGAGTATATTAAGGGAGTGTCCAAGATGTGATCTGAACACAGGACTCCTCAACAGCTCTGGCACTTGACTGCTAAGTTCTCTCTCCATATTGCATTTACTTTATTATGACATAAAATGCTTTCTGTTTCTAGTTGTTGATGGGCTCTTGATTTAAGTGAACAAAAACACTTTTAACAATTCTTGTATCAAGTTTCAGCAGTATACTTGAGAATTGTTGGCCTTTCATTTGGGGTGCAGTGGTAATTTCTGGCAGCATCT